>NC_069500.1:1136502723-1137137723 GCF_027579735.1 Bombina bombina
GGGCTCTGACTGAGGAGATAACATCAACTAACACTGAGCTGCAAAAATACCTCATAGTGGATGAGGTAGAACCAAGTGAGTGCAGATAATTCTACTTTTATATATGCATTTTAAAAAAAAAAACGTATTACACTAGGAGTGCCTCCTGTGCGCTTGTCTACCCTTACACTTTATATATATATATATATATATATATATACACACACACCTTGGGACAGTTATATATCTTATTTAGGTATTTCCCCTTTAAAAACTCCTTAACATATTTTGTATGTGTCATTTTTTTCACCCGTGTTTTTTTTTTTTCCTTTCTTTTTTTTTTTTTTTTTTTATTCTTACTGGCATTTTCACACGGGTTTATTTTCTGAATGTACTCTGGAATTTTTGCGTGTTTATATTTTTTGAAGCATGTGGACAGAGTACGTTTTGGCATGCTTTTTTTCTTTTTGTGATGCAAGATTGACGCTCACTTTCCTTTTTAAATACGCTTTATACTGCTTGATGTCCTGGGTGCTGCCGCATCTCTGCTTTACTGATTTTTGTATTTGTAAGTTTTTTCTTCAAGAGCTCTTTAATGGGGATTTTACTATTTAGCTGTATGCTTGTTGTTTTCTGCATTTAACTAATTATTAGTTCTCTGTAGTTTATGTAGCCATCTGACTCTGTCCCTAAATCTGCCTTAGAAGTTGGGTCATCTGAACACTTACGCATCAGTGTTTTATGTTTGTATTGTATCATGCTGAGGTTTTGTCTCCTGCTTACTGCAATAAATGTATTAATATTTTAATGCATTTTGACTAATCTGGTACTGTTCTTGCTTCTAAAGGTTTTTACTGCTCCTTCTGTTTGTTCCTTACAGGAAAATCCTACAGCCTTTGGCAATGGGTTCAAGCATTTTATTCAGTCTACTGTGTCTGAAATGTTGGCGGCCATGCCTCCTTCAAGTAAGCGTAAAAGGTCAGTTTAGAATTTTCCTTCTACTAACTCTCATCCTGCTGAGATTAATGCTTCTAGTCATAAAGCTGCTGTATCCTCACAGAGGGAGTTTTTTTCAGATCAGGGTGCCTCCTCTGATCATGAATCTGAAACATCTTCTTATTCATTTAAAATTGCGCATATTCGTTAGAATCCTTTCATCAGAGAGCTTTTCAGCAAGCAGGTTATCACTTTAGACCAGCTCTTTTTATTGCTGAAATGGCTGCTGCTGCTTCTTATTGGTTAAATAGTTTGGAGCAGTTTTCTGCTAGTAAAGATTTTTTTTAAACCTTTTGGAGCTACTCAAATGTGCTAATGCTTTCATTTTTTGATGCTATTTGTTATATCAAGATTAATGCTAAGGGTCAGCTTTAACAAGCAGCAAATACTGCTGTCTACGCCCGAAGTTCCCGGCTCGCCGGAAACTGAAGTTAAGAAGCAGCGGTCGTAAGACTGCCGCTCCTTAACTTGTCTGCCACCTTTTAGTTGGCGGACTGCAATCATCCCAATCCGATCGTGATGATTGGCCGCGAATGTACAGGGGGCGGCATTGCACAAGCATATCACAAGAAATGCTTGTGCAATGTTAAATGCTGACAGCGAATCATGTCTGCCCGGCATATAATAAATCTACCCTAAAAGTATATCTTTGGCAGTACTATCTAGGTTTGTTTTGTTTTCATTAAAATCTTGGTCTGCTGATATGGTTTCTAAATCCAGGCTTTTATCTCTTTCTTTTCAGGGAAATCTAAGGCTTTTTATTGTTTTCGGCCCTTTTGTCAGAACAGGGCACAGCATTCTGATTCTTCCTCTCCGAAGGTTCCTCTGGTTCTGCTTTGAAACCAAGTTCTAATTGGAACAAGTCTAAGCAGTCCAAGAAATGTAATTCCTCATACAAGTCTGCATAAAGGTTCGGCCCCTGTTCTAGAGGCTCTAGTTGAGGGCAGTTTATGCCTTTTTCAGTAGGCTTGTTTCCAGTCTGTTCAGTATCGCTGGGTGCTAAATTTAGTTTCCCAGGGCTATCGTATAGGGTTCAGAATAAGGCCTCACAGGGGAAAGTTTTTTTTCTGACCAATGTTCCAAGGAATCCTTTGATGACTCAGACATTTTTTCAGTTGGTTTCGGATCTAGAATCTATGGGAGTGATTGTTCCCCTTCCTTTATTAGAATAGGGAAAGGGGTTTTATTCCAATCCCTTCATTGTTCCAAAGAAGGAGGGGACTTTCAGACAAGTTCTGGATCTGAAAGCTCTGAGCAAATTTCTCAGGGTTCCTACTTTCAAAATGGAGAGTATTCTGACTATTCTACTTTTTTGTTCAGCAAGGTCAGTTTATGTACACAATAGATGATTACAAGGATGCATACCTTTATATTCATAAGGATCATCATCAGTTCCTACTGTTTGCTTTTCAAGACAAGCATTTTCAGTTTGTTGCTCTACCGTTTTGATATGGTTATGGCTCCAAGAGTATTCTCCAAGGTCCTGGGTACCTTTTTTGTCTGTGATCAGAGCTCAGGTTATTGCTGTGCTTCCTTACCTGGATGATATCTTAGTTCATGCTCCATCTTTTCATTTAGCAGAATCTCCCACCCGCAGACTGTTATTATTCCTTCAACAAAATGGTTGGAAAAGCATATAAAGTAATCTGTAATAGCCTAGCTCCTAACATCAATATATATATATAATTTTTTTTTTATTTTTTTTTAATATTCCATCATAGCAAATCCGGCTCACAATCTAACCGATAGCAAGTTCCAAAATCCCTACACTTAACTTCAGTCTATATACATACACTCAACCGATCGTAAAGTGTTTACCAAACATCCCGGTCATGTGGAAAAATTGGCCAATCCACATAATTTTTTTTTTTGTTCCCAAACAGGTAGTCTTTACTATAAAGTTCCGAATCAGGTACGTCATAGTAGCCGGTCACATGTCTATTCATCACATAACCATTTCCCAGCAATCAACATTTAAGAAGTCTGTTTCATTGTAATGTTGTGTTACGGACAAGTGAAGGATCCGATGATGATTCCTCATTTCAATGACCATTTGTCCCAAAACAGTGTCCATTTCCAAATCAAATAGTCCCATTAAGTTAAATTCGAATCATAATGCTAGTAAAAAATATAAAACAATCATTAGTGTCACTAGTGCAAAAATACTAATAATCCCCAATGTGATCAATTATTCCCTGTTCTCATTTTATTTACTATATTATATTATTTTAATAAGTCCCTATTTTAACTAATTCATATACACAAATATTAGTGAATAGAACTATAAAGAAACTAGAACTTTGTGTTTTACTTAAGTTGGTCCTCTATGAACCCAATTCGTATAAACTAGTGTTAGTGGATTAAACTATAAAAAGGGTGCTCCTTTTTGTATCTTTAAAGTGAATGTAAACTTTGAGGAATGTGTGCCCGGTTTTTAAAAATCCTATTACAAACAGGGGCACTTTCATTCATCAAAGTTTACATTTTAGCCATTTTGTTAAAATACTTACCTTTTTCTTCTTGCAAAGCCGAAGCAGCGCTCCCCCGCCTGTTGCTCGTCTCTTCTTACGTCAGCAATGACGAATCTGGCTTCCTCTAATCACGGTTTCCCCCCCCCCCCCCAGAGAAAACATTTTGACTAAGACCATGCCGTGCTTGGAGGAAGCCGGGGTCTCACTTATGAAGAGACGAGCAACGGGCAGCTGCTCTGGCTTTGTAAGAAGAAAAGGTAAGTATTTTAACAAAACGGCTGAAATGTAAACTTTGATTAATGAAAGTGCCCCTGCTTTTAATAGGATTATTAAAAACCGGGCACACATTCCTCAAAGTTTATGTTCCCATTCTGCAAACGTTTTAAGGTGAAAAATCCACTACATCTCTCTTTTCAAAAGTAAAGATCCTAAATTACCTTCTCTCTATGGTTTATTAACCTTTTCTATACCAACCCATTTAAATAAATGTTTGTTTTCGGTATATTGCTGACATTGATTACAGTGTATCAGTACTCCATGATCTAGTTTTTTTCTTTTCTATTTTGTTAAAATTTTCCAATATGCATGAACACAAGAATATTGTTTTCTCAACATAATGAAATAGAATATGTAATATATGTAGAATATGTAATATCTATCTCTCCCTGTTCCAGTCTTTAATATTATTATTTTTAAAGTTTTTTTATTATCTGATCTTTCCTAAATGTATAGCAGAATAAAGGTATGTTTACAGGTTTATATTTGCTTACTTATTTTATGAATATATAACAAATGCAAAGCTGGCCAAACCAGAATGATCTGTTTACTAAATGTAGATTGTGAGTTTCAGTCACATGGTGATGCTTGGAGGAGATTACATTGTCGTGAAATAGGAATTTTTATTACTGCATTCTTGATCAACGATACATGTCCTTATAGAAATATAATTATTCAGCTTATTGTGTATTCTTTATCTGCTGAAAATAATTAGCTACACCCAGATGTGTAAAACATGGTGTTTTTGTCCTGTTGTAATGTTTGTATCAAATCCATCATTCTGTGAGACATGTGACACGTATTCAGCTCTTTTTTCTACCCTACTTCATTGTGGCATATGATGGTTGTTTCATTATAGGTGATTGGAAGCTTTGCCCTATTTATTGTTAGAGTAACCCTTATCATTCTCATATTGTTTTTTACAGTAAATATATTAACTGTTTCTTGTTTGGCATAAACCCTTGGAATCTGTAAATTTCTATTTACGGTCTTTAAATGGGTTTCAAATGCAAATAAGAGCATTAGCGTAATAACTAATTATTGAAAACCTACTGTAGGGAACACAATATTACATTCCAGTTATGCTCATCTTGGTTATGTCAAAATGGCATTTAAAAATGGCAATTTAGAAGACAAAATTGTTTGTTGCCTAAGTCTTATATTTCTGAATCTTATTTACTCATTGACCATTGAGCACAGAGTGGCTTCTCCAATGAAGGGCTTGTTTCTGTGCGGAATCAAGTCCTTAACTCCATAAACCAGTTTCTATTCATACAATGACTATTGATCTTAGGCCTTTATTATGGTCACCATATTTCTTCAGTCACATATTCTCTATTGCTAGTGATTCTTAACCTGTAGGCCCTCATTTATCAAATAGTGGTAAGACAAGGATCCCAACCAGGGAACCTGTCTGTCTGCAAACAGTACTAGCAAGGAAAAACACCTAAATTTATCATTGCATAAGTATTTAATTGTGACGCCCCTCCCCTTGCTCTCTTGAAACTGATTGCATAAAAGCAGAGCTTTTTAATCATCCCTGATAAGTCTAGGATGAGTTAGGCTCACCACTTCTGAGGTGTCGAGTGGCTTAAGAAGCAGTTTTATTAAGACTGCTTAATACTGTTACCAAGAGTTCCAAACGGATAAAGAATTAGTGCACTCACCCTTAAAGGGACAGTCAACACCGGACTTTTTGTTCTTTAAAAAGATAGATAATCCCTTTTTATTACCCATTATCCAGATTTGCAAAACCAACACAGTTAAAATAAAACACATTTTACCTTTATAATTACCGTGTATCTATGCCTCTGCAAACTGCCCCCTTATTTCAGTTCTTTTGACAGACTTGCTTATTAGCCAATCAGTGCTGACTCCTAGGTAACTTCACGTGCGTGAGCTCAATGTTATCTATATGACACACATGAACTATTGCCCTCTAGTGGTGAAAAAAATGTCAAAATGCATTCAGATTAGAGGCAGACTTCAAGGTCTAAGAAATTGGCATATGAGCCTCCTCGGTTTAGCTTTAACTAAGAATACCAAGAAAACAAAGTAAAATTGGTGATAAAAGTAAATTGGAAAGTTGTTTAAAATTTCATGTCCTATTTGAATCATGGAAGTTTAATTTGGACTTGAATGTCCCTTTAAGGTAGATTTTCTTATGAAAACACGGTATCCTCCAAGCTACTTCCTTAATTAGCTTCAGCTAATGCAGGTTATCAATCCAAAATGCAGAGAGGATCAGTTGTCAACACTTTAAGTAGACAAGAATCCATCACAGAGTAGTAAAAGTGCGGGAGAGGGAGTTAAATTTAAAAAGAAACTTTAGTGTAGTATTAATTAAAAGAAAATTATCCAACAGGAGCACCATAGTCTACAGAAAACCACTACCGCGGTTTGTACAACAAACAGTGCGCTTTATCAAAGATTATCCTTGATAAAGCGCACTTTGTTACGCAAGTTAAGAAAATGCTAAAAAAGCTGAGTCAGTTATCTAAGATAATATACATACAAACCTTAAGTAGAATTCCATTCAAAAGGAAGACTATCTTCATAGTGTAGACACTCACTTGTGTGGGACACTTTGCAAGCACCAGTCTTTTCTGCATTAAATTGCAACTCCACTTCTGTACTTTGCACTCGTGGTGTCGGCATCCAAAGATTGCAAGTGGTGAATATCCAGTCACAGGATGATTGCATCAACTTGAATACATTTTTACAAAATTGACAAGCTTGAAAAATGAAAGTAACATGCTAAATGGTAGCACTATTCCCTGCCATGTATTGCTCCAGGCACCTACCTAGGTAGCTCTTCAACAAAGAAGCAAATTTGATAATAAAAGTAAATTGGAAATTATTTTTTTTAAAATTGTATGCTCTGTGTGAATTGCAAAAAGGACATTTTTGGCTTCATATCCCTTTAAAGGGATACTAAACCCACATTTTTCAATGGGAGGAGACAGAGAAAAAAAATCTCTCATCTTGGTTGCAGTGCTGGTCATTTTGCCAAGTACCATGTGTCAGAAGTATATAATAGAGCAAGAACTGCCTGATACAGAATCAGACAGCAGCCACAGCCCTTCTTACATGGACAATGAAAAATCAAGAAGATTTATTGGGGGATGATAAGAGTGAAATAATTTCTCAGCTGACTGTGGCCCTTAGAGGCTTCACCTGCACCCTTATATGTTTTTGAGCAGTGGTGGATTTTACACCGAGAAAACAAAATCTAAACTGGGTTTGTTATGCTTTATTTACTAAATAGCCAGCTAAGACTAATGATTCATTTAATATGCGCAAGTTGAACGTCAAATCTGTATCTTTGTTGCAATCCATGAAGCCCATTTCAAAGAGACTTTAATTTCTCCTCTTTATTTTTGCCATGACCCCACATGCCTTTTGGATTTTATAATTCTTGTTTAATGCAGAATGACTCCCCTTTTGTGACTGTGATTCATCTTGTGTGTCACACGTCTTGTTTGGTCTCAATACTTACATAACAGTGTCCTTATTCTGCTTCTTTTATAACATATTATTTTGTACAATCACAAACTAATGTATTCTTTTTTCCTCACATGTCTGTGTAGGCAGTTTACAATTACTGATTCCAGGGAGTAAGAACTAGTTCTTGTCTCCCAGCATAAGAAATAAAAGCCTTAAGACTACCGTGTGTATATTTTAAACAAGCTGCCACATGAATATTATCATATTAGCTATTGTATTTAAAACATCAACCTTAAAGGGACAGTACAATCAAAATGTAACTTTCATGCTTCATTTTAAACAATTTTCTATTTACTTCAGTGATCTAATTTGCTTTGTTTTCTTGGTATTCTATGTTAAAAAGCATACCTAGTGAGTCTCAGGAGCAGTAGTGTACTTCTGGGAGCTAGCTGGTGATTGGTGGCTGTACATATGCTTCTTGTCATTGCTTCACCAGATTCGTTCAGCTAGCTCCCTGTAGTACAGTGCTTCTTCTTCATCAAAAGATACCAAAAGAATGAAGCAAGTTTGATCATCGAAGTATATTGACAAGTTGTTTAAAATTGTATGCTCGAATCATGAAAGAGAATAATTTTGCATTTCATGACCCTTTTTAAACATATAAACATTGACTATGAAAACCTTACAATCCAATCTCTTTTTAACTATGGTTCTAGTATTTTGTGCCTACTAAAACTTTAACAGACAATCAGTATCTTTTCTTTACTTTATGGCGAAATCACTTAAAGGTGCATGGGGAATGCTGATTTATTTTGCAACACTATAAATAAGTCAAATTGAAATCTTTCATGCTAAACAGTCAATAGTGGACAATAGATTCCATTTCCCCATAGGGATATGTAAGCATTGCTTTTTATCATTGAGTGTTGTAGATAAGGAATTTTAATTTCAGTTTTTTCAAATGTCATTCACCCACAGGTGTTTGCCTTTTTTAAAGTAATTTTTTTTTTTCTTTTTTCCAAAGTTTTTTTTTTATTTATAACCATATTGATATGCAAACATAGGCCTAGATTTAGAGTTTGGCGGTAGCCGTGAAAACCAGCGTTAGAGGCTCCTAACGCTGGTTTTAGGCTACCTCCGGTATTTGGAGTCACTCAAAAAAGGGTCTAACGCTCACTTTTCAGGCGCAACTTTTCCATACTGCAGATCCCCTTACGTAAATTGCGTATCCTATCTTTTCAATGGGATTTTTCTAACTCCGGTATTTAGAGTCGTGTCTGAAGTGAGCGTTAGAAATCTAACGACAAAACTCCAGCCGCAGAAAAAAGTCAGTAGTTAAGAGCTTTCTGGGCTGACGCCGGTTCATAAAGCTCTTAACTACTGTACTCTAAAGTACACTAACACCCATAAACTACCTATGTACCCCTAAACCGAGGTCCCCCCACATCGCCGCAACTCGATTAAATTTTTTTAACCCCTAATCTGCCGACCGCCACCTACATTATTTTTATGTACCCCTAATCTGCTGCCCCTAACACCGCCGACCCCTATATTATATTTATTAACCCTTAATCTGCCCCCCACAACGTCGCCGCCAGCTACCTACACTTATTAACCCCTAATCTGCCGTCCGCACGCCGCCGCCAGCTACATTATCCCTATGTACCCCTAATCTGCTGCCCTAACATCGCCGACCCCTATATTATATTTATTAACCCCTAACCTGCCCCCCACAACGTCGCCGCCACCTACCTACAATAATTAACCCCTAATCTGCCGACCGCAAAGAGCCGCCAGCTACATTATAGCTATGTACCCCTAATCTGCTGCCCCTAACACCGCCGACCCCTATATTATATTTATTAACCCCTAACCTGCCCTCCCTAACATCGCCGACACCTAACTTCAATTATTAACCCCTAATCTGCCGACCGAATCTCGCCGCTATTCTAATAAATGTATTAACCCCTAAAGCTAAGTCTAACCCTAACACTAACACCCCCCTAAGTTAAATATAATTTTAATCTAACGAAATTAATTCACTCTTATTAAATAAATTATTCCTATTTAAAGCTAAATACTTACCTGTAAAATAAATCCTAATATAGCTACAACATAAATTATAATTATATTATAGCTATTTTAGGATTAATATTTATTTTACAGGTAACTTTGTATTTATTTTAACCAGGTACAATAGCTATTAAATAGTTAAGAACTATTTAATAGCTAAAATAGTTAAAATAATTACAAATTTACCTGTAAAATAAATCCTAACCTAAGTTACAATTAAACCTAACACTACACTATCAATAAATTAATTAAATAAAATACCTACAATTACCTACAATTTAACCTAACACTACACTATCAATAAATAAATTAAATACAATACAAATAACTACAATGAAATAAACTAACTAAAGTACAAAAAATAAAAAAGAACTAAGTTACAAAAAATAAAAAAAATATTTACAAACATAGGAAAAATATTACAACAATTTTAAACTAATTACACCTACTCTAAGCCCCCTAATAAAATAACAAAGCCCCCCAAAATAAAAAAATGCCCTACCCTATTCTAAATTACTAAAGTTCAAAGCTCTTTTACCTTACCAGCCCTGAACAGGGCCCTTTGCGGGGCATGCCCCAAGAAGTTCAGCTCTTTTGCCTGTAAAAAAAACCATACAATACCCCCCCCAACATTACAACCCACCACCCACATACCCCTAATCTAACCCAAACCCCCCTTAAATAAACCTAACACTAAGCCCCTGAAGATCATCCTACCTTGTCTTCACCATACCAGGTTCACCGATCCGTCCTGGCTCCAAAATCTTCATCCAACCCAAGCGGGGGCTGGCGATCCATCTTCCGGCGGCTGAAGAGGTCCAGAAGAGGCTCCAAAGTCTTCATCCTATCCGGCAAGAAGAGTAGATCCGGTCCGGCAACCATCATCTTCCAAGCGGCATCTTCTATCTTCATCCGATGAGGACCGGCTCCATCCTGAAGACCTCCACCGCGGACCCTTCTTCCGGCGACGTCCAACTGAACAATGACAGTTCCTTTAAGGGACATCATCCAAGATGGCGTCCCTCGAATTCTGATTGGCTGATAGGATTCTATCAGCCAATCGGAATTAAGGTAGGAATATTCTGATTGGCTGATGGAATCAGCCAATCAGAATCAAGATCAATCCGATTGGCTGATCCAATCAGCCAATCAGATTGAGCTCGCATTCTATTGGCTGATCGGAACAGCCAATAGAATGCGAGCTCAATCTGATTGGCTGATTGGATCAGCCAATCGGATTGAACTTGATTCTGATTGGCTGATTCCATCAGCCAATCAGAATATTCCTACCTTAATTCCGATTGGCTGATAGAATCCTATCAGCCAATCAGAATTCGAGGGACGCCATCTTGGATGATGTCCCTTAAAGGAACTGTCATTGTTCAGTTGGACGTCGCCGGATGAAGATGGGTCCGCGGTGGAGGTCTTCAGGATGGAGCCGGTCCTCATCGGATGAAGATAGAAGATGCCGCTTGGAAGATGATGGTTGCCGGTCCGGATCTACTCTTCTTCCCGGATAGGATGAAGACTTTGGAGCCTCTTCTGGACCTCTTCAGCCGCCGGAAGATGGATCGCCAGCCCCCGCTTGGGTTGGATGAAGATTTTGGAGCCAGGACGGATCGGTGAACCTGGTATGGTGAAGACAAGGTAGGATGATCTTCAGGGGCTTAGTGTTAGGTTTATTTAAGGGGGGTTTGGGTTAGATTAGGGGTATGTGGGTGGTGGGTTGTAATGTTGGGGGGGGTATTGTTTTTTTTTTTTTTTTACAGGCAAAAGAGCTGAACTTCTTGGGGCATGCCCCGCAAAGGGCCCTGTTCAGGGCTGGTAAGGTAAAAGAGCTTTGAACTTTAGCAATTTAGAATAGGGTAGGGCATTTTTTTTATTTTGGGGGGCTTTGTTATTTTATTAGGGGGCTTAGAGTAGGTGTAATTAGTTTAAAATTGTTGTAATATTTTTCCTATGTTTGTAAATATTTTTTAATTTTTTGTAACTTAGTTCTTTTTTATTTTTTGTACTTTAGTTAGTTTATTTCATTGTAGTTATTTGTAGATATTGTATTTAATTAATGTATTCATAGTGTAGTGTTAGGTTTAATTGTAGGTAATTGTAGATATTTTATTTAATTAATTTAATGATAGTGTAGTGTTAGGTTTAATTGTAACTTAGGTTAGGATTTATTTTACAGGTAAATTAGTAATTATTTTAACTATTTTAGCTATTAAATAGTTCTTAACTATTTAATAGCTATTGTACCTGGTTAAAATAATTACAAAGTTACCTGTAAAATAAATATTAATCCTAAAATAGCTATAATATAATTATAATTTATAGTGTAGCTATATTAGGATTTATTTTACAGGTAAGTATTTAGCTTTAAATAGGAATAATTTATTTAATAAGAGATAATTAATTTCGTTAGATGTAAATTATATTTAACTTAGGGGGGTGTTAGTGTTAGGGTTAGACTTAGCTTTAGGGGTTAATACATTTATTAGAATAGCGGTGAGCTCCAGTCGGCAGATTAGGGGTTAATAATTGAAGTTAGGTGTCGGCGATGTTAGGGAGGGCCGATTATGGGTTAATGCTATTTATTATAGGGTTAGTGAGGCGGATTAGGGGTTAATAACTTTATTATAGTAGCGATCAGGTCCGGTCGGCCGATTAGGGGTTAATAAGTGTAGGCAGGTGGAGGCGACGTTGTGGGGGGCAGATTAGGGGTTAATAAATATAATATAGGGGTCGGCGATGTTAGGGCAGCAGATTAGGGGTACATAGGGATAATGTAAGTAGCGGCGGTTTACGGAGCGGCAGATTAGGGGTTAATAATAATATGCAGGGGTCAGCGATAGCGGGGGCGGCAGATTAGGGGTTAATAAGTGTAAGGTTAGGGGTGTTTAGACTCGGGGTACATGTTAGAGTGTTAGGTGCAGACGTAGGAAGTGTTTCCGCATAGCAAACAATGGGGCTGCGTTAGGAGCTGAACGCGGCTTTTTTGCAGGTGTTTTTTTTCAGCTCAAACAGCCCCATTGTTTCCTATGGGGGAATCGTGCACAAGCATGTTTTTGAGGCTGGCCGCGTCCGTAAGCAACTCTGGTATCGAGAGTTGAAGCTGCGTTAAATATGCTCTACGCTCCTTTTTTGGAGCCTAACGCAGCCTTTATGTGGACTCTCAATACCAGAGTTATTTTTATGGTGCGGCCAGAAAAAAGCCGGCGTTAGCTACGCGGGTCCTTACCGACAAAACTCTAAATCTAGCCGATAGTACTTAGCGACAGCACATACATAGCAAACACATATCTACATGTATGATAACAAATGAGATATATATATATATATATATATATAAAGGCAGGGTGTAATTGTATATCTTGAACAGAGAAATGTAACAAGGGGTGGGTAGGGAGGGTGAAGGAAAAAGGGGGAGGCAATAGGTATATTACATGAAAACTTTAGGATACCAAGTGGGTTTAAACAGGGACGCCCAGTCCTCCCAAATAAGTTTGAAAAGGTCTAACTTGTTTAGAGTTAAAAATACATTTCTTTCCATTGAAATAATATAGGCCATGATTTCCACGATAGAGTTCCAAACCGGAGGGCCATCCTTTTTCCAGGATCTGGCTATAGCTAATTTTGTGGCAGTGAAAAGATAGATGCAAAGATAACTTTGGTGTTCGGGGAGGGGGTGGAGGCCTATATGAAATAGAGCTGTTTCTGGGGACCTTGGAACCCGGATACCCAATCTAGCTAGTGTAGTTAAAACCATATTCCAAAGTAATTTAATTTTGGGGCAGGCCCACCAAATGTGAGAGGTTCCGTGTAATGTTATTCCTTGTAGGGAGGGCTCCTGGCGAATGAGTTAGGCAAGGGGTTCTATGGCAAGGGCAAACAGGGGAGACAAAAGGCAACCCTGTCGTGTACCATTGGAGAGTAGGAAAGGAGCAGAGCAGAACCCCATACCCCCCTGACCCTTGCTGTAGGAGAAGAATAGAGTGCCTGAATATGAAAGTGCATTTCTTCTGGGAACCTAAAGACACCAAGGACCCCTCCCATAAGTATTCCCACTGGACCTGATTAAATGCCTTCTCGGCATCTAAGGAGAGGATCGAGAAGGGTCTGTTGAGTCTAGTGGCCTCCATTGTAATGTTGAATAAGCGTCTGGTATTGTCAGGTCCCTGTTGAATAATGCCCACCTGATCCTCATTAATTAGGTTAGAGAGCAGAACAGTGATTCGATTAGCTAAAATTTTAGAGTAGATTTTAATATCAGTGTTTATAAGGGAAATTGGCCTGTAGCTGTGGCATAGAGAGGGGTCCTTGTCTGGTTTTGGGATAGTGATAATAGTGGCCTCAAGGAACTCCCTACGAAAGGAGCAAAGATATGGGGCTCTTAAGAGATTCCTGGTCATCTTCAGACAAAGTGGGAAAATTTTAGTTTTTTTAAGGGTCTGCTGGCTGAGGGCCCTAGGCATAGTGGGGGGGGGGGACACACAGATTCTTTTATGTTATATATTTTGTCATAATAAGAGGCTAATAGAGAACCTATTTGGCTGGGCAGGGTCGAGTTCTGGCCTTTATGTTTAAGTAACTGTATGCAAGATACACTTTCTTAGTGTCGGAGTCTATTAGCTAAGAGTATCAGCTTTAATTACCCTTGTAGTAGAATAATTGTCTGCTCTTTATTAGTCGTTGTTGTGTGCGTTTTAACTTTAGGTCACAGATATGGGCTTTAAGATCTCTAATTGTGGCAGTGTACCTTGGTGAGGGGGAGTTTTTGAGCTCACAGAAGGCTTGCGACAAAGGTAGCCCCCGAGCCTTACTAATGCTAGCCTGCTTGTTAATGATTAGACCTCTAGTGGAGGCTTTAAGAGCCCACCAGAGGGTATCATCTGCAACCGATTGAGTGTCATTCAGAGTGATCAGCTCCTGCAAGGCTTTCTGTAGTTCTTCCCTAAAAGGGCTATCAGAGAGTATTGTGTGAAGCATGGTCCATGATGTAGGGAGTGTCTTGTCTGTGGATTCACAAAGTGTGAGAGAAACCTGGTCGTGATCAGACCATGGGCATACATGGATATTGACCTCTTTAGCATGATCTAAATTTTGAGCTTGTCAAAAGACGTAGTCCAGTCTAGTATAAGTAGAATATGCATGGGAAAAATGTGTAAAGTCTTTGTCCATCGTGTAAAAAACCCTCCATGTGTCATATAATCCATTTCAGCATAAGGGATCTAAAATTATGGGAAAGTGTATCGCTGCAGGTATCCCTAGAGTTAGTTCTAACTGACTTTTTATCTGAGAAAGGGTCCCAGATAATATTAAAGTCCCCACCAATAATTACCCTTCCTTGTTTGTATTTATCAACTAATTTAAGAATTTTGTAGAGGCATTTACATTGGCCAGTATTGGGGAGATAAATAGAAACTAATGTGTACAGTATTTGATTAAGTTTACATATCTGACTTGGGGAGCCCCTTCTATGAATATTATCTTGCACGCAAGGCGCCTGTGAATTAGGATAGCAACCCTTCTAGCTTTGGAAGAGTATAGAGCAAATTCAACTGTAGTATATTTTTTAGTAATGAGCCTAGGGATGTCTTCCTCCTTCCAGTGTGTCTCCTGTAGGAGAACCACATCTGGATTCTGGTGTGAGAGCGATCTAAGGAATATACTTCTTTTACCTGGCGAATTCAAGCCTCTAACATTATGTGTAATAATCTTTGTTATTTCCATTAGCCATTTACCTAGGGACAAAGGGAGAATATGTCAAGAGCCTGCAGGGGAGGAGGGAAAGGGAAGGGAGGGAACAGATGCAAAACATATGCACCATTTTATGATACAACAGAAACAAAAGAAATAATATTGTGGTGGAAGTAGTCCACCAAATGGAGCCCTGCAAACGGGCTGTATGGGGGGGAGGGGGGAGGAATTAACAGTAAGGTCAGAGTGGTGTGGCCCAAGAGTGAAACACAACCTTAGCGAAAAAGAAATAACACCATAAACACTATAAATACAGCATGACAGAGTACAACTACTGTAGGTATATAATTTTTTTTAACAAAAACAGAGAGACCAACTATACCAGTAAGTCAATTCAACAGTCTCTGTAGGCATAATGTAAATTAGGAGCAAAGTTCAGACCCATGAGTAGTCAAGGGACTTTTTCATGAGAAGAGAGTTAATGCTTTGGACGCTTTGGTCTTTAACCTGCCATTCTGGAGCAGAGGCACTGAGCCTGGCCTGAGAGGGTGGTTGAGCGTTGCTTGCGGGTCGGTGTAGGCCCCAGGATTCCAGAAGAGAAAAGCCTTGGCTAAGACTTGTGACCGTGTGAGCCTGGTTGTCTTTTGTAATGACTATTCTAATTGGGAAACCCCATCTATATTTGATATTTTTTCTCCTCAGGAATCGGTTACAGGGGAAAGCAATCTCCTTTGCTGGAGAGTGTGTTGAGGCAGATCTTGCAGCAGTTGAATCTCCCGAATCTCTCAGATAGGGAAGGCTTACGAAAAGCTGCTTGTAAGATCCTGTGGAAACAGACAATAACATCTCTTGGTTTTTCTGAAGAAAGTGATCTGGGCCTGAGAGCTCGGTGGCATCTCTCCAAGGCATTGGTTAACATTTCGAATGACCTGAGAAGTTCCTTAAATAGGTCTGAGAGAAAATCCTGAAGCTCAGAGGGTGACACCGCTTTGGGGATGCCTCTAAACCGAATATTGCTTCTGTGGGACCTGTCTTCTAGGTCTGCCAACTTAAATTCTAATTGTGCAATCTGGTCTGATAAGACTTCGGAATATGAAAGAAGACTATTATTGTCAGTGAATAGATCATCATGTTTACGTTCAAGGGCATCCACCTGCTGGCCAATCTCTCTGATATATCTTTACGTAGCTCTGCTGAGCTGCGATGGATCTCCTGCGTAATGGAGAGAGTTTGGGCAGCCAACTTCTTCTGCATAGTAGACTCCGTGATGTATTTTGGAGAAGCCAAAAAATGAGTTAACACTGGACTGGGAGTCTTCATCCTGTGATTTGGTCTACTTGGTTAGAAGCCGACTTGGTGGGCCCTTGATGGGCTGGTAGCAAGAAGTGATCCAGGACTGTATTCTTAAGTTTACTCTGGGCTTTGGATTGTTTCCTGGCAGTATAAAGCATTGCAAAAGAAGGTTTTAGGCCCCGCCTGACTTAGTATAGAAACACATAATTTCAGTAGCAAGCAAACTATAATCCAGAATGAGCAGGTTGCTATAGTAGTTATACCAACAAATTACATACTAAGATAAAGAACAATAGTTGAGCCTAAGTGCACACATGCTGATAAATTAGGGCAACCATTCTGACCATCTCGCCATCCTGCTTACCTCATCGAGTGAGGGAAAAAAACCTCACTGAGAGCCAATAATGGGTAAAAGGCCTACGAGAACCAACCTAGAAGCAGGGTGGCGCAAAACATATGACCTAAGGGTGGGAGTGCACAGCAGAAAAATATAGGGCCTTCCTGTAAATAATTGTGCGTGTGAGTTAGAGCAAGAACACGTAATATAAACAGCGAATAATTAAGACTAAATAGAGCATGTACATAAACACCAATTTCCTAGGCCCTAACCCTCACCTCGGGCAAAAAAAAAAGGATACGACCCGAAGGAAGGGAAAAAGGAGAGGGGAAATGACCCATACAGGCTGGGTGGGAGCGGGGAGGTGAGGGGTAAGGTTTACAGATAATATGCTTAGACAATGTATGGAGAGGGTAACACTACAACTGTATATTACAACATCAACAAAAGTTTGAAAATGTAAACGAGTGTCAGGTTATACAAAGCAGTAATGGATATAATGCACAATTTTAGGTGTGAGGCAAGTGTTCAGGTCTATAAACCTTGAAGGGGTTTGTTGGGATGGGTAGTGGCGCTTTAGTCTGCCTCTTTGTGAGTCTGCATCCTCCAATCTCTCAGCCGTCCCAACTGTAGACAAGATGGCAGCCGTTCGCGCCACTCCATGTCTTCACACTCGCCTGTCCTCCTCGACTGCAGCTCCTTGATCAGTTGTCCTGTCGGGTGCCCCAACTCTCCTGATTGTTTGGGTCGTGAGAGATTTCAGAACCTGCTAAACTTCTTTGGCATTCAGGTAATTACCCGACACAGCCTCTGTATTTGCTAATGGCTGCAGAGGATGCGAAGCACCGGCTTGATACAGCAGCTGGCTCGCACGCTCAGCGCTGTCCACAGCTTGGATGTAACAGATGTATCTCCGGAGCGGAGCCCCGACCCTGCAGAGAACTGTTTGGACACGGGTTCTGTGGATCTTGTCTGCAAATTCTTGTTTACCTCACCAGGCCGCAAAACGCCGTCTCTCAAAGTGATCTGTATATTGAATATTCTAGACAGTGAAAGATTTTCATTAATTGGCAAGCTATAACTATTTACAAAACTGTATACACTGAGTCACTCTGGGTTCATTACTAGTATAAGTTGGTCCTGGAAGAATTTTTCTTTTTTTATGTTTTTTTTTTTTTATGTTTTTTTTGCCTGCCACAAGGCACTCCCTGCCTAATTTCATACCTGGATGTATGTTTTATCCTTTGGTCTTTTTTCTTATATAGTTTATTGGTTCACTTATGGATACATTTATTACCCATAATAAAACTTAATCACCTGCTATGGCGTTAAGAGCTAAAGATAGAAAACTCAGGAGTAGTACTGATAATTTAAATGAACCTGTATCCCTTTCTTCAAACACTATAATGCAAAATGCAATATCACAAGACATAGTTAAACAAATTTCAGATTTGATGATGCCACAATTTGATCAAATCCGTAAGGATTTAGATGCATTATCATCTGAAGTTAAACAATTCGCAAATAGACTAGAGGAAGTTGAGCAAAGAAGATACTAATCACCAACAAGAACAAACAATCAGAGAGCAGTCCTCACAGATTAAGTCTATGTAAACCAAACTAGAAGAGCTGGAAGACTGTTCACGTTAAAATATTAGAATTATCGGTGTTCCAGAATCAGTAGAATTTCAAGATCTTTTAAAATCTGTTTCCCTTGAACTACCTTCAAGCCTTGGTATAGATCCAAGAAATACCCCCGTTCCAGTAGAAACAGTGCATAGATTAGGGGCTGATAGACATTCCTCCGAAGCGAACACCAAAGGTAGACCATTTATAGTTAAATACCTGAACTATCAGGATAAAATGAATATCTTGAACCACTATAGAAAGAAATTCCCTTTTTTAATAAGAATAAAAATGTACTATTATTCCAGGATTTTTCGGCAGAAACATCCCAGAGGAGACGCAAATTGGCGCCTATTTGTACCAGACTGAGTAAAGAGGGTTTTAAAGCCACTATTATATACCCGGCTAAAATTAAAGTCACTACAACAAGTGGGATGATTCTGTTGAATAACCCTGACTAGGCGCTGGACTTTGTGAACAAAAAAGGCCAAGGAACATAAATATGAGTAGCTAGTTTATGGCTAATTGGCAAACTTTGTTGGTTCTTTTTCCTGTACTTTTATCTTTTGCTCTAAAGGTTTTAATGCAAATTGATAATAATTGGGTTATTATGTATAAAGTGGAGCTTATAACAGAAAAATTACTTCTGATGTATAAACTTTGATTTCGGGGCAAAGTCCTCGGTCTGGTGTTTTTGGTTTTTTTTCTCTCCCGCCTAGTCTTTCCGTAACGAACTAGCACAGAGAATTATAATGAAAGATAGTATCCAATTAGTGTCCTGGAATGTGGGCGGAATTACTTTGCCCCCCAAAAGGAAAAATATCCTGAATCATCTTAAACAAGCTAAACCTGATATTGTCTTAATTCAAGAGACCCATCTGAAAGAGAGAGAGCTAGATAAACAAAAAACAGGATAGGTGAGGGAAGTGATAGCAACACCATGTGCTAACAGAAAAAAAGGAGTTGCAATTCTATTTATTAAAAACTTGAACTACAAAATTCTACAATCAGAATTGGATAAAGAGGAGAGATACATTATAACACAGTTAGAGGTAGAGGGTGTCCAATTAGTATTATGTAATGTTTATGGACCCAACAAGTTGGACAAAGTTTTTTGGGATAGCCTCCAAGTAAAATTAACCCAGTATAGTTTGAAGAATTTAATAATTGCAGGAGACCTTAATATGGTTATGCACTCATCTTTGGATAGATTGAAACCTTCCCTAAATAGAAATAGTAAGCAGGAAGCTAAAAAAACTTTTGACATGCTTTGAAAATGTGGGATATATGGAGAGTACAAAATCCAGATAATAGACTATATACTTGTTCGTCTTATACATACAAACAATGTCTAGAATAGATGCTTTTCTAATCTCTGAAAGGGTTACTAGTTTAGAAGTATCTGCAGGAATACATGAAATAGTATTTTCAGACCATGCAGTCCTGACTCTGAAGTTAAATATTAAGAAATTAAACACTAACAATATAGGGAGATTTTATTTCCCAAGATATCTTTTTGCAAACAATCCATTTAAAAGTTGGTTAAAATTAAAATGGAGAGAGTTTTCTGAATTTAACCATGCCCATATAGAAAATAGTGAACTATTCTGGTAGACATTTAAGGCAGTAGCTAGAGGGGAAATTAAAGCTTATTTAATTCAAAATAAACGTAGAATGCAAGCTAGAGATTTAACATTAGCCCAATGCCTCTGCTATTCTTACAACTCATTTATAAGTGATCCTACTAATAAAAAGCTTTGGGAGAAATATATTGTGATCAAAAAGGAAAGGGAAGTGTTCTTAACACAAAGAATGGCTCAGTAAGAATTGAGGACTAGAGCTTTTTTTCAGATATGGAGGAGAAACAGGGAAATTCCTGGCAAATTTAGTAAGAATTAAAAGAAAAAGACAAGTTATCGAAATCCTTCATATTAACGAAAAAAAGTGTACTAACGTACAGAAAATGAGGAATTACGTAGTTCAGTTTTTTCAAAAAGCCTACTCAAAAGTTGGGAAGTGGGAGGAGTATTTAAGCCTACGACTGGGTGGCCAGGTTCTTAATTCCCAAAAGTAGTGAATGCAGCTGTGGACTCTTTCCATCAGAATAAAAGAAAATGATCAGATAAGCATAATTTAAGTTTTACACCAGCTCTTAATTCTAAAAAAAATTCATGATGGAACCAACAGGGCCTGACTTACATTCAACAGTTAAAACAGAAAGATGTTTATAGATTTTTTTGCATATCTGCAGATACGCCATCTATTTGACGAAATTGTGAAAGAAAGCCCAATTGATACAGGCTGGGTAGGGATAGAACCGGTGGTCAATTTATATAAAGCAGGTATTTTTTCTATCTCTTTGTTCTGTAAAACTGTGAAGGCATACCAGGGTCAAGATATTATTAATAAAATAGCAGCCATTTGGAAAAATTATAGCAATACGATTCAAGAGAATTGCATTTTAATTGCATTTTAAAATAATAAATAAAGCATACATTACACCATATTTGAAATCTAAGTGGGATAGAAACATACAATGTGTTTTCCAGCGGTATTTGGCCCCAGTGTTAGTATAACTATCAGTGTATATGTGGATTTACCATTCTATATAAACAGATAAAACCTTTAACATAAACATGGCAGATTTTGCTCACTCTTGTGTTAGATCAGAACATAAGCAAGAAGCCATTTGGCACTGTGCAATTTGTTTAGCATTTAGAAACAGCTGAGCTCCTTGCGTCTGCTTATCTTAATGCACCTGTAGGGTGATTTATTTGTATTATACATACAGCCCCAGAAAAATACATCAATGTTCCTTTAATGAAATCTACTCTTTTAAAGGGGCATTAAACCCAATTTTTTTTCTTTCAAGAGTCAGAGTCAAATTTAACCCCCTAAGGACCACAGCACTTTTCCATTTTCTGTCCGTTTGGGACCAAAGCTATTTTTACATTTCTGCAGTGTTTGTATTTAGCTGTAATTTTCCTCTTACTCATTTACTGTACCCAGACATATTATAAACCGTTTTTCTCGCCATTAAATGAACTTTCTAAAGATACCATTATTTTCATCATATCTTAAAATTTACTATAACATTTGTTATAAAATATGAGGAAAAAATGGAAAAAAAATCACTTTTTTTAACTTTGACCCCCAAAATCTGTTACACATCTACAACCACCAAAAAACAACCATGCTAAATAGTTTCTAAATTTTGTCCTGAGTTTAATGTTTACATGTTCTTTGCTTTCTTTCATGTAATTAGCAAGAGTCCATGAGCTAGTGACGTATGGGATATACATTCCTACCAGGAGGGGCAAAGTTTCCCAAACCTTAAAATGCCTATAAATACACCCCTCACCACACCCACAATTCAGTTTTTACAAACTTTGCCTCCAATGGAGGTGGTGAAGTAAGTTTGTGCTAGATTCTACGTTGATATGCGCTCCGCAGCAAGTTGGAGCCCGGTTTTCCTCTCAGCGTGCAGTGAATGTCAGAGGGATGTGAGGAGAGTATTGCCTATTTGAATGCAGTGATCTCCTTCTACGGGGTCTATTTCATAGGTTCTCTGTTATCGGTCGTAGAGATTCATCTCTTACCTCCCTTTTCAGATCGACGATATACTCTTATATATACCATTACCTCTGCTGATTCTCGTTTCAGTACTGGTTTGGCTTTCTACAAACATGTAGATGAGTGTCCTGGGGTAAGTAAATCTTATTTTCTGTGACACTCTAAGCTATGGTTGGGCACTTTGTTTATAAAGTTCTAAATATATGTATTCAAACATTTATTTGCCTTGACTCAGAATGTTCAACATTCCTTATTTTTCAGACAGTCAGTTTCATATTTGGGATAAATGCATTTGTTTCAATCATTTTTTCTTACCTTAAAAAATTTGACTTTTCCCTGTGGGCTGTTAGGCTCGCGGGGGCAGAAAATGCTTCATTTTATTGCGTCATTCTTGGCGCGGACTTTTTTGTCGCAAATTTTTTTTTCTGTTTCCGGCGTCATACGTGTCGCCGGAAGTTGCGTCATTTTTTGACGTTTTTTGCGTCAAAAATGTCGGCGTTCCGGATGTGGCGTCATTTTTGGCGCCAAAAGCATTTAGGCGCCAAATAATGTGGGCGTCTTTTTTGGCGCTAAAAAATATGGGCGTCATTTTTGTCTCCACATTATTTAAGTCTCATTATTTTTTGCTTCTGGTTGCTAGAAGCTTGTTCACTGGCATTTTTTTCCCATTCCTGAAACTGTCATTTAAGGAATTTGATCAATTTTGCTTTATATGTTGTTTTTTTTTTTTTTTACATATTGCAAGATGTTCCACGTTGCAACTGAGTCAGAAGATACTTCAGGAAAATCACTGCCCAGTGCTGGAGCTACCAAGCTAAGTGTATCTGCTATAAACTTTTGGTATCTGTTTCTCCAGCTGTTGTTTGTATTGCATGTCATGTCAAACTTATTAATGCAGATAAAATTTCCTTTAGTACTGTTACATTACCTGTTGCTGTTCCGTCAACATCTAATTTTCAGAGTGTTCCTGATAACATAAGAGATTTTATTTTTTAAATCCATTAGGAAGGCTATGTCTGTTATTTCTCCTTTTAGTATGCATAAAAGTCTTTTAAAACTTCTCTTTTTTCAGATGAATTTTTAAATGAACATCATCATTCTGATACTGATAATGGTTCTTCTGGTTCAGAGGTTTCTGTCTCAGAGGTTGATGCTGATAAATCTTTGTATTTGTTCAAGATGGAATTTATTCGTTCTTTACTTAAAGAAGTATTATTTGCATTAGAAATAGAGGATTCTGGTCCTCTTGATACTAAATGTAAACGTTTAAATAAGGTTTTTAAATCTCCTGTAGTTATTCCAGAAGTGTTTAATCTCCCTGATGCTATTTCTGAAGTAATTTCCAGGGAATGGAATAATTTGGGTAATTTATTTACTCCTTCTAGACGTTTAAGCAATTATATCCTATGCCATCTGACAGATTAGAGTTTTTTGGGACAAAAATCCGTAAAGTTATGGGGCTGTCTCTACTCCTGCTAATGTACTACTATTCCTACGGCAGATAGTACTTCATTTAAGGATCCTTTAGATAGGAAAATTGAATCCTTTCTAAGAAAAGCTTACTTATGTTCAGGTAATCTTCTTAGACCTGCTATATTTTTAGCGGATGTTGCTGCAGCTTCAACTTTTTGGTTAGAAGCTTTAGCGCAACAAGTAACAGATCATAATTTTATAGCATTATTATTATTCTATAACATGCTAATAATTTTATTGGTGATACCATCTTTTGATATCATTAGAGTTGATGTCAGGTATATGTCTCTAGCTATTTTAGCTAGAAAAGCTTTATGGATTAAACTTGGAATGCTGATATGTCTTCTAAGTCAACTTTGCTTTCCCTTTCTTTCCAGGGTAAATAATCATTTTCGTTCCTTTCCTCACAACAAGGAACAAAAGCCTGATCCTTCATCCTCAGGAGCGGTATCAGTTTGGAAACTATTTCCAGTTTGGAATATATCCAAGCCTTATAGAAACCTATAGCCAGCTCCTAAGTACCTATGAAGGTGCGGCCCTTATTCTAGCTCAGCTGGTATGGGGCAGATTACGTTTTCTTCAAAGAAATTTGGATCAATTCCGTTCTCAATCTCTGGTTTCAGAACATTGTTTCAGGAAGGTACAGAATTGGCTTCAAGTTAAGGCCTCCTGCTAAGAGATTTTTTTCTTTCCCGTGTCCCAGTTAACACAGCAAGGCTCAGAATTTCTGAAATGTGTTTCAGATCTAGAGTTGGCTGGAGTAATTATGCCAGTTCCAGTTCTGGAACAGGGGCTGGGGTTTTATTTTATCTCTTCATTGTACCAAAGAAGGTCAATTCCTTCAGACCAGTTCCGGATCTATCATTATTGAATCGTTATGTTAGGATACCAACATTCAAGATGGTTACTGTAGGACTATCCTGCCTTTTGTTTAGCAAGGGCATTATATGTCTACAATAGATTTACAGGATGTGTATCTGCATATTCCGATTCATCCAGATCACTTTTAGTGTCTGAGATTCTCTTTTTAGACAAGCATTACCAGTTTTGTGGCTCTACCGTTTGGTCTAGCCTCAGTTCCAAGAATTCTTTTCAAAGGTTCTCGGTGCCCTTCTTTCTGTAATCAGAGAACAGGGTTTTGGTATTTCCTTATTTGGACGATATCTTGGTACTTGCTCAGTCTTCTCATTTTCGAAGAATCTCATACGAATCGACTTGTGTTGTTTCTTCAAGTTCATGGTTGGAGGATCAATTTACCAATCAGTTCATTGATTTCTCAGACAAGGGTAACCTTTTTAGGTTTCTAGATAGATTCAGTGTCTATGACTCTGTCCTTGTCAGACAAGAGAAGTTTAACATTGATATCAGCTTGTCAAAACCTTCAGTCACAATCATTCCCTTTGGTAGCCTTATGCATGTAAATGTTAGGTCTTAGGACTGCCGCATCAGATGCGATCTCCTTTGCTCGTTTTCACATGCGACCTCTTCAGCTCTGTATGCTGAACCAATGGTGCAGGGATTACTCAAAGATATCTCAATTAATATCTTTAGACCGATTTTACGACACTCTCTGACATGGTGGACAGATCACCATCGTTTAGTTCAGGGGGCTTCTTTGTTCTTCCGACCTGGACTATAATCTCAACAGATGCAAGTCTTACAGGTTGGGGAGCTGTGTGGGGGTATCTGACGGCACAAGGGGTTTGGGAATCTCAGGAGGTGAGATTTCCGATCAATATTTTGGAACTCCGTGCAATTTTCAGAGCTCTTCAGTCTTGGCCTCTTCTGAAGAGAGAGTTGTTCATTTGTTTTCAGATAGACAATGTCACAACTGTGGCATAATCAAATCATCAAGGAGGGACTCTCAGTCCTCTGGCTATGAAAGAAGTATCTCGAATTTTGGTTTGGGCGGAATCCAGCTCCTGTCTAATCTCTGCGGTTCATATCCCAGGTATGGACAATTGGAAAGCGGATTATCTCAGTCGCCAAACGTTGCACTTGGGCGAATGGTCTCTTCACCCAGAGGTATTTCCTCAGATTGTTCAAATGTGGGAACTCCCAGAAATAGATCTGATGGCTTCTCATCTAAACAAGAAACTTCCCTGGTATCTGTCCGGATCCCGGGATCCTCGGGCGGAGGCAGTGGATGCATTTTTTACTTCCTTGGAAGTATCATCCTGCCTATATCTTTCCGCCTCTAGTTTTTCTTCCAAGAGTAATCTCCAAGATTCTGAAGGAATGCTCGTTTGTTCTGCTGGTAGCTCCGGCATGGCCTCACAGGTTTTGGTATGCGGATCTGGTCCGGATGGCCTCTTGCCAACCGTGGACTCTTCCGTTAAGACCAGAACTTCTGTCGCAAGGTCCTTTTTTCCTTCAGGATCTGAAATCCTTAAATTTAAAGGTATGGAGATTGAACGCTTGATTCTGGGTCAAAGAGGTTTCTCTGACTCTGTGATTAATACTATGTTACAGGCGCGTAAATCTGTATCTAGAGAGATATATTATAGAGTCTGGAAGACTTATATTTCTTGGTGTCTTTCTCATCATTTTTTGGCATTCTTTTAGAATACCGAGAATTTTACAGTTTCTTCAGGATGGTTTAGATAAGGGTTTGTCCGCAAGTTCCTTGAAAGGTCAAATCTCTGCTCTTTCTGTTCTTTTTCATAGAAAGATTGCTATTCTTCCTGATATTCATTGTTTTGTACAAGCTTTGGTTCGTATAAAACCTGTCATTAAGTCAATTTCTCCTCTTTGGAGTTTGAATTTGGTTCTGGGGGCTCTTCAAGTTCCTCCGTTTGAACCTATGCATTCATTGGACATTAAATTACTTTCTTGGAAAGTTTTGTTCCTTTTGGCAATCTCTTCTGCCAGAAGAGTTTCTGAATTATCTGCTCTTTCTTGTGAGTCTCCTTTTCTGATTTTTCATCAGGATAAGGCGGTGTTGCGAACTTCTTTTGATTTTTTACCTAAAGTTGTGAATTCCAACAACATTAGTAGAGAATTTGTGGTTCCTTCATTATGTCCTAATCCTAAGAATTCTAGGGAGAAATCGTTGCATTCTTTGGATGTTGTTAGAGCTTTGAAATATTATGTTGAAGCTACTAAGTCTTTCCGTAAGACTTCTAGTTTATTTGTTATCTTTTCCGGTTCTAGAAAAGGCCAGAAAGCTTCTGCCATTTCTTTGGCATCTTGGTTGAAATCTTTATTTCATCATGCTTATGTCGAGTCGGGTAAGACTCCGCCTCTAAGGATTACAGTTCATTCTACTAGTTCAGTTTCTACTTCCTGGGCGTTTAGGAATGAAGCTTCGATTGATCAGATTTGCAAAGCAGCAACTTGGTCCTCTTTGCATACTTTTTCTAAATTCTACCATTTTGATGTGTTTTCTTCTTCTGAAGCAGTTTTTGGTAGAAAAGTACTTCTGGCAGTGGTTTCAGTTTGAATCTTCTGCTTATGTTTTTCGTTGAACTTTATTTTGGGTGTGGATTATTTTCAGCAGGAATTGGCTGTCTTTATTTTATCCCTCCCTCTCTAGTGACTCTTGTGTGGAAAGATCCACATCTTGGGTAGTCATTATCCCATACGTCACTAGCTCATGGACTCTTGCTAATTACATGAAAGAAAACATAATTTATGTAAGAACTTACCTGATAAATTCATTTCTTTCATATTAGCAAGAGTCCATGAGGCCCGCCTTTTTTTGTGGTGGTTATGATTTTTTTGTATAAAGCACAATTATTCCAATTCCTTATTTTATATGCTTTCGCACTTTTTTCTTATCACCCCACTTCTTGGCTATTCGTTAAACTGAATTGTGGGTGTGGTGAGGGGTGTATTTATAGGCATTTTAAGGTTTGGGAAACTTTGCCCCTCCTGGTAGGAATGTATATCCCATACGTCACTAGCTCATGGACTCTTGCTAATATGAAAGAAATGAATTTATCAGGTAAGTTCTTACATAAATTATGTTTTTTTTGCAAGTTATAGGGCAATAAGTACAAGTAGCACTTTGCTATTTCCAAACCACTTTTTTTTCAAAATTAGCGATAGTTCCATTGGAACACTGATATCTTTCAGGATTTCCTGAATATCCCTTGACGTGTGTGTGTGTACATTTAGAAGACATCCCAAAGTATTGATCTTGGCCCATTTTGGTATATGTCATGCCACCATTTCACCGCCAAATGCGATCAAATAAAAAAAATCGTTCACTTTTTCACAAATTTTTTCACAAACTTTAGGTTTCTCACTGAAATTATTTACAAACAGCTTGTGCAATTATGGCACAAATGGTTGTAAATGCTTCTCTGGGATCCCCTTTGTTCAGAAATAGCAGACATATATGGCTTTGGCATTGCTTTCTGGAAATTAGAAGGCCGCTAAATGCCACTGCACACCACATGTGTATTATGCCCAGCAGTGAAGGGGTTAATTAGGGAGCATGTAGGGAGCTTGCAGGGTTAATTTTAGCTTTAGTGTAGTAGATAACCCAAAGTATTGATCTAGGCCCATTTTGGTATATTTCATGCCACCATTTCACCGCCAAATGCGATCAAATAAAAAAAATTGTTCACTTTTTCGCAAACTTTTTTTTTTTTTTACAAACTTTAGGTTTCTTACTGAAATTATTTACCAACAGCTTGTGCAATTATGGCACAAATGGTTTTAAATGCTTCTCTGGGATTCCCTTTGTTCAGAAATATATGGCTTTGGCGTTGCTTTTTGGCAATTAGAAGGCCGCTAAATGCTGCTGTGCACCACACTTGTATTATGCCCAGCAGTGAAGGGGTTCATTAGGTAGCTTGCAGGGAGCTTGCAGGGTTAATTTTAGCTTTAGTGTAGAGATCAGCCTCCCACCTGACATATCACACCCCTGATCCCTCCCAAACAGCTCTTTCCTCCCCCACCCCACAATTGTCCCCGCCATCTTAAGTACTTGCAGAAAGTCTGCCAGTACTAAAATAAAAAAAAATAAAAAGCCATATTCTGCTGTGTAGGATCCCCCCTTAGCCCCCAACCTCCCTGATCCCCCTCAAACAGCTGTCTAACCCTCCACCTTATTTGCGCCATCTTAGGTACTGGCAGCTGTCTGCGAGTACTCAGTTTACAATAAAATGTTTTATTTTTTAAAATTTTTCCATATTTTTCTGTAGTGTAGCTGCCCCCCCCCCAAAAAAAAAACCCACCCCCTCCCAGATCCCATAGATCCCAATTCCCTCCTCTACACCACTTTATTAGGCAAAATGTTACATAGTGTAGCGGTGCCCGCCCCCCATGCACACACACACGCTCCAGTGCACGCTCCCGGTGACTCTGCCCGCAATCCCACCCCCTCTGTCAGATTCCTCACACCGATGACTGCCCACCCGCCTCCCACATCGGCTGCCACCCACCAACGATCATGGCCATCATTGTCCGATGCAGAGAGGGCCACAGAGTGGCTCTCTCTACATCGGATGGCTTAAAACTGTTATTGCAGGAGGCCTCAATCTCGAGGCATCACTGCAATAACAGGAAAGCGGCTGGAAGTGATCAGGATCGCTTCCACCGCTTTCAAAGACCAACAACGTATAGGGTACGTCTTTGGTCGTTAACTGCATTTTTTTGCAGGATTTACCGCATACGTCGGTCGTTAAGGGGTTAAAGAAAAAAGCTTTTAATTTCCGTTATCAAATTGAGTTTGTTCTATGGTATACATTATTAAAAATCAGGTTGGTAAATCACAGCAGTGTTTGCTGCTGTACAGACCTGCAGACCAGTGCACACTACTTACCTAGATATTCTCCAACAAAGAATAGTACAAGAGCAAAAAAAAAATATATAATGGAAGTTAACTGGAAACTTTTTTTTTTTAAAAATGTGTAAGCTTTAAAATGTAGTAATGTAAGATATTTAACTTATTTTGGTTACTAAATTATTTAAATGAACAGATAAACACCACATCAACCAAATAATTCCTCTTGCATAGGATGCAGTTGCTAATATTGTTTCAGAAGTTTCTTATGGTTACAGTTCTAGATTCTGAATATTTTCATATAGGTGGCGTATGAGATACAAATTCCTAACAGGAGGAGGCAAAGTTTCCTAAACCTCAAAAGCCTATAAATACCCCTCCCACCTCACACATACCTCAGTTTAAAACTTTGCCTCCTTAGGAGGTGGTTGAAGTAAGATGATGTGCTTGATTTCTTCAGTGAAAGGCGCTCCAGAGCATATTGAAGCCTGGTTCCCCTCAGAGTACAGTGCTTAACAGTGCTTAAGGGAAGTACGGCCTCATCACCATGTTTTTGCCTCTTGGGAATTTTTTTCATACTCTCCCTGTAAATTTGGTCACAGGGATTCATCTTCTGCCTCCCTTTACAGATCGACATTATACGCCTATTCCATTACCTCTGCTGATATGTTTCAGTACTGGTTTGGCTGTCTACTATTAATGGCAGTCATCTTCATAAACCGATTTTAAAATCAGATGACTGTCTAAGTACTAAGAATAAGACATTGCTGTGATAACAGAGAAGCTGGTCTCACTGTTTTCAATGTTCTCATCTCTTTTGAGAAACTTTTAACCCCCGAATCTGTTAGTTTTGTGTTGTTTTTTTTTCTTGTGGTTTGTCATGTAACAGTAACATACAGATATTGAAGGAATAGAAAGGACAACAATGAACTGTGCATGGCTGCGTTTAAGTTTGAAATGAATGCATTTTTACAATATACTTCCATTAGCAAAACTGCTTCTAGTAAAAGATATTACTGTTTTTCAGCCGCATACACACATATTCTGTAAGGGCCCATGCACCAGTATTTAAACGCCATTCCTGCTCAGAGAGGTGGCTGTGGTGTGTTTTGCTTCTTTATACGTAACTTGTGCCATACAAGCTACTGCTGACCCTATGAGCAGGTGTAGTGTTTAAATACTGGTGCATGGCCCTCACAGGATATGTGAATATGCTGCAGAAACACAGTAATACCTTTTACTAGAAGTATCTTTGCTATATTGCAAAAATTCTTCTATTTCAAATTGAAATGCACCGATGCACATTTAATTTTTTCCTTTCTATCCCTTTTAAACTACTCTCATTTTCTTTAGAACAGCCAAAGAGATAAGTACACTCCTGCACTGATCAAACTGTCAGCATATTGAGGGTTAGTGCTGACTCTTGGGGTGTGTAGAGGTGGTGGAAAAACAAATGACAAGGAAAGCAGGCAACAGGGCCACTCCTACAGTAGAGGCAAATTAGGCGACTGTTTTACCATGCCCCTGTAATGGGGGTGCAGATTTGGTTAATTGTAGCTATTACAGTTCTAACAAAGCATTTTTTCTAAAATAGTTAGCTATATATTTTGTTAAGAAGCAGTAATTGTATGGTATATAGTTTCTATAGGGGAGGACATGCATCAAAATGTGTCTTCAATCCTAGCACCTGTGTTCTATCATTTTTTACTACTCCGTTAGATTTTGCTACCGGGAACACTGCGCATGAGCTAATTACATCAGTACATTCCAAACATGATCCTAAAATATCTGTGGAATGCGCTGACATAATTAGCTCTTGTGCATTAGCATGGGTAGCACAATCTAATGGAGAGGATCTTTACTCCCTGCATTATTTTTTTATTTTTTAAATACAGCTGATAAAAGCTGATGTACGTTATTGTTTGACACCCATGATAATGCGCATAAGCTAACTAATGTTTTAGGATCATCTGTGGAATGTGCTGATGTAGTTAGCGAATGCGCAGTGCCCCCGGTAGTAAAATCTTAACGTGTTATCAAGAAAAAAGATAGAACACCAGCCTTAAGAGGCAAAAGTTACAAAATAAGTGAATTAGTTTTGATAGATTAGAAGAGGATTTCCCATAATTCCTTTAGTAGTGTAAAGTTCACCCAGGAGGTTTTTTATGAAATGCAACAATGGCTATTGATAAAAATACAAAAATGTAATCAAAGTAACTTGCCAATTAAGTTTCCTTAGCGTTATCAGTGTTTAAACGAATGGAAAACCTAGTATTTGCAAAGCTGACGTGATCATACACATAACAATGTAAAGAATCACATTTCCAAAATATTTGTCTAGTAAAATATAGTAGTATAAGTACAGGTGTGCTAACAAATCTTCACAACAAACAAGTAAAATACAGACATTACCCACAAAGAATGTCTAACAAAAGGTTAGATTTAACACTATATCAACTGTTTTAATTTAAAAAAAAAAAAATGACTATTTTTATTAGCATTTGCTTTAAAATACACTTGAAATATAAGTGCTTATTCCCCCCCCCCCCCCGAAAAACAACATTCTACACATTGATTGTTTTGATCTGAGTTCATGTTCATTTACATATGTCCCTAACTTGCTGCAACAAAAGACACCAAGAACAGGAATCCCATTAGGCTTTTCAAGTATATAACTAAAGTGCATGGTGGTCTACTTGGATGAATGGAAACATCAACTATCTTTAAATGGACCTGCAGTATTAAACTAGATAATCCATGGTTAACCTTTTTATAATATATTAGTTTTCTTCTTAAATGGAAAGAGTCCACAACTGCTTTCATTACGTTTGGGAAATATGAACCTGGTCACCAGGAGGAGGCAAAGACACCCAAGCCAAAGGCTTAAATACTCCTCCAACTCCCCTCATCCCCCAGTCCTTCTTTGCCTTTCGTCCCAGGAGGATGGCAGAGAAGTGTCAGAATTTTGTTTTTTGTTTTTGTTTCTTAGGGAGGGTAGTACTCTTTGGCATGGGACAGGAGTTTTAAGTAGTCCTTTCAGTCTCTCAGTGAGAGCTTGGATAAAAGTTAGAGTCCGGAGAAGCAGGGAGTTTCTTTCTGCAAAACCATCCCGACTCATATTAACAGCTCCTCAAGCAATCAGCGTTGTCGAACTTCGCTTTGCTGCCTGCTTTCTTCTCTCAAGTCCATGGCAGAGGCGATGCTACTATCCGTCACACTTGAAGGGCCGTGTTCCTGTTCCACGGTGTAGATTCCAGTAAGATTGTTTCATATTACTTTATTCGCAATGTACTGTACTGTGAATGTTTCCCGAGAGGCTACCACCTTGCGGGTCTAACTTATAACATAAGGGTCTCAGTGAGTCTCTTTTAGTATTTTGGAATCGAGGGTTAATATATCCTGAAGGGGGGTTATTGAACAGGGTTTTTTTTATAATCATGTTTGTTGTGCGATTCATCCTGCTTATGTGTGATGTTTACTGGGCTCGTGGTTGGAACAATGAGGCCTTTGGAAGTGATGCAGCCTTTTGGCTGGACGCGCTTGTTTGGACTGTACGGTTAACCTTGTGTTCGGGCGTGGCTACATTCCGTTGTTCCATTTCCGCATTCCTGAGCGCATGGCAAAGGAAATTTTCTAGTCCGCAGGGATCTGGTCATAGTAGGTGGTGAGTGCCCCAGCCATTGGGGGTGTCAGGTGCCGTTTTAGTTTTTTACTACTTTAGTCATATTTAAATTTCCTCTATACAGTTATGGAGGATTCTGATGCTGAGACTGTGTTAGTATCAGAATCCTCTGTAACTCAATCTGAAATTAAGACTATTTTGATTTCAGATTCAGATTCTGTGTCCGGTGATGAATCCGGAGTGGCCTCTTTGACGCCTGTCAACCAGTTTTGTTCCGTATGCCATTTTAGAGCACCTGGTTCCTCTAACTCGGGGAATTAAGGGACTGCTGAGCCATCTGCCTCTGGGGGTCCTGTCCTCAGAGAGGCAAGTTCCCTACTAAATCATACTTCTGCACATGAGGGTAACCCAGTTTATGGTTCCTCCATGCGGGGTGGCGCGTTTCCTCCGGAGGTTGCAGCACCTTTTTCGCTTCCACATAATGTTGGCGATTGTTCGTCTGCAGAGTCCAGACGTTTATTTGCGATTGTGCTCGTGCCCTATTGTCTCGGGCCTTCCGCCTTGTGGGGGGGGAGCTCTACAGTTCCCCGCGAGGGTATCTGTCCCTGAGTGTTGTGTCTTCCGTTACAGGAGTGCGCGCCTTCGCGTGTTGCTCAGACATGTTTTTCAGTTATTGAAAGACCCTATCGTTACCAGATACGGGGATTTTCAGTCTGATCATTCGAATGGTGCACCTCATTAGACATGTGGGATGTAGTAATCTCCTGGTTGTCATTTGTTAGGGATCTTTCCCAGTTTTGTGTGATAGGGCTCCGTTTTGCTGGTCCTGCCATGAGGCCTTTTTTTTTTTGGCGTTAACCTCTGGGTTGCCTTATATTTTATTTATAGCCGATGGAATGTCTTTTATTTGTTTTTGTTTCCTTCGGGAACCTTCTGGGATTGATACTCTTTATTACTTCTTTGGAAGTTGTTGGACATGTTAGTCCTCTGTTAAAAATTTACGCAGCTTGCCAGTTAGGACCCTAGGTGCAGGCTGGTCCTGTGGGGTTCGTTCGGTTTTGCGGCTTTTTAGACACGTGGTGCTGTTCTGCTCGGCTGGTTCGGTAGAAGCGCTGAGTGCTCAGGTTATCATTGTTTTTCATGTTCAACTAAGCATTCGAGAGGACCTGTGGGTTTGTGAGGTGGGAAGGATTGTTTCAGTCCTTATAGCCTTCAGTCTTAGATGACCGGGCAGGGAAAATTTTCCGCTGCATCACTCTAACATCTGATTTCATCAGATCTTAGAGTTTCCTCCCCCATGTGGTGGAGGGTGAAAGGGCTTAATGCCCCTTACCACTATTGAGCGGTTTGGCCTTCATTTTTTAGGTCTCTGAATGTGTCCTTTTGGGCTTGATCCAACAGCTTGTACAGGATAGCTTTCTAGACTGCGGAAGGTTTGCAGTTTGAAACCTGTTGCAGCTCTTGACACCTTGCAGGTGTACGTGTAGCTGCTTCTAGTATATTTAGATGCAGCTCTTACTCTTGACTGAGTTATAAAGAGGCCTTTGGGTCTTCTTCCATTGCCTCCGGGTGAGTGGCTCTCCTTTTAGGAATCTGTGTTTCCAGGTGATGGTTGTTCCCTGCAGGGACTTTTGTTTAGTTTGGGGTTTCTGGAGCTGGGTAGGCTTAGTGCCTTTTCTTCCTTGTGTCCTCTGCTTGTGCAGAGGTGTTAGGGAGACTAGTCCTGCTAGTAGGATTTTGTGGTCCTCGAGGTATCCCTTTGTTGTCCTGAGGCTCTGAGAAGTATCTTCATACGACTTCTAGCCTTGCTTCTTGAAGCGTTGAACTTTAGCTAGGGATGGTTCCTTCATTTGGTCAGAGCTTTCAAATTCTTCTTGCTATCCGGATTCTCTGGACATGCATCCATACCCTTGTGCCTGGCTTTTTGGCCGGTTGAGGTGTTTAGTTCTAGGGTAAGGTTTGCCTGAACTACTAGGTGCCCAGACCTGTTTTTCTCCCTGAGACTTCAGGTTGCTGATGCTTTGCTTGGCCTTTTTACTGACCCAGTCTTGGGTGGTTTTGGAATCTTGGATCTTAGGGCTGGTCAGGGTGTTCCATGGTAGTGGGAACTTGGGCTATGTCCTTGCTGCATCTACCTCACCTGGTCACGGTTGGCCAGGTTTTCTAAATATTTTTTACTCTTTGCCACAGAGTGGCCCATGTCATCTGGTGGTTAGCCGTGTGTCTCTTGAGCCTCAAGGGTGGTTGGTCCATACCCAGCTGCTGGCGCTGGATGTCCAATTTCTGGTGCCCCTTAGGGTTGCATTCCCCTGGTCAACTTGCCAGTGTACCCGTGGATTCCCAAATGGGTTGGCTGTGCCTCTGCTTGGCAAGCTACTTGTAGGGGGGTCCTTTTATAGGACATCTGTGTTGGGAATTTCACTTCCCATTAGCCGCTGCATTCGGGCCTTGACGACAGTTGTTGCCCTTCCGGCATCATCCCTTTTCTTTAGGGGATATTCTCCTCCCTATGGAGATGGAGTCCTTGCTTGTTGCTTCTCCTGGATGGGAGGTGGAAAGGTGGGATTGGTTCCCCCTGGGGTCTTGCTGGCTCCAAGCAGACTTATTGGGCCTTTTTGATCCTTATGTCTATGGCCTTTTTGTCAGTTTCAGAGTCGGGTTGTACTTGTGCTCTGTGGGGATGGCTGTGCTATCCTTACGCTCGTTCCGGTACCTTTTTGGGATTCCTTTGTTTCCCTGTCTTGGATCCCGGAGGCTGGTTTGGTCCAGCTGAGTGTGGGTCTGCAGTTCAGGATGGCCGAGTGGTCTAAGGAATGGCGTTTGCGCAGTCTCCTCTGGATGTGGGAGCTTGTTGAGTCTATCCTGTTAGCTTAGTCTGCTAGGGTATAGATTTTCCTTTCAACTTGCAAAATTAGAAGAGGGTTTACTCTTACTTTGGGTTCTGAGAGTATACCCTTCTACTCGGGAGACCTCGATTGAGGTTTTTGTGTTCCCCTTTCAGGGACCTGTGTGTAGGTCCGGTGACTTAGGTTGCCTGGAACGTGCCCTCTGTATGGGGGTTGCTTTTGCGGTCTGTTTCTTGTTTGACTGCTGCTTCTACCTCACAAGTACCCTCTGTGTCGTCCTGTTGTGGACTCTGTGTAATACACCCAGGTGAAAAACCCCAAGTTTGAGAACACACTTTTTCATGGTCAAATATCTTGGTATTCTATGACGAGACACTGGGAGGACTTTGCCTCTTCCATTGCATTCCGTGCTTGCAGGATATTGGGGAGACATCTGTTCTGTCTCTGTGCCCGGTCTTATCCCGGGTTTCGCTTGGTATAGGCTTGGCCTCCTTTCCCTGTTTGGGCCCCTTTGGGTCTCTGTGAACTGGGCTCACTCGTGGAGGTGTTCCTTTTTGTATTCGGGGACCTTTCGGTTTCCTTGGTTCTCCTTTGCCTTCTTCCCTTGGGGGGTTTCGGCTGGTGTTTCCTTCATTTGTGGAGATGAGCGGTGGGGGACCGTTTGTTGGGCGACAGTGTCTCCTGGAGGACTGTTGGCTCAGTCGAGTCCGTTTGCGGTCTCTAGTTTGGCTTCTGGACTAACTGCGAGCCAGTGTCACTGCGGTTTTTCCTCTTAAAATTTTCTCAGCTTCGGACAAAGCGTTTTTTTTTATTCGGTAGAGGTTCAGGCCTGGTGCCCTCAGTATGGGCCACCTATTGTACCCTCCAGTCTTGTTATTCAGTATCCTCTATAGCTTGGGTATTGTTTTTCCCAAAAGTAATGAATGCAGCTGTAGACTATTTCCATTTAAGAAGAAAAACATAAATTATGCTTACCTGATAATTTTTTTTTCTTCTGATGGAAAGAGTCCACAGCTCCCCACCCATAATTTTATGTAGGGCGTCTTTATATTCTTCTGGCACCTTTCACCCTGATATTTCTTCTACTGTTCCCTGTTCCTCGGCAGAATGACTGGGGGATGAGGGGAGGAGTATTTAAGCTTTTGGCTGGGTTGTCTTTGCCTCCTCCTGGTGGCCAGGTTCTTATTTCCCAAAAGTAATGAATGCAGCTGTGGACTCTTTCCATCAGAAGAAAAGGAAATTATCAGGTAAGCATAATTTTTGTTTTTCCATACAAATAATGATCAAATCCTTGTCAGTCTAAGGTTAAGATTTGCACTTCCTGAGAACTAAATAATGTTGCAAACACAGTTGCCAGATGGCTAAAGTCACATGCACGCTCATGAACTCACCTAGAATTACTCTTTTACAAAGGATACCAAGATAATTAAGCAAAATTTGTAATGGAAGTAAATTGGAAAGTTGTTTAAAATGTCATACTCTACTCAGTCAATTTAAAGGGACAGTCAAGTCCAAAAAAAACTTTCATGTTTCAAATATGGCATGTAATTTTAAACATACTTTTATCACCAATTTTGCTTTGTTCTTTTGGTATTCTTAGGTGAAAGCTAAACCTAGGAGGTTCATATGCTAATTTCTTAGACCTTGAAGGCCGCCTCTAATCTAAATGCATTTTGATAGTTTTTCACCACTAGAGGGCATTAGCTCACGTGTTTCATATAGATAGCATTGAGCTTATGCACATGAATTTACCATGGAGACAGCTCTGATTGGCTAAAAGGCAAGTCTGTCAAAAGATCTGAAATAAGGGGGCAGTCTGCAGAGGCTTAGATACAAGGTAGTTACAGAGGTAAAAGGTGTATAATTATATAATTGTGTGTGTGTATGTATATATATATATATATATATATATATGTATATGTGTGTGTATATATATATATATATATATATATATACACACACACACACACATATATATATATATATATATATATATATATATATATATATATATATATATATACGTCCCATCAAAAAAGGCACTCACTGTTTTTCCTAAGAAATAACTTTTAATTTCAATCCATCTTAAAAAAACGAAATAACGTTTCGGTGTCTAACAACACTTTTGTCAAATGTCATAAAAGCATCGAGAAACCCAATTCCCAAAAAGCACACCTATCGCACATCAAATTTACCTGTCTTATATACAAGTGTGTTTGTATTCGTGCATGAGATCCAACTACAATGTCGTGACGTCATCACGCTCCGTATCTGCGTTTTACGTCACAAGGCAATCACGCTCCTGTTAGTAACCATGGTAACCTGTAAACAACGCCGTTATCATGCGTGTAAGCCGATGAACAGTGCTCAGCTGTTATACTATTATGGCAAGACAATGCAGAACATCCGCAAAGTACAACGGTTGTCATGTATTACCTGTTATACATAGCACAGTATGAAGTGTCGATCGCATCCAAAAATACAAAAAATAAAAACAATTTCCATACATGTTCTAATCATTAGTGTCTGCACATAATCACCCACAAAGATTCTGGAGAGTTAACAAGGCTATTGGTAAATCTAACAAAGGGCCTAATAATGTATACCGTTACTTTACCCTAAGTTACCACCTTCATATCACCTGGAGCATGTATAGAAACCCGTGGGTACCCACTAGGACGATCATCCATATGGATACACTTTCGGTAACAGCTTGTGATCCAGTGACATGTGAGTTCCATCATGATTATTTGGTGTAGAATGGTCCGAATTCAAGGACAGTATTCATTCCCCTTGGTACTAATGTATCCAATATGTGAATCCATTTTGTTTCAATCTGTAGCAATTTCTTGGCCCTATTCCCACCTCTTGTCAGTGGGGGTACATGATCGATCAGCATTGATCTTAGGCTGGATAAACTGTGGTTGTGATCAGCAAAGTGGTTCTGAGTCCCCTTTGTTCAGCGCCTCCCGGATTGCACAGCGATGGTTCACCATCCTGTCCCTGAAGCTCGTTATAGTCTTCCCAATATAGATCAGACAACATGGGCAAATTAGCATATAAATGACGTATGTACTCGTACACGTCAATCTGTGCCGAATAGTGTAGTGCCTATTGGTGTGTGGATGTTGAAAGGTCTGGCCCCTCATCATGGTATTGCACGTAATGCAGCTTCCACATGTGAAGCATCCATTCCTGGATGTCTTTAGCCAGGTATCTTTCTGATAACAATTGATTGGATCTGTTTTCACCAATATGTCCCTCAGGTTCTCCGCCCTGCGGTAGACCATCCGTGGAGGTTTCATCTTATGAAAAGGAAGTGATGGATCCGTTTCTAGGATTGGCCAATGTAGTTGTGCCACTCTCTTCAGCGCACTGCTTTCCGGGGTATAGGTGGTTATAAAATTAAGTTGCTCAGTTCCCATATTGGATTCCATCCATTTCCCCTTCATAGGGTTCTCGAGTAATTTATCCTTGATAGTTCGGAGCATCTCCTCATCATAACCTCTGGCCACCAATTTCCTCTCCATTTCCATCAGTTGTTCCATCATGGTGAGTACCTCACTATTATTGCGGATGACTCGTATCAGTTGAGAGGTGACAATCCCTGTCTTTTGATGTCTGGGGTGGAAGCTCCTAGCCTCTAATAAAGAGTTACGGTCTGTTGGCTTCGTATATAACGATGTGCCGAAGGAGTATCCATCACAGGCCATCACTTTGTATATGTTAAGATCTAAAAAGTGAATCACTGCTTCATTATACTCTAGTCTGAAACATATTGGACAGTCCATGGTGTTCAAACATGTCACCCACTCTTCCAGCTCATCTTTGCTACCTCCCCTCACCAGAAACACATCATCGATGTACCGTACATAGTATCTGATGTGGGGGTGGGTAAACGGCTTCATGGCTACTCGTTCGTACCATGCCATGTATAGATTGGCATATGTGGGTGTCATGTTCGAACCCATGGCTGTTCCGGAGATCTGCAGGTATTACTCCCTCTCAAATTTAAAAAATTTCTTTTCTAAACATAAAGTGAGCAATTCGCATAAGAACTCAATTGGCGGTCCATCATACAGAGGACTCCCAGTCACCATAGACCTGACGGCCGCACACACACACACACACACATATATATATATATATATATAGATATATATATATGTGTGTATGTATGTATATATATATATATATATATATATATATATATATATATATATATACACACACATATATATATGTGTATATATATATATATGTGTGTGTATATATACAGTGTATATAAATATATATGTGTATATATATATATATATGTGTGTGTGTAAAAAAATATATATATATATATACACATATATATATGTATGTGTGTGTATATATATATATATATATATATATATATATATATATATATATATATATATATATATTTATGTGTGTGTGTATATATATATATATATAAATATATAATAGATAGATAGTCTGACACTCTCTTCCAAACTAGCAGCTGGATTAAAAGCAAATTGAAGATTTAGTAGTTTTTTAAAAGCTTTTGGCCAAATGGTGATAGGCCCACGTCAAGGTCTCTTTCTCCCTGGTCCCCGACCTACAGTCACACAATGCACTCCTTCAAAACTGGCTGTGTGGCATGGAGCATTGACCTGCTCGAAAAACATTCCTCGGAACTGGGGAACATTGTCAGGGGAGACAGAAGCAAGTTTTCTTCAAGGATAACCTTGTACGTGGCTTGCTTCATGCTTCCTTCACAAAGATAAATCTGCGGATTCCAGCTTTGCTGATGCACGCGCCCAGATCATCACGATCCTCCACCAAATTTCACAGTGGGTGTGACACACTGTGGCTTGTAGGCTGCTCCAGGTCGCCGATTAACCATTAGATGACCAGCTGAGAATTGGACTCATTAGAGAAGATGACTTAGAATCGGGCAGATTTATCTTTGTGAAGGACACATTAATTAAGCCGCGTTATCCTGGAAGAAAACTTACTTCCTTCTGCTCTGATAATTTTTCCCAACTCTAAGGTTTGATACCTATTCCCCAGTTTTGCATAACCAACACTGTTATATTAATATACTTTGCAATTACCTTGTTTCTAAGCCTCTGTAGACTGCTCCCTTATCTCAGTTCTTTTGACAGACTTGCATTTTAGCCAATCAGTGCTGACTCATAAATACTCAATGAGAGTGAACACAATGTTATCTATATGACACAAATGAACTAGTGTTGTCTAGCTGTGAAAAACTGTCAAAATGCATTGAGATAAGAGATGGCCTTCAACGACTTAGAAATCAATTAATGAGCCTACCTAGGTTTAGCTTTTAACAAATAATACCAAGAGAACTAAGTAAATTTTATGATAAAAGTAAATTGGAAAGTTGATTAAAATTGCATGCCCTATCTGATTCATGAAAGTTTAATTTTGACTTGGCTGTCCCTTTACGTTCTCTAATGGTTGCTCCCTTCCTATATATCGGTGGCTACACTGAGAATTTCTCAATGCTAATTTTTCAAGAAAGTTTTTTGACGTTTCTTTTTATGTTTATTTTGATTTGACATGTTTCTTTACTAAAGGTGCACTGTTTCATACCCCTTTTAGAAATGAGCTTTTAGGTTGTCCAATATTTGTTTCTCCGAGAACTCCATAAAGGGACATACTATTCAAATTTGGAATGCACGGTAATGAATTTCAGATTTGTCAAAAAGCCTTTTGCAATAAGCTTTCTTTTAAATAAAATAGATGAGAAAGGACATCACATGCTCTGTGACCATTTTACTAGTGCAGGAGTCTGCAAATCTTAAATTTAGGAGCCAGTAAGCATTTTTAGGAACCAGATATACTTTTAGTAGCCAGAGAGTGATATTTGTATATAGATATATAGAGACAAATTGGCTTTGCTATTATATTAACTACAGCAAGCTTGCATTACTGATGACCAAAGTGTATTTTATAAATTCTTTTTTGCCTTTTATGTCTTGTTGCTTTACACTTTAGATCAGATAGCAGATAGAGTTAAATTATAAACATTACATGCGTAAGTTCAGCTGGTTTCATTTCTTGGAAGCTCTATTGTTTTTAAGACTTGACAGAAGCAAGGAAATGACAAACTGGCACTGTAATAAAAGTACTCTACAGATTCTTAATTTTTGGACAGTCAAGCTAGGAACAGCACGCCAGATTTTTCAAGAAGTTGATTTTGCAGTTGGTCCTTTTGTATTTAATATTATGTTGTCTCAACCTACTGCAGACATCCCAACTCTCCCTGAAGTTCAGGGAGTCTCCCTGACTGTAATAGCGACTCACTGATGCCAGCAAATGGAATGTAATCTCCCTGAAACTCCAAGCACCATGATCCAATGTGGCCAAAATCCGTAAAAGTATTTTTTTAAAGGAATGCCTTTAGTTGCTGGGACGTTATAGAACCCTTAAAACATGCATCAGTAACAAAAAAGCCCCCACTGATTTTAATAAAATAAAAACACAAATGCTACCTTATTTACTGCACGTAATTAAACTTCGTATTCTAAAATATTTAAGCATTCAACAAGCGTACGATAACTGGAAAATAGGTTTGTTGTATGTGGTTGTGCAATAAAGTGACTTTTTTATGTGCCTTAAGTGGGAAGCTACTTTAATGATAAGTCTCTATCTTATTTCGGGTTTCAAGGCGTCCAATATATAACTGGGAGGGTTGGGCGGCGCAGAAGCGGGTGAAGCCACCTCCCTGAAATTAGTTTTTGCAGGTTGGGATGTCTGCTACTGTACTTGTTGGTAAGTTTTTCTTATTGTACTTCAATCAAATCTGATTAGCAGCATTGTCCTTTAGGGAGCCAGTGACATGATGAAACTACATCACTAGATTAGAGTTTTCAAAAAAACTGTAAGAAGTATTATCACACAAATTACATTTAGCCATTTTCTGTTTATTTATTTTTTTAGTGTTATTACTTTTTAACATTTTTCTTTAAACTTTTTTCTTTTGTAGATGAATAGTATTTTGTATAATCAACGGCTTCCTAGGACAGAGAATGCTCAAGTGATCATTTTTACCTAGGTCATATAAAAAGGAAGGGGCACTGTTTTAAGATGCAAGAAATCGTATTAACTATTGATACTCTGTTTATTAAAACGTGGTAAATGAAACTCTTGCCCTGTTCTCAGCTGGTGAGCCACTACACATGTAGCCACTAATCACTGTGTTACAGCTCCTGGCTGTAAATTTAGCTTTTTAAAGGGACATAAAACCCCAAATTTGTCTTTTGTGATTCAGAGCATACAATTTCAAACAACTTTCCAATTTACAAATGTGCTTTATTTATTTGGTATCCTTTGTTGAAGGAATAGCAATGCACTACTGGGAGCTAGCTGAATGCATCAGGTGAGCCAATCACAAGATTATACGTACAGTCACCAAATCAGCAAATTGCTCTCAGAAGTGCATTGCTGTTCCTCAGCCTACCTTGGTAAACTTTTCAATGAAGGATATCAAGAGAACAAAGCAAATTAGATAATAGAAGTTCTCTGGTGTGCTCTGTCTGACACTTGAAAGAAAAATGTAGAGTCTTTGCAGAGGTCACATGTGATAATGAATTAGATCATTTATTTTGTCTCAGAATATAGCTTGAAGCAGCAATGAACTATTGTTTGCATCTCTTATGTTCTAGAAGTGGCTGCCGATTCAGACTGAGCCAATCAATTTACATGAAATCTAAAAAGCATTAAGTTATCTTTACGTTCGCTATCAAATAATGATGTCATTGTTCTTCGTGTTTCCCAAAGGTTCTGCTGCCGGCAGCTGGTCTCCTGCAGCTTCAGGATGTGAAGAAGACGTGTTGTGAATTCCTGGAATCCCAACTTCATCCCTCTAACTGTTTAGGAATCCGAGCATTTGCTGATATGCATGCGTGCACTGATCTGCTAAACCAAGCTAGCACATATGCAGGCAAGTAGGTCCAGCGATAGCCACGTGAACTAAACCGATATGAGCAGATTGACACTGTGTTGTGTTTTTCCATAATTTGTTCTTAACAGTTACAAAACAATTCTAATTTTCTTCTATTGTTTAATTTGCTTACTGCTCTTGTTATCCTTTGCTGAAAGGTTTATCTTGGCAAGCTCGGGAGAAGCAAAGAACCTAGGTTCTAGCTGCTGATTGGTCACTGCATATAAATACCGATTGCGTTTGGCTCACCCATGTCTTCAGTTAGAAACCGGTAGTGCATTGATGCTCGTTCAACAAATGACACCAAGAGAATGAAACAAATTATATAACAGAAGTAAATTAGAAAGTTGTTTAAAATTGTATTCTCTATCTAAATCATCAAAAAATGTTTTGGGTTTCATGTCCCTTTAACTCCCTTGGTATTCTTTGTTAAATAATAATACTAGGTGAGTTCAGGAGTCTACACATGTCCATAGCCATCTGCCAGCAGTGTTTGCAACAATGTTTATAGCAATGTTATACATGCTGCTGCAAAATGTCTGTAGCATTTTATGGCATCAGTGTTTGTAAATATGTTTAGCATTGCTATAAACATTGTTGTAAACACTACTGCCAGATGGCTAAGAACACGTGCGCACTCCTGAACTTACTTAGGGCTACTGTTTAACAAAGGATACCAAGAGAACTAAGGAAAATTCATGATAGAAGTAAATTGGAAAGCTGTTTAAAATTATACACTCTATCCAATCCATTTAAAGGGACATTAAACACTAAATACATGCTAGATAGAATGATGCATTCAAAGAAAAGATTAGTCCATGACTAACATGTAGATGTATTTTTTAAAGTTTCATTAGTTGTTTAAAAAGTGACAAAATAAGTGTAAAGTTTTAGTGTCTATAAAACACTGGGAGCTGCCATGTTGTAACTTGTTACCTTCTCTGCTGTGGCCAATTAGGGACCGTTATAAATAGGTCACTAGAGTGTGCAGCCAATGGTTGTGCTGGATTTAACAGTGTTCTGCACTTGCATTTCTAACAGGAACTGAAAAGCTCACAATTTCAGAATGGAATTACAGGCAAAGAGGACAAAATAAATAATGAAAGTATATTGCAGAGTTGTTTTATTATATACAATTTATCAATTTATATTACTATCTCAAAGTGTTTAATGTCCCTTTAAATTTAATTTTGACTTTACTGTCCCTTTTAAGCTATGTTTGATGTATTTTTAAATGCTTGCAGTTTTATTTTGATGTTATTTTGTTTGTAAGGTTTCAATACACCAAGTTTTTTTTTTTAGTTAGGCAGATGGTTTTCTATGTGTTAAACGGATTGGAAGTAACAGTACTTAAGTTTGACATATTTAAAGGGATAGTGTACTGTAAAATTGGTTTCCCCTTAATGTGTTTTGAATACCTTGTAAATACCAGCATAGTTTAAAATGTGTAGAATATTACTCATTTAGGCTTATTTATGTATATGAAATAACTGTTTCTGCTAATTAAAACCACAACCCAATAAAATGGTCTGAGCTTGTAGGGAGAGCAATGCTCATTATTTTATCCTTCTAACTATTAATATAAAGTCTTCATCATATTTCTCACTATTTTTTCAAAGATCTTAGGCCACAATTCTAAAAATGTTGCCGGTCAAGACGTGGTTTTCCACGTCAATACTCGCAGGGACAACCCTCATGGAATTCTCTAAAAAAAAAAAAAAAGAGGGCTGTCCCTGCGAGTGGCAAGATGTCTCCCATACAAATGAGAGCTCTCTGCTAGATAGGTTTGCAATGGAGGGCAAAGTACAAAGGTAGAAACCGTTGTGTTTTAAAAATTAATATTACACTTAATAGAAATCAAATTATGCTGTTTTCAGTGCACTGTACCTTAAATTCACTGTCATTTTCATATGCATAAGTTTTCCTTTCAAAATAAATAGTGTTAAGTATTTTAGTAAAAACTCACCACTTATTAACTTGCCAGAAAAAAACGTGAGAACGGTAGTGTGAAAATGTTTATAGAATTACGCTGGGATTTGAGAGAAAGCTTTATATTCGTCCATGGAACTCCCATGTTCAGCCCATTTTACAAAGAAAACAACAAATACGCTTTGTATTTTGTACTTTTAAGTACAAATTTCTTGCTTTTTTTTGCACATCCAGTAGACTTAAATTACACTTTACTCTGTGAATTATTCTTGTGTAATTTACCTACAAATTCTAAGTTTTTTGATTTACCTTAACACTGCAATTTTTTTTTCCTGCATATTTTTGTGTAAATGGTTCTATTTTTCTATTGGTAAGATTTTAAAATTACAAATTTTATTGTGCACTTTAGTAGTGTATGCATCTCCTACCCAGAAGAAAATGCCGTACACGCCTTTAGCAAGACACCCTGTTATCAGGGTAAAAAGTGGCTTTATAGAATTCCACCAGGAAAATAGAAGTGCTGGCAAACATTATTATAGAATCTCACCAGCCCAGGGATCTTTTTAGAATGGTGCCTTAGAGAGAATAATGGAAAAATAACATTTTAGTACCTCTCTGTCACAGCCCTTACTAGAAGTGTGATTTCATTGCAACCTTCTTGTTTACATTTTTTTTAATAACCATTACTTAAATACTAACATTTTCCATATAGGTTGGGACAGAGCAGGCAAAATCAGCTATTTTAAATGAAAACATAAAAGATGAAGGACCCATTTTTAAACAATGTAATACAATCCAGCAGGTAAAATTGATAATTGGGAACACATTAAAGGGGGTGGGGGGTTTAAATTACACTGTCCCTTTAAGGCTAGATACAGTAAAATGATCATGCTAGTTGTGTTGGGCTTAGCTTGGTAAACTTTCCTCTAAAATAAAAGTAACCATGTAGGGAATGACCTTTTGTCTTATCCTACAACAAACATATCATTTTCCCAGTGAATACACTCTGTTCTTTTGTCTCTAAAATAGAGGATGACTGATTGTATTTATTTTTTCTTTTGATTAATTGTTTTTAAGTAGCCAAGCTCCACCCACCACCTGCATTAGAAGGGGCCAATCCAGGTTTAAGTCTGTAGACAATCAGGCTAGCCACAGTCATTATATTCGTATGACGTGATATCTGCTGGAGCCAATTAGGGAAATATATGTAGCAGGGTTAGCCTTGATAAGTCAGCAGTGTGCATTAGAAAATCCACAATTTTCAGAGCTAAATTAAATAAAAAGAGAGGGAAATAAATAATGAAGTATATTGCAAAACATTTTTTTTTTTTACTATACTTAACTGAACATTTTATATTAAAATCTCAAGGTGTTTACTGTTACATTTTTGCTGGCCATATACATCATTAATACATCTTATTTCTGCCTGGCTATCCTCACCATCTGCTATGCAATCTTTCTTCCTCCTTTTACTTTAATACAACTAGCTTGTGTACAACCACTTGACACATTCCTAGTTATTTTTTTAAAAACATGGCTTCCATCCTCAGAAGTCAAAGGACACAACATTACCAAAAGTAACCTTTTCTTTTCCATTTAATGAATCTGTTCATCTTATACAATCTTTAATTGTCTTTTTATGGAGCTGCCTCATGGTGGTGATGCATAGAATAAAGAGACTTTGCAAACAGAAGCCCTAACTGATGTATACATAATGCATATCAAATATTTGCCAAGGCCAGAGACTGTAGGTGCTGAAATACATAATTTTTTCAGTTTATAGGGCAGATAGGTGAAGCATTAACTTTAATGCATCAATTCCTTAAAACAAAATCCTATCCTGGCAAAAAATGAAGCATGCAGTTATGTTTTAGTATTAAATATGCAAACTTTCTGCAACTAAATCTCTTCAATGGGCATTTCTGTGATTATATTAACTATAATGTATTGTGTGTGTGTATGTGTATGTATGTGTGTATATATATATATATATATATATATATATATATATATATATATATACTCATGATTAACTGTGTTTACTCTTTTTAAATCATAATGACAACAGAAACTACCCAAATGACCCTGATCAAAAGTTCTTAATACCGTTTGTTGCCCCCTTTAACGTCAATGACAGCTTGAAGTCTTTAGTGGTATTTGTGGATGAGGCTCTTTATCTTCTCAGCTGGTAAAGCTGCCCATTCTTCCTGGCAAAAATCCTCCAGTTCCTGTAAATTCTTGGGCTGTCTTGCATGAACTGCACGTTTGAGATCTCCCCAGAGTGACTCAATGATATTGAGGTCAGGAGACTGAGATGGCCGCACCAGAACCTTTACTTTATTCTGCTGTAGCCAATGACAGGTCAACTTGGCCTTCTGTTTAGGATCATTGTCATGTTGGAATGTCCAAGTACGTCCCATGCGCAGCTTTCGGGCTGATGAATGCAAATTTTCCTCAAGTATTTTTTGATAACATACTGCATTCATCTTGCCATCATTTCTGACCAAATTTCCTGTGCCTTTGTAGCTCACACATCCCCAAAACATCAGCGATCCGCCTCAGTTTTTCACAGTAGGAATGGTGTACCTTTCATCATAGGCCTTGTCGACTCCTCTCCAAATGTAGCGTTTATAGTTGTGTCCAAAGAGCTCAATTTTGGTCTCATCACTCCAAATGACTTTGTGCCAGAAGGTTTGAGGCTTGTCTCTGTGCTGTTTGGTGTATTCTAAGCGGGATACTTTGTGGCATTTGCATAGTAATGGCTTTCTTCTGGCGACTCGACCATGCAGCCCATCTTTCTTCAAGTGCCTCCTTATTGTGCATCTTGAAACAGCCACACCTCATCTCCTGTATTTCACCTGCAGTTATTTGTGGGTTTGTCTTTGCATCCCGAACAATTTTCCTGGCAGTTGTGGCTGAAATTTTAGTTGGTCTACCTGACCGTGGTTTGGTTTCAACAGAACCCCTCATTTTCCAATTCTTGATTAGAGTTTGAACACTGCTGATTAGCATTCTCAATTCCTTGGATATCTTTTTATATCCCTTTCCTGTTTTATACAGTTCAACTTCTTTTTCCCACAGATCCTTTGACAATTATTTTGCTTTCCCCATGACTCAGAATCCAGAAACGTCAGTGCAGCACTGGAATAAATATGCAAGGGTCTGTCAGGAGCCCAGAAACTCATTGACCTTTTATACACACACACTAATTACAAGCAAACAGATCACAGGTGAGGATGGTTACCGTTAATAGCTATTCAACCCCCTTTGTCAACTTGTGTGCATGTTATCAGGCCAAAATCACCAGAGTATGTAAACTTTTGATCAGGGTCATTTAGGTAGTTTCTGTTGTCATTATGATTTAAAAAGAGTAAACACAGTTGGTTGATAATAAATGGCTTCAGCCAAACACTAACCATGAGTGAAAGAAAAGTTTTTGTGGTATCATTCATATTCTCTGAAAAATGGCCAAGAAATCATAAATTCTGCCAGGGTATGCAAACTTATGAGCAAAACTGTGTGTGTGTGTGTATGTGTGTGTTTGTGTATATATATATATGTGTGTATATATATATATATATATATATATATGTGTGTGTATATACATATATATATATATATGTATGTATGTGTGTGTATGTGTGTGTGTATGTATATATATATATATATATATATATACACAATTATTTTTTTAAATTGACACTCTGCTTGTTATGATTTTATTCTACCCTCAGCCATGCTGTTTTGTTTAGTAGCTGCAGACTTATCAGAGGCTTCTCAACTTCAGGAGTTGTCCGCTTGCCTTCGCTGCATATGGGCAGTGGATGAACTGGATCCGCTTCCCGTGTATATCATTACATGCTCATGCCCTGAGCGAGTGAATGCTCAATGATTTCTCTTCGCCACCTCAGAGATGGTGAAGAGTGTAAGAAGCAACAGTATAATGATTTGCATGTGCAAACCTGATCCACAAGGGCTCCAGAGCAGCTTACGCTGCTTTGTACATGGAGCCCTAACATTAAAAATAAGCACAATGGCCTCTGATTGGCTCTAACACCTTCAGTTTCATTTTGAAAAACAAGAAAGCATAAAGAGTGTGGTTGGACACACTGCATGCCAGCATTCATACCAGCAATTGGGGGATAACAGTACTTTAATATAGAATACAAAATCTAAACTCTGCTCTGCATTCCATTCATTAGGATTATCCTACATTCTATCATGCACCTGTCACAGATCCTAACATTTTGTTTCTCTAATCATCTGGCACGCTTAGCCAGATTCTAGAAACACAAGTGTGACAAATGGCTGACAATTATGCATTTAGCATGCTATGTTTGTGCAGGAAAACTCAATATATTTTTCATTTTATGAAGCACAACGGTGCTGTCCATATAACATTAAAGAGCTACCAAACCCAAATATTTTCTTTCATGATTCAGATAGAGCATGCAATTTTATGCAACTTTCTAATTTACTCCTATTATGAATTTTTATTAGTTTTCTTGCTATCTTTAGTTAAAAAGCAGGAATGTAAAACTTAGGTTCAGCACCCTGGATAGCGTTTGCTTATTGGCTACATTTAACAAGTAAGTTATTTGCTGTTTTTTTTTTTTTTAACGCGATCTGTTTCTTTTTATTTTACTATAGGAGCACTGTTTTGTATCCATTTAAGAGATGTTTTTACTGTGTGTAAATGACAGCTATGGTTAGTGCTTATTAATCACAGTAATATAATATCTTAGTGCTTTTTTTTTATTACCCATGGGTGCTTACACTACAGCCAGGTCTCTCCTCAACCCCAAGCATTTTTATAATTAGAAAAGACAGGCAGTACGACCAATCACAAACCATAACACATCCTCTTTGAAGAAAGCAGATAATGCTCCTGTTGCTCTGATTGGTAGTGCTGATTCTGCTATATTAGTTTCAGTTTACACTTAAACAACTTTTGACATTTTTAGACAAAACATTTGTAAAATTTTTAAAATTATTATAATTTATTTGCACTTTTTTTTTTAGTGTAGTGCTTAGTTATTTTATGATTTAGATTAGAATCTTTCATAAAGCATTTGAGATAAAACCATCAAAAGCAGGAACTACTAATATACAGCAGTACATTTTTATAAAGTGGTATTTCAAATAAATTTTCATTAAAGGAACACGGGTAAAATATATGAAAAACTAAATGATAAAATTTCAATAATTATCTGTGATTTTTACCTGTGCGTCAATCACAATCTATTGGCAGCATCTTTTTCAGGCCAAAATTCACAATATTTTAAATGTTTTTTGCGTTTTCATCCTTTTCAGTCCTATATCTCTTATGTCATTAAAGTTCTTGCCGATCAGAAATATATTTTCAAGTCGCCTTTCAAAAGCTTTTTCAAGCCCAGTTTTGGCTTCAAATTCAACACTTCTAGGCACTTGGGCCTCGATCACTATCTATCGGCAGTTTGCTCACAAAAACTATTTTCTCCTGTTAAGTGTGGTCAGTCCACGGGTCATCATTACTTCTGGGATATTATCTCCTCCCCTACAGGAAGTGCAAGAGGATTCACCCAGCAGAGCTGCTATATAGCTCCTCCCCTCTACGTCACCTCCAGTCATTCTCTTGCACCCAACGAATAGATAGGATGTGTGAGAGGACTGTGGTGATTTAATTAGTTTATTACCTTCAATCAAAAGTTTGTTATTTTATAATAGCACCGGAGTGTTGTATTCATTCTCTGGTAGAATTTGAAGAAGAATCTACCTGAGTTTTTTCTATGATTTTAGCCGGAGTAGTTAAGATCATATTGCTGTTTCTCGGCCATCTGAGGAGAGGTAAACTTCAGATCAGGGGACAGCGGGCAGATTAATCTGCAAAGAGGTATGTAGCAGTTTGTTATTTTCTGACATGGAATTGATGAGAAAATCCTGCCATACCGTTATAATGTAAACTCAGCCTTAAATGCAGTAGATGTAGCTGGTATCAGGCTGTCATGTATGTATATTTTACACTTCAGTATTCTGGGGAATGGTACTTCACTGGTTTTATACTGTATGCATAGATTTTACCTAATTTGCAGGGACTTGCAATAGGTTTTAAATAACAATTGATTTATTGAGGTTAAACGTTTTTTTGCTGGCATGTAAAAACGTTTATTTCTCTGAGGTACTGGGTGAAAAAATGTTGTGGGCACTATTTTTTTCCACTTGGCAATAGTTTTGTTTAATTTAAAGCAGTTCACTGATCTCTCTCACTGTTATGTGTGAGGGGGAGGGGCCATTTTTGGCGCTTTTACTACGCATCAAAAAATTCAGTCAGAGGTTCATTTTCTTCCTGCATGATCCGGTTCATCTCTTCAGAACTCAGGGATCTTCAAAGCCTTTTTTGAGGGAGGTAATCATCACAGCAGAGCTGTGAAGAGTGTAGCTGACTGTGATAAAAAAACGTTTATTTGTGTATTTTTTCTGCTGACAGGGTTAGTTATCCTTTGCTAATGGGAACAATCCTTTGCTAATATTGTATATTTCTTACAAAGATTTGATGCTATAACTTAATTATTTTCAACTGTCATAATTTTTTCTGTGCTTCTTATAGGCACAGTTCGTTTTCATATAATTGTAAATTACTTGAAAAAGCATTTCCAAGTTGCTAGTTAATTGCTAGTGTGTTAAACGTGTCTGATTCAGAGGAAGATACATGTGTTATATGTACTAATGCCAAAGTGGAGCCCAATAGAAATTTATGTACTAACTGTATTGATGCTACTTTAAATAAAAGTCAATCTGTACAAATTGAACATATTTCACCAGACAACGAGGGGAGAGTTATGCCGACTAACTCGCCTCACGTGTCAGTACCTGCATCTCCCGCTCGGGAGGTGCGTGATATTGTAGCGCCGAGTACATCTGGGCGGCCATTTCAAATCACATTACAGGATATGGCTACTGTCATGACTGAAGTTTTGGCTAAATTACCAGAACTTAGAGGCAAGCGTGATCACTCTGGGGTGAGAACAGAGTGCGCTGATAATATTAGGGCCATGTCAGACACTGCGTCACAGGCGGCAGAACATGAGGACGGAGAACTTCATTCTGTGGGTGACGGTTCTGATCCAAACAGATTGGATTCAGATATTTCAAATTTTAAATTTAAGCTGGAAAACCTCCGTGTATTACTAGGGGAGGTGTTAGCGGCTCTGAATGATTGTAACACAGTTGCAATACCAGAGAAAATGTGTAGGTTGGATAAATATTTTGCGGTACCGGCGAGTACTGATGTTTTTCCTATACCTAAGAGACTTACTGAAATTGTTACTAAGGAGTGGGATAGGCCCGGTGTGCCGTTCTCACCTCCTCCGATATTTAGAAAAATGTTTCCAATAGACGCCACCACACGGGACTTATGGCAAACGGTCCCTAAGGTGGAGGGAGCAGTTTCTACTTTGGCTAAGCGTACCACTATCCCGGTGGAGGATAGCTGTGCCTTTTCAGATCCAATGGATAAAAAATTAGAGGGTTACCTTAAGAAAATGTTTGTTCAACAAGGTTTTATATTGCAACCTCTTGCATGTATTGCGCCTGTCACGGCTGCAGCAGCATTTTGGTTTGAGTCTCTGGAAGAGACACTTGAATCATCTACACTAGATGAGATTACACTCAAACTTAGAACCCTTAAGTTAGCTAACTCATTTATTTCAGATGCCGTAGTACATTTAACTAAACTTACGGCTAAGAATTCCGGATTTGCCATTCAGGCACGCAGAGTGCTGTGGCTAAAATCCTGGTCAGCTGATGTTACTTCTAAATCTAAATTGCTTAATATACCTTTCAAAGGGCAGACCTTATTCGGGCCCGGGTTGAAGGAGATTATCGCTGACATTACAGGAGGTAAAGGCCATGCCCTGCCTCAGGACAAAGCCAAACCTAGGGCTAGACAGTCTAATTTTCGTTCCTTTCGTAATTTTAAAACAGGAACAGCATCAACTTCCTCTGCACCAAAACAGGAAGGAGCTGTTGCTCGCTACAGACAAGGCTGGAAACCTAACCAGTCCTGGAACAAGGGCAAGCAGGCCAGGAAACCTGCTGCTGCCCCTAAGACAGCATGAATCGAGGGCCCCCGATCCGGGACCGGATCTAGTAGGGGGCAGACTTTCTCTCTTCGCCCAGGCTTGGGCAAGAGATGTTCAGGATCCCTGGGCGTTAGAGATCATATCTCAGGGATACCTTCTGGACTTCAAATCCTCTCCCCCAAGAGGGAGATTTCATCTGTCAAGGTTGTCAACAAACCAAATAAAGAAAGAAGCGTTCCTACGCTGCGTACAAGATCTTTTATTAATGGGAGTGATCCATCCAGTTCCGCGGTCAGAACAAGGACAAGGGTTTTACTCAAATCTGTTTGTAGGTCCCAAAAAAGAGGGAACTTTCAGGCCAATCTTGGATTTAAAGATCCTAAACAAATTCCTAAGAGTTCCATCGTTCAAGATGGAAACAATTCGAACAATTTTGCCCATGATCCAAGAGGGTCAGTACATGACCACAGTGGATTTAAAGGATGCTTACCTTCACATACCGATTCACAGAAATCATTACCGGTATCTAAGGTTTGCCTTTCTAGACAGGCATTACCAGTTTGTAGCTCTTCCATTCGGATTGGCTACAGCTCCAAGAATCTTCACAAAGGTTCTAGGTACTCTTCTGGCGGTACTAAGACCACGAGGAATTTCGGTAGCTCCGTACCTAGACGACATTCTGATACAAGCTTCAAGCTTTCAAACTGCCAAGTCTCATACAGAGTTAGTACTGGCATTTCTAAGGTCGCATGGATGGAAGGTGAACGAAAAGAAGAGTTCTCTCTTTCCACTCACAAGAGTTCCCTTCTTGGGGACTCTGATAGATTCTGTAGAAATGAAGATTTACCTGACAGAAGACAGGTTAACAAAGCTTCAAAATGCATGCCGGATCCTTCATTCCATTCAACACCCGTCAGTAGCTCAATGCATGGAGGTGATCGGCTTAATGGTAGCGGCAATGGACGTAGTACCTTTTGCACGCCTACATCTCAGACCGCTGCAATTGTGCATGCTAAGTCAGTGGAATGGGGATTACTCAGATTTGTCCCCCACTCTGAATCTGAATCAAGAGACCAGAAATTCTCTTCTATGGTGGCTTTATCGGCCACACCTGTCCAGGGGAATGCCATTCAGCAGGCCAGACTGGACAATTGTAACAACAGACGCCAGCCTTCTAGGTTGGGGTGCTGTCTGGAATTCTCTGAAGGCTCAGGGACTATGGAATCAGGAGGAGAGTCTCCTTCCAATAAACATTCTGGAATTGAGAGCAGTTCTCAATGCCCTTCTGGCTTGGCCCCAGTTAACAACTCGGGGGTTCATCAGGTTTCAGTCGGACAACATCACGACTGTAGCTTACATCAACCATCAGGGAGGGACAAGAAGCTCCCTAGCAATGATGGAAGTATCAAAGATAATTCGCTGGGCAGAGTCTCACTCTTGCCACCTGTCTGCAATCCACATCCCGGGAGTGGAGAACTGGGAGGCGGATTTCTTAAGTCGTCAGACTTTTCATCCGGGGGAGTGGGAACTTCATCCGGAGGTCTTTGCCCAGATACTTCGACGTTGGGGCAAACCAGAGATAGATCTCATGGCGTCTCGTCAGAACGCCAAGCTTCCTCGCTACGGGTCCAGATCAAGGGATCCGGGAGCGGTTCTGATAGATGCTTTGACAGCACCTTGGACCTTCGGGATGGCTTATGTGTTTCCACCCTTCCCGATGCTTCCTCGATTGATTGCCAGAATCAAACAGGAGAGAGCATCAGTGATTCTAATAGCACCTGCATGGCCTCGCAGGACTTGGTATGCAGATCTAGTGGACATGTCATCCTGTCCGCCTTGGTCTATACCTCTGAAACAGGACCTTCTGATCCAGGGTCCATTCAAACATCAAAATCTAACTTCTCTGAAGCTGACTGCTTGGAAATTGAACGCTTGATTTTATCAAAACGTGGTTTTTCTGAGCCAGTTATTGATACCTTAATACAGGCTAGGAAGCCTGTTACCAGAAGGATTTACCATAAAATATGGCGTAAATACTTATATTGGTGCGAATCCAAGAGTTAATCATGGAGTAAGGTTAGAATTCCAAGGATATTGTCTTTTCTACAAGAAGGTTTAGAAAAGGGGTTATCTGCTAGTTCTTTAAAGGGACAGATTTCAGCTCTGTCCATTCTTTTACACAAACGTCTGTCAGAAGTTCCGGACGTTCAAGCTTTTTGTCAGGCTTTAGCTAGGATTAAGCCTGTGTTTAAAACTGTTGCTCCGCCATGGAGTTTGAACTTAGTTCTTAATGTTTTACAGGGTGTTCCGTTTGAACCCCTTCATTCCATTGATATCAAGTTGTTATCTTGGAAAGTTCTGTTTTTAATGGCTATTTCCTCGGCTCGAAGAGTTTCTGAGTTATCTGCCTTACATTGTGATTCTCCTTATCTGATTTTTCATTCAGACAAGGTAGTTCTGCGTACTAAACCTGGGTTCCTACCTAAGGTGGTCACTAACAGGAATATCAATCAGGAGATTGTTGTTCCATCTTTGTGTCCTAATCATTCCTCGAAGAAGGAACGTCTGCTACACAATCTAGATGTAGTCCGTGCCCTGAAATTTTATCTACAGGCAACTAAGGATTTTCGTCAAACGTCTTCCCTGTTTGTCGTTTATTCTGGTCAGAAGAGAGGTCAAAAAGCTTCGGCTACCTCTCTCTCCTTTTGGCTTCGTAGCATAATACGATTAGCCTATGAGACTGCTGGACAGCAGCCTCCTGAAAGAATTACAGCTCATTCTACTAGAGCTGTAGCTTCCACTTGGGCCTTTAAGAATGAGGCTTCTGTTGAACAGATTTGCAAGGCTGCAACTTGGTCTTCTCTTCATACTTTTTCCAAATTTTACAAATTTGACACTTTTGCTTCTTCGGAGGCTGTTTTTGGGAGAAAGGTTCTTCAGGCAGTGGTTCCCTCCGTATAGAGTCTGCCTGTCCCTCCCGTCATCCGTGTACTTTTGCTTTGGTATTGGTATCCCAGAAGTAATGATGACCCGTGGACTGACCACACTTAACAGGAGAAAACAAAATTTATGCTTACCTGATAAATTCATTTCTCCTGTAGTGTGGTCAGTCCACGGCCCGCCCTGTTTTTTATGGCAGGCTTAAAAAATTTTTTGGATTATACTCCAGTCACCACTACACCCTTGGGCTTCTCCTTTCTCGTTGGTCCTTTGGTCGAATGACTGGAGGTGACGTAGAGGGGAGGAGCTATATAGCAGCTCTGCTGGGTGAATCCTCTTGCACTTCCTGTAGGGGAGGAGATAATATCCCAGAAGTAATGATGACCCGTGGACTGACCACACTACAGGAGAAATGAATTTATCAGGTAAGCATAAATTTTGTTTTTCCTCTCTGGCTCAATTGGGAGCCTAGTTTTCCAAGTGAACATAATGCTATATAGGAATCGCTTGTTTAAAAACCCGCCACTATGATCGCATTTTCAACCGAAAAATGACTTTTCGTGTGTAAAGTACCTATTTTCAAAATAGAAACTGTGAGGTCTTCCAAAATTAACATTTACAATAGCTCATACAAACCTCTTAAGGTTATAGGAATGTTTTGTTCATGTAACCCCGTTGTTCACTCAGCAAGGAAAAAACAAATTTGCATGTGTGACATTCACCTGTTATTATCATAATACATCCTCAACACTCAGTATCCATATCAATGCTATATGTGTCTTCGCAGGCTGGACATACTTCTATAGTCAATTCAGGACAAAATCATCTACAAATGGTGTTTTATTATATTTAATTTTTCATATTTGATTGTAAGACACACTCACACTGTCTTTAACAGTACTAGTGTTATTAAAATTGTGTTTTACAGGAGGTCACTTGGTCATAACTTTTATAATCTTTTTCGATCTGCACCACTGCTATCCCATCTAAATGCCTCATTTAGGTTTTTAGCATGAACAGACTGTGCACGTTTTTTGTTTTTTTTTTCTTCCCCAACTTCCTCAACGATTGTTTTCAGCAAGATTTATTTCTATAGTTTGTTAAAGGCTGTTTCCATTTGAGCGTGAACGGTTATCAAAATGGTGAAGCAAGTTTTTATGCAAAGCAATTAAAATATAATAAACCCCCCCCCCCACTGGATTTTCACTTCTTTTAAACTGTAACTTGTGACCCCGCTGCCTTGTATCTTTCTAAGAGACCCTTAAACAATATTGCGCATTGGTGAATGGCTATAAGGGACGAGTCTCCATGAATGCTAATTCTAAACTCGTTCACAATAGTGCATACATTTATTTAACTTGCAATCTGGGAAGAGCATTCATTACAGTGACTTCAATAATGTATGCACTATTGTGAACGAGTTTGGACGATTGCGCAATCTCGTACAGTACACTACGGCCATTATCCATCAGTGACTTTCCCTGTAAATAACTGAAAACTAGGATCATAAACCTTGTACAGGTACAAATCCCCAAATCCGGAATTCCAAAATCCATACTTATTCTGAAATCCAAACGTTTTAATATTTTTTTTTTTTTTAAATAATCAAAAAATACTACTATTTTTCTCCCCCTATAAGTCACAAACTTCTCTACATGAGTCTTTTTTTGTGTTCTAAAATGAAAATAGTCTGTTATTTATAACAACAAATGTTATCTTTATGTTTACAGATCTTTACTATCTGTCAGAGTGTATTGTGTATACAAAAGTATTAAAAATTATATAAAACCACCTGCATGAAAAAGATGTATTATGACGTAACTATTGCCTAAATTATATAAGATATTGTTGTTTTCACTTGATCCCATCCCCTCTCCAATCTGTCCAATTTTACAGATGCAAATATTCCACAATCTAAACTATTCTCAAATCCAAACCTTTTCCGGTCCCAGGCAGTTTGGATAAAGGGGTTTCAACCTGTATAAGCATCAAAGTGATTGCACTATTTTTATATATATATAGAAACTATGGGGTGTGTTAAGCGCTGGGTAATGTCATAGGAGCGACAAAATAAAAATAAAATAATAAGTTAATCAAACTATAGACAATCTAGTTAGGTAAGACAGGGTGAGTGAACATAGAACAAACTGATGAAAAACAAAAATTGGCGTGATTAAACGAGAGGGTGAGTAACCACAATGTCAGTCCAATAGGCTCCTAATACAACAAACAAGGACGGATGGATTATTAATGGATACTATTTTGTATCATGCAGCTGGAGTCCCTGCAATAGTGTCAATTCAATAAACTACTAGTAGGTGGGAGTATAAATCCAAAATCGCTAGTGTCTGAAAGTAACGCTGAAACATACAGCTAGTCTACCAGGCGATCCCTTCTGTTGAGACTACTTACAAGCTGTACCCCCAATAATATGAGGTAATGAGACGCTGTTGTATTTTGTCTTTGGTTGTATGCGCTGACGGACGGGTGAACGGACACACCCCCTCTTGATTGATCTCCCTGTTTTCCAATCACGCTACTTTGTTGGCATTCACTCTCTCCGTGAACGAATCTCAGTCGGACTCTCCTCCCTCAAGCTCCAGATCGTGCTTCCAAGATGCAGAACTTTTTTCACTTTTTGTGATGCGATTTAAATGTTCTGGAGGTCCCTTATAGCATAAGCAGTCATTGACAGCTCTCCAGGGCAGCTTTCACCGCCTTTGCGTGCTTGTGTTTCTAGCTGCTGGGATCTCTCATAGGTGCTTCATTATTTTCCCCTTGTCTTTCAGCGTGTGGATTTTAGAAGTGACTTATCTTTTTAAACTCGTCATTTTAAACTCAGGTCACTTTATTATACACACAATGGATTGACTCACACGCATTTAGTAGTATTATTATCTTTTTTTAGTATGATCTAATAGAGATTTATTTACTATCGCTGTCATTTTCATTATACATTCATTATTATATTTAATTTATACCTGTTTTTGCGCCCTCCTATACAGAAGCTGACCCCGTTGCTAGTCATAGGGGTCTTCTACTCTGCTTGTGTGTGTGTGTGTGTGTGTGTGTGTGTGTGTATATATATATATATTACTGTTTGATGTGGCATCCCTCATCTTGTACAGTAAAAGTAGTATATTTTTATGGATAAATTTGCAAAAAAAAAAAAAAATGCAGAAAGACTGCAGATGTTACGGATACTGCATTGCAGGTGAAACTTTATTATACACTAAAATCACAAGACACCATAAATTTAATCATTTAGATTGTGCTGTTTTAGTTGTCAGGCAACAGAGAAAGGGTTTTACTGTTGCAGAAAAACTGTATTGTTTTTACTATTCTACGTTTTTACGTTGTCCACACTGTTTATCTTAAATTATAATATTTATAGAACTATTGTTTTGTTAAGTTACATGTCACAGAGAGAATGTTGAAAAGTTACCCATTGTTAAATAACATGCCCATACTCTTAGCTATATAAATGCTTATATGTTTATATAAGTTATAAATTGTTTTGTTTAAAACCTATTGTGTAAAACTTATTCTAAAGGAATCATTTAACGTTCCTTAAAAAATAATTATATATATATAGTGGATATAAAAAGTCTACACATCCCTGTTAAAATGTCAGGTTTCTGTGATGTAAAAAAATGAGACAAAGATAAATCATTTCAGAACTTTTTCCACCTTTAATGTGACCTATAAACTGTACAAATTGAAAAACAAACTGAAATCTTTTAGGTAGAGGGAAGTTAACAACAAAACTAAAATAATGTGGTTGCATAAGTGTGCACACCTTCTTATAACTGGGGATGTAGCTGTGTTCAGAATTAAGCAATCACATTCAAAATTATGTTAAATAGGAGTCAGTACACTCCTGCGATCATTTAAAGTGCCTCTGATTAACCCCACATAAAGTTCAGCTGTTCTAGTAGGTCTTTTCTGACATTTTTTTAGTTGCATGCCACAGCAAAAGCTATATTCCGCAGAGAGCTTCCAAAGCATCAAAGGGATCTCATTGTTAAAAGTCAGGAGAAGGTTACAAAAGAAAGAAAGGCATCAGATATTCCATGGAACACAGTGAAGACAGTTGTCATGAATTGGAGAAAATATAGTGCAACAGTGACATTACCAAGAACTCCAAAATTGATGAAAAGCCGAGAGGAAAACCAGTCTGGGAGGTTGACAAGTGGCCCACAGCAACATTAAAGGAGCTGCAGGAATATCTGGCAAGTACTGGCTGCATGGTACATATGACAACAATCTCCCATATTCTTCATATGTCTGGGCTATGGGGTAGAGTGGCAAGACGGAAGCCTTTTCTTATGAAGAAAAACATCCAAGCCCAGCTAAATTTTTGCAAAAATACATATGAAGTCTCCCAAAATCATGTGGGAAAAGGTTTTATGGTCTGATGAAACCAAGGTTGAACTTTTTGGCAATAATTCAAAAAGGTATGTTTGGCGCTAAAATAACACTGCACATCACCCAAAGAACACCATACCCACAGTGAAGCATGGTCTTGACAGCAATCATGCTTTGGGGCTGTTTTTCTTCAGCTGGAACTGGGGCCTTAGTCAAGGTAGAGTGAATTATGAACAGTTCCACAGTTCCAAATATCAGTCAATATTGGCACCAAACCTTCAGGATTCTGCTAGAAAGCTGAACATGAAGAAGAACTTAATCTTTCAGCATGACAATGACCCAAAGCATTACATCCAAATCAACAAAAGAATGGCTTCACCACAAAAAAGTGAAGCATGGTCGTGACAGCAATCATGCTTTGGGGCTGTTTTTCTTCAGCTGGAACTGGGGCCTTAGTCAAGGTAGAGTGAATTATGAACAGTTCCACAGTTCCAAATATCAGTCAATATTGGCACCAAACCTTCATGATTCTGCTAGAAAGCTGAACATGAAGAAGAACTTAATCTTTCAGCATGACAATGACCCAAAGCATTACATCCAAATCAACAAAAGAATAGCTTCACCACAAAAAGATTAAAGTTTTGGAACGGCCCAGCCAGAGCCCAGACCTGTATCCGATGGAAAATCTGTGGGGTGATCTGAAGAGGGCTGTGCATAGGAGATGCCCTTGCAATCTGACAGATTTGGAGTGTTTTTGAAAAGAAGAGTGGGCAAATCTTGCCAAGTCAAGGTGTGCCATGCTTTTTGACTCATACTCAAAGAGACTGAGTGCTGTAATAAAATCAAAAGGTGCTTCAACAAAGTATTTTATTTTTTTATTTTTACTTCCCTCCACCTAAAATATTTCAGTTTGTTTTTCAATTGAGTTGTACAGTTTATAGGTCACATTAAAGGGGGAAAAATTTCTGAAATGATTTATCTTTGACTCATTTTTTTACATCACAGAAACCTGACATTTTAACAGGGGTGTATAGACTTTTTATATCTGGTATGTGTATGTATATATATATATATATATATATATATATATATATATATATATATATCAAACACACACACACGTTTTATATAGTAACTTTTAACCCTTGATTAATAAACTAAAGTGTTATTTTCCACCCTTGGTTCTTGATTTTATGTATATAGATTTTAAATAAGTATATATATATATATATATATATATATATATATATATATATATATATATATATATATCACACACACACACACACACACTACATAGCACAAAGTATATGGACACCCCTGCTGAGTTCCTGTGTTTCAACCACACCCATTGCTACCAGATGTATACAGTCTAGCACATAGCCATGCAATCTCCATAGACAAACATTGGCAATACAATAGGTTATTGTCAGTGACTTTAAACCTGGCACTGTCATAGGATATATAAAGACAGTGGTATTCCCCTGTGCAGCGTTCAGTGCTGTAGCTGTCAGTAAGATATAATACGCTTTACAATGTCCCAAAACAAGTAACCAGTTCATCTGTCAATTGCTGGCCTTGAGATACCAGTTACTAGTTGGATACTATTGAAACAAACCCCCACACTGTACACAATGTATATAAAGGAGTGAAAGAACTTACTCAGATCATAATCACTGTTCCTCTGTGTGTCTCAAATCAACATAGATTCTTCCATATGCTGGGTTTCAGCGTCTGCAGCTTGTTAGAGTTCCACTTACCTGCCCCTCCTCCTCTCACACCTGTCCCCTGCAAACCGCCAGGGAATCCCCTGTGATTCCTGAGATCAATCCAAATATACAAAAAAGGCGAGGCACGGGGGACAGGTAAATTACATCAATTTATTAAAAAACATCAATTTATTAAAAAAGGGTAGAAAATAAACTGTTGTATCGTCAATTTCAAAAAAGTACAAAAAAGCCGGTGTAGCAGAGGTCTTACGCATTTCAGCTTACACCTTCCGCATAGACCGTGTTACAACGGGTACTAGCGGCAACTTAAGTACTATCTGATTGCTAAACACCTGTAACGGCTTATACGTCACAAGTGAGCCTTAAAGAGACATATTTCAAATACATATATGTATCGTTATAAATGTAGTCCTAGATAGTTACATATTGCTAATACGTTGTTTCTATAACAGCTTTAAGAACTAGAAATTTACCATTCTAAGCCATTCTAAACCATATTCATCACTAGGTTTAAATAAAACATGTAACTCCAATAATGCATTTGAAAAATGATCAATATTGTACCGCTCCTATGACATATACATAAACATCCCTTAGAGAAAAGAAAAGGAGGTAATCTCAATCTTTCCCCAGTATGGACTATTAGAAATCTCCTTGTTCAAAGTTAAATCATCCTAACTTATTAACTATCTCTCTTATGTAAACTCAACCCATTGTGGGAGAAGAGTTGCTTGCGGATACAATACAGTGTCATATTATGTGGAAAGGTATATATACGTATATAACTACTTAATTTTAACAGTATTCAGATACCTAAATTTACAGTTATAGATATACAAAATAACTTACATAGTGAAATGTGTATACATTAATTTCCATTAGACAAGTTAGTATTACAAAACATGTATACACAAAATTTCCATGAGGCAGGTTAATATTACAATACATAACCTAAAACAAGAACTTCATAATTACAAGATAAAAGATGCAATAGGGACATCTCGATCTAGTTACCTTTACAGAGGTATATATAATAAACATCAATATCAGGAGTCTTATCTCCAACAATTAATAAGGTCATTGTGTATATTGAGACCATCTGGTACTCTGGATTTGATTTTAAATATCCAGAAGGTCTCCCTGGTACATAACAATTTGTCTCTGGCTCCTCCTCTCCATGGCATGTTAACCTGTTCAATCACCTGCCATTTAAGGTGTTCTATATTACCCGCATGAATATTTTTGAAGTAAAGTGCTACCTGGGAGTCTGGCAAATCTGATTGAACATCCTTAAGATGTTCCTTTACTCTCTCTCTAGCCTCCCTTTTGGTAAGTCCTACATATTGCACATTACATGTGGTGCATGTAACCAAATAAATAATATGTGGAAGGGCAGTTGGTACATGTATTCTGGGAAAAGACCCTTAGTGTCACGGCTGACTGGAAATGTTTTCCTACTTGGGTGTATATACATGCCTTACAACTGCTGTATCCACATTTGTAGTGGCCTTTACACTGTAGCCAACTGCTACCTTGTTCCCTCCTGTTTTTTTTATCTCACTGGGGGCCAGGATAATTCCAATGGTCTTATTTCTCCTTGAGACACATTTACAGCCTTTCTGGACCCAATGATAAAGATCCTGGTCCCCTTGTAGGATAGGAAAACATTTCTTGACTATTTTTTTTATTTCATCAAATTGATTGCTATAGTTACAAATAAGGGCATATCATGAAACTTATTTTTATTCGTATTCTTACTTCTAGACAGCAATACATGTCTGTCCAAACGGTCTACTTCTTTTGAGGCCCTGTCAATTAAACACTCTGAGAAACCTCTACTCCGAAAACGTTCTTTAAAAATAGCTGCTTGCTCACAGTATTCTGCCTTTGTCGTACAATTTCTTTTCAACCTCATATACTCTCCTTTCACCATCCCAAAATGTGTATGCTTTGGGTGCATACTTTTCGAATGGAGTAAGCTGTTCCCAGCTATTGGTTTCCTATGTAATGTAGTAGTAATAAAATTACCTTTCCCTGAAAGCACTAAATCCAAATATTCTATTTGGTCAGTGCTAATCTCACTTGGGAATTTCAAACCCACTGTATTGATGTTTAGGTCACATACAAAATGTTCTCCTTCCAGGACTGACCCCCTCCAAATAAAGAGGAGGTCGTCTATGTGTCTTTTATACATCACAATCTTTCCCCTCTGGGGGCATACCTCCCCAAAGACGTGGTATAGCTCCCACCAACCCATATATAGGTTGGCGTAAGCTGGTGCAAAAGTTGCCCCCATTGCTGTCCCACTCCTCTAAAGATAGAACTGTCCCCCAAAGGAGAAATAATTGTGTGTTAGAAGGAAATAAAGTGCTTTCAAAAGGAAACTTACATGTTGGGATGAATATCCTGTAAATTCCTCTAAGAAGAACTTAATAGCCTCCATACCCCTATCCAGTGGAATACTGGAATAGAGGCTGACTACATCTATAGTCACCCAGATGAATTCTTTGTCCCCTCAATATCCCCCAACATATTCAGCAATTCCTTTGTATCTTTCAAAAAGGAAGGGAGAATTCTAACCAAAGGCTGCAAAATACTTTCCATCCATCTCCCCAAGGGTTTAAGTAGGGACCCTATACCTGAAACGATAGGTCGTCCCTGTACATCTTCCAGAGACTTGTGTGTCTTGGGGAAATGATGGAAAATAGGCACCCTTGGGTTCTTTACCCTTAAAATTTACATGTCTCCTCATCTAAGAGCCCTAAATCTCTACCATCATCTAGGATAGTATACAGACTCTTCTGAAAATTAATTGTAGGGTCAAAATCTAATACTGCATATACATCTGAGTCACCTAACTATCTAAGGGCCTCCTGAATATAATCAACCATTTTCAAAACCACTACATTTCCCCCTTTGTCACTTTGACGTATCACTATAGAGTCATTACTCTTCATATCCTCTATAGCTCTAATCTCCTCTTTTGTAAGATTATTTCTAGTTCTGGGTGGGATATGTTGTAGTTTTTCAAGTTCAGTTTCTACTCTCCTGTGGAACACTTCCAGGAACACACCCCTAGTGCGTGTAGGGTAGAAAGTGGAGGATTCTTTAAACTTAATATTAGGATTCTCATCCTGTTTCGACTCCATTTCTAACCTCAACAGTTGTAGATAATCATTAGTCTCAACAAAGGAGACTTTCACCCTTCCTTGTTCTTCCTGCAGTACCTCCTCTTTATTGTCTAACATTTCAGGAGTCTGCTTGAAGAATTTTTTTAAGGTAAGGTTTCTTACAAATTGGTTGAGATCTAGAATGGTACCAAACAAGTCAAAATTGGCAGAGGGGACAAAGTTGAGTCCCTATCCTAGAACTCTGAGCTCTACCTCCCCCAATGACACATCAGAGAGATTCAAGAACGTTAGATCTTGTATTTGCTCTTCTGAACCTGTGTCCTGAGTGTCTATCTGCTTAACTCTACGTCTGCCCCCCCTCTTGTGCTTCCTCCTTCCCTTGTGTGTGGTTGGTCCACTTGAAAAAAAATATTATGTCCCTGGAGCCATTCTTTGCTTTTGCAAATCTCCTTTGGTAGCCAGAGTATATTTATTACTAAGTACTCCTGGTTTATTTTTATATCTATTCTCCCTTTGTTTGATATTCACAGAGCTAATAGCCATATCACCAGGATTAGCCATAGAGCGGCCTTCTCTATTTATAGCATTACCAGGGTTGACATACTCTACATTACCAATAACTTGATGAGATATTGCAGACTGTACATGCTGCTGTATACTAGGTACTGCTTGTGGTATGGTAGAAACCGTGGATTGTTCTCTAACTTCTCCTGATTCTCCCCTTTGTATCTGAGGTCACTCTTTTCCTGTTCCTTCTTTGTCTGGATCTTGATCTCATACGTTGGTTATTTTTTTCCTTGTCTCCAGATATAGATAGTATTAGTCTTGTAATCATGATTGTCCCTTTTTAAATTTTCCTCCTTTAATTACTTCAATTTCAATTTTCATCTGTGTGACTGCCTCATCCAATAAATAATTTATAACGATACATATGTTTATGTATTTGAAATATGTCTCTTTAAGGCTTACTAGTGACATATAAGCTGTTACAGGTGTTTAGCAATCAGATAGTACTTAAGTTGCTGCTAGTACCCGTTGTTTCACGGTCTATGAGGAAGGCGTAAGCTGAAATGCGTAAGACCTCTGCTACACCGGCTTTTTTGTACTTTTTTAAATTGACGATATGACTGTTTGTTTATTTTTTTCCCTTTTTATAATAAATTGATGTTCTTAATTTATCTGTCCCTGTGCCTCACATTTTTTGTATATTTGGACTGTCATAGGATGCCAGGATTGCCACAAGTCAGTTTGTGAAATGTTTGCCCTTTTAGAGCTGTTAGGTCAACTGTAAGGGCTATTATTGTGAAATGGAAGCACCTAGGAACAACACCCTAGCCACTAAGTGGTAGACCGTGCAAAATCACAGAGCAGAGCTGCTGAGTTCTGAAGCGTGTAGCATAAAAACTGCCTATCATCTGTTGCATCACTTACTGCAGAATTACAATCTGCCTCTGGAAGCCGCATCAGCAAAAGGACTATGTGTTAAGAGCTTTATGAAATGGGTTTCCATGGCCGAGCAGCTGTACACAAACCTCACATCGATATTCACAATGTCAATCATCAACAGGAGTGTTGTAAATCTGCCGCCACTGGACTCTGGAGAATTGGAAACATATACTCTGGATGATGAATTGAGATTTACTAACAGGTAGTCTGATGGAAGAATTTGGGTGTAGAGGATGCCAGGAGAACGTAGTGTCTGCTGTAAAGTTTCAGTGAAGGGTCATCTTAATGCTACAGGATACAAAAACATTTTAGACAATTGGGTGCTTCCAGCTTTGCAGCAATGGTTTGATTGTGCACAAATCAAGGTCCATGAATAAATAGTTTGGTGTGGAGGAATTAAAGTGGCCTGCAAAGAACCCTGACCTTAAAGGGACATGAAACAAAAAAATTTAGTTTCTTTCATGTAATTAGCAAGAGTCCATGAGCTAGTGACGTATGGGATATACATTCCTACCAGGAGGGGCAAAGTTTCCCAAACCTCAAAATGCCTATAAATACACCCCCTCACCACACCCACAAATCAGTTTTACAAACTTTGCCTCCCATGGAGGTGGTGAAGTAAGTTTGTGCTAGATTCTACGTTGATATGCGCTTCGCAGCAGGCTGAAGCCCGGTTTTCCTCTCAGTGTTGCAGTGAATGTCAGAGGGATGTGAAGAGAGTATTGCCTATTTGAATTCAATGGTCTCCTTCTACGGGATCTATTTCATAGGTTCTCTGTTATCGGTTGTAGAGATTCATCTCTTACCTCCCTTTTCAGATCGATGATATACTCATATACCATTACCTCTACTGATTCTCGTTTCAGTACTGGTTTGGCTTTCTACTACATGTAGATGAGTGTCCTGGGGTAAGTAAGCCTTATTTTTTGTGACACTCTAAGCTATGGTTGGGCACTTTTATATAAAGTTCTAAATATATGTGTTTAAACATTTATTTGCCTTGATTCAGGATGTTCAATATTCCTTATTTCAGACAGTCAGTTTCATTATTGGGATAATGCATATGAATTAATCATTTTTTTCTTACCTTAAAAATTGTGGGCTGTTAGGCTCGCGGGGGCTGAAAATGCTTCATTTTATTGCGTCATTCTTGGCGCAGACTTTTTTGGCGCCAAAAAATTTCTATGTCATTTCCGGCGTCATACTTGTCGCGGAAGTTGTTCGTGTTTGCGTCATTTTTTTTATGTTTTGCGCCAAAAATGTCGGTGTTACCGGATGTGGCGTCATTCATGTCTCCACCTTTTTTCTCACATTATTTAAGTCTCATTTTTCATTTGCTTCTGGTTGCTAGAGGCTTGTTCATTGGCATTTTTTCCCATTCCTGAAACTGCCTTTTAAGGAATTTGATAGATTTTGCTTTATATGTTGTTTTTTCTCTTACATATTGCAAGATGTCTCAGATTGACCCTGGATCAGAAGCTACTTCTGGAAAAACGCTGCCTAATGCTGGTTCCACCAAAGTTAAGTGTATCTGCTGTAAACTTGTGGTATCTGTCCCTCCGGCTGTAGTTTGTGATGAATGTCATGATAAGCTTGATAATGCAGATAGTATTTCCATTAGTAATATACCATTACCTGTTGCTGTTCCATCAACATCTAATACTCAGGATGTTCCTGTTAATATAAGAGATTTTGTTTCTAAATCTATTAGGAAGGCTATGTCTGTTATTCCTCCTTCCAGTAAACGTAAAAGGTCTTTTAAAACTTCTCATTTTTCAGATGAATTTTTAAATGAACATCATCATTCTGATTTGTCTGTTTCTGATGATGATTTTTCTGGTTCAGAGGATTCTGTCTCAGATAGTACTTCCTTTAACCCCTTAACGACTGAGGACGTGCAGGGTACGTCCTCAGAAAAAAGGCAGTTAATGCCTGAGAACGTACCCTGCACGTCCTCAGTGTGGAAAGCAGCTGGAAGCGATCCTGCTCGCTTCCAGCTGCTTTCCGGTTATTGCAGTGATGCCTCGATATGGAGGCATCCTGCAATAACCCTGCATGGCCATCCGATGCAGAGAGAGCCACTCTGTGGCCCTCTCTGCACCGGACATCGGTGGCCGGTAACGTTGGTGGGTGGGAGCTGGCTTGGGAGGCGGGTGGGCGGCCATCGATGGGCCGTATAAGGTGGAGGGGGGCGGGATCGGGGCCGGAGCTGACGGGGGCGCGCACGGGCGCGCGCGCGCGTGCACAGAGGGTGGCGGGCGGGGCGCGTGCACGGGGCGGGAGGGGGTGGGAACCGCTATACTACAGAAAATTAGATTGTAACTGTGGGGGAAAAGGGACACATTAAAAAACAAATAAACTTTAGTAAAAGGGATCTTGGAGGGGTGGGGGGTTGTTCTTGGGTGTGGGGGGAGCTACACTACAGAAAAAGGGATTTTTGTTAAAAAAAAAAGCACATTTTTGTTCTAAACTGGGTACTGGCAGACAGCTGCCAGTACCCAAGATGGCGCCCATTAAGGCAGAGGAGGAGGGTTAGAGAGCTGTTTGGTGGGGGATCTGTGAGGTTGGGGGCTAAGGGGGGATCCTACACAGCAGCATATGTAAAATATGCTAAAAAAAAAACCTCAAAAAATCCCAAATATACCTTTTATTTTAGTACTGGCAGAGTTTCTGCCAGTACTTAAGATGGCGGGGACAATTGTGGGGTGGGGGAGGGAAGAGAGCTATTTGGGAGGCATCAGGGGGTCTGATGTTTCAGGTGGGAGGCTGAGCTCTACACTAAAGCTAAAATTAACCCTGCAAGTTCCCTACAAGCTACATAATTAACCCCTTCACTGCTAGACATAATACACGCGTGATGCGCAGCAGCATTTAGCGGCCTTCTAATTACCAAAAAGCATCGCCAAAGCCATATATGTCTGCTATTTCTGAACAAAGGGGATCCCAGAGAAACATTTACAACCATTTGTGCCATAATTGCATAAGCTGTTTGTAAATGATTTCAGTGAGAAACCTAAAATTGTGAAAAAGTTAACGATTTTTTTTTTATTTGATTGCATTTGGCGGTGAAATGGTGGCATGAAATATACCAAAATGGGCCTAGATCAATAGTTGGGGTTGTCTACTACACTACACTAAAGCTAAAATTACCCCAAAATGCTCCCTACATGCTCCCTAATTAACCCCTTCATTGCTGGGCATAATACACGTGTGGTGCGCAGTGGCATTTAGCGGCCTTCTAATTACCAAAAAGCAATGCTAAAGCCATATATGTCTGCTATTTCTGAACAAAGGGGATCCCAGAGAAGAATTTACAACCATTTATGCCATAATTGCACAAGCGGTTTGCAAATAATTTCAGTGAGAAACCAAAAGTTTGTAAAAAATTTGTAAAAAAGTGAACGATTTTTTGTATTTGATCGCATTTGGCGGTAAAATGGTGGCATGAAATATACCAAAATGGGCCTAGATCAATACTTTGGGTTGTCTACTAAAAAAAAATATATACATGTCAGTGGATATTCAGAGATTCCTGAAAGATATTAGTGTTCTAATGTAACTAGCACTAATTTTGAAAAAAAATGGTTTGGAAATAGCAAAGTGCTACTTGTATTTATGGCCCTATAAGTTACAAAAAAAGCAAAGAACATGTAAACATTTGGTATTTCTAAACTCAGGATAAAATTTTGAAACTATTTAGCATGGGTGTTTTTTGGTGGTTGTAGATATGTAACAGATTTTGGGGGTCAAAGTTAGAAAAAATGTGTTTTTTTCGATTTTTTCCTCATATTTTATATTTTTTTTTATAGTAAATGATAAGATATGATGAAAATAATGGTATCTTTAGAAAGTCCATTTAATGGCGAGAAAAACGGTATATAATATGTGTGGGTACAGTAAATGAGTAAGAGGAAAATTACAGCTAAACACAAACACAGCAGAAATGTAAAAATAGCCTTGGTCCCAAACGGACAGAAAATGGAAAAGTGCTGTGGTCATTAAGGGGTTAAGGATCCTTTAGATAGGAAAATTGATTCCTTTCTAAGGAAAGCTTATTTATGTTCAGGTAATCTTCTTAGACCTGCTATTTCTTTGGCTGATGTTGCGGCAGCCTCCACTTTTTGGTTGGATGCTTTGGCACAACAAGTGTCAGATCATAATATTCATAGCATTGTTAAACTCCTTCAACATGCTAATAACTTTATTTGTGATGCCATCTTTGATATCATTAGAGTTGATGTCAGGTATATGTCTTTAGCTATTTTAGCTAGAAGAGCTTTATGGCTTAAAACTTGGAATGCAGATATGTCTTCTAAGTCAACTTTGCTTTCCCTTTCTGCCCAAGGTAATAAATTGTTTGGTTCCCAGTTGGATTCTATTATCTCAACTGTTACTGGGGGGAAAGGAACTTTTTTACCTAAGGATAAAAAATCTAAAGGTAAATATAGGGCTGCTAATCGTTTTCGTTCCTTTCGTCAGAATAAGGAACAGAAGCCTGATCCTTCCCCTAAAGGAACAGTTTCTGTTTGGAAACCATCTCCAGTCTGGAATAAATCCAAGCCTTTTAGAAAGCAAAAGCCAGCTCCCAAGTCCACATGAAGGTGCGGCCCTCATTCCAGCACAGCTGGTAGGGGGCAGATTACGATTTTTCAAAGAAATTTGGATCAATTCGATTCACAGTCTTTGGATTCAGAACATTGTTTCACAAGGGTACAGAATAGGTTTCAAGGTAAGGCCTCCTGCAAGAAGATTTTTTCTTTCTCGCATTCCAATAAATCCAGTGAAGGCTCAAGCATTTCTGAAATGTGTTTCAGATCTAGAGTTGGCTGGAGTAATTGTGCCAGTTCCAGTTCTGGAACAGGGTCTGGGGTTTTACTCCAATCTATTAATTGTACCAAAGAAGGAGAATTCCTTCAGACCAGTTCTGGATTTAAAAATATTGAATCGTTATGTAAGGATACCAACATTCAAAATGGTAACTATAAGGACTATTCTGCCTTTTGTTCAGCAAGGGCATTATATGTCCACAATAGATTTACAGGATGCATATCTGCATATTCCGATTCATCCAGATCATTATCAGTTTCTGAGATTCTCTTTTCTAGACAAGCATTACCAATTTGTGGCTCTGCCGTTCGGCCTAGCAACAGCTCCAAGGATTATTTTTTCAGCGGAATTGGCTGTCTTTATTTTATCCCTCCCTCTCTAGTGACTCTTGCGTGGAAGTTCCACATCTTGCGTATTTATTATCCCATACGTCACTAGCTCATGGACTCTTGCTAATTACATGAAAGAAAACATAATTTATGTAAGAACTTACCTGATAAATTCATTTCTTTCATATTAGCAAGAGTCCATGAGGCCCACCCTTTTTGTGGTGGTTATGATTTTTTTGTATAAAGCACAATTATTCCAATTCCTTATTTTTATGCTTTCGTACTTTTTTCTTATCACCCCACTTCTATTCGTTAAACTGATTTGTGGGTGTGGTGAGGGGTGTATTTATAGGCATTTTGAGGTTTGGGAAACTTTGCCCCTCCTGGTAGGAATGTATATCCCATACGTCACTAGCTCATGGACTCTTGCTAATATGAAAGAAATGAATTTATCAGGTAAGTTCTTACATAAATTATGTTTTCATTACTCAGATAGAGAAAACCATTTTAAAATAAAAAGAACAAGTGCAACCCAGACTCAAATGTAGATTGCATTTATTACAACATTGTGCACAAACAATATGTGTTTACACAATTATAAACTTTAAAAACCTTTCACATAGTGCCCCGCAATGCTTTCCCTGTAATCTCGGTCTCCTCTGCAGTTTAACAACCCAGGATCCACTAGCGATTTTCCAGGCACTCAATGTTGAAATATCAACCAAAACTGGGCTCACTCTGTGATGACACTACTCCTGTCCTGATATCATTATCTGTGAGATTTTTCCTATGCATTATGCACATGCTCGTTGCAGACTTTCTGAAGGGCTGCTCGAACAGTCTCTGGACACATTCAAAAGCTGGTTATAACACTGTAGTATTACAAACTGTAGCAAAACTTTTTATATTATACAGAGCTCTTTCCTTGAAGACTTTTGTATGAGTCTTACACGAATCAGCTGCTCCCAGGATTCTATGTGTAACAAGACACAGACCTAAGCTGCATCTCAAGTTTGATAAGTTCTTTGTCATTGTCTATAATTAACTGACTATTTGAGTGCACCTGAAGGACTCCTGAACTGTATCTAATATCACTGTTTTTTTCCAGTTCTGTGATTGTGTACATCTTCTAGGAACTTCTCTTAAAGGGACACTGAACCCAATTTTTTTCTTTTGTGATTCAGATAGAGCATGCAATTGTAAGCAACTTTGTAATTTACTCCTATTATCAATGTTTCTTCATTCTCTTGCTATCTTTATTTGAAAAAGAAGGCATCTAAGCTTTTTTTTTTTTTTTTCACTCTGGACAGCACTTTTGTATCGGTGGATACATTTATCCAACAATCAGCAAGAACAACCCAGGTTGTTCACCAAAAATGGGCCGGCATCTAAACTTACATTCTTGCATTTCAAATAAAGATACAAAGATATAGAAGAAATTTGATAATAGGAGTAAATTAGAAAGTTGCTTAAAATTGCATGCTCTATCTGAATTACAAAAGAAAAAATTGGGTTCAGTGTTGAAGAGATACCTAGTGCACATGCCTGCAGCACTACATGACAGGAAATAGTGCTGCCATCTATTGCTCCTGCTAATTTATAATATTGTTGCAAAACTATTCTATTGCCATATAGTGCTGCAGACATGTGCACACTTGTGAGCTAACATCCTTGCTTTTCAAAAAAGGATAACAAGAAAACTAAGAAAATTTGGTAATGGAAGTAAATTGGAAAGTTGTTTAAAATTGTATCTGAAACACAAAAAGATAGGTTTTTGGGTTTTATGTCCCTTTAACCCCACTAAACACATTTGGGATGAATTAGAAAGCTGTTTGCGTGCCAGACCTTCTCATCCAATAACAGTGCTCAAGCTCACAAATGCTCTTTTGGCTAATTGTGCTCACATTTTCCACAGACACACTCCAAAATCTTGTGGAAAGCCACAAAGGGGGACAACTCTATATTAATGCCCATAGTTTTGGAATCGGATGTCCAACATGCTCATATAGGTGTGATGGTCAGGTATCCACATACTTTTGGCCATATAGTGTGTATAGATAGATGGATATGACATATCCACACTCTGTATTTAATGAAATGTGAACATTTATTCAGTGATATTTTGGGGACCAATCTTCGCTTCCTCAGACCAGGTTTCAGAACCATTCTCTCCCCTAACCTCTATCCAGTATTAAAGGTATTAATTTATTATTATACATTGTACATGTTTATGTGGGCTTACAAAAGTGTTGTATGTAATTTATAACACTCTGAGAACTTGGGTAAAACTTGGATAACATAGTATAATTGCTGTACAATGCCACATTTAGTTGTATTTTTAAAAACACAGAAGGGAAATAAAGGCAAACCATATCAGAGAAATGTAGGGCAATTTAGGCTTAAATTCCCTACATAACCAAAATATGCTTATTTGTACCTCACATATATTATTGCAACTAAAAATACAACTTTACCCTTATCCCAACCCTTCATTCCCTAACTGCATTCGCTCCCTCATTTAATTATTGCTGATTAAGTATTTTTCCTAATCCCTCTATCATCCGTCACTATTTAGTCACATCTGTTGTCCTAATACAAAACTCTTAACATATCTGTAATCCCCCATCTTTTTTAAATGGACATAATACTCATATGCTAATTCACTTGAAACTGATGCAGTATAACTGAAAAAGCTGACAGAAAAATATCACCTGAGCATCTCTATGTAAAAAAGGTATTTTACCTCACAATTTCCTCAGCTCACCAAAGTAAGTTCTGTGTAAAAAGTTACTGCCCAGCTGCAGGTAAAAAAAAAAAGAAATGAACAGTAGCCAATCAGCATCAACAGTGCTGAGGTCATGAACTATTTTACTGTGATCTCATGAGATTTCACTTAACTCTCATAAGATTTTATTGTAAACGCCCTTTAACTGAATAGAGAAATAACATGAGTGTGCATGAGGCTCACTCCCTTGCCGGTCCCGGGACAGACATACTGATTTGCTGCTTAAAGTCCTTTACAATGGGTTGTGAATACTTAGGACATTTTGAGGTAAAATATCTTTCTTTTTTACATAGAGATGTTCAGGTGATATTTTCTAGTCAGCTTTTTACAGCTATGCTGTTTAAATATTTGGGTATCATGGCCCTTTAACTGTAAACATGTCCAGTTCCTTTCTTACCTTCCCTTAAATAGATTTTAAACCCAATATTTTTTTTTTACATTTCAGCTACAGCATGCCATTTTAAACAACTTTCTATATACTTCTATATTAAATGTATTTGTTATTTTGGTATATTTTGTTGAAAAGAAAAAGGGATGTATGCCTTAGGAGCTAACCCATATCTTGAGCACTATATGGCAGCACTTTTGCAGGAATGTTATCCATTTGCAAGAGCACTAGATGGCAGCATGATTTCCTGCTGTGTAGTGCTCCAGATGCCTACATAAGTATCTCTTCACACAGAATATCATGGGAACAAAGCTAATTTGATAATAGAAGTAAATGGAAACTTTTTGTAAAAGGCATGCTCTGTCTGAACCACAAAATAACATTTTTGGTTTTCATATATACCACGCTCCTCTGTCTTATACATTGTGCAATATATTTATTGCTTGAAATCTAATGGGGATATATCCTTTATTTACAGAGCAGCACTTTTCTGATATTGTACCTGGTGAAGAGTTCTGAATCTTGGTTTGGAGCAGGTGTGCAGCTTAATAGCCAGTGACAAACTTACTGTGCTTTCCGAAGAAAAGGTAATACACAATTCTATAGTCTGAGACCTTATATTTGTCTGCTTTTGACATTGTTTATAATTGTGTTTATAACACAACTGTAGCTGGGTATAGGCATTTTTAATTCTGAGATAATTTAAAAAGCTCTAACATCATGTCTTCTATTGTTCTATCTATTTACCGCATGTGTGCGGCTAGCTCTTCTTATTGGATCAGCAGCAGTTTTCCACTCAGGACCAGCCAGTGCTCTGTGGCTCCAGATTGGTAGTCAAGCTAATTATAACATGTAATTTATTTTTACCATAATGGCCTTTTAAGCTGATTTTTTTCATAAATGGAAAAAGTCCAAAGCTGCATTAATTACTTTTTGGAATTAAGAACCTGTCACCAGGAGGAGGCAAAGACAACCCCAGCCAAAAGGCTTAAATACTCCTCGAACTTCCCTCATCCCCCAGTCATTCTTTGCCTTTCGTCCCAGGAGGTTGGCAGAGAAGTGTCAGAAGTTTGTTTTCGTCTCTTATCGAGGGTAGTACTCTTCGACATGGACAGGAGTTTTAAGTAATCCTGTCATTCTATGTGAGGACTTGGAGGAGTCCGGAGATGCAGGAAGAGTCTTTCTGCGAACCATTCTGACTCATTTTAACAACTCCACAAGCAATCGGCATTGTCTAACTTTGCTTCGCTGCCTGCTTTCTTCTCTCAAGTCCATGGTGGAGGCGAGGCTACTATCCGTCACACTTGAAGGGCCGTTGTTCCTGTTCCCGGTAAGATCATTTCATTTTACTTTCTCATGATTGTACTGTAACTCATTTGTAACTCACATGAAAAATTCAGGGTCTCAGTAGGACACCTTTAGTATCTTGGAATCAAGGGTTAATATCTCCTGAGGGGGAGTATTGAACAGGGGGTGGATTTAATCATGTCTGTTATGTGATTCAATCTGCGTATGTGTAGTGTTAACTGGGCTTGTGGCTTTTTCAAACATAACGGCCTTTCGAAGTGACGCGACCTTACGGTTGGGCACGCTTTTTTGGACTATGTGGTTCACCTTGTGACTGGGCGTATTTACGTTCTGGTCTCCCATTTCCGCATTCCTGACTGTGTGGTGATGGAGAATTCTAGTCTGCTGGTGTCTGGTTCATAGGAGGTGGTGAGTGCCCCAGCCATTGTGGGTGTCAGGGTTGCTGTTTAAATTGTTTTATATATAGTCCATTTTTTTGGTATCCTTTATCCAGTTATGGAGGATGCTGATGTTGAGATTTGTTAAATTTTCTGATTCAGATTATTCGTCCTGTGAAGAATGCGAATTGGCCCCATTGACTCATGTCAGTCAGTTGCTCTTTAGGCTGTCCTAGAGCGCCTTGTTCCTCGCGGCTCGGGGATTCAAGGGACTGCTGAGCCATCTGCCTGGGGGGGGGGCCCTGTCCTCCGGGAGGTGAGTTCCCTACCTGCTCCCTACTACTACACATGCGAGTAACCCAGGTTATGTTTTTTCCTCCTCTGGCTGGATTGTTCCCCCCCCGGAGGTAGTGGCACGTTTTCTGCGCTTGTTTGTCTACAAAGTCCAGATGTTTGTTTGCGATTGTGCTAGTGCACGATTGCCCCAGGGCTCTCGGCCACAGGATGGAATGTGCAGTTCCCTGCGGGTTGTACTGTTCCTGAGTGTTGTGCCATTCGTTACAGTCTGGCTTGCCTTCCTGTTCTACTCAGACATGTTTTTGATCTGTTTGGGGACCCTATCCTTCTCAGCTATGGTACTCATCAGCCTCTTCCTTCGAATGGCTCACCTCATTAGACATGGGGGGATGACGTAATCTCCTTTAATTCTTGTTATCAAGATCCTTCCTAGTTTTGTTGGAGGAACAGGATTTTCCATTAGGCTGGTCCTGCGGATCTTCTGTTCTTCTTGGGCGTTAACCCTCGGGTTGCCTTTCATTTTATTTATCCGGTTAGGATGAATTTTTCATACTATGTTTCCTGTGGGAACTTTTCTCTGGGATCAATACTTGCTGTTTGCTTCTATGGAAGTTGTTTTGGACACGTTAGTCCATGTTTGTCTGTTTTTTCTTCCTCCCTCTCTGAGGGCGGATTTAGCCAGCTTGGCAGTTATGACCCTGGTTGCAGGCTGGTCCTGCTTGGGTTCAGATATTCTGTTTTGTGGCTTATTCAGACACGTGGCGCCTATTATACCTTGATGTAAAACAAAAACAAAAACAGAGGCGCCACAGTGTGGATCAATATAACCAGAAATCCAATAAAGGAGCAGAATAAGGGTACTCACAAACGAGGCGGCACTCTCTTATGCCAGTAGGGGCGGGCTGGTTTTCAACAGCAAACCAGCTGGCTGTGTGTTGATCTCCCCCAGATGGGCTGGGAATATTTGTCTCCTGGATGTCAGACAACGACCAAGACTGCAGTGGAAGGAGGAGGAAGAGCTACAGTGCCCTTAGGTTACTGCTATGAGGGATAGTAACACCAACACCAGACTACTGTAAAAGTATAAAATCAGTATTTTATTATACAAAATAAAAATACCAAATGGTATAACAAATTACAGCTGGGTGATGACAACCTATCTCCCCATAGACCATACAATATAGCGACGCATTTCTCGGGGGACACACCGTTTCTCAGGCTTGTATGTTCATTGAGACAAAGGGAAACCTATTGTAATTTATAAATTTCCTACTGGCCTTAATGAGGTCATAGACTCTGCAGCATTTGTGTAGATATTTTTGTTCATATATACATACGAGACATTGCTATATCCAATATATGTATGTTTATATGTGCATTTTGTTCGCTGGACTTTTCGACACCCCATTGTTGTTGGTTTGCATCTACAAGCACTATATATTTCAAACCATAGAGAAATTTTAATATAGTTACGTTTAAATGCCATTAGGGATCTAGACTATTATATTCTATACAATGGTATTCTAACCTCCTCACATATGGCCTCGATTACACTATCCCACCACATATTTTCAATTTATATTAGCCCATTTATACACCCTCACATTTGTATCTCATCGGGTGACAATGTCATTACCCTTTTGGTAATTAATTAAATATAATTCACCATCATTTAGCCCCTTAATACTATTTACACTAATACCCCCATTATATTTGTACATCACATTATTTCATCGGGGTGACAATGTCACCATTTTAAGGTATTTATTTAAATTTAATTCACTATTATTTAATCCCTTAATACTATTCACTAGTTAGTCATTTCACTCACACAATACCCTCTTTATATTATATACCACCACATTTAATGGTAACACATAGACTCGGAACACAAACCACATATTTTTGGTGTACTTTGCAGTTTCGAAGTCTGCACTTTAAGCCCATTTTTACGATTTCACTAATTGACAGGGAAATTCAGAGTTCGTTCTTATCGTTGTCCCACAATGTTAATAACTTTACTCATTATTATTCTTATTCACATGTGTACTCCATGCTGTATTGTCATGAGGTCCATGATGTGTAATTCTGACTATTGCGTAATGTATCCACTAATTTTCATTTCTTATCTTTTGTTTTTAAATCGTAATATTAGTAATAGATTAACAACCAATGGCACGATACTAATTACTATTCACGTTTCTCATTGGCTTCGCAGTTAGATATGGGCGTAACCATCTCGCCCCTAGTAACCACAATAGGATAGAGATACATACGCTCGGGCCGTAGGTGATCATGTGATCACGCGTCATCCTTTTTGACGTCGGAATTATGGCATCAGCTATTTGCTACAATCCCGACCACATGACACTAGGTCATGATAACATAACATGCAGTATATAGCGTAACCAATGAGATTGCCATACCAGGACAGGCCCTAATATTGTTTGTAATTCTATTTGCTAGACATGTAACATATGTCAGATTTCCTACTACGATAATAATACACATAGGGTACGATCGAGACCGCCAATTATCGATCCAATTGCTCATTTACATATTATCTTTAGAGACACATAGGTAAATAAAGTTCTATAAATTAAAACTAAGTTTGTGATATATAATTCGAACTAATTGAACAGTACATTACCACAACAATGGGAGTGTTGGGAAAGGAAGGACATGATAGGTCAATCTGTGTAAAGGAAGGGGAGGGTTTATTTGAACATTAGGTTACTGAGCCCTATATAAAGGGCATACATTGTATACAATGAACATACAAGCCTGAGGAAACGGGGTGTCCCCCGAGAAACGCGTCGCTACATTGTATGGTCTATGGGGAGATAGGTTGTCATCACCCAGCTTGTAATTTGTTATACCATTCTGTATTTTTATTTTGTATAATAAAATACTGATTTTATACTTTTACATAAGTCTGGTGTTGGTGTTACTATCCTCATAGCAGTAACCTAAGGGCACTGTAGCTCTTCCTCCTTCCACTGCAGTCTTGGCCGTTGTCTGACATCCCAGGAGACAAATATTCCCAGCCCATCTGGGGGAGATCAACACACAGCCAGCTGGTTTGCTGTTGAAAACCAGCCCGCCCCTACTGGCATAAGAGAGTGCCGCCTCGTTTGTGAGTACCTTATTCTGCTCCTTTATTGGTTTCTGGTTATATTGATCCACACATTGTGGCGCCTCTTGTTTTGTTTTTGTTTTACATCATAGAATACATCATCCAGTTGGGTGAAGACAGACAGCAGCCTGTTCAAGTACTGATGGACATTTGAAGAAACTCGCTGGACTTTCCAGATCTGGTTGCATATACCATTGATTTGTATATATTTTACATTTTACTTGTCTCATATCTAACGTACTGTGTGGGTACACTGGGGCATAATATTGTCATTTGTTTCATTGCTAGCTGATATTCCCCTCCATATTCCACGCACTAGCACATACTCTTAAAATATCTGCACCTTTTTATACAATCCTCGCAAGAGTTTTAAGCGCCTCTATAGAAGCCCAGTGATAGCAATATCACGGTGACTTCTGCACAGCCTATTATACCTTGCTGGTCATGTTGGGGTGCCGAGATGCTCTCAATATAATTATTTGTTTTACAAAGTTTTAGCTAAGCATTCTCAAGAGGACTTGCGGGTCCGTGCCTGGCTCTCAGGATTGTTTCCGTCCCTTAACTAGCATCTCTGGCTGACTGTGTCAGTGGATTTTGCTGCGTCACTCTGTTGCTTCCGATACCCCTCAGAACCTCAGAGTATTCCTTCCCACGTGCTGGGAAGGTTAGAGGGTTTAGCACCTCTTTTCCGCTGGTTGGGGCGGTGTTGCCTTTAGGAGGCCCTTTGACCTTTTTGGACTTATTCCTTTAGTGGTTCTCTTCTTCCATTGAGAACCCTTATTGGACTTTGTCCATTTCTCCCTTGTGGATTGGGTCACCTTCGGGGGGACTTGGATTCCCCTTCGGGGAGTTGGTAGTTCCTTTTTCGGGACATTAGACTGTGAAGCGTCTTTTTGGGCTCCGGTCAGGGGTCCTTCCCCGGTGTTGGAATGCTCTGCATCTCCTTGGGATAGAAGCAGGTCCTAGTGGTTTCACCTCCGATGGTTCAGGGTATTGCTATCTAGGTGGCATCTAAACCCATGTTATACTGTCCTCTGACTTCGAAATCTGAGGTGATGTGGAGGCTGCTGTTGCTTTGTTTGGGTGACTTTCCTCGCTGTTCCCCTTGTGTTCTGGAGCTCATGGCTAGCTGGACATCTAGCTCAGTATACTAATGCTCTGTGGCTACTCTGTATGTTAGCAAACCAAGGGTTGCTAGTTTGATCCCTGGCAAGGTCTACTCAGCCTTTCCTCCTTTCGAGGTTGATAAAATGTCCAGCACCTTATGTCCCTTAAAGGGATACTGAACCCAAATTTTTTTCTTTCATGATTCAGATAGAGCATGCAATTTTAAGCAACTTTCTAATTTATTTCTATTATCAATTTTTCTTTGTTCTCTTGCTATCTTTATTTGAAAAAGAAGGCATCTAAGCTAAGGAGCCAGATCATTTTTGATTCAGACCCATGGACAGCACTTGTTTATTGGTGCTGTCCAATCAGCAATGACAACCCAGGTTGTTCACCAAAAATGGGCCGGCATCTGAACTTACATTCTTGCTTTTCAAATAAACATACCAAGAGAATGAAGAAAATTTGATAATAGGAGTTAATTAGAAAGTTGCTTAAAATTGCATGCTCTATCTGAATCAAGAAATAAAACATTTGGGTTCAGTGTCCCTTTAAGGGGGATTAGCCGCACTTTTCAAGCAAAATCATTGTAATGTTGCTTGGACGCCTATTGGCTCTTGGAGTGTTGGACTCCTGCAAGGGGTGGTCTCTTCCCTTCGGGTCAGGACTTGCAAGGGCTTCTTGATCTTGTTATCCAGGTTATTCTGGATTTTTCCCTTGGAGGTCTGTTTTTTTTATAATCAGATGAGGGATTTATGTTCCTGGAAGATTGTTTAATCTAAACATTTGTGGGGCCCTAGGCTTCTTGTTCTGATCTTCCGGTTGTCGAGGGTTTTACTCTGTGTTTTCTCTTTGTGGATCCTGCTGTGGGATGTTACCAGACCTTATGATCCAGTTTCCGGGGTACTTGGGCTTAGCCCTTGTTCTGGCTGTTCTGTTTTACAACTTGGCCAGATTTACTGAGAGCCGGGGTGTTTATCGAGGCTCTCCTCTTCAGGGGGCTCATTGTCCTCCTTACGGAGGTGTAGTTCCTTTTTTAGGGGTCTCTCTTGTGTTCGGGAAGTTGGAACAGATGTTTTATCTGGTTGATGGATTGGTCTGCTCTTTGAGTTGTTCCTTTCCATCTGGGGAGCTGCTGGCTCCGCATTGAGACTTTAGTTGGGTGGCTTTGCTAGATCTCCTTGGGTCTAACGCCTGCTCGATTTGTCTCTAGGTTGAAGTGGCTGTGTCCATTCTTCCGCCCTTTTGGGGGCCGGTCTTGGGTTTCCTTTCTGTCCCCTTGCTTTCAGATATGATATTTCTTAGGCTGGTCTGGCTAGGTGTAAGATCTGAGATCTGTTGTCTTGGAGTGCCAGTGGACCTTTTTTTTTTTTTTTCTTAGAGGTTCTGTGCCTCTCCCCCTTTGGGATCTGTGAGTAGGTCTGGCGGCCTGGATTGCCTGGAGTGTGTTCTCTGTCTTGGAGATTCTGCTATTCTGTTCGGCCGCTTTTTTCTTATGGATAGTGTTTTCTCTGTGTCTTCCTATGGATGGCAGTGTTTTACTGGACTCAGATGTTTATCTTTCTGATTTTGCTACTTGTAATTTTTCTGTTTGCTCTGTCTCTGAGTTCTGATGTTTTTGAAGATGTTTCTTCTCCTTGATGATGCCCGGTTGCTCCTTATGGGTTGGGCATTGTCTCCCCTTGTTCTCGGGATCCATTCGGGTCTCCGTGGTCTTGGCCTTCTTTTGAAGGGGTTTTTTCCTTATTGGATCTTGTTGTACCTTTTGGTTATCCCTTTGGTTCACCCTTGTCCTGTCCCTTTTGGGGATTTTGGTACTGTACTAGTAAGGGTTGTGTGGGGACCGACTGCTGGGCGACGGTTCTCCTGGAGGAGTGTTGACTCAGTGTGTCTGCTTTGCGGTCTCTAGTTAAAGGGACACTGTACCCAAATTTTTTCTTTTGTAATTCAGAAAGAGCATGCAATTTTAAGCAACTTTCTAATTTACTCCTATTATCAATTTTTCTTCATTCTCTTGCTATCATTATTTGAAAAAGAAGGCATCTAAGCTTTTTTTTGGTTTCAGTACTCTGGACAGCACTTTTTTATTGGTGGATGGATTTATCCACCAATCAGCAAGGACAACCCAGGTTGTTCACCAAAAATGGGCCGGCATCTAAACTTGCATTCTTGCATTTCAAATAAAGATACCAAGAGAATGAAGAAAATTTGATAATAGGAGTAAATTAGAAAATTGCTTAAAATCCATGTTCAATCTGAATCACGAAAGAAAAATTTTGGGTACATTGTCCCTTTAAGCTTTCGGACGATCTGCGGGTCAGAGTCCTTGAGGCCTTTTCCTTTTAGTTTTTTTGCCCGGCTCCAACGAAGCAGGGTTTGGTTGGGTTGTGTTTTTTTTTTTTTTCAGGCCTGGTACCCTCAGAATGGGCTGCCTATTGTACCCTTCCATTTTTTGCATATAGTGTCCTCTATAGCTTGGGTGTTCCAAACAGCCAATAGAATGCAAGCTCAATCCTATTGGCTGATTGGATCAGCCAATAGGATTTTTTACCCTTTAATTCTGATTGGCTGATAGAATTCTATCAGCCAATCGGAATTCAAGGGACACCATCTTGGATGACGTTATTCTTCAATAGCCAGCGAAAGAAGAGGACACTCCGCACCAGATGTCTTGAAGATGGAGCCGCTCTGCGTCGGAAGAATAAAGATAGAAGATGTCGTCTGGATGAAGACTTCTGCCCGCATAGAGGACAACTTCTTGCCGCTTGGATGAAGACTTCTCCCGGCTTCGTTGAGGACTTCTGCCCGCTTGGATGAAGATTTCTCCTGGCTGGATGAGTATGGATGTCCGGTCTTCAAAAACTGTAAGTGGATCTTCGGGAGTTAGTGTTAGATTTTATTAAGGGTTTATTGGGTGGGTTTTATTTTTAGATTAGGGACTTTGGGCAACAAAAAAGAGCTAAATACCCTTTTAAGGGCAATGCCCATCCAAATGCCCTTTTCAGGGCAATGGGGAACTTAGGTATTTTATATAGGATTTTATTTGGGGGGTTTGGTTGTGTGTGTGGTAGGTTTTACTGTTGGGGGGTGTTTGTATTTTTATTTACAGGTAAAAGAGCTGATTCCTTTGGGGCAATGCCCTGCAAAAGGCCCTTTTAAGGGCTATTAGCAGTTAAGTGTCTTTTTTTTTGGTGGGGGGGGGCTTTTTTATTTTGATAGAGCTGTTAGATTAGGTGTAATAATCATAATTTGTGTAATTTAGTGTTTATTTTTTGTAATTTAGTTAATTGTATTTAATTAATGTAAATTATTTAATTTTAGTGTAATGTTAGGTGTTAGTGTAACTCAGGTTAGGTTTTATTTTACAGGTAAATTTGTATTTATTTTAACTTGGTAGCTAGTAAATAGTTAATAACTATTTACTAACTAGTCTACCTAGTTAAAATAAATACAAACTTCGCTGTGAAATAAAAATAAAACCTAAGATAGCTACAATGTAACTATTAGTTATATTGTAGCTAGCTTAGGGTTTATTTTACAGGTAAGTATTTAGTTTTAAATAGGAATTATGTAGGTAATGATAGTAATTTTTATTTAGATTTATTTTAGTTATATTAAAGTTAGGGGTGTTAGGGTTAGGGTTAGACTTAGGGTTAGGTTTAGGGGTTAATATATTTATTTAGTGTTAGTGATGTGGGAGGCCAGAGGTTTAGGGGTTAATAACTTTAGTATACTGGCAGCAACATTGGGGGCAGCAGATTAGGGGTTAATAAGTGTAGTTTTTGCTGCGATTTTGGGGGCAGCAGATTAGGGGTTAATAACAGTAATATAGGTTGCGGCGATGTTAGGGACAGCAGATTATGGGTTAATAAGTGTATGTAGGTTGCAACAACATTGGGGGCAGCAGATTAGGGGTAAATAATATTTAACTAGTGTTTGCGATGCGGGAGTAGGGCGGTTTAGGGGTTAATGTGTTTATTATAGTGGCGGCGATGTCCGGAGCAGCAGATTAGGGGTTAATAATTTTAATTTAATGTGTTTGTGATTCGGGAGGTCCTCGGTTTAGGGTTTAATGGGTGTTAGTGTACTTTGTAACACTTTAGTTATGAGTTTTATGGTACAGCTCTGTAACGTAAAACCCATAACTACTGACTTTCAGATGGCGGTACGGATCTTGTAGTTATGGGTGGTACCGCTCACTTTTTGGCCAGACAGGCAAACTCGTAATACCGGCGCTGGGGAAAAGTCCCATTGAAAAAGGACTCTTTAAAAGGTAAGGTACGGTAGTGAAAAAGCAGAGGCTTTTTCACTCATAACGCAAAAAATCCTAATCTAGCCGTTTGTTTTTTGTTAGTGAGTAAGGACTGCTTGGCTTTCAGCGTGCCTCACACTTTTCTTTCCTCCCGGCGGCTGTCTGCAGTGTTTAGTAATATGCCGGCCGGGAGGTGGTGGGGCATGCCCACAATGGGTGGAGTTTCATTGGCACAAGTTTTCGCGCGCTCTTCCTGTAGTTTTTCTGTACTATGGAAGTGAGTGGGCTGCTGTCAGTCTGTTTCCAGTGTGGACGGCTGCGAGATGTCTGGTCTGTAGAGCGGGTGCCGTTTTTCTTAGAGTCTGGATTGACTTGGTTATTCGTCTGTCTGGGGAGGTCAGGTAAGCACCTCAGCAAGGTTTGTTGAGGTGTAGAGGTGTGCTGCAGGGGTCCTGATTTTTTTTTTGCTTGGCATTAACATTTTTTTTTTTTTTTTTTAGTTTTTATTTTTGAATTGTGTGCCAGAGATGGACCAGGAGGACTTGCAAGCAGTTACTTGCACTTTATATTTAGATGCTAATGTGGAGCCTCCTATCCCTTTTTGTTCCTCATGTATAGAGAGAATATTACATTACAGGGATAGGCTTTTTGATACAGAGTCTTCATTTTCTAAGGAGAATGTTGTTCAGGAGTCTCCTGTTCATGCTGTTGTGCAGCTTTCTCCCCAATCATCCCAATCTCAATCCTCTTCTCATGCAGTGCCCTGCGTTTCGTCTCAGGTTGGTTTTAATCTTGCAGGATATGGCTACTTACATATCCTCTGCTGTATCTGAGACTTTGTCTGCTTTTCCTGTATTGCAGGGGAAGTGCAAGAGGAACTATAAGGTTTCTGACTCTGTTGGAGTTATGTCAAATTTTTCTTCCCATAAGTCTGAGGAGGAAGATACTTCTTTAGCGTCTGAGGGGGAAATTTCAGACTCTGATAGTGTAATTCCTTCTGCTGATTCTGAGGTTGTTTCTTTCAGATTTAAGCTGGAACACCTCCGTTTCTTACTCAGGGAGATTTTGACTACTTTTGATTACTCTGATTCGACGGTCATTGTCACTCCCAAGAAGGTTAGTAAACTTAATAAATTTTTTTTTGATGTTTCTTCCATGGCGGAAGTTTTTCCTGTTCCTGATTGTGTTTCAGAGATTATTACACTGGAATGGGAGAAGCCTGGAATTCCTTTTTCTCCTTCTCCAATTTTTAGTTAGATGCTTCCTATTGCAGATTCTATTAAGTAATCCTGGCAGACTGTTCCTAAGGTGGAGGGAGCTGTTTTCACTTTGGCCAAGAGGACCACTATTCCTATTGAGGATAGTTGTTCTTTTAAGGATCCCATGGATAAGAAGTTGGAGGCTTTGCTTAAAAGGATGTATGTTCACCAGGGGTTCCAATGGCAACCTGCTGTGTGTATTGCTATGGTTACCAGTGTGGCTGCATATTGGTTTGATGCATTGTCTGATTCTAATCAGCAGGATACTCCTCTTGAGGAGATTCAGGATAGAATTAAGGCTTTAAAATTGGCTAATTCTTTTATTGCGGATGCTTCTTTACAGGTTATCAAGTTGGGAGCAAAGATTTCTGGCTTTGCTGTTCTGGCGCACAGGGCCTTATGGTTAAAGTCCTGGTCTGCGGATGTATCATCTAATTCTAAGATTTTGTCTATTCCTTACAAGGGTAAGACCTTGTTTGGGCCGGGTTTGACTGAGGTTGTTTCTGATATTACGGGAGGGAAGGGGCATTCTCTCCCTCAGGATAAGAGAAATAAACAGAAGGGTCTTCAGAGTAATTTTCGTTCTTTTCATAACTTCTCTGGTAAGTCTTCCTCTTCCTCCTCCAAGCAGGATCAGTACAAGCCCTCTTGGAAGTCCAATCACTCCTGGAGCAAGGGAAAGCAATCTTAGAAGCCTGTTGCTGACTCAAAGTCAGCATGAAGGGGCTGACCCCGATCCAGGAATGGATCGCGTGGGGGACAGGCTTTCCTTTTTCATTCAAGCCTGGGTTTGAGATGTTCCAGATACCTGGGTGGTAGATAGTGTGTCCCAGGGATACAAACTAGAGTTCAAGACTTTTCCTCCCAGGGGAAAGTTTCTTCTCTCCAGGTTATCTGTAGACCAGATAAAATGAAAGGCATTCTTAAGTTGTGTTCAGGATCTCTCCGACATGGGAGTGATTGTTCATGTTCCAGTTCAGGATCAGGGGCTAGGTTTCTATTCCAATCTGTTTATCGTTCCTCAGAGTTACGTATTTCAAGATGGAAACTATTCGGTCAATTCTTTCTTTGGTTCAAGAGGGTCAATTCATGACTACAGTAGATCTGAAGGATGCGTATCTGCATATTCCCATTCACAAGGAACATCACTAGTTTCTGAGATTTGCTTTCCTAGACAAGCATGTTCAGTTTGTGGCTCTTCCTTTTGGTATTGCGACAGCACCCAGGGTGTTCTCAAAGGTCCTGCGTGCGTTGCTGGCAGTGCTCAGATTGCAGGGGGTTGCGGTTGCACCTTATCTGGACGATAATCTAGTTCAGGCACCATCTTTTCAACTAGCAAACTTCCACACGGAGTTGTTGTTGTCTTTTCTGCGCTCCCACGTTTGGAAGGTGAATTTAGGAAAAAGTTCCTTGATTCCAGCTACAAGAGTGGTATTCTTGGGAACCATTATAGATTCACTAGAAATCAAGATTTTTCCGACGGAAGCAAGGAGATTAAAAATGTGCAATTCTTGCCTTGCTCTTCAGTCCTTTCCGCTGCCGTCGGTGGCTCAGTGTATGGAGGTTATTGGTCTGATGGTTTCAGTCATGGACATCATTCCATTTGCTCGGTTCCATCTCAGGCCTCTGCAGTTATGCATGCTGAGACAGTGGAACAGTGATTATACGGAACTGTCCCAAGGATTGTTCTAGATCTGGCTGCAAGAGAGTCTCTTCCGTGGTGGTTGTCTCAGGATCTTCTCTCCCAGGGAACCTGTTTTCGCAGGCCCACCTGGGTCATTGTGACCACGGATGCCAGTCTGCTGGGTTGGGGAGCTGTCTGGGGTTCGCTGAAGGCTCAGGGTCTGTGGACCCGGGAGGAATCGGTTCTTCCCATAAATATCCTAGAGCTGAGGGCAATCTTCAATGCTCTTCTGGCTTGGCCTCAGTTAGCTTCAACTCAGTTTATCAGGTTTCAGTCGGACAACATATCGTCAGTGGCTTACATGACAGAGGTAGCCAAGATTATGCAGTGGGCAGAGGCTCACAACTGCTGCCTGTCTGCAATCCACATTCCAGGGGTGGACAATTGGCAAGAGGATTTTCTGAGCAGACAGACTTTTCATCCAAGGGAGTGGGAACTTCATCCAGAAGTGTTTTCCAGTTTGATTCTCAAATGGGGTTACCCAGAGTTGGATCTTATGGCGTCTCATCAGAATGCCAAGCTCCCGAGGTACGGATCGAGGTCAAGGGATCCTCAGGCTGTTCTGATAGATGCTATAGCAGTTCCTTGGAAGTTCAGTCTGGCATACGTGTTTCCTCAGTTTGCCCTTCTTCCTCGGGTCATTGCTTGGATCAGACAAGAGAGAGTGTCAGTGATTCTGATTGCACTGGCGTGGCCTTGCAGGGTTTGGTATGCAGATCTGGTGGAGATGTCATCCTCCCCACCTTGGAGTCTTTCGTTAAGGAAGGATCTTCTACTTGAGGGGCCTTTCCTTCATCCAAATCTCGTTTCTCTGAAGTTGACTGCTTGGAGATTGAACGCTTGATTCTTTCCAAGCATAGTTTTTCTGAGTCGGTTACTGAGACTATGATTCAAGCACATAAGCCTGTGACTAGAAAGATCTATTATAAGATATGGCGTAAATATCTGTTTTGGTGTGAATTCAGAGGCTACTCTTGGAGTAGAGTCAGGATTCCTAGGATTTTGTCTTTTCTCCAGGAGGGTCCGGAAAGGGGTTTATCTGCTAGTGACCTGAAGGGTCAAATTTCTGCTTTATCTATTTTGTTGCACAAACGTCTGGCGGATCAGTCTTTTTTGTCAGGCTTTGGTTAGAATCCGGCCTATGTTTAAGTTTGTGACTCCTCCTTGGAGTCTTAATTTAGTTCTTAGAGTTCTCCAACAGGCTCCATTTGAACCTATGCATTCTTTGGATATTAAGTTGTTAACCTGGAAGGTTTTGTTTTTGGTTGCTATCTCTTCGGCTCGAAGTGTTTCAGAGCTTTCTGCTTTGCAGTGTGAGTCTCCTTTCCTTATTTTTCATTCTGATAAGGTAGTACTACGTACTGCACTAGGTTTTCTTCCCAAGGTTGTTTCTGATAAGAATATTAATCAAGAAATTGTTGTTCCTTCTTTGTGTCCTAATCCTCATAAGGAACGTTTGTTGCACAATCTGGATGTAGTTCGTGCATTGAAATATTAATATTTGCAGGCGACTAAAGTTTTTCGCCAGTCTTCTTCTTTATTTGTTGTTTTTTCTGGGAAGCGTAAGGGTCAGAAAGCTACGTCTACTTCTTTCTTGTTGGTTGAGGAGTGTTATTCGCTTGGCATATGAGACTGCTGGTCAGCAGCCTCCTGAGAAAATCACGGCTCATTCCACGAGGGCTGTTTCTTCTACTTGGGCTTTCAAAAATGGAGCTTCTGTAGATCAGATTTACAAGGCTGCCACTTGGTCATCTTTACACACTTTTTTAAAATTTTTACAGATGTGATAGTTTTGCTTCAGCTAAGGCTGCTTTTGGGAGGAAGGTTCTTCAAGCAGTGGTGCCTTCTGTTTAGGCTGTCTTGTCCCTCCCTTATCATCCGTGTCCTCTAGCTTGGGTAATGATTCCCAATAGTAATTATGAAAAATGAAATTTATGCTTACCTGATAATTTTTCTTTTTTGACTGACACGGTGAGTCCACGGCCCACCCTGTTTTTCAGACAGTTTATTTTTCCATAAACCTCAGGCACCTCTGCACCTTATATTACTTCCTTTTTCCTTTCCCTTTGGTCGAATGACTGGGAGTTGTGGGTAAGGGAGTGGTATTTAACAGATTTTGCTGTGGTGCTCTTTGCCTCCTCCTGCTGGTCAGGAGTGATATTCCCAATAGTAATTATGATGATCCGTGGACTCACTGTGTTGAGAAAGAAAGAAACAAATCAGGTAAGCATAAATTTCCTTTTTTTCTGTGGGTCGTCTTTTATTTTGTTATTCTTCTGGCACCTTTTCACCCTGGTATTTCTTCTACTGTGCAGAATGACTGGGGAATGAGGGAAGTGGGAGGAGTATTTAAGCCTTTGGATGGGGTGTCTTTGCCTCCTCCTGGTGGCCAGGTTCTTAATTCCCAAAAGTAATGAATGCAGCTGTGGACTCTTTCCATCTAAAGAAAAGAAAATTATCAGGCAAGCATAATTTGTTTTATTTTAATTATTTTAATGCTAAGTCTTTATACACTGATGAGCTGTGTAGCCAGCAATCATCATTGGTTTCCTTTTTAAGACTGACATGTTAATTCCATGGGTGTGCAACTTTAACAACGAGGTTTGGCACTTAAACACACAGCGTATAAGTGGCATTTGGTTAAAAAAACTAAACGATCTAACAAAATACTTCATTTTTGTTTACATTAGAATGCCCCTTTAAGATAAGAGTAATTGAAATTGAGTGTATATATGTGTGTATGTGTGTATATGTATGTGTGTGTGTGTGTGTGTGTGTGTGTATGTATATATATATATATATATATATATATATATACATACATTATATATAAATTCAAAAATCCCATACATTTTAAACCTGCATCTGGTGTGACAAGGAGATTCCATCCTGGGTTTAATGTTCCTTTAAATAATTTGCTAATGGTCTCCTTTTTTATAATGTCTTTAAAACCTTCTAAACAGTCATGATACGTACTTATTTTTTATAAAAATAAAAAAGCCCCCCCCCCCCCCAAAAAATAAAAAAAAACACTAATGCTAAACTACCAATAGCCCTTTAAAGGGCTTTTTGTAGAGCATTGCCCTAAGTTTAACAGCTCTTTTACATTACAAATTGCATGGCTGTAAGTATAATTCAACTTTGGAGTTATTAAATCATATTATGAATAATCATATTTCATATTAAAATAAAGTGCGTATAGATAGTTATGACAGTGATTAATATGGTTGTGCACAAGGCAATTTACACATTACATACGATGCTCATTTAACATACTATTTTAACTGATGATGTAAGAATATTAGTCTCTCCTTTTATATTGCTATAACACAATTATGTGTCCTTTTGAACATTCCCATGATGAAAGCCAAATTAAAAATGTTTCTCAATACAATATATTTGAATACATATAAATCCTCTTGTAGTGACTATAGTAAAAGTATTACAAACACAATGCAATAAAAATGCATTAAAATAGGTAATACTCAAAGGCAAATAAGGATGTTTCTTTCTTCACTAGATCCACATATGAAGGTGATATATAAGGTATTTTAATCTTAGTGTATGGTATCAAATTGCTGATCCTTATAATCTCATGGGAGCCTCTATGTGCAGAGCAAAGTTATATACATATGCCCAAATGGCCTTTTTATATGGGTATAACCCCTTCTTATTACAATAGAGTTTGGGGGGAAATTGTAATTAAAATATGCATTTTCACTTTTTTTTGTTGAATATTTCTCACATCTCATGATATATGCATGCAAGAATCTGCTGTGTTTTAATGAAAAAAACAAAACAATCTATAATTTATGTGGGTTTTTGACTAAACAAAAAATGCAGTAGGGATTTAAAGGGACATTAAACACATTAATCGCATTAAATTGTATTTATAGGATTTAAATTGTATTTATAACAAAAACTGCAATATACTTTCGTTATTTATTTTGTCACAATTTCTTGTTATTCCATTCTGAAATTGTGAGCTTTTCATTTCCTGATAGAAATGGAAGTGAAGAATACTTTTGTATTCCACACAGCTGTTGGCTGCACACTCTAGTGACCTGTTTATAACAGTCCCTAATTGGCCACAGCAGAGAAGGTAACCTAAGTTACAACATGGCACCTCCCATCTATACTATAATTGCGTTTGTAATGTCCGTCGGCAGTTGCGCACGCATCCTCAAAGAAATGTTGGCAGTGCGCGCATCCAAAATAATTCACCTGGATGCAGCGAAAGCTGCATATAGGTGGATTCCGAAAATGGCAGGGTGGTGATCGGAATCCACAGGGATGCAGCGAAGGCAAACAGAGAATTACAAAAAAAGACAAAAAAAATGCTTGCAATAACTATGAAAAAAACACCTAACCGCCCGCAATAAGTTTAAAAAAAAAAAAAAAACTAAGCGCCCGCAGTAAGTATTTACAAAAAAATACTAACCGCCCATATGAAGTATTCAGAAAAAAAACTACCTAATAAAATTATTAACCCCTAAATCTGCAAACCCCAACATTGCAAACTACTTAATACACCTATTAACCCCTAATCCGCAAACCCCCCATAACGGATTAAACATAATTTACCTATTTAGCGCTGCTGAATCTGTTGGCACTCTACAAATAACCGATAATAATATTAACTCCTACACCGCCAACCCCCACAACGCAAAAAACTAATTTAATGAGTAAGCCCCCTAACCTAACACCCCCTAAATTAACCCCTTATTTATAGTAAAAAATACAAAAAATTACATTAATATAATCTAATTACTATCCAAAATAAAAAAAAATAACCCTAATCCCTATAAAAATAACCCCCCCCCCCCAAATAAACCCCCCACTAATCTAATGCTAAATTACCAATAGCCCTTTAAAGGGCTTTTAGTAGGGCATTGCCCTAAGTTTAACAGCTCTTTTACATTACAAATAAGCCAAGTCCCCCCTAACAGTGAAACCCCCCCACCCACCAAACACACCAAAATAAAAATAAAAAACTAACACTAATAAACATAATCTACCCATTGCCCTGAAAAGGGCATTTATATGGGCATTGCCCTTAAAAGGGCATTCAGCTCTTTTTCACTGCCCTTAAAAGGGCATTCAGCTCTTTTGAAATTTGCCCCAAAAAAACCCTAATCTAAAAAAACAACTCCCCTTCCAAAAACTAACACTAAAGCCCCAAATAGGTATTCACGGTTTTAGAAGTCCGGAGGAGAAGGTCCTCTTCCAGGCGGGTCCATCATCTTTATCCACAGCAAATGCGGAGCGGAGGTCCGGAGCAGTCTTCCTAGAAGTGGCGATCCTCGGCGGCAGGAGGCGGCGGTGGCACTCCACGGCGAAGGCGTCGAGGTTCCTCTTCATGTGATCGCCCGCCGCACACTGAATAAAGAATTCAAGGTACCCCATATTTATTGGGGTACCTTGAATTCCTATTGGCTGAAATTTTCGAAATCAGCCAATAGGATGAGAGCTACTGAAATCTTATTGGCTGATTTGAACAGCCAATAGGATTTCCGTAGCTCTCATTCGATTGGCTGTTTTGAAAAATTCAGCCAATAGGAATGCAAGGTACCCCAAATTAATTGCAGTATCTTGCATTCAATATTCAGTATACCACGGACATTCGATGAAGAGGAGCCTCTATGTCGCAGAGGACCGCCACAGATAACCACTGCCATGGATCGCCACATCTGGGAAGACCGTTCCGGACCTCCGCTCTGCACTGCCTTCGCTGTGGATGAAGATGATGGACCTTTTCCGACAGACTTCTGAAACTGTGAGTACCTATTTGGGGCATTAGTGTTTTTTTTTTTTTTTTTGGGGGGGGGGGTTGTTTATTTAGATTAGGTTTTTTTTCCGGCAAATCTCAAAAGAGCTAAATGCCCGGGTGGGGGGGGGGGGGGGGTATTTTTATAGGGATATTAATTTAGGTTTAATTTTATTATTTTTTATAGCTTTGTTTTTTTTTTTTCTGTATTTCAAATTTTTATTTTTTGTTGTATTTTCAACACATAGACTTCCCTCTGGGCAGGCTTATCAACTAGTTCATTTATAAACACTAAAACTTTTTTTGTCAATGTTTAAATAGCTAATACATCTTTAAAAAATATATCTACATGTTATTTTCAAACTATTCTTTTCTTTGAATGCATCATTCTATATAGCATTTATTTCGTGTTTAATGTCCCTTTAATGTTAACAGCACCTAAAACTCAAAAACAGCTCAGCACATAGGGTGGAAATGGCTCAGCATTTAAATGGTTGAAGGGACATATTACTTATGTATTTTATATCATGTATATCAAAGAACAATAGTTAAACATGTTAAAGACTATTTTCTTCTTAAATGGAAAGAGTCCACAGCTGCATTCATTACTTTTGGGAAATAAGAACCTGGCCACCAGGAGGAGGCAAAGACACCCCAGCCAAAGGCTTAAATACTCCTCGTGTGAGATAGTGGGTGATGGTAGTGCGCTTAGTGTAGGGTATTAAACACCTTTACTTCAATAGCAGATCCTTCAAGCTACTATAGTGAAAATTTAACAAGTGTGAGAGGGAAAGTAAGGGCGCTAGAAAAGCTAAAAATACCACTTAAAGCTGAGAGATAAATGTATAATAACCAGGGACTTCTAATAGATTAATAATGTATTTAATGTACCATAAAGGATGACAAGGAAACAAAATTACAAAATTAAAAGGGACGTCTCCCAAGAAATTGCATAATAAAAAATACAGTATAAAATTATTTTGAATAAAGACTGGATTCCAGTTAAACGGTGGATACTATATACAAATAAAAGTTCATTCCTTAGGACCTTGCCATTTGCGAGATACAGTGTCTATGTCTAAAGTCAGATGTCAGATATACAGATAATCTTGATTGCTGTTCTATGTAATATTCCCACAATAGAAAATCTTTACTTCATCTGTATTTTGGTAGGCTAAAAAGTTAAAACGTCTTTATCTTTATCTTAAAATGCTTAACGGCAACTTTACCAAAGGCCGGTCTCTGTCAGGCAACTCCGTGTGTGCTCCACGAGAATCCGGCGTCTGACGTCACGGTTTCCACCTCGAGGGCTCGCCTCTGATCAGCCAATTGGAACCTCCGTGGGTCCCTGTCTGTCAGTCTGTTGTTATCCGGTCTGGTTCTTAGTAGTTTGCTTATAGTTGGAGATTGCTCTTAGTGCTGTGCACGCAACCTCTTTTTTATGGATATCCGCCAGGGGATAAAAATAATGCAGTACAACCCGGGTTGATAATTCTTCTGTACAAAGGTAGTTAGTCCTTAGATTGTGGTATGTGGTGCTGGTTTTCTACGCGTTTCACTCCTTTCAGAGCTTTATAAAGCTCTGAACGGAGTGAAACACGTAGAAAACCAGCACCACATACCACAATCTAAGGACTAACTACCTTTGGGTTTTTTATTGGGTAGAGGTTCAGGCCTGGTGCCCTCCGTATGGGGCACCTATTGTACCCTACTGTCTTGGCATTCAGTTTCCTCTATAGCTTCGGTATTGTTTTCCCAAAATTAATGAATGCAGCTGTGGACTCTTTCCATTTAAGAAGATAAACATAAATTATGCTTACCTGCTAATTTCCTTTTCTTTTGATGGAAAGAGTCCTCAGCTCCCCACCTGTAATTTTATGTGGGGGTCCTTATTATTCTTCTGGCACCTGTCACCCTGATATTTCTTCTACTGTTCCTTGTTCCTCGGCAGAATGACTGGGGGATGAGGGGAGTGGGAGGAGTATTTAAGCCTTTGGCTGGGTTTCTTTACATCCTCCTGGTGGCCAGGTTCTCATTTCCCAAAAGTAATGAATGCAGCTGTGGACTCTTTCCATCAGACAAAAAGGAAATTATCAGGTAAGCATAATTTATGTTTTTATTGCAAAAAAAAATTGTATGTAAAAATGGACCAAATTCAAAGGGAAACTATCAGGAAGTGCATAGTTTTATGCAACTTAGTCACAGGACTTGGTCACTGGCTAGATAATACAGAGAAAATATTTGAGTATCGTGTCCCTTTTATGCAAATGTGAATGTTTTTTATTTACAGTATACGTGTACAAATCCCCAATTCCTGAATTCCAAAATTCAAATTTATTCTTAAATCCAAACTTTTTAATTAATATTTTTTTAAATAAAATTATTAAAAATTACTATTTCTTCTGTTAAGTGTGATCAGTCCACGGGTCATCATTACTTCTGGGATATTACTCCTCCCCAACAGGAAGTGCAAGAGGATTCACCCAGCAGAGCTGCATATAGCTCCTCCCCTCTACGTCACTCCCAGTCATTCTCTTGCACCCAACGACTAGATAGGATGTGTGAGAGGACTATGGTGATTATACTTAGTTTTATATCTTCAATCAAAAGTTTGTTATTTTAAAATAGCACCGGAGTGTGTTATTATCTCTCTGGCAGAGTTTGAAGAAGAATCTACCAGAGTTTTTGTTATGATTTTAGCCGGAGTAGTTAAGATCATATTGCTGTTTCTCGGCCATCTGAGGAGAGGTAAACTTCAGATCAGGGGACAGCGGGCAGATGAATCTGCATAGAGGTATGTAGCAGTTTTTATTTTCTGACAATGGAATTGATGAGAAAATCCTGCCATACCGATATAATGTCATGTATGTATACTTTACACTTCAGTATTCTGGGGAATGGTACTTCACTAGAATTACACTGTAAGAAATACATAAAGCTGTTTAATAACTAGAGATTATGTTTAACGTTTTTGCTGGAATGTAAAATCGTTTTCATTTACTGAGGTACTGAGTGAATAAATGTTTGGGCACTATTTTTCCACTTGGCAGTTGCTTAATCTGTTTTTCTGACAGTTTCTGTTCTCCCTCACTGCTGTGTGTGAGGGGGAGGGGCCGTTTTTTTGGCGCTTTTACTGCATCAAATATTTCAGTCAGCAACTCATTGTATTCCCTGCATGATCCGGTTCATCTCTACAGAGCTCAGGGGTCTTCAAAACTTATTTTGAGGGAGGTAATTTCTCTCAGCAGAGCTGTGAGAATTATAGTTTGACTGAGATAAAAAACGTTTATTCTGTAATTTGTTTCCTGCTTTCAGAATTTGTTATCTTTGCTAATGGGATTAAACCTTTGCTAAAGTTGTGTTGTTTACAAGGATTGAGGCTATAACTGTTTCAATTTATTAATTTTCAACTGTCATAGATCTTCTGTGCTTCTTAAAGGCACAGTACGTTTTAATATTATTCTAATTGAATTGTATTTCCAAGTTGCAAGTTTATTTGCTAGTGTGTTAAACATGTCTGATTCAGAGGATGATACCTGTGTCATTTGTTGCAATGCCAAAGTGGAGCCCAATAGAAATTTATGTACTAACTGTATTGATGCTACTTTAAATAAAAGTCAATCTGTACAAATTGAACAAATTTCACCAAACAACGAGGGGAGAGTTATGCCGACTAACTCGCCTCACGTGTCAGTACCTACATCTCCCGCTCAGAGGGAGGTGCGTGACATTGTAGCGCCGAGTACATCTGGGCGGCCATTACAAATCACATTACAGGATATGGCTACTGTTATGACTGAGGTTTTGGCTAAATTACCAGAACTAAGAGGTAAGCGTGATCACTCTGGGGTGAGAACAGAGTGCGCTGATAATATTAGGGCCATGTCAGACACTGCGTCACAGGTGGCAGAACATGAGGACGGAGAACTTCATTCTGTGGGTGACGGTTCTGATCCAAACAGACTGGATTCAGATATTTCAAATTTTAAATTTAAACTGGAAAACCTCCGTGTATTACTAGGGGAGGTGTTAGCGGCTCTGAATGATTGTAACACAGTTGCAATACCAGAGAAAATGTGTAGGTTGGATAAATATTTTGCGGTACCGACGAGTACTGAGGTTTTTCCTATACCTAAGAGACTTACTGAAATTGTTACTAAGGAGTGGGATAGACCCGGTGTGCCGTTCTCACCCCCTCCGATATTTAGAAAAATGTTTCCAATAGACGCCACCACAAGGGACTTATGGCAAACGGTCCCTAAGGTGGAGGGAGCAGTTTCTACCTTAGCTAAGCGTACCACTATCCCGGTGGAGGATAGCTGTGCTTTTTCAGATCCAATGGATAAAAAGTTAGAGGGTTACCTTAAGAAAATGTTTGTTCAACAAGGTTTTATATTGCAACCCCTTGCATGCATTGCGCCGATCACGGCTGCAGCGGCATTCTGGATTGAGTCTCTGGAAGAGAACATTGGTTCAGCTACTCTGGACGACATTACGGACAGGCTTAGAGTCCTTAAACTAGCTAATTCATTCATTTCGGAGGCCGTAGTACATCTTACTAAACTTACGGCGAAGAATTCAGGATTCGCCATTCAGGCACGCAGGGCGCTGTGGCTAAAATCCTGGTCAGCTGATGTTACTTCTAAGTCTAAATTGCTTAATATACCTTTCAAAGGGCAGACCTTATTCGGGCCCGGGTTGAAAGAGATTATCGCTGACATTACAGGAGGTAAAGGCCATGCCCTGCCTCAGGACAAAGCCAAAGCCAAGACTAGACAGTCTAATTTTCGTTCCTTTCGTAATTTCAAAGCTGGAGCAGCATCAACTTCCTCTGCACCAAAACAGGAAGGAGCTGTTGCTCGCTACAGACAAGGCTGGAAACCTAACCAGTCCTGGAACAAGGGCAAGCAGACTAGGAAACCTGCTGCCCCTAAGACAGCATGAATTGAGGGCCCCCGATCCGGGATCGGATCTAGTGGGGGGCAGACTTTCTCTCTTCGCCCAGGCTTGGGCAAGAGATGTTCAGGATCCCTGGGCGCTAGAGATAATATCTCAGGGATACCTTCTGGACTTCAAATACTCTCCTCCAAGAGAGAGATTTCATCTGTCAAGATTGTCAACAATCCAGACAAAGAAAGAGGCGTTTCTACGCTGCGTACAAGAGCTCTTGTTAATGGGAGTAATCCATCCAGTTCCACGATCGGAACAGGGACAGGGGTTTTACTCAAATCTGTTTGTGGTTCCCAAAAAAGAGGGAACTTTCAGACCAATCCTGGACTTAAAGATCCTAAACAAATTCCTAAGAGTTCCATCGTTCAAGATGGAGACTATTCGGACAATTTTACCTATGATCCAAGAGGGTCAGTACATGACCACTGTAGATTTAAAAGATACTTACCTTCACATACCGATTCACAAAGATCATTATCGGTACCTAAGGTTTGCCTTCCTAGACAGGCATTACCAGTTTGTGGCTCTTCCATTCGGATTGGCTACAGCTCCAAGAATCTTCACAAAGGTTCTGGGTGCTCTTCTGGCGGTACTAAGACCGCGGGGAATCTCGGTAGCTCCATACCTAGACGACATTCTGATACAAGCTTCAAGCTTTCAAACTGCCAAGTCTCATACAGAGTTAGTGCTGGCATTTCTAAGTTCACATGGATGGAAGGTGAACGAAAAGAAAAGTTCACTCGTTCCACTCACAAGAGTTCCCTTCCTGGGGACTCTTATAGATTCTGTAGAAATGAAGATTTACCTGACAGAGGACAGGCTAACAAGACTTCAAAGTGCTTGCCGCACCCTTCATTCCATTCAACACCCGTCAGTGGCTCAATGCATGGAGGGAATCGGCTTAATGGTAGCGGCAATGGACATAGTACCCTTTGCACGCTTACACCTCAGACCACTGCAACTGTGCATGCTAAGTCAGTGGAATGGGGATTACTCAGACTTATCCCCTTCTCTGAATCTGGATCAAGAGACCAGAAATTCTCTTCTATGGTGGCTTTCTCTGCCACATCTGTCCAGGGGGATGCCATTCAGCAGACCAGACTGGACAATTGTAACAACAGACGCCAGCCTTCTAGGTTGGGGTGCCGTCTGGAATTCTCTGAAGGCTCAGGGACAATGGAGTCAGGAGGAGAGTCTCCTGCCAATAAACATTCTGGAATTGAGAGCAGTTCTCAATGCCCTCCTGGCTTGGCCCCAGTTGACAACTCGGGGGTTCATCAGGTTTCAGTCGGACAACATCACGACTGTAGCTTACATCAACCATCAGGGAGGGACAAGAAGCTCCCTAGCTATGATGGAAGTATCAAAGATAATTCTCTGGGCAGAGTCTCACTCTTGCCACCTGTCAGCAATCCACATCCCGGGAGTGGAGAACTGGGAGGCGGATTTCTTAAGTCGTCAGACTTTTCATCCGGGGGAGTGGGAACTTCATCCGGAGGTCTTTGCCCAAATACTTCGACGTTGGGGCAAACCAGAGATAGATCTCATGGCGTCTCGACAGAACGCCAAGCTTCCTCGTTACGGGTCCAGATCCAGGGATCCAGGAGCAGTCCTGATAGATGCTCTGACAGCACCTTGGGACTTCAGGATGGCTTACGTGTTTCCACCCTTCCCGTTGCTTCCGCGATTGATTGCCAGAATCAAACAAGAGAGAGCATCAGTGATTCTAATAGCACCTGCGTGGCCACGCAGGACTTGGTATGCAGACCTGGTGGACATGTCATCCTGTCCACCTTGGTCTCTACCTCTGAAACAGGACCTTCTGATACAGGGTCCCTTCAAACATCAAAATCTAACTTCTCTGAAGCTGACTGCTTGGAAATTGAACGCTTGATTTTATCAAGACGTGGGTTTTCTGAGTCAGTTATTGATACCTTAATACAGGCTAGGAAACCTGTTACCAGAAAGATTTACCATAAGATATGGCGTAAATACCTATATTGGTGTGAATCCAAAGGTTACTCTTGGAGTAAGGTTAGGATTCCTAGGATATTGTCTTTTCTACAAGAAGGTTTAGAAAAGGGTTTATCTGCTAGTTCATTAAAGGGACAGATCTCAGCTCTGTCCATTCTGTTACACAAACGTCTGTCAGAAGTTCCTGACGTCCAGGCTTTTTGTCAGGCTTTGACCAGGATTAAGCCTGTGTTTAAAACTGTTGCTCCACCATGGAGTCTAAACCTTGTTCTTAATGTTTTTCAGGGCGTTCCGTTTGAACCCCTTCATTCCATTGATATAAAGTTGTTATCTTGGAAAGTTCTATTTTTAATGGCTATTTCCTCGGCTCGAAGAGTCTCTGAATTATCAGCCTTACATTGTGATTCTCCTTATTTGATTTTTCATTCGGATAAGGTAGTCCTGCGTACTAAACCTGGGTTCTTACCTAAGGTAGTTACTAACAGGAATATCAATCAAGAGATTGTTGTTCCTTCTTTATGCCCAAATCCTTCTTCAAAGAAGGAACGTCTACTGCACAACCTGGATGTAGTCCGTGCTCTAAAATTTTACTTACAGGCAACTAAGGAATTTCGACAAACGTCTTCTCTGTTTGTCATTTACTCTGGGCAGAGGAGAGGTCAAAAAGCTTTGGCTACCTTTCTTTCTTTTTGGCTTCGTAGCATAATTCGTTTAGCTTATGAGACTGCTGGACAGCAGCCTCCTGAAAGAATTACAGCTCATTCTACTAGAGCTGTGGCTTCCACTTGGGCCTTCAAGAATGAGGCCTCTGTTGAACAGATTTGCAAGGCTGCAACTTGGTCTTCGCTTCATACTTTTTCCAAATTTTACAAATTTGACACTTTTGCTTCATCGGAGGCTATTTTTGGGAGAAAGGTTCTTCAGGCAGTGTTTCCTTCTGTATAAAGAGCCTGCCTATCCCTCCCGTCATCCGTGTACTTTTGCTTTGGTATTGGTATCCCAGAAGTAATGATGACCCGTGGACTGATCACACTTAACAGAAGAAAACATAATTTATGCTTACCTGATAAATTCCTTTCTTCTGTAGTGTGATCAGTCCACGGCCCGCCCTGTTTTTAAGGCAGGTAAATATTTTTTAATTTATACTCCAGTCACCACTTCACCCTTGGCTTTTCCTTTCTCGTTGGTCCTTGGTCGAATGACTGGGAGTGACGTAGAGGGGAGGAGCTATATGCAGCTCTGCTGGGTGAATCCTCTTGCACTTCCTGTTGGGGAGGAGTAATATCCCAGAAGTAATGATGACCCGTGGACTGATCACACTACAGAAGAAAGGAATTTATCAGGTAAGCATAAATTATGTTTTTCCACCTGTAAATCATAATATTATCTGCCTGTGTCTTTGGTTTGGTTTTTGCATTCTAAAATAAAAATAATCTATATTTCTTTTACAAGATATGACGAGTCCACGGATTTCATCCTTACTTATGGGATTACGCCTCCTGGTCAGCAGGAGGAGGCAAAGAGCACCACAGCAGAGCTGTATATATAGCTCCTCCCTTCCCTCCCACTCCAGTCATTCTCTTTGCCTGTGTTAGTGATAGGAAGAGGTAAAGTGAGGTGTTAGTTTTAGATTCTTCAATCAAGAGTTTATTATTTTTAAATGGTGCCAGTGTGTACTATTTTACTCAGGGTACAGCTATAGGGTCTGTGCAGATTACATCCGTCCTCTGTGACTCCCAATGGGGGCTGCCCTGATGAATATGGTCTTAGCAAGTTTTCTCTAAGACCCAGTTGTTCCCTCAGATTCCGGGAGGAGATAAAGGACCTCTTGCAGTGTGGGGCAAGTCATGTTGTTACTCAACATGGAGGTATGTGCAGTCTTTTATTTTCTGTGACACTTGGTACCTCAGAAAGGACTGTCTCTCTCTATAAGCTGACCTATGTCTGTGCCCTATTGTATCTAGCTGGGGGTATACAGAGAAGGCTCCTATCATTATGGGATAATGAACATATGGGGTGCAGTAGAAGGGTATGATTCACTATTTATAATAACCCTTTCATGTGTGGGCTAACACTGGGGGTTCTCGGAGTGGAACTCTGGATCACTTAAGTTTGAATATGCTTGCGGCATGGTTTTACACGGGGACTGGCTTCATGTGGGGCACTTTTTTTTTTTGTAAGGTGCAATACTCTGGCGGCTCCATTTTTATTTTTTACTATAAGGTACTGGGCCGCACGGGAGTTCTGCTCTGATACGCCCACGATGGGCGGGGCACTCTTTCGCACGCAAGTAGAAGCAGCGCAGTGCCTTTCTGGGAGTTGGTCGGATGACTCCGGTGTTCTGTCTGGACCGCATGGGTAGTTAGAACTCAGGCGGTCTAGACACTCTGCTGCACGGGTAACGTTCTTTTGTCTCAGAGAGGGGCAGGTAAGCGCCGCAGCAGAGCTGCGGCAAGGTGTTTAAATCTGAAGTATTTAATTTGAAGGTGTAGTTATCCTCTAAAAAATTAGTTAACTATTAATGGGATACTTATAACTGGGATATTTATTTTACAAGGCCACAATAATAAGCGTTTTTCTGCCGCACAAGTGTGCTGCGCAAAGGTTTTTTATTTTTCTCTTAAAGGCACAGTTGTTTTTATTCTAATTAACTAGATTGTGCATAAAGAGTGTTTTTATTCTAAATAATTAGATTGTGCATAAAAAGTGTTTGATGGGGCGGAGCCAACTGCCGAAGCAGAAAGACGCACCTCACTAGAGCTCCTGCTGTTTATCTAATCATTTCATTATTTTGAGCTCATTAAGGAACTTTATATTAAGCTTTAATTCTCATTAAGCCTTGAAGAGTGAGATGAATATCTCTATGGTCTTGAAAATAATATTAGACTCTGCGTCGGCATAAGAATCTCCCTGGCCTGTGGTGTGGGTTGTGTGAGGTGGAGCCGCATTTGCATACAACTAACCCGGCAAAGATGGAAGCGCTACAAGTATGGGAGCAGAGAACTCAGCAACTGTTGGAGAGACATTTTCGGAGCCTAGCAGAAGACTTATTGTTGCTGCTAGACTATGTGTATGAGTCACAAATTCAGAAGCCCGGGGGTGATGACCCGCGATTAGCCTTGAGAGATCATGAGGGAAACAAGATGGCGGAGAACAGAATTGAGGAACTACAGATGCAGGCTGCAGACGACTCTCCTTCCTCAGGTAGCAAAGAAGAGGCCCATTGTATGCAGCTCGAGAGCGGCGGCTCAGCCTTAAAGCCTGCAGTGTCTATGTTTGAGCCGAGTGGTATTACTATTAAAGATCGCTGCGATGCGGCAGTGCAGCGAAATTGCTCTGACATGGACACATGCTTTACAGAAATGCACACTACGAGAGCGTATTTCCTGAAGCCGTATGGAGTATTTGCCGATAATGATGCCGATAGAAGTCAGCTGTGGTCTATAAGTAGAGCTCATCCAGATCCCCTAAGTGACATGACATGTTCATTTGATCTCACCGGAGCTGAGGAGCCTGAACGGTCACCTTTATTCCTAGCTCATGACTTGAGACACAGGCTGGACACATGCGGTGTGGGATAGCAAGCTATTACCATTTTGCTCAGTGGAGGAAAGTTTGACCCAGTTCAGGATCGTTACCTCCAGAGCTGCTATACAGATATAGTTATAGTTGAATATTTCAGCAAACAGTTTCAGATGTGTGTTAAGATGTTCTCATATATTGTTCATGAAAATCTGATATATATTGTTTTTGGGGTTTTTGTTCCTTTTCATTCTATACCTATGTTTATGTTTTTTGGGTCAGGCCCTCTACTTGATGATATTCATAAAATACAGTTATAATGGTAATGGCATGGAAAACATATTAGCCACAATATATCTTTAGCCTTTTGAATTTGTTTCTTTTTCCTGTTTCTCTGCTTGCCCCATTCTAATGCAACTTCTTTAGAGATAAGTTACTGAAGATCTGAGAATGTGACATGCCAATTACGGGTTATGCTCATTTAGCTCTAAAAACCTAATGCATATATTTTCGTGGAAGCCCCACTGCTTGGAAATGTTTAACATGCTTGTGTATGTTTCTAACCCACAGTTAGAGGTCAAACTATCTCATATGAATAATGGCACTTTGTTTTATCTTGGTACTACATCCCTATAACTCTGATATCTGCATCTTTGTTTAGCACATTTAATATTTAGCTGTCAGTTGTATTATTTGTCAAGAGGCCTCTTGATTATATATGTATGGATAACTAGACTCCCGTAGTCATAACTATGTACGGTATATATGTTTGAAGGAGTCTTATTTTCTATTCTTAATACCTGCGCTCTGCCAGCGGCCGGGGCGGGGCTGTAGGTAAAGTTTTAGGATAACTTAGCTCCTTCTATTCTATTTATTATTACATCTTAGCAGTGTGAGTATATTCCTAAAGAAATCGCAAAGGTAATTTTAAGTTGTACAGGCTACTTAGCCTATCTTATGGTGTCAGACTCCATTGCATCTTACATAGGTACAAATTATTTATGGCTCCCTTAGTGCTTTTATTGTGAAAGAATCCGAGATATTTCACAGTTTTTCACCCTTACTTTCACCCTCACTTATAGCGTAACTAACAAAAAAAAAAAAAAAAAAAAAAAAAATTACAGAGAACTAAATATGCCCTTGAGTGTAACATCTTATATAGCTCCGCCCCCCCCCCATCCCCACCCTCCCCCTTACCTTATCTTTGACTTAAAAATCTATCCTGCGTAAGACATGTTCCCCCCCCCCCTCCCTTATCCGTATATGCATACACCTACTATGGTGAATGTCTTATGCGGTATTAATCCGCACTTTTCTTTCTAGTGATGTTTATAAATCATGCCAGTAAGTGGCTATGTATCATTACAATTTCCTCTAGCGACATAAGCTATTAGAGATAGGTTCATATGTGACCTATAGATTAGACTAGGAGGGGAAAAGGTACCTCTCAGTTAGATTCCTTATTTTACATAAGCCAGTTGAAAGTATCATACCAAAGGACAGAATGCTATACTAAAGAGGTACGTCACTAACATTCAGTAAAAAAAAAAAATAGAAAAAGAGGTTTCATTATTATTTATATATCCTCTCTTTTGTCTTTATTTTTATTTTTTATGTAGACTTAACTATCTTTAGAAATGACATGATATTCTTCGTACATTGTGTGTTGCAGAGGTCATCCATGGTGTCATAAGTCTGTAGAGTTAATATCTATGTTGTCATGTAATGAATGCTGTATTGCTAATAACCTCAATAAAAAAACTTTGTTTTAAAAAGTGTTTGATATAACTGAATACAATTTTCTGTTTTTTACTATGGATGAAGCCAGTACTTGTTCCATGTGTTTAAATGCCATTGTGGAACCCCCGCTTACTTTTTGTCCCTCATGCACTGAGAGGGCACTGCAATGTAAAGAGCAAATTTTTCTTAACAAAGATATAGCGCAGAATGTTTCTCAGACTGATGAGACTCATGGTATGCCAATTCTTTCTCCCCAAGCGTCACAACCCTTAACACCCACTCAAGCGACGCCATGTTCTTCAACTGCGTCCACTTCATTTACTCTGCAGGATATGGCTGCAGTTATGTCATCCACCCTTATAGAAGTTTTATCCAAGTTGCCAGTGTTACAGGGCAAACGCAGCAGGACAGAAGCCACTTTGGTTCCTGCAACTTCTGATGCCTTGATGGCTATCTCCAATGTGCCCTCCCAGGGATCTGATTTGGGGGGTAGGGAGCTTCTGTCTGAGGGGGAACTTTCCGACTTAGGGAGTGCGTTACTTCAGACAGACTCGGACGTCATGTCCTTCAGATTTAAGCTTGAACACCTCCGCCTGTTACTTCGGAGAAATTGTGTAAGATGGACAAATACTTAGAGGTTCCTTCTTATTCTGATGTGTTTCCAGTTCCTAAGAGAATTTTGGAAGTTATTACGCTGGAATGGGAAAGACCGGGTATCCTGTTCTCACCTTCTCCTAATTTTAAGAAAATGTATCCTATAGCTGACACTGTTCGGGATTCTTGGCAAACGGTCCCTAAGGTGGAGGGAGCTATATCTACCCTGGCTAAGCGTACAACTATTCCTATTGAGGACAGTTGTGTTTTCAAAGATCCTATGGATAAAAAGTTAGAGGGTCTTCTAAAAAAGCTATTTATTCATCAGGGTTTTCTATTACATCCAACGGCTTGTATTGTACCAGTTACAACTGCCGCAGCCTTTTGGTTTGACGCCTTAGAAGAGTCTCTTAAGACTGAGACTCCTTTAGAGGAAATACTAGATAGAATTAAGGCCCTTAAGCTGGCTAATTCTTTTGTTACGGATGCCGCCTTCCACATAGCCAAGCTGGCTGCTAAGAATGCAGGATTTGCCATTTTAGCGTGAAGAGCTTTATGGTTAAAATCTTGGTCTGCGGATGTGTCCTCTAAATCAAAGCTTTTGGCTATTCCTTTCAAAGAAAAGACCCTGTTTGGGCCTGACTTGAAGGAAATAATTTCTGACATTACGGGAGGTAAGGGTCACCTCCTACCTCAGGATAAAACAGCTAAACAAAGGGGTAAACTTTTGAAATTTCAAGGGAGTCCCCTCTTCTTCCGCTAAACAGGAAGGGAATTTTGCACAAACCAAATCCGTCTGGAGACCCAACCAGGCTTGGAACAAGGGTAAACAACCCAAGAAGCCCGTTGCTGCTCCCAAAACAGCATGAAGGGGTGGCCCCCGACCCGGGATCGGATCTAGTAGGGGGCAGACTTTCTCTCTTTGTCCAGGCTTGGATAAGAGACGTTCAGGATCCCTGGACACTGGAAATCGTGTCTCAAGGGTATCAGCTGGAGTTCAAAAATTCCTTCCCAAGGGGAAGGTTTCTTCTTTCACGATTGTCTGTAGACCAGATAAAAAGAGAGGCATTCTTACGTTGTGTAAGAGACCTCTCCACTATGGGAGTAATTTGTCCCGTTCCAATACAGGAGCAGGGACAGGGGTTTTACTCAAATATTTTTGTGGTTCCCAAAAAAGAGGGAACATTTCGACCCATTTTAGACCTCAAAAGTCTAAACAAGTTTCTCAGAGTTCCATCCTTCAAGACGGAGACTATTCGAACAATTCTTCCATTGATTCAGGAGGGTCAATATATGACTACCGTGGACTTAAAGGATGCATATCTTCATATTCCTATCCACAGAGATCATCACCAGTTCCTGAGGTTTGCCTTTCTAGACAAACATTTTCAGTTCATGGCCCTTCCCTTCGGGCTGGCCAGGGCACCCAGGATCTTCACTAAGGTTCTAGGGTCTCTGCTGGCGGTTCTCAGACCGCAGGGCATTGCAGTGGCGCCTTATCTGGATGATATTCTGATCCAGTCGTCGTCTTATCAGCTGACAAGGTCTCATACCGACATTGTCCTTTCCTTTCTTAGGACTCATGGGTGGAAGGTGAATCTAGAAAAGTGTTCATTAATTCCACAGACAAGGGTTCCTTTCCTGGGAACCCTAATAGACTCTGTATCCCTGAAAATCTTTTTGACGGAAGTCAGAAAGTTAAAGATTCTGAATACATGCCGAACCCTTCAGTCCAATCCTCGGCCATCAGTGGCTCAGTGCATGGAGGTAATTGGATTGATGGTGGCGGCTATGGACATCATTCCGTTTGCTCGTTTTCATCTCAGACCTCTACAACTGAGCATGCTCAGGCAGTGGAATGGAGATTATGCAAATTTGTCTGCTCAGATAGATCTGGATCAGGAGACAAGAGACTCTCTTCTTTGGTGGTTGTCGCCGGATCATCTGTCCCAAGGGACGTGCTTTCGCAGACCGTCATGGGTGATAGTGACAACAGATGCCAGTCTACTAGGTTGGGGTGCAGTCTGGAATTCCCTGAAGGCTCAGGGTGTGTGGACTCGGTCGGAGTCTCTACTTCCAATCAATATTCTGCAATTGAGAGCAATATTCAATGCGCTTCAGACTTGGCCTCAGTTGACTTCGGCCAAGTTCATCCGGTTTCAGTCGGACAACATCACGACTGTGGCTTACATCAATCATCAGGGAGGAACAAGGAGTTCCTTAGCGATGACAGAAGTATCCAAAATAATTTGGTGGGCGGAGGCTCACTCTTGTTATCTGTCAGCAATCTACATCCCAGGAGTGGACAACTGGGAAGTGGATTTCTTGAGCAGACAGACATTTCATCTGGGGGAGTGGGAACTCCATCCGGAGGTATTTGCCACCCTGATTTTCAGATGGGGCAGACCGGAGCTGGATCTTATGGCATCTCGTCGGAATGCCAAGCTCCCAAAATACGGATCCAGGTCCAGGGATCCTCAGGCCGAACTGATATATGCCTTGGCAGTGCCTTGGTCGTTCAACCTAGCTCATGTGTTTCCACCGTTTGCTCTCATTCCCCGGGTGATCGCTTGGATCAAACAGGAGAGGGCTTCAGTGATTCTCATCACTCAGATCAAACAGGAGAGGGCTTCAGTGATTCTCATTGCTCCTGCGTGGCCTCGCAGGACTTGGTATGCCGATCTGGTGGACATGTCCTCTCTGCCGCCGTGGAAGCTTCCATTGAGGCAGGACCTTCTCATTCAGGGACCCTTCCATCATCCGAATCTAGTTTCTCTGCAGCTGACTGCTTGGAGATTGAACACTTGATTTTATCTAAGCGAGGGTTTTCTGATTTGGTCATTGATACCTTGATTCAGGCACGTAAGCCTGTTACTAGAAAAATTTAACATAAGATATGGCGTAAATATCTTTATTGGTGCAAATCCAAGGGCTACTCATGGAGTAAGGTCAGGATTTTATGTTTTCTCCAAGAAGGATTGGAGAAAGGGTTGTCAGCAAGTTCCTTAAAGGGACAGATTTCTGCTTTGTCTATTTTGTTACACAAACGTCTGTCATATGTTCCAGATGTTCAATCTTTTTGTCAGGCTCTGACTAGAATCAGGCCTGTGTTTAGACCAATTGCTCCTCCTTGGAGTTTGAATTTAGTTCTTAATGTTCTTCAAGGGTTTCCGTTTGAACCTATGCATTCCATAGATATTAAGTTGTTATCTTGGAAAGTTTTATTTTTGGTTGCTATTTCTTCTGCTCGCAGAGTTTCTGAGCTTTCTGCTTTACAATGTGATTCTCCTTATCTTATTTTCCATTCTGATAAGGTGGTCTTACGTACTAAACCTGGTTTCCTTCCTAAGGTTGTTTCTTATAAGAATATTAATCAGGAAATTGTTGTTCCTTCCTTGTGTCCTAACCCTTCTTCTAAGAAGGAGCGTCTGTTACATAATTTGGACGTGGTTCGTACCCTGAAGTTTTACTTGCAGGCGACTAAAGATTTTCGTCAATCATCTTCATTATTCATTGTTTTTTCTGGAAGACGCAGGGGCCAGAAAGCTACGGCTACCTCTCTTTCTTTTTGGCTGAAGAGTATCATCCGTTTTGCATATGAGACTGCTGGACAGCAGCCTCCTGAAAGAATTACGGCTCATTCTACTAGGGCTGTGGCTTCCTTATGGGCATTTAAAAACGATGCTTCTGTTGAACAGATTTGCAAGGCTGCAACTTGGTCATCTCTTCACACTTTTTCCAAATTTTCCAAATTTGATATATCTTGTAAAAGAAAAGGAAATTTATGCTTACCTGATAAATTTATTTCTTTTACGATATGACGAGTCAACGGCCCACCCTGTCATTTTCTAAAACAGGTCTTTATTTTGGTTAAACTTCAGTCACCTCTGCACCTTGGCTTTTCCTTTCTCTTCCTAACTTCGGTCGAATGACTGGAGTGGGAGGGAAGGGAGGAGCTATATATACAGCTCTGCTGTGGTGCTCTTTGCCTCCTCCTGCTGACCAGGAGGCGTAATCCCATAAGTAAGGATGAAATCCGTGGACTCGTCATATCGTAAAAGAAATAAATTTATCAGGTAAGCATAAATTTCCTTTTATTTAGAACAACAACTCTTACCTTTCTTATTACAGTAATGTACTATCTTTCTGAGAGTACTATGTATACAAAAGTATTACAAATGGTATAAAACTACCTTTAGGTTACATGTATAAACTGTATTATGACCTGTAAATACTGCTTAAATGGACAGTCTAGTCCAAAATAAACTTTCATGATTCAGATAGGGCATGTCATTTTACACAACTTTCCAATTTTCTTTTATCACCAATTTTGCTTTGTTCTCTTTGTATTCTTAGTTCAAAGCTAAACCTAGGAGGTTCATATACTAATTTCTCAGACCTTGAAGGCCGCCTCTTATCTGAATGAATTTTTTGACCGTTTGTCACCACTAGAGGGTGTTAGTTCATGTGTGTCATATAGATAAAGTTACCTAGGAGTAAACACTGATTGGCTAAAATGCAAGTCTTTCAAAAGAACTGAAATAAGGGGGCAATTTGCAGAGTCTTCGATACAAGGTAATCACAGAAGTAAAAAGTGTTTTAATATAGCTTAGTAATGCAAAACTAGGGAATGTATAATTAAGGGATCATCTATCTTTTAAATCAATAAAAAGTCTGGTGTAGACTGTCCCTTTAACCCTTTAGTGACCAGACCATTTTTCAATTTTCTTACTGTTAGGACCAGGTTTGTTTTTACATTTCTGCTGTGTTTTTGTTGAGCTGTAATTTTTCTCTTACTCATTTACTGTACCCACACATTATATACTGTTTTTCTCTCCATTAAATTGACTTTCTAAAGATACCATTATTTTCATCATATCATATAATTTACTATAAATTGTTTTATAAAATATGATGAAACAAAAGAAACCCCCCCACACTTTTTCTAACTTTGACCCCCAAAATCTGTTACACATCTACAACCACCAAAAAAGATAAAAAGACATCCATGCTAAATTGTTTCTAAATTTTGTCCTGAGTTTAGAAATACCCAATGTTTACATGTTCTTTGCTTTTTTGCAAGTTATAGGGCAATAAGTACAAGTAGCAGCACTTTGATGTTTCCAAACCATTTTTTTTTTTCAAAATTAGCGATAGTTACATTGTAACACTAATATCTGTCAGGATTTCCTGAATAACCCTTTATATGTATATATTTTATTTTAGTAGACAACCCAAAGTATTGATCTAGGCCCATTTTATATGCCACCATTTTACCGCCAAATGCGATCAAATTAAAAAAAGTTTACTTTTTCACAAACTTTAGGTTTCTCACTGAAATTATTTACAAACAGCTTGTGCAAGTATGGCACAAATGGTTGTAAATGCTTCTCTGGGATCCTCTTTGTTCAGAAATAGCAGACATATATGGCTTTGGCATTGATTTTTGGTAATTAGAAGGCTGCTAAATGCCGCTGCGCACCACACTTGTATTATGCCCAGCCTTGAAGGGTTTAATTAGGGAGCTTGTAGGGATTATTTTAGCTAAAAGGCTGTGACACACTGCAAGCGGAGCGACGCGCAGCGTGTAGATGCAGCTGTGCGCGCTCAGTGTGTCTTGCCTTTTCATCTCTGAGCACTCTGCTGCGTCAGGTTGCGTAGCTAAGCGCTCAGAGATGAAATATTTGAACTTCAGAAGCGATGCGACGCGGAGCAAAGCAGCTGCTTTGCCTCGCGCCGCATCGCTTGCAGTGTGTCACAGCCTTTAGAGATCGGCCTCCCACCTGATACACCCCACCCCCTGATCCTTCCCTGACCCCTCTCAAACAGCTCTCTTCCCTCCCCCACCCCCCAAAAGTCACTGTCATGTTAAGTACTGGCAGAAAGTCTGCCAGTATAAAAATGTTTTGTTTTGTTTTTTATTATACAGGGAGTGCAGAATTATTAGGCAAGTTGTATTTTTGAGGATTAATTTTATTATTGAACAACAACCATGTTCTCAATGAACCCAAAAAACTCATTAATATCAAAGATGAATATTTTTGGAAGTAGTTTTTAGTTTGTTTTTAGTTATAGCTATTTTAGGGGGATATCTGTGTGTGCAGGTGACTATTACTGTGCATAATTATTAGGCAACTTAACAAAAAACAAATATATACCCATTTCAATTATTTATTTTTACCAGTGAAACCAATATAACATCTCAACATTCACAAATATACATTTCTGACATTCAAAAACAAAACAAAAACAAATCAGTGACCAATATAGCCACCTTTCTTTGCAAGGACACTCAAAAGCCTGCCATCCATGGATTCTGTCAGTGTTTTGATCTGTTCACCATCAACATTGCGTGCAGCAGCAACCACAGCCTCCCAGACACTGTTCAGAGAGGTGTACTGTTTTCCCTCCTTGTAAATCTAACATTTAATGATGGACCACAGGTTCTCAATGGGGTTCAGATCAGGTGAACAAGGAGGCCATGTCATTAGATTTTCTTCTTTTATACCCTTTCTTGCCAGCCACGCTGTGGAGTACTTGGACGCGTGTGATGGAGCATTGTCCTGCATGAAAATCATGTTTTTCTTGAAGGATGCAGACTTCTTCCTGTACCACTGCTTGAAGAAGGTGTCTTCCAGAAACTGGCAGTAGGACTGGGAGTTGAGCTTGACTCCATCCTCAACCCGAAAAGGCCCCACAAGCTCATCTTTGATGATACCAGCCCAAACCAGTACTCCACCTCCACCTTGCTGGCGTCTGAGTCGGACTGGAGCGCTCTGCCCTTTACCAATCCAGCCACGGGCCCATCCATCTGGCCCATCAAGACTCACTCTCATTTCATCAGTCCATAAAACCTTAGAAAAATCAGTCTTGAGATATTTCTTGGCCCAGTCTTGACGTTTCAGCTTGTGTGTCTTGTTCAGTGGTGGTCGTCTTTCAGCCTTTCTTACCTTGGCCATGTCTCTGAGTATTGCACACCTTGTGCTTTTGGCCACTCCAGTGATGTTGCAGCTCTGAAATATGGCCAAACTGGTGGCAAGTGGCATCTTGGCAGCTGCACGCTTGACTTTTCTCAGTTCATGGGCAGTTATTTTGCGCCTTGGTTTTTCCACACGCTTCTTGCGACCCTGTTGACTATTTTTTTTTTTTAAACATAATTTTTTTATTGAGGTTTTTGGAAACAGTGACAATAGTAACTTAACATGCATCAATGTACAAATACATAATTGTGCTTACGAGTCAAACAAAGAGAACAGCACTACCACAGATATAGATAATACAGACCAGTTAGGCATAAATGATTACCACATAGGAAAGCAATTATCATCACACCAGTATGCATACTTAACATAATGAGTTAGAGCTACTTTGCGTATATATATATAAGAAGTGGCAGACTGTGGTAGCGGTTATATAATGCAAATGACTAAAAATGGAACCTCTTTTTTCTTGTATATAATAGAAATGATTCCCTGTTTTGTTCTAGTGGTCACTTTTGGACTTGAAAAATCTAAAAAGAAGCGGCAAGGGAAATTGTTTTTTTTTTCTTTTTTTTTTTTGCATGGCCACTTATGGGCCTAGTAAGGGGAGAGGAAATTCAGCGGATGAGCACCGCTATACATACAAGGGAAAGGGTGGAGGGCGGAGCCATATATATATATAGGTAATTTAAGAAACATGGCGGAACCTCTAAAGTTAATTAACTGTGGGATAAAATGACATTGCTAGTCGTATGGTATTTGATAGCTTGGCACACATATGAACATGAAAGAGGATATGCAAACTTTGTATAAATAGAACATCTCATTTGGAAAAAAATATATAAAATAGAAAAGCAATTAACCCCAAACATCAAGTTAGTAAACTTGGAATACATTAGGAGCATGCTCAGCAGAGGGGCGGAAAATAGTGCTCTAACATACAGTAGACGCGCAAGATGCGTGGTTGAGAGATTTCAATTACACAAAGAAAAGAACATGTAATGGCAATAAACATAACTTTAAACCCCTAAGATAAGACAAAATAAACTGGCGTAATATCAACACCTGTCACTCAGAGGAAACATATAAGTGCAGGCCCCAAATTTATGCTTGTATGTGTAGTCTATAGTAGAGTTATTCACTTCAAAGCGGTAAGCTGTGGATATGATATGGGGGTACAGACAACAGAACTATGTATTATTGGTGTGCTAAAGCAAATTTAGATAGACCCTGTAGGAATCTGCATAGAAATGCCTCATAGAACTGTAAAGTCTTTCTCAACATAAGGGGCAAGTCTATAACACTGCATTCTATGTTAATGTAAAAAGCCCTAAAATATAGTTTGCAGACTAGGCTTGTAGCTTCTATACAGGAATAGAAGTTTGAACTCTCACAAGCTCAACATGAATCGTGGGGGTTAAACGTTCAGGTACAAGCCTTCCATCCTACACCAACATAGTAGAATATCATACTTTTAGCGAGATTTACACAGGGTGGAGGCTGTAAGGGCCTTTTAAGTAGGATATGGTAGTACTCCCTCTGTACACGTATATAAATATGTACATGTTAATAAAACATAAACAATGTAGGAACAATACAGATAACAGTTTAGTTCTCTGCTAGGGGTTTAGGCATTTAAGAACACTTGAAGTTAATATATATATGACTGTGTACGGTAAATGTCATCCATTTTAGTTGTGTTATGAGCTTAGAAATGTTTTCCACACCGCCCAAACTAGAGAACACATTCACATAGGGTCAGCCCAGACATATCAGTTCAGTTACTAGCAATGTTTACACGAATACATAGATAAAACAAATGTAAATATAGAGGGTGTGAGCAACATATAGACTCTACTTGAGGCAAACAACATACAGTATGACAAATGAGAGCACTGCCAATAATTCTCTAGTCAAGCTATCAAACAGGACAATACAGTAGTATATGCATGTATATTGCAGGGCATGTTCAGACTTAATTCAGAATGCGATATGCTTAAAAATATTGCTACTCACATAGATCTATAAGGAAAACAGTTTACCTAACTAGCAACAGACCTCAGAACAAATATGAGATACCTATTGACCTCTCTAATACAGTATGTGTTCTGGTCATAGGTATAAGTCTCCTATCTCTGTGTTCTCATGCTAGAGTGCAAAACAGATAATAAAATAGGGTGTTGTATTTAATATTAACTTAATGATTATGAGCCCATGTCCAAGCTGCTATAACGCATAGTAAAATATGTTGGCGCCCAACAGAGTGAGATTAGCATGCTGGGTATTATATGTTGCGGGGAGTGATCGCCATGTCAGTTACATGAGAGAAAAAAAAAAAAAAAAAGGCAACACACCCCAATATGTACGAATAGAGACTGAAAGTACAATCCGGTAGCGTCAATTGAGATACTTTCTATTTGTGCACTAACTATGTTAATAAAAAGCATTACAGGTATTAGGACTCCTGATTTCTAGCCATATGCTAGAACTTCTAAATAGTAAATCCGTATAGTGTTATGTAAATGTCCCAACTAAACCAGCAACAAAAGGGTGCAACTATACTAATAAAAACTATGGAGAAAAAAATTAGTCTTTGCAAGCTGTGTAGTCAGGTTACCGGGGGCTTGCTGACACTCTTGTTAAGTCCCACTATAACTTCAGCCCACTCCAACTGGGTTCCTGAGTGTCCGGCAGTACAATGACATCTTCAAGTTACCTTGAAAGTTATAGGTCTCGGTGAGTTGATGAAGACTCTGTAGCAGGCCCAGTAGTGGCAGACATTGAACAGTACAGCTCCCAATGTGATGTTGGGAACCTCCGTTCTTTCGCGGGTTAGCTGGTAATCGGATGTCAGCCCACAATTTCTCAGAAGACCCATCGCCGACTAGCAAACACATCAGATCCTCTTGGGCACTGTGAACACAAGATTCTGCGAGCGGGACTCCGAGGTGCGCTCCGAAGTCAGGGCAATCAGCTGTGCTAGGTTGTCTGAGCTGCCGCACAGCTAAATCATGGTGAGGCTCCCCTTCCGCTGCATTGGCCGCCGGTGAGCGATCTCGCGCTTGTATTTCAGGTTGCAGTGTAACTACTGCTTCATATATAGCAGGCCGCAGAGGGTTATATTGCTGTGGGATATCAGTTTGTTCCACCAAGTCAGGATCTTCACTCCTCTCATTCCCACAGCTCGTTTCTTCTGGGTCTCGACACATATCTCTTCCATGGCTAGGGATATCTAGGACATAGCGTCCGGTAGCTTCCTCTAACCCACATGGTATCGAAGGGTCTCTTTTGAGGTTCATAGCTGCTCTCAAATCTCCCTTGAGTTCTTGATAGTGGGCATCCATGGAGATTAGTAGGTTGTGTAGCGCAAGCACAATTTGCTGCTCCATTGGTTGTCTTTAGTTTGGGCACGTGTGTTATAAAGAGAAAGGTAGCTCTGCCCGTGGTCTCGATGCTTAGATGCTTCTTATAATGGCGGCTTACTCCATTAAGTTATCTCGTTAGGCCATAAGGATCTCTGTACTGTTGTAGGTTCAAAAAACTCTGACAGGATAGCCCATATCAGCTGCTACACACTGTAGAGCTTAAGTGCGAGAAAATTACAATTTAGGATTCTATTTCTCGTTTTAAATATTAATTTATTGAATCCTACAGCAGGAGCTCTGAGAGAAGACGTCTTGTTGCTGTAGCTGCTGGCTCCGCCCCCCCTGTTGACTATTTTGAACGAAACGCTTGATTGTTCGATGATCACACTTCAGAAGCTTTGCAATTTTAAGAGTGCTGCATCCCTCTGCAAGATATCTCATTATTTTTGACTTTTCTGAGCCTGTCAAGTCCTTCTTTTGACCCATTTTGCCAAAGGAAAGGAAGTTGCCTAATAATTATGCACACCTGATATAGGGTGTTGATGTCATTAGACCACACCCCTTCTCATTACAGAGATGCACATCACCTAATATGCTTAATTGGTAGTAGGCTTTCGAGCCTATACAGCGTGGAGTAAGACAACATGCATAAAGAGGATGATGTGGTCAAAATACTCATTTGCCTAATAATTCTGCACTCCCTGTATATTTTCTGCAGTGTAGGATCCACGTTACCACCCAAGCTCCCTGAGTCCCCAAAACAGCTCTCTAACCCTCCCTCCTCTACCTAGGATCCACTTTACCACCCAAGCTCCCTGAGCCCCCAAAACAGCTCTCTAACCCTCCCTCCTCTACCTATTTATCGCCATCTTATGTACTGTCAGATGTCTGCCAGAACCCAGTTTGCTCTAAATTATTGTGTATTTTTTCTAAAAAAAACAACAACAAAAAAACACTTTTCCCCCCGTAGTTTAGCTGCCCCCCTCATTAGCAAACCCCCTCCCAGATCTCTTTACAAACATGGATCCCACATAGGATCCCCCTCTCCTCCTTCCCACTCACTGTCATGATGTGGATTAGCGATCCCACCCGCTACTGCCCCCTTCCCGCCCTCCTCCCGTCCTCTTCCTGCCCTCCTCCCGTCCTCTTCCTGCCCTCCTCCCACCCTCTTCCCGCCCACCTCCCACCCTCTTCCCGCCCACCTCCCTCTAAGCCCTCCCACGCCACCAACGATTGGCACTATCACTGGTCGATGCAGAGTGGCCCCCCTCTGTATCGGTTGCTTAGGAAACGGTATTGCGCGATGCCTCAATATCGAGGCATCGCTGCAATACCCTGAAAGCGCCTGGAAGCGATTACGATCGCTTCCACTGCTTGAAACCCCTGAGGACGTACCAGGCACGTTCTTAGTCGTTAACAACCAGTTTTTGTAGGACGTACCTGGTACGTCCTTGGTCGTTAAGGGGTTAAGGGGATATTATTTATGCTTGTTCCATCCCCTCTCTAAACTATCCCATTTAACAGATGCAAATAATCCAAATTATTCTGAAATTCAAAACTTGTCTGGTCCCAAGCAGTTTGGATAAAGGATTTTCTACCTATGTACTGTATATATAAAAGATTGTGGCTTCCAAACATAACAGGCACCCTTTAATAGAAGGTGTCCGTGAAGGGAACACTATATTTATGGCATATTAAGTGATAGATATACAGGCAACTAGGATATAATTAGGAACAGAGAGTTTGGAAGACTATATGGCAAGAAATTCAGAAAACTGCAGATAAAACCTATAGGGACAGTTAGACATTCCTATGTATTCTAGTTAGAATATTAAAACATATGGTTCCTAATGCTAGAGGATATTTTAAGTCAAATATATATAACTGGGACTATATAGCCTAGTTATAACATTATGAATAAACTATATATTTTCAATACAAATTTGTAACTGGTACCATACTTTATTTCCCTTGATTAGCAGTGTTCTCCAGCTGTGAGCATTATGAAGTAGCCAGGTGAGGGCAGTATACTACTTTATAATATTACAATGTTTTCTATTAACTCAAATTAATTCCATATATATTGATAGGTTGAAAGGACATAACCCACATTTTTTTCTTTTATGATTCAGATAGAGCATGTGATTTTAAACAACTTTGCAATTTACTTCTATTATCTAATTTGTTTTGTACTCTTGATATCATTTGTTAACCTAGGTAGACTCAGTAGCTGCTAATTGGTGGCTGCACATATGTGCTTCGTGTTACTGGCTCACCAAATGCCTTTAGCTAGCTCCCAATAGTGCATTGCTACTTCAATCAAGAATACCAAGAGAAAAAAGCAAATTAAATAATAGAAGTAATTTGGAAAGTTGTTTAAAATTGTATTAGCTATCTGAATCAAGAAAAAAAGGGGTTTCATGTCCCTTTTGATTTAATGATAATTTGTACAGCAGCCATTAGAAAAGTGATTATTTTTTAATTTTAGCTTAATAGTTGCTTACATTTTATCCAGGTGGTTGGTAAAATCAGCTGCATTGGTGTGCCCATTAAACTGGCCTTGGGGAGAACACTCATTAGCATATTCTCCATGACCCAAGCATCAGTCTAGGGACATACTGAGTTGAAAGCTTTGTGAATGTCAAGTGAATGCAATTCAAGCTTTCACATTATAGGATGGCTAAATAGTCTCATCTACGCTAGAATGTTCATAGCATGTGTATCAATCTTCACAACCTCTTGAAATCTACAGCCCCTTAGTGGGTATAAGACATTTAGTTATGGCCAAAAAAAAAAAAAACACAGCATCTTCATTCTGGCTCCAGTTTGCTGATGCAGCATAGCTCATTTTGTATTATATGGCCCTGTAATAAGTTTAACAAAATGTCTAACTATAAATATATACTGTCTGGTGAATGAGAATCACCATGGACATTGATGACAGAATGTTAAAGAAACCACGAGGTGATGATAACTTAGTCTCATGTATGTTCTTGTTCTTCCAGACACAGCATATTGTAGTTGGTTTTGTTATGTCCTCAATTTGAGTGCTTTGCTGTGCATACTGTATACTATAGAGGCTTTAAAATTGTGTATTTATAGACTTGTGCAAGAGGCTCAAATAAATATGTTTATATTGATCAACAAATGGACAGTAATCTTCTACATGAAATTTGTTTTCATAGGTATTTGAATCTGCTATTGCCTGGGTTAATCATGATAAAGATGTGAGGCAGGAGCATATGGCGCACCTCATGGAACATGTTCGTCTGCCTTTACTTTCTCGCGAATACTTGGTGCAGGTGAGAGAGATTCATGTTAAATACACTTCACAAAGAGACCTGAACAATATCAATATTCACCCTATAAAACTCATTGGGACTTTACAGTTCAGTCTATAAGTATATGGAGAGTGACATAAATGTAGTTTTTTTGCTTCTGTGCTCTGGCAAATTGGATTAGAAGTTTAACCCTTGCCAAACAGAATAATATGCAGCCTTTCCATTTTACATCCATGAACTATGTCGAAATTGCCAGCCCATTTTATTCACTTTTCTCATAGTAGAGGATTAAAAGTAGTCAGACAAATTAATATAACCTTTAAAAATGTGTCATATACTTTTATACATCCTTTGCTGACTACCAGATGCTGGGTATCTTCTCTGGTGATACTTTGCCAGGCTTGTACTGAAGCTACCAATATCTAGCCAAGAAACAGATGAGTTATCAAATGCCCAGTAACTTCCCTTAAATGGGAATGCTATGTATAAAAATGGCTTTTTTTTCTTGCACACAGCTCATATAACATACATTTAATTTTAATTAAAAAAAAATAGCAGTAAGATTCTTCCACCTCATAGAATACAGTTTATGTAAATAATATATCAGCATTGTAGGATTATTATTTTATAAATCATCCTAAAATGAGCTAAGCTAAACATTAATAATAGCATTACAAGGCATAAACAGTTATATATTATCTAAGAATACATTCTTAACGAAAAATGAATAGGTTATTCTGAGTGTATAATTATACACAGACAAGAAGAACTCACGGTCTAATAACCTCTCTTACAAAGAAAACCAGGCTATAAAAGAACTAGAGAAGAGTTTAAACATAGTCATTCATAAATCAGATAAAGGGGGGAGCATAGTTGTGTTAAACAGGACGGATTATGACATAGAAATAGCTAGACAAATTTTGAATATAAACACATATGTTAAAATGCTCAAAAATCCCTTGAAAGACTTCAAACTACAACTGTCACACCTCTTGGATGAGGGATTACACAATGGCTTTATAGATAAATCCATATAAGAATTCATGTGGGTTACTCATCCCCAAACCCCCTTATTTTTTAATGTGTTTCCTAAAGTTCATTAAAGCTTAACTAATGTCACTGGCCGACCTATTGGTTCCCTACTTGAACCCCTGTCAGAGTGGGTTGATTCCATCCTGCAGCCCTTAGTACTTGAATTAACAAGCTATCTTAGAGATTCAAAACGGCTAATACAGATACTAGAAAATCATAAATGGATTAATTCGTCCGGATGGGTTACGATGGACGTACTGTCACTCTTTAGTTGTATACCCAACAATAAGGGACTTCAGGCAGTTGGATATTTTTTGTCATATAGAAGTAAACTTAGCAGCAACATGCAGGAATATGTTTTGAAAATTATTGAATATTTGTTGACTCAGAAATCCCCCCCCATAACAAATATAATATCTCCAAAATTTGCCTTCTCATACGCTAACCTCTTTATAGGGGGGGGGTTGGGGGCTGTGCTGCATCTATGAGGATGATAATCCCTTCAAACAACATATCACATTATATAAAAGATACATTGACGATTTAATTGTTATATGGGAAGGAGGTGTGACAGAATTAGATCGGTTTCTTAAATATATAAAAAACCACAGACGATGTGATTACGTTCACACATGAGACTCATAATGTATGTATTGATTATTTGGATCTCACACTTGTGGGAAACATTGATGAGAAACCAACTAAAATATATAAGAAACCAATCACTAAAAACTCTCTATTGCACGCAAAAAGCAATCCTGCTACTCACACATTTAAAGCAATAGCAAAAGGTCAACATCTCCGAAACAAGCGTAATTGTACTGACCCTCTGGTGTATGAAAAAAAGGCCACACAATTAGACAGAGAGTTAAGAGAGAGAGGATACAGCACCAATACCATTAGACGCATGACTCTCGGTAGCTAAGATGGAAGGAAAGATCTATTAAAAGATAAGGAAATAATCAGTCCTAGATACAAAAAAGAGACAAAGGATATACAGTTCGTGACACAGTATTCAAACCAGTACAAAAGAGGTGTGTGACATCATTAAAAAACATCTCCCCATGTTATCTGCTGAAGATTGTTTTGGTTTCAATCCCCAGAAGCATGCAAGATTTTCTTACAGGAGGGGTCGAACAATAGGTAGTATTGTGTCATCATCTGTACCAACTGCCCCAAAAAGTCAGTCTTCATAGTTACAGGTTAAAGGGTTACATAAATGTGGCTTTTCCAATTGCAAACATGCAGTAGTAGGTAATTATTTTATTTCTGCCTCCACAGACAAAAAATTCAATATTGACAGCTGTTTCAGTTGTAGAACAAAAGGGGCAGTATATTTGATAAAATGCCATCAATGTCATTTACAATATGTTGGTAAAACCTTATGTGAAGTAAGTTCCCGCATCAGGGAACATCATTCTAGTTTCACTGTAGATACGGAATGGAGTAGGAAAAGGGAAGATAAATTATTACCCATAGCAAAACATTTAATTGATAAACATTCACGCAGTACTGACTCCCTCAGGTGGACAGTTGTAGAAAAAGTCTCCTTCTCTGTTAGAGGTGGGGATCTTGACAAAATTTTAAGCAAAAGAGAAGTATATTGGATATATTGCTTAAAGACCAGAATACCGGGAGGTTTTAATTCCAGGTTTGATTTAATCAATTATTGGCAATAAGTTAATTTTTCAACAATATACACTGTTTTTGCATTTGTATTCTTGTTCTGTTATACTATGCAAAAATATAAAATTCGAACAAATGAGTGTTCTATAGAAGTTTCAACTTTTTCCTTTATTAAAATATATATGTACATCTACGTTCAGAAATACTTAAAACTGACCACACTTATTTAGGATTTAGATTCATTTTTATAGGTAATTGGACTAAACCAGTATGGGATATCTTTATGTAAGACGTACATCTAAGTCACACTTACTTTAGGAACTATTATATATTTTCTATGCTCAATGGTAAGGATAAGGATGACATGATTTATAATTGCAATAATACACATCCTTGGAATGTACATTTGGGTCACCTTCTTTAGAGATATAGTGATGTTATTACTACTATCTTATTAACAGCAATGGGGAACATGTCATTCTAATCACAAAGAGGTATAAGAGTAAATAGTTTTATTTAAATCTAAGATTGTAAATGTGGGCGGTCACATACATAAATATATTTTACCAAGTATTTGAGTATTATGACTCTAATAATTGGGGCTTCACATCTCCAATGTACATATTATGGTCAAGCACCCTAGGCACCCATACAGGGACTAATGTCATACTTTAAACATTCACATATTGAGGCTTTTCTAAATACAGTTTTGTATTTTTTGTATATCATATAGGTTTAGCAGCCAGCACACATTATCAATTAGTTACCTCTTAAAGGGTTAAGTTGAAGGAACGTGCTAGAGACAAATGTTTTTAATTAAGCAATCGGCAAAATTGTATATTAATGAGTTGTTGGGACAGAGCATCCACAGGTCTATGAGTATGGCTCTGATGAGCTGAAACGCGTTAGACTGAGATGTCTTTGTCAGCACTTTTCCACTGTGAATGATCTGGCTTGTATGCCGTTGTTTTTAAGTTTACAATAAACTTACACGTTTTTTACTGGAATTCAGACTGGATACATTCTTTGTTTTGCCTGCTATTCTGAGTGTATAAACATGTTTTAGAATTAGTTTCATTATTAAGACTTAATATACAATATAACTTAAACCTCTAGATTGTTATTAAAGTGATGGTAACATCTCCCCTTTATAAAATCAGATCCGGAATGTTAGTGATATTACAGGTGGAGTTTAAATCATTGGTTGTAATGAAGATGGGCTATAACTTACTTTTTAATATAGATATATTCAAATATCTCCCACTTTGCCGCCCTCTTCAAAAGTTAATTTTTCTGTGCGCTACTGGGACTTGCTACTGGGTCCACAGCTGCATTCTTTACTTTTTGGAATTCAGAACCTGGCCATCAGGAGGAGGCAAAGACACCCCAGCCAAAGGCTTAAATACCCCTCCCACTTCCCTCGTCCCCCAGTCATTCTTTGCCTTTCATCCCAGGAGGTTGGCAGAGAAGTGTCAGAAGTTTTCGATAGTCTCTTATGGAGGGTAGTACTCTTCGGCATGGGACTGGAGTTTTAAGTAGTCGAATCAGCCTCTCAGTGAGAGCATGGGTGAAAGTTAGAGTCCGGAGATGCAGGGAGAGTCTTTCTGCGAAACCATCCCGGCTCATATTATAACAGCTCCACAAGCAATCAGCGTTGACGAGTTTCGCTATCCTGCTTTTTTCTCTCAAGTCCATGGCAGAAGCTATGCTACTATCTGTCACACTTGAAGGGCCGTGTTCCTGTTCCACGGCGTAGATTCTGGTAAGATTGTTTCATCTTACTTTCATCATAGATGTATTGTAATTACAACTATTTATCCGAGAGGGGCTACAACCTTTCGGGGATAACTGTAACATAGGGTCTCAGTGAGGCTCCTTTTCTTTCTAGGAATCAAGGGTTAATATCTCCTGAGGGTGTTTATTGAACAGGGGGGGTTATAATCATGTTTGTTATGTGATTCTGTCTGCTACTGTGTGGTGTTGCTTTGGCTCATGGCTATGTTGGAACATAACAGCCTATGTCTAGTGACGCGGCCTTTACGGTTGGGCGCGCTTTTGCATGGCCTGTACATTTTACCTTGTAACTCCATTTCTGCTTTCCTGACCGTGTGGCAACTGAGAAATCCTGGTCCGCTGTTGTCTGGTTCTCTGGAGGTTGTGAGTGCCCCAGTCATTGGGAGTGTAAGGTGCCGTTTAGATTGTCCTTATTGGTACATTTTTTAATGTCCTAGTTATGGAGGATTCTGATTTTTGGAGATGGATGTGTCTGATTCAGACTCTACTTCTTGCGAAGAATATGAATTGGCCTGGGTGATACATGCTCATCAGTTATGTTCCGAATGTCATTTTTAGAGTGCTCTGTTCCTCGGGATCGGGGAATCAGGTGCACACTGAGCACACTGAGCCAATCCGCCTCTGGGGATTCTATTTCCCACGAGACAAGTTCCCTACCACCAACTCTTACTATGCATTCAGGTAACCCAAACGCTACTTATCCTACTATAGAGTGTGGCCTGTTCCCACCGGAGGTTATGACACGGTTCCGCATGGCCATATATTTGGCGCTGGTGCATCTACACCTCCCGGGAATGTGCTTACAATATTGTCTGTGTTCCGTTAACCGGTGCTTGTCAGGTGTGGGATCGCCTCGTCCAGTTTAGCCCTCCGGGGGGTCAACCTTCGGGGCCGGTGTTTTCTTTTGTCCCGGCGGAGGTATGTTGTGCCTTTTGTTATAGACTGGTGTTCTACTAAGGCACGTTTTTTCCGTTGCTGGAGGATCCCACTCTTAAAGGGACATGCCACCCACATTTTGTCTTTTATGATTTAGAAAGAGAATGCAATTTTAAACATCTTTCTCATTTACTTATGTTATCTAATTTGTTTTATTCTCTTGATATTCTTTGATGAAAAGCATATCTAGATATGCTCACTAGCTGCTGATTGGTTGCTGCACATAGATGCATTGTGTGATTGGCTCACCATGTGCATTGATTTTTCTTCAACTAAGGATATTTAAAAAATGAAGCAAAATAAATAATGGAAGTAAATTGTAATGTTGTTTAAATTTCTATTCTCTATCTGAATCATGAAAGAAAGATTTTGGGTTTAGTGGCCCTTTAATGGGTTTGGGGATTCTTAGTCTTAATCTCGACTGGCTTGTATGCATATGCATAAGGGTATGAAGTACTCTTCTTATGGTCTTTGTTATTTGTGTATCCTTTTCCAGTTCTGAGCTTGGAAGTCTCGGACCCCTGTTGGGCTAGTCCTGCGGGTCTGTCTGTTCTTCCTGGGCGATAGTCTACGGGTTGCCTTATCCTTTATTTTCATCCAGTGAGGATGATTTTTATTTGGTCTAAAGTTCATGTTGTGGTGTGAGGTTTCCTTCGGGAACCTTCTTCTCTGGAATTGATACTCGCGATTTTGTGGTTGCACTGATTACAAAAGTCTGTCTGACTGTTCTTTATCTCTCCATCATCGGGGGAGACTCTATGTAGCCTTGACAGTGCTGGGGCCCTTGGTTTCAGGCTAGTCCTGACTGGGTACAGATCCTTCTGTCTTTGAGGCCTAGTCCAGACACGTGGCGCCTTTTTATGTCCTGCTGGTCCGGTGAGGGTGCCTAGTAATTACAATATGATTTGTGTTGTTTACTTGTTATTTTACAAGCTTCAACTAGCATTCTGAGAGGACTTGATGGTCCGTAGTTGCTTAGCGGCATGGGGGATTGGTTCAGTCCTCATTCGCCTTTCAATCTAATGGGCTGGGACTCCGTTGAGATCCGCGGCAACATGCTCAGTTGTTTCCGGGAACTAGAGTGTTCCTTCCCGTTGTGGGTTGGAGGCTTGGAGGATTTAGGTCCTTCATACCGCCGTTCTTATGGTTCTGCCTTTCATGGTCTCTTTGGAAGTGTCATTTTAGAACTTGTTCCTTTTAGAGATTTTCTTCCTTTAGGTCGAGACTTTCTGGATTTCGTCTGGTTTTTCTGGCGGCTTTGGCCGCTTAATTAGGAAGTGAAAGCTGTATGGCTCTGTCTTCCTTTGGGAGTTAGTCGTTCTCCATATCAGGGGCGATAGGAGGTTTTTCTGCCTGGGTTTGGGATGCTTTGCATTCTTCTCCCTTGGGTGTGGTCCTCTGGAACGTTAATCTGAAAGGATTATGGAGACTAGCCTTTCTTTTCTACTCTCTCTTTCGGGTGACTCTGTTCTCATTCTCATTTCCCTTGTGTTGCCCTTGGGGCCATTGGGCTCTAGAGAATTTCATGGCCTAGCACCTTGTTGGGGGGGGGGGGTTGTCCTCCGGCCAAGGGTGTTCTCTTCTCTTTGGGCTGGGAATTACGAGTGAGTCCTGTACCCGTTCTCCGGGTTCCCCGGTTATCATCCCCTGTGAGGTCTGATTGCCTCAGATGGGGTATCTAGTGTTCCCTGGGGGTGTTGTTTGTTCTAGGACGATTCTGGGTCCTGGGTCCAGGGTTCTTGTCTTGGATCCTTCTTGGATGTCTGGAGACTTATGATCCTGTGGACTGGTTCAGGACAACCCAGTTTTTTCAGGGACATTATGTTGCGACATAGGGGCTAGCTTATTGGGCTTGCAAGCAGGAAGGTCAGAGTTCACATCCGCCTTCGGGTACTGGTTATAAACTTAAAGGGATAACTTGATATCTTTATTTGAAATGCAAGAATGTAAGCTTAGATGCCGGCCCATTTTTGGTGAACAACCTGGGTTGTCCTCGCTGATTGGTGGATAAATTCATCCTCCAATAAAAAAGTGCTGTCTAGAGTACTGAAACCAAAAAAAAGCTTAGATGCCTTCTTTTTCAAATAATGATAGCAAGAGAACGAAGAAAAATTGAAAATAGGAGTAAATTAGAAAGTTGCTTAAAATTGCATGCTCTTTCTGAATTACAAAAGAAAAAAATTGGGTTCAGTGTCCCTTTAAGGCCTGACTTGTCCTTCAGACGGAGTGTGCTCCTCTTCATGGGGAGTTTTTTCTCTGTTGGGTCAACAGTGGTGTCTGGATCTTTTTTTTTCATTTGGTCCGTGTTTTGATCATACTATGGCTTCATGTCTTGTGGACATGTACGCTGTGCTTATCTGTGCTCTTCCCTTTTGTGGGGATAGTTTGTCTTCCTTAGGAGCTGGGGTTTCCTCTCTCTGGAGGGTCTTTGTTCTGCCATGTGTGTAGGACGTTGGATCAGGTGGCTTATTTCTGTAAGGGGCAGCATCTGTTGCTCTGTGGGCTCTGTTCCACCTGTTGGAATTTGATCTCTCTATATAGAGAGCTGTGACAGGTCTTCCTACGGATCTATTGCACTTTTCTCTGTTCCAGGTCCCAGGGGTTCTCCTTGGGAGTGCCTTATTTTGGAGAAGCGGATTGGGTTGGCACCCGAACTCTGTTGAGGGGGGTGAGTCCCCCCTTTTTCTTTCCATTCCCTGGGGGCTTGTGGTTGTGGTCTTTCTGTCCCCCCTGTCTATCAGAAATGTCTGTCGCTTGGGCTGGTCTGGTGTTGGAGCAGGATCTGAGATATGTTGCTCTGCTAAATTTGTCCTCGGAGCATTCGAGGTACGGTAACCCTCTTGAGGTTTCTGCTTTCTCCATATTCAAGATTTGTGGGATGGACTGGCGACTCTGGGATAGCCTGCGACGTCATCTGCTGGTTAGTGGATACTTTAGCAATCTGAAGGATCCTATCTTCAGCTGCTTTCTGCTTGCCCTGCAAGTATTTAAGTTTTAGAATCATTTTTTGATGACTGCAGCGTGGTGTTTTTGCTTCAGGTTTCGTTTCTGAATATTTCAGTTTTCTGAGCTACCTTTTTGCGACTTGGGGATCTTCGTCTTCAGTTGCTTTTTAGAGTGCGGTTGTACTGTGTTAGGGGAAGATCCTCTCCGTTTCGGACTCCTGGCCTTATCCTGTGGTTTCTGTTTTTCTGGGGTCTAGGCGTTGCCTCCCCTTGTTTCTATGAAACTGGTGGGTCTCTGTTGGTCTGGAGTTCCTTATGCTAGCTGGACAGCTAGCTCAGCATACTAATGCACTGTGGCTACTCTGCAGTGTAGCAAACCAAGGGTTGCAAGTTCGATCCCCGACGAGATCTACTCTGCCTTTCCTCCTTTCAAGGTTGATAAAATGAGCAGTGCCTTGAGTCCCTTAAGGGGGATTAGCTGGGCTTTTCAAGCAAAATCATTGTAGTGCCTTTTCTTCTTTGTGGAAGAATACAGTAATTTGTTCCCTTTCTTTAGTAAGGGGTGTGTTCTTGGAGACCCACTGCTGGGAGACAGTGTCTCTTGGAGGCTGTTGACTCAGTCGAGTCTAGTTCCTGCGGTCTCTAGCAAGGCTGTGGACTATCTGCGGGTCAGTGTCCTTGGTCTTTTTCCTTTTTTTCAAAGTTGTTCAAGGCTTCGGACGAAGCAGGATTTTGTTGGGTAGGGTTTTTCAGGCCTGGCGCCCTCAGAATGGGCCGTCTCTTGTACCCTCCCATTTTTGCATTCAGTGTCCTCTGTAGCTTGGGTATTTTTTCTGTGGGGCATCTGTTTTTTGTTCTTCTGGCACCTTTTCACCCTGATATTTCTTCTACTGTTCCTTGTTCCTCGGCAGAATGACTGGGGAATGAGGGAAGTGGGAGGGGTATTTAAAGGGACAGTCTACACCAGAATTTTTATTGTTTTAAAAGATAGATAATCCCTTTATTACCCATTCCCCAGTTTTGCATAACCAACAGAGTTATAATAATATACTTTTAACCTCTGTGATTATATTGTATCTAAGCCTCTGCAAACTGCCCCTTTATTTCAGTTCTTTTGACAGACTTGCAGTTTAGCCAATCAGTGCCTGCTCCCAGATAACTTCACGTGCACGAGCACAGTGTTATCTATATGAAATACGTGAACTAACACCCTCTAGTGGTGAAAAACTGTTAAAATGCATTCTGAAAAGAGGTGGCCTTCAAGGTCTAAGAAATTAGCATATGAACCTCCTAGGTTAAGCTTTCAACTAAGAATACAAAGAGCACAAAGCAAAATGGGTGATAAAAGTAAATTGGAAAATTGTTTAAATTACATGCTCTATCTGAATCATGAAAGTTTATTTTGGCCTAGACTGTCCCTTTAAGCCTTTGACTGGGGTGTATTTGCCTCCTCCTGGTGGCCAGTTTCTGAATTCCCAAAAGTAATGAATGCAGCTGTGGACTCTTTTCATCAGGTATGCATAATTTATGTTTTTTAGCATTTTTGCTATCACTTAATTTAAATAGAAATAGAGCCTTGTTTTTTTATTTTTTATTTATCTATATATTTTTAAGTAGACAACCCAAATGCGGTCAAATAATTTTTTTTTTAATTTTTTTTAACAAACTTTGAGTTTCTTACTGAAATTATTTACATACTGCTTGTGCAATCATGGGGCAAATGGTTGTAAAAGCTTCTCTGGGATCCCATTTGTTCAGAAATAGCAGACATATATGGCTTTACCATTGCTTTTTGGTAATTAGAAGGATGATAATTGCAGCTGCGCCCCACACTTCTATTATTCCTGTCAGCGAAAGGGTTAATTAGGTAACCTGTAAAGTTAATTTTATCTTTAGTGTAGAGGTTACCCTCTCACCTGATACTTCCCACCCCTGATCCCGCCCAAACAGCTTTCTTCCCTTCCTCACCCCCCACTGGTCACCCCATCTTAAGTACTGGCAGACAGTCTGCCAATATACAAATTTAAGGCTTTTTTTTCTGCAGAGTTGGATCCCCCTTACCCTCCAAATTCCCTGTTCCCTCACAAACAGCTCTCTAACCCTCTCCCCTCTTAACTATTACCGCTATCTTAGGTACTGGCAGCTGTCTGCAAGTATCTGTAAAACCCCCTTTTTATTTATTTTTTATTTTTTTCTGTAGTGTAGTGGTACCACAACCTCCCCCTCCCGCGATCACCAGTTAGTGACCCCCCTACACCTCTTTTTCTGTAGTGTAGCTGCACTATCTCCCTTCCTGTCCCTTTATTTTTTTTTATTTTTTTCCTGTAGCGTAGGGCCCTCCCACTCCCTCCCCCCTCCTTTGCTGGGCCACACACCTGCCAACCTCGCACAGCTCCCACTGGCACCAAAATTGATTGTTACAGATGGTGACACAAATAATGTCACCGTCTGTAATGATCAGGCATCTGACCTCATATGGAACCAGAACACCGATCACGCTCTGGCTCCTTATGCGGCAGATGCCTGGAGCTTCAGGAACTCTAGCTCTCGGCTGTAACTTAACTGCAGAGACTGCTAGAGCTTCCAGAAGCTCAGACGTATATATACATTGTGCGGTACGATAAGCAGAATACGTGCTTACATACGTCTGATTGGGTGAAGGGGTTAATCCAATAGTTGACCTTTTTCAATAATTTTTAAAATTTTTGAACATGCCAAAAAGCAGTGCATTATATTTGCTTTGACCACTTTGCAACTTCATACAACAGCTCCCCATTGTGTTATTCCCCCATTTGGATATTCTTTCAGGTGTTGTTCACGCATTAATGTAGAATTGCTTGTTTATTAACATTAGTAAGTTGTAATGTTCTCCATTTTTTTATTATATTATCTAAATCTACTCATTTATCAAATTATACAGGAGTGAAATTGAAATTGTGTTACTTTGTAAATGCATAGTGGAGTCCAGTCCCAAGATTCCCTATATAATCGTATTAGCTTCATACAATAGTGCCTTATTTGCAAATATGCAATGTATTCATCCCTTATCGAGTATTTTGATTTCAAATTATCAAAATATAAAATAGGAATATTATCTTGTTCTTTATCCACTAATTGATATATATTTTACCTTACTCTATCCCTCCACTGATTAAAAACATTAGAAGAAAGTCCTTGTTCAAAATCAGTATTTCCTTTTATAGACAGCAAAATATATACATTTTTTACATCACTGTAGGAATGAAACAGAATGTATTTTGTTGATTATGTGTAGTGTGCACGTTCCTTTATCTCATATAAAAAACCTCCCTTGTGTATGAACACCACAACTTACAGCTAGTATTTTGATCATTTCTGTCAAAAGAGAGTTGAAGAGGAGACCCTGGTTAAAAACAGCAGTGCCTGCAAAGATTACCTCATAGAAGCCATGAAATACCACTTGCTTCCAGGGGAGCAGAGGACATTAATGAAAAGTGCTCGCACGAGGCACAGGACACCTGTCAGCCTTCCCAAAGTAAGTTTTTATTTTCTCTTTTAATCATGTATAAATTATTTGCAAGTGAATTACTTGCAGTCATATCACAACCATAGTTGACCATAGGAAAATTAGTTGTTTATTGCATTTGGCCATTTCATTTTCCCAAGAACCCAATAATGCCTCATGTGAGTGGATACTCCAAGCTTATGTAATGATGTGTTGATATTAGAACACCAAAGCATTATCATGTAAAAAAAAATTCCAAAGCAATACAGTACTTCTAAGATGCAGATTTGGTTAGAAATACTGCAGGCTTTACTTTATTTAAATTTTTCTTTAAATTTAGACAAAACACAGTATTGAGCATTATCCGCTTAGCTACTGTTTCAATAATTACTACACACATATAACTACAGCACCTCTTAAGAATAACTGTTAGAAGTGTTACACTGTGTGACCCTTTATTTAGAGCACTGATACTCTTATTATAATTCGGATTATTAACATAAAGCCTGGAGTACCCAGTGGCAGATCTGGTAGGTTCTGGGGTGCTATGCGCCCATATTTACTCGAGTACCACAAAACTCACTAGTGCCAGCTGCCACAAACATAATAATTAATATTTAATCTGTCAGATGACAATTTAAGGTCCTGGAAAAGGCCATTTAAAATCAAATGTATTAAAAGTAATTGTCCAGTCAAATGTTTCTTCCACTGATAAAAAGTAATCCTATATATCCTGAAACAGAGAGGGCACTTTGGAACGGATTACAAGGTCCTCTGCATCACTTGCTGTAACGTTACTATTACAAGGGCTTATGAAACTGTCTTTCTTATAAGGTCTAGAGAGTGTTGTTTGCTGTTTTTTTCACAATTTATTTTCTGTATGGAGATTTATGTTTGTTGTTTTTCTTTCTTTTCCTTTAGCTGATGGTAGTTGTTGGAGGTCAGGCTCCTAAAGCAATCAGAAGTGTTGAATGCTATGATTTCAAAGAAGAGCAGTGGCACCAGCTGGCGGAACTACCATCCAGACGATGCAGATCAGGTATGGTCACTTAACTAAACATTAGTATCTTGCTGTGCTATGTTCTTTAATCATTTAATCATTCATGTTATTAAAGGGCCATGAAACTCAAAAAACAACATTTTTGTTTTTATGATTCAGATAGTTTACAATTTTTAAAACACTTATCCAATTTACCTCTTCACTTTGTGGCCTTTGTTGAAGAGTATTCATGTGGTAGAACCACTATATGGCGGCCATTTTGCACACTTTTGAACAGAAGCTGGCATCAGTTTTTGCACAAGGTATAACTCTGTAAAAGCATTGTTGCAAAACTTTTGCCATATAGTACATTTTTAAATTTAAATTTTGAGACTGGATCCTTCATTCTGTCAGAATTCCAGGAAAGAACAAGAGAATAATCTATTTATATGCTCTATATGGCTTTTACCTTTTTTATATTGTTCCAGCTTTTGGTAGCGATCCACCAGTATTTATGTGGCTGTAAAAGAATAAGACAGATCTATACCTACAGATAAATACATTTATACCTAAAGATACATATATTTAATTTAGAACCTGTTAGGGTTGTTTTAGGATCAAATCTTTCTTTTCAATTTTTTTCTCCAAATAGGTTTGTGTAGGTAGTACCGCCTCAGACTGCCTACCTACCCCAGCAATGTGAGGCCATATATTAAGTAGTACTGGTTTTACTTTGAATGCGAAGAAATGTATATGTAAGTCTGTGTCTGGTTATTTACGCTTAACACCAGTCGTGTACAATGTACAGGAAACGCCACTCTATTACACCACTTTTGATTATTTTGAACAGAAATCACTTCAAGTCTACTAAAAAAACACAACTGTTGTTACTTGTTGCAGGTGTGGTTTACATGAGTGGACATGTTTTTGCTGTTGGTGGATTTAATGGGTCCCTCAGAGTACGCACAGTGGATTCTTATGACCCAGTAAAGGACCAATGGACAAGTGTTGCCAACATGCAAGATAGAAGAAGCACTTTAGGAGCAGCTGTCCTAAATGGACTCTTGTATGCTGTTGGAGGATTTGATGGCAGTACAGGTATTCTCTTTTCATTAAACCATAAACATAATATACAAAACATGTAATGTTGATAATTTTGTACAATGGCAGGGACCCATGACTCATATCTCAGTCCTTATATGTTATTTTATACTAAGACAATTTAAGTGTCTTAATTACAAAGGGCTTGCTGTCTTGTTAATGTTATAGTCAACTTCCAGACTAAACTGCTATTATAAATGATCATTATTTAAATTATAATCTAGTTTTGTAAAAGTTGCATAGTTTAAAAGTGTGATATGAGCAATATTTTTAAGTTTTGTTAAACCAGTCCAACAACTTGTTGAGTCCACAGCTGCATTCATTACTTTTGGGAAATACAGAACCTGGCCACCAGGAGGAGGCAAAGACACCCAGCCAAAGACTTAAATACCTCCCCCACTTCCCTCATCCCCGAGTTATTCTTTGCCTTTCGTCACAAGAGGTTGGCAGAGAAGTGTCAGAAGTTTATGGAGTACTCTTTGAAATGGGACTGGAGTTTTAAGTAGTCCTGTCAGCCTCTCAGTGAGAACATGGATAAAAGTTAGAGTCCGGAGATGCAGGGAGAGTCTTTCTGCGAAACCATCCCGACTCATTAACAGCTCCATAAGCAATCAGCGGTGACGAGTATCGCTGCCTGCTTTCTTCACTCAAGCCCATGTCAAAAGCGTTGCTACTATCTGTCAAACTTGAAGGACTTTGTTACTGTTCCACGGCATAGATTCCGGTAAAATCGTTTTACTATTATTTTCATTGTGGATGTAATGTAGATGATAGAAGACAGGGTCTCAGTGGGACTCCTTTATCTTTATGGAATCAAGGGTTAATATCTCCTGAGGGGGGTTATTGAGCAGTGGGGGACTTTAATCATGCTTGTTATGTGATTATGTCTGCTTATGTGTAGAGATGTTGGGGCTCATGGCTATTACAGAAGTACAATTTTTTAGAGCTACGCAGTTCTTGTGGACCGGCGTACTTTTCTTTGGCCTACATGTCGAGTTACACAGTTCTTGTGGACTGACGCACTTTTCTTTGGCCTACATGTTGCACCTCGTGACCAGGCGTGGTCACGTTTTCCATTCTCCATTTCTGTATCGTGACCGAGTGTTAGCGGAGAGGACCTGTTTCTCTGCTTGTCTGGGTCATAGGAAGTGGTGAGTGCCCCAGCCATTGGGGGGGGGGGGGCGGTGAGGTGCCAGTTATTTTTGTCCAAATTTGTCTGGTCAAGTTATGGAGGATTCTTATTTTTCAGAGGAGGATTTTTCTGACTCAGATTCTGTCTCCTGCTTAGATTGTATGGAGGCCCGGGTAATCCAGCCCAATCATTTGTTCCATATGCCGTAATAGAGTGCTCTTTTATCCGTCTGGGGAGAGATTGGAGATCACTGAGCCGTCCGCCTCTGAGGATTCTGTGTCCCGTGAAGCACGTTCCCTGGAATTTTCAGTTCCTACGCAAGCAGTTGTCCCAAATTCCGTTACCCCTTCTCCGGAAGGAGGTTTCTTTCCACCAGAGGTTGCCTACTCGGTTGCGCATGGCCATATTAGTGGCGCTGGCGCATTAACAGCTTCTTGAGGGTCGCCAGCCGAGAGCTTATCAGTGTCCTTTTTTTCTGACGGGTCCTTCCTCTGGGGAGCGGTTCCCTCTGATGCTTCAGGGGGGACAGCCGGCTGGATCGGGGCCTTCAGATGCCCGCCGGAGATGAGTTTTTTGCCTTTTGAGTCAGTCTGACGTGCCTGCATGTATTGCTGCAGCAGATACTGGAGGCTTGGGAGGGTTTTAGTCTTCATTTGCCTTCGGATCCTCAGTCTTCTGATTCTGATGGCGAACAGCGCTAGACGAGGGGAGGGATGTGAATTTTGTTTGTGTATCTAATCCTAGTTCTGATCTCTTTGAGGAATCAGGTCTCTGACAGGCTGGCCCTGTTAGTGTTTCTATTCCTTTGGCGTTTCACCTGCGGGTGCTGCCTACTTTATTTTTATCCGGTTAGGATATGTTTGTTTTATTTCCGGAGCTCGAGACTGTTATAATCTTCCTTTGGAAATATTTTCTTCTCTTGGATTTGGATACTAGCTATTTTATGGTCGCGATGGTTGTTGTTTCCGGCGGTTGTCACAAAAAAAAAAAATGTTAAGACAATGTTCAAGCCTTAGAGCTTATTTGTCTGTCGTTTGTCTGTTTAGTCTAGCCCTGCTAGGGGTTGGACCTTTCTGTTAAGCTCTTGAACAGTTCGTTGTACCCTGGTCTGCAGGCTGGTTGGGTACTAGTTCACTCTGTTCTTTTTGAGGTTTATATCAGACATGTTGTATCCTTGTCAACAGGCTTGTCCTGTTTGGGTACTAAGTTTACTTCTTGTTAAGAGGTTGTTTTCTTGTATTTACAAGTTATACGATCTCCTTCGCCAGTGCTTTTCTCCTCTTTTTGAGGTTTGCTGCCCTTTTTCACTTCCCTTTGTCTTTTGGGGTAGGACTTCCGGTCCTCTGATTGAGGACACCCGGTTCTTCGGGACCTTTTTTACTTGCAGTCTCCTCCTTTTGATCCTTATACTTGGGAATCTGGGGGATTGTTATGCAGTCTCTCTTGCCGTCACCTACTAGGAGTTTCTTGGGAATGATTGTTCATTTGTTAATTCCTTGGGCTTTTGTTTTTCCGGGGATGATCCAGTTTGGATCTTTAGAGACTGTCATATTTCTCAATCAGGGATTAATTTCCAAGGTTGGAGTTCTGTTCTCTTTTGGCTCCTTCTTTTGTCTTCGGACTTTGTAGGTATTATCCTAGAAGCCCTTTGGGGCTCAGTGACCAGTCACTGGGATACATCTTGAGAGATAAGAGTTCAAGACCCCATGGGGGTTTGGCAGTGATTGCATTGTTTCTGGTGCAATTTTCATTCCAGAAGGAGTATCTTGTGATTGTGTTCCGCAAGGTTTTGGCCTTTGATCCGGCACCTGGTTTTGGGTGTTAGGATTTTTAACCTAGCCCTTGTCTTTGACTTGGCATTTGGTTGTTCTGTTTCCAGATTTTAATAGTCTTAAATATGTCCGGCGTCCAGGAGCAGGTTTGGTTTCCCGGGCCTTGGGAACTCTCATTATCCTACTGGGGTGGTTTCTTTCTCTCTTCTGGAGAGATGGAAGTTTTTTCCTGGAAATCTCTTTACTAGAATTTTCCTGGATTTCTTAGTTTTCCTTCTATTTTAAAGGATCCGGTCTACTGCACCTTCCCAGTTGGCTCCTACTGAGGTAGTTTTTCCTTCATCTGTCTCTAGGAGTTCTGTGGGTCGAGGTTTCTCTTGTTGCAGTTTACTCTCCCTTCGGGTTTCTGAGGGGTAATGAGGATAGGTATCCTGGATCCCGAGTTAGTCTCTGGGTGTCGTGCCTTCTTACGGCTTCTTTTCCTTAAGAACTAGTGGTTGAAGATTCATTAGTGATCTCTGGGCTTTATCGATGCTAGGATTTTTTAATCTCTCTGGTCCTTAGGAAATTGACAGTCGCTTCGGTGTTAGGACTGTTCGGAGTAGGGGTCAGATATTCTGACTGCTCTGTTTGGGAATCAACCACGTATCTTGTCTCCTGCAGGACCCTTATAGGGGTTGTCCTTCCTTGCCCCGTCTTCTAGTAGGGGAGGAGTTGGTCCGCCCTGCTTTCTGAGTTTATTCTCTTGTCCTTTCCAGGGATGTCCTTGTGCACGTTTGCTAGCTATTTAGTCTGCTAATTACCATGTTTTGACGTTTAGTCGGACTGCCTACCGATGGAAGCCTATGGCTTTCGTTTGTGGCATAAACGGATGTTACTATTCCGTTTCTGTTCTGCTCCCGGGGTTTTTATGATTTACGGGTGTTCAGTTTCTCTGTGCTATTTAGCTGTCTTTGGTAAGGTACAGTAGTCTTGTTCTACCTTTTGTCCTTTTGTGCCTTCTGGAACTTTGGTTCAGGTTGAGACTTTCCTTTGGTTCCTTTTGGATCCATGTAGGAGATGCTCTGGAATTTTTCCTTTCTTTTGCTCTCCTCCATCGGTAGACTATTTTATATGGGACCTTGTCCTCTTGCAGCCTGGTAGCCGCTTTTTTTTTTAGTTATGCTAGGGGCTTCTCTCTCTGTTTTGTCCTTGAATCTTCTGGGATTGTTTCTGGAGGTTCTTTCGGACCTTCTTATCTGATTCTTCCCTTCTTTCAATTAGGGAGAAGGGGGTGTGGGAGTCTGTTTTTTGTTTCTAGTGAGCGGGATTTTTGTCTCCTCAGAGGCGTTTGTGCTCAGTGGAGTCCTGCATTTAGAGTGATCTCTAACTGGGATTGTTATGGTTCTAATTGATGGCCAGTTATCTTGTCCTCTTTCCATATTTTTGTTCTCCTGCTTCTGTTGAAGTAGTTTTTTATCGGGAGTCCGGGTTGTGTGAGGCTGTGGTGCCATCAGGGTGGGCTGCCTTTTTGTTCCCGCCCGTTTGCATTCAGTGTCTTCTATAAGTATGGGTTTTGATTTCCCAAAAGTAATGAAAGCAGCTGCGGACTCTCCCCGTTGAAATAGAAAAACTTAAATTATGCTTGCCAGATAATTTTCTTTTCTTCTGACTGGGAGAGTTCACAGCTCCCCGCCTGTGTTTTTTTTTTCATGGGGCGGCCTTCATTTTTTGTTCTTCTGGCACATTTTTTCACCCTGATATTTTTCTTACTGTTCCTTGTTCCCTTGGCAGAATGACTGGGGGATGAGGGAAGTGGGGGAGGTATTTTAAGCCTTTAGCTGGGGTGTCTTTGCCTCCTCCTGGTGGCCAGGTTCTGTATTTCCCAAAAGTAATGAATGCAGCTGTGGACTCTCCCCGTCAGAAGAAAAGAAAATTATTTGGTAAGCATAATTTAAGTTTTTAAAATATAAACTGAGCATGACAGAGAACTCAATCCAATGTACTTAATTAACATGCACATGTTAGTGTGTAATTGATTCTAATGTTAAAACCAGGTAACAACTCACCTGCCCCATCTAGTGGTAAATCCTAAGTTATACATATTCGTTCTATCATATAAACAATATATACAAAAGACATTTAAAAATACTTTGTACACTGTGCTGGATTAGATAATCTACATAAATACTGATACATCATAATATTTATTCATTCCTAAAGGCTTCATGGAATTTAATGTAGATATCCAAAATAATTATTTTCTTTTTAACAATAATTCCCTATTGCCCCCTCTTCTACGCAAATTAATTTGATTGATAACCTGCCATCTTAATTGACTGATGGAGTGCCCAGCTTCCAGGAAATTAGATGAAACCGGAGCTTCTTTGTTATTGCACCTGATATTCAATTTGTGTTTGGTGATACGATCTCGTACCCTCCTTGTAGTCTCTCCTAAATAAATACTGGAGCATGGGCACTTTATCAGATAGATCACATAACATGAGTTACAAGTGAAGAAATCTCTTATATTGTACAGTTTACCTGTTCGGAGATGTGTAAACTTATTTCCCTTAATTAGGGAGTTACAATTAGAACACCCCAAGCAAGGACCGCAGCCCACATTATTCTTGTTTACGTAGCCTGTTTCAGTTCTAGACTGGCTACCTCTCCATTTTATCAACTTTAATAATTGGGAGATAGACAAGTTTATTCAATACTAAACTACAATCCTAAGTATAAAATACAGAATGAAATAAAAAATGTATTAATACATGCAGTCAAACTTGGATTGATTGATTCAGAAATTAGGGAATTATGTAGAATTAAGGATTTACCACTAGATGGGGCAGATGAGTTATTACCTGGTTTTAACATGGATTAGAATCAATTACACACTAACAGGTGTATGTTAATTAAGTAACCTGGGTTGCTATAAACTGAGAGTTTGTAAACCGTATTACATTGTATGACCAAGGGTGTACAACCCGGAACGTTACTGCTGTCTTTTGTACCCTAAAATCATCCCCAAATAAAGAATACATTTTTAAACAAGTGCTGTGGCTATTGCATGACAGAGAACTGAAACAATTTTTTTTAAATCATCTTTTATTTAAAATAGTTTTCATCTTTATGTTGTTTAATTTTTTTACTACATTATAATCCTTTTTAGATTTCTCAGTGTACAGAAGGTTTTACAACAAAAAAGCTGACAATGCTGTTATTAAAGGGACAGTAAAGTTAAAATTAAATTTCTTTCATGTAATTAGCAAGAGTCCATGAGCTAGTGACGTATGGGATATACATTCCTACCAGGAGGGGCAAAGTTTCCCAAACCTCAAAATGCCTATAAATACACCCCTCACCACACCCACAAATCAGTTTTTACAAACTTTGCCTCCTATGGAGGTGGTGAAGTAAGTTTGTGCTAGATTCTACGTTGATATGCGCTCCGCAGCAGGTTGGAGCCCGGTTTTCCTCTCAGCGTGCAGTGAATGTCAGAGGGATGTGAGGAGAGTATTGCCTGTTTGAATTCAATGATCTCCTTCTACGGGGTCTATTTCATAGGTTCTCTGTTATCGGTCGTAGAGATTCATCTCTTACCTCCCTTTTCAGATCGACGATATACTCTTATATATATATATATACCATTACCTCTGCTGATTTTCGTTTCAGTACTGGTTTGGCTTTCTACAAACATGTAGATGAGTGTCTTGGGGTAAGTAAGTCTTATTTTCTGTGACACTCTAAGCTATGGTTGGGCACTTTTTTACTAAAGTTCTAAATATATGTATTCAAACATTTATTTGCCTTGACTCAGGATGTTCAACATTCCTTATTTTCAGACAGTCAGTTTCATATTTGGGATAATGCATTTGAATCAATCATTTTTCTTACCTTAAAAAATTTGACTTTTTTCCCTGTGGGCTGTTAGGCTCGCGGGGGCTGAAAATGCTTCATTTTATTGCGTCATTCTTGGCGCAGACTTTTTTGGCGCAAAAAATCTTTTCTGTTTCCGGCGTCATACGTGTCGCCGGAAGTTGCGTCATTTTTTTACGTTCTTTTGCGCCAAAAATGTCGGCGTTCCGGATTTGGCGTCATTTTTTGACGCCAAAAGCATTTAGGCGCCAAATAATGTGGGCGTCTTATTTGGCACTAAAAAAATATGGGCGTCGCTTTTGTCTCCACATTATTTAAGTCTCATTTTTCATTGCTTCTGGTTGCTAGAAGCTTGTTCCTTGGCATTTTTCCCATTCCTGAAACTGTCATTTAAGGAATTTGATCAATTTTGCTTTATATGTTGTTTTTTCTCTTACATATTGCAAGATGTCTCACGTTGCATCTGAGTCAGAAGATACTTCAGGAAAATCGCTGTCTGGTGCTGGAACTACCAAAGCTAAGTGTATCTGCTGTAAACTTTTGGTAGCTGTTCCTCCAGCTGTTGTTTGTATTAATTGTCATGACAAACTTGTTAATGCAGATAATATTTCCTTTAGTAAAGTACCATTACCTGTTGCAGTTCCATCAACATCTAATGTTCAGAGTGTTCCTGATAACATAAGAGATTTTGTTTCTGAATCCATCAAGAAGGCTATGTCTGTTATTCCTCCTTCTAGTAAACATAAATTTTTTTTTAAAACTTCTCTTTATACAAATGAATTTTTAAATGAACATCATCATTCTGATTCTAATGACTCTTCTGGTTCAGAGGATTCTGTCTCAGAGGTTGATGCTGATAAATCTTCATATTTATTTAAAATGGAATTTATTCGTTCTTTACTTAAAGAAGTACTAATTGCTTTAGAAATTGAGGATTCTGGTCCTCTTGATACTAAATCTAAACGTTTAGATAAGGTCTTTAAATCTCCTGTGGTTATTCCAGAAGTTTTTCCTGTTCCTGGTGCTATTTCTGAAGTAATTTCCAGAGAGTGGAATAATTTGGGTAATTCATTTACTCCTTCTAAACGTTTTAAGCAATTATATCCTGTGCCGTCTGACAGATTAGAATTTTGGGACAAAATCCCTAAAGTTGATGGGGCTATTTCTACCCTTGCTAAACGTACTACTATTCCTACGGCAGATGGTACTTCGTTTAAGGATCCTTTAGATAGGAAAATTGAATCCTTTCTAAGAAAAGCTTATCTGTGTTCAGGTAATCTTCTTAGACCTGCTATATCATTGGCTGATGTTGCTGCAGCTTCAACTTTTTGGTTGGAAACTTTAGCGCAACAAGTAACAGATCATGATTCTCATAATATTATTATTCTTCTTCAACATGCTAATAATTTTATCTGTGATGCCATTTTTGATATTATCAGAGTTGATGTCAGGTTTATGTCTCTAGCTATTTTAGCTAGAAGAGCTTTATGGCTTAAAACTTGGAATGCTGATATGTCTTCTAAATCATCTCTACTTTCCCTTCCTTTCCAGGGTAACAAATTATTTGGTTCTCAGTTGGATTCTATTATCTCAACTGTTACTGGTGGGAAAGGAACTTTTTTACCACAGGATAAAAAATCTAAGGGTAAAAACAGGGCTAATAATCGTTTTCGTTCCTTTCGTTTCAACAAAGAACAAAAGCCTGATCCTTCATCCTCTGGAGCAGTTTCAGTTTGGAAACCATCTCCAGTCTGGAATAAATCCAAGCCTTCTAGAAAAGCAAAGCCAGCTTCTAAGTCCACATGAAGGTGCGGCCCTCATTCCAGCTCAGCTGGTAGGGGGCAGGTTACGTTTTTTCAAAGAAATTTGGATCAATTCTGTTCACAATCTTTGGATTCAGAACATCGTTTCAGAAGGGTACAGAATTGGTTTCAAGATAAGACCTCCTGCAAAGAGATTTTTTCTTTCCCGTGTCCCAGTAAATCCAGTGAAAGCTCAAGCATTTCTGAAATGTGTTTCGGATCTAGAGTTGGCTGGAGTAATTATGCCAGTTCCAGTTCTGGAACAGGGGCTGGGGTTTTATTCGAATCTCTTCATTGTACCAAAGAAGGAGAATTCCTTCAGACCAGTTCTGGATCTAAAAATATTGAATCGTTATGTAAGGATACCAACATTCAAAATGGTAACTGTAAGGACTATCTTGCCTTTTGTTCAGAAAGGGCATTATATGTCCACAATAGATTTACAGGATGCATATCTGCATATTCCGATTCATCCAGTTCACTATCAGTTCCTGAGATTCTCTTTCCTGGACAAGCATTACCAGTTTGTGGCTCTGCCGTTTGGCCTAGCTACAGCTCCAAGAATTTTTACAAAGGTTCTCGGTGCCCTTCTGTCTGTAATCAGAGAACAGGGTATTGTGGTATTTCCTTATTTGGACGATATCTTGGTACTTGCTCAGTCTTTACATTTAGCAGAATCTCATACGAATCGACTTGTGTTGTTTCTTCAAGATCATGGTTGGAGGATCAATTCACTAAAAAGTTCATTGATTCCTCAGACAAGGGTAACCTTTCTGGGTTTCCAGATAGATTCAGTGTCCATGACTCTGTCTTTGACAGACAAGAGACGTCTAAAATTGATTTCAGCTTGTCGAAACCTTCAGTCACAATCATTCCCTTCGGTAGCCTTATGCATGGAAATTCTAGGTCTTATGACTGCTGCATCGGACGCGATCCCCTTTGCTCGTTTTCACATGCGACCTCTTCAGCTCTGTATGCTGAATCAATGGTGCAGGGATTACACAAAGATATCTCAATTAATATCTTTAAAACCGATTGTACGACACTCTCTGACGTGGTGGACAGATCACCATCGTTTAATTCAGGGGGCTTCTTTTGTTCTTCCGACCTGGACTGTAATTTCAACAGATGCAAGTCTTACATGTTGGGGAGCTGTGTGGGGATCTCTGACGGCACAAGGAGTTTGGGAATCTCAGGAGGTGAGATTACCGATCAATATTTTGGAACTCCGTGCAATTTTCAGAGCTCTTCAGTCTTGGCCTCTTCTGAAGAGAGAATCGTTCATTTGTTTTCAGACAGACAATGTCACAACTGTGGCATACATCAATCATCAAGGAGGGACTCACAGTCCTCTGGCTATGAAAGAAGTATCTCGAATTCTGGTTTGGGCGGAATCCAGCTCCTGTCTAATCTCTGCGGTTCATATCCCAGGTATAGACAATTGGGAAGCGGATTATCTCAGTCGCCAAACGTTGCATCCGGGTGAATGGTCTCTTCACCCAGAGGTATTTCTTCAGATTGTTCAAATGTGGGAACTTCCAGAAATAGATCTGATGGCGTCTCATCTAAACAAGAAACTTCCCAGGTATCTGTCCAGATCCCGGGATCCTCAGGCGGAGGCAGTGGATGCATTATCACTTCCTTGGAAGTATCATCCTGCCTATATCTTTCCGCCTCTAGTTCTTCTTCCAAGAGTAATCTCCAAGATTCTGAAGGAATGCTCGTTTGTTTTGCTGGTAGCTCCGGCATGGCCTCACAGGTTTTGGTATGCGGATCTTGTCCGGATGGCCTCTTGCCAACCGTGGACTCTTCCGTTAAGACCAGACCTACTGTCGCAAGGTCCTTTTTTCCATCAGGATCTCAAATCCTTAAATTTAAAGGTATGGAGATTGAACGTTTGATTCTTGGTCAAAGAGGTTTCTCTGACTCTGTGATTAATACTATGTTACAGGCTCGTAAATCTGTATCTAGAGAGATATATTATAGAGTCTGGAAGACTTATATTTCTTGGTGTCTTTCTCATCATTTTTCTTGGCATTCTTTTAGAATACCGAGAATTTTACAGTTTCTTCAGGATGGTTTAGATAAAGGTTTGTCCGCAAGTTCCTTGAAAGGACAAATCTCTGCTCTTTCTGTTCTTTTTCACAGAAAGATTGCTAATCTTCCTGATATTCATTGTTTTGTACAAGCTTTGGTTCGTATAAAACCTGTCATTAAGTCAATTTCTCCTCCTTGGAGTTTGAATTTGGTTCTGGGGGCTCTTCAAGCTCCTCCTTTTGAACCCATGCATTCATTGGACATTAAATTACTTTCTTGGAAAGTTTTGTTCCTTTTGGCGATCTCTTCTGCCAGAAGAGTCTCTGAATTATCTGCTCTTTCTTGTGAGTCTCCTTTTCTGATTTTTCATCAGGATAAGGCGGTGTTGCAAACTTCTTTTCAATTTTTACCTAAGGTTGTGAATTCCAACAACATTAGTAGAGAAATTGTGGTTCCTTCATTATGTCCTAATCCTAAGAATTCTAAGGAGAAATCGTTGCATTCTTTGGATGTTGTTAGAGCTTTGAAATATTATGTTGAAGCTACTAAGTCTTTCCGAAAGACTTCTAGTCTATTTGTTATCTTTTCCGGTTCTAGAAAAGGCCAGAAAGCTTCTGCCATTTCTTTAGCATCTTGGTTGAAATCTTTAATTCATCATGCCTATGTCGAGTCGGGTAAAACTCCGCCTCAAAGGATTACAGCTCATTCTACTAGGTCAGTTTCTACTTCCTGGGCGTTTAGGAATGAAGCTTCGGTTGATCAGATTTGCAAAGCAGCAACTTGGTCCTCTTTGCATACTTTTACTAAATTCTACCATTTTGATGTGTTTTCTTCTTCTGAAGAAGTTTTTGGTAGAAAAGTACTTCAGGCAGCGGTTTCAGTTTGAATCTTCTGCTTATGTTTTCATTAAACTTTATTTTGGGTGTGGATTATTTTTCAGCAGGAATTGGCTGTCTTTATTTTATCCCTCCCTCTCTAGTGACTCTTGCGTGGAAAGATCCACATCTTGGGTAGTCATTATCCCATACGTCACTAGCTCATGGACTCTTGCTAATTACATGAAAGAAAACATAATTTATGTAAGAACTTACCTGATAAATTCATTTCTTTCATATTAGCAAGAGTCCATGAGGCCCACCCTTTTTGTGGTGGTTATGATTTTTTTGTATAAAGCACAATTATTCCAATTCCTTATTTTATATGCTTTCGCACTTTTTTCTTATCACCCCACTTCTTGGCTATTCGTTAAACTGATTTGTGGGTGTGGTGAGGGGTGTATTTATAGGCATTTTGAGGTTTGGGAAACTTTGCCCCTCCTGGTAGGAATGTATATCCCATATGTCACTAGCTCATGGACTCTTGCTAATATGAAAGAAATTAATTTATCAGGTAAGTTCTTACATAAATTATGTTATTCATGATTCAGAAAGAGAATGTAATTTTAAACAACTTTTCAATTTACTTGTATTATCAATTTTGCTTAGTTCTCTTTGTATCGATTGTTAAATAGTAATCTTAGATGAGCTCAGGAGTGCTCATATGTCCTTAGCCATCTCACAGCAGTGTTTGCAAAAATGTTTATATTAATGTTATACATAGTTAAATACACTGCTGTTATTGAATGCTACAGACACTCTATGGCAGCAAAGTTTGCAACAATGTATAACATTGCTATAAACATATTTGCTACAGACTCGTATATTTCTTCAGATGTTAAAGGTACATGAAACCCAACATTTTTCCTTCATGATTTAGCTAGAGAATACAATTTTAAACAACTTTCCCATTTACTTCCATTATCTATTTTGCATCATTCTCTTGGTATGCTTTGTTGAAGATGCAGCAATGCACTACTGGGAGTTAGCTGAATGCATTCGGTGAGCCAATAACATAAGCACATATGTGCAGCCACCAATCAGCAGCTCCTGAGTCTACCTAGATATGCTTTTCAATAAAGGATATCAAGAGAAACAAAATAGATCATAGAAGTAAATTGGAAAGTTGTTTAAAATCATATTATCTGACTGAATCATGAAAGAAAACAATTGGGTTTCATATCCCTTTAATCTGAACAAGTATAGCACATTATTGTCCTTGTATAAACTAATAGTAATATTTACAAAATAAATGTGCTATGACGATTTCTCATTCTGACGTTGCTCCTTAAGAGGAAATCTTAGTTTAAAATAATATTGAAGTCTAAATTAAAGTTGTATGATTCAGTTAGAGCTTGTCATTTAACAAATAAAAACTGCCAGTTTACTTCTGTTGTCAAATTTACCTTTTTCTCTTGATGTCCTTTTGAAAAGTTCCTCCCTTCCATAATAGAATGCCTAGCTAAGCTCAGGAGCATGCATGTATGGCAGCAGTGTTACGTGTACACTCATAAGTATACCTCAGTATATGCTCATACTGAGTTTTTACAAAGGATACTGAGAGAAAAAAGTAATTTTTATAATATGGACAAATATTTTTCTTAAACACTCAGTCTGAATATTGAAACTTTTATTTTGACTTCCATATCACTTTAAAGGGATATGAAACCCAAACAAATATTTTGTGATTCAGACAGAGCATACAATTAAAAAAAAGTTTCCAATTTACTTCTATTATCAAAATTTAGTTGTTCCCTTGGTATTCTTGTTGAAGATACCTAGGTAGGTGTCTGGAGCACTATATGGCAGGAAATAGTGTTGCCATTTAGTGGTCTTGAAAATGGATAACATTCTTGCAAAACTGCTGTAATTTAGTGCTTCAGAAACGTGCACAATCCTGAGTTTACATCTCTGTTTTTCAACAAAAGATACCAAAAGAACAAAGTACATGTGATAATAGAAGTAAATTGGTTGACTGGGTTTCGTTTCCCTTTAAGCTGAATTATATTACAGTATTCCACAGAATATTAAAAAAAAACCATTTGTTTCACAGGTCTGGCAACAGTGGAAGCGTACAATATTAAGGCTAATGAGTGGCTCCATGCTGCACCGATGAACACCCGGAGGAGCAGTGTTGGTGTAGGCGTTGTTGCAGGTATGTGCTGTTCGCTTAAACTGAATCTCATAATTATGAGCTAGAGAGTCTTAAAGAATTTAGCTTTTGAACAGATACGTGAAGAGTCTATAGATCTTATTACAATAGAAAGATTGTGCTAATTGTTGGGTTTTTTGTTTAGGTTTTTTTTGAGGGTAGAGTGGTAAAATGCAAAAAAACTACAAAAAGGTATTATTTACAGATTCCGCACTTTTATAAAACAAGTATATAAAAGTATAGTAAATTTACTTTGTAAAGGAGTTGAGTGGTTTGTGTAGGAAGCGTGAAATGTTGACAGTTTATAACATAAGTCAGAATTAGAAGTGCTCACCCTTGCTACAATATGCAGGACAAGATTTCTCGCATTAACTGCACCTTCTCACTGGGAACTGTTTCCCTCACTGGGATAAAACGTTTATGCATTTCCTATTCACTTATATTTTGTGTTCTGCAATCTTAAAATGTTAGTCTCTGTTTATACAGATAAATGTTAATATAGTTACATTGATGCAGATACTTTCATGAAGAAAATAGAGAAGGCTATATAAGGATTACTGACACAATTTTGAGTAGAATGAGGACTTTCTTGATTTGAGTTTACTTTTACCTTTATATAAATAATTGCAGATATGTTGATCTATATAATAGTTTTTTCAAGGTCCTTTTAACTAAAAGTCACAATTTGGATTCAGCAAGGTTGAACCCCCCCCTCCCCCCCATAAAAACTCCTTTTTATCGTATTTGTTTTGTAAACATTGTGCTTTGTCCCATACTCCCTACGGAGGCTAACAAGTAAAATCTGTACGCAGGTTTTCAAAATGCTGCAAATCGCCTAAACTAGTAATTCGATTTACAGCATTTGCAGGTTATACTTAGTTTTCCTCTCTTTGGAGTGTGGGACAAGCAAAATTTTACACAAAAGAAATAATTTCTCTTGTAAGGTGTATCCAGTCCACGGGTTCATCCATTACTTGTGGGATATTCTCCTTCCCAACAGGAAGTTGCAAAGAGGACACCCACAGCAGAGCTGTCTATATAGCTCCTCCCCTAACCCCCACCCCCAGTCATTCTCTTTGCAACTCTCGACAAGATAGGAAGTATAAAGAGATATGTGGTGACTTAGTGTAGTTTTACCTTCAATCAAGAGTTTGTTATTTTTAAACGGTACCGGCGTTGTACTGTTTTACTCTCAGGCAGAAATTAGAAGAAGAGTTCTGCCTGGAGGTTGATGATCTTAGCGGTTTGTAACTAAGGTCCATTGCTGTTCTCACACATAACTGAAGAGTATGGGATAACTTCAGTTGGGGGAACGGTCTGCAGATTACCTGCTTTGAGTACTTTTATTTCTAGAGAAAGGATAAGTTCTAGAAAATGCTGACAGAACCTTGTGTATTTGGGGTAAGCTAGATGCAGTGATTTTACAACGACTGGGATCATGCTTACAAAATAGGGTAATACTCATGTTAATACTCATATTAATTAGTGACAAAACGTTAGTGACAAAACGTTTACATGTTTCATAAATGGGACGTTTTTTTTTTCTGAGGGTGATAAGTCTTTAGTTGGGGCCTAGTTTCCACATGGCTAGTCAGATACTCCTAGGAGTATTCCCTTAAGGCCCCTCTGACATCGAGTAAATGGTGGGAGGGGCCTATTTTCGCGCTTTAGTTGCGCAGTTTTCTTTCAGACTGAGACATCCAGCTTCCCTAGAGGAGTCCTCTTGCATCTGAGGACCACTATAGAGGGCTTATTTCTTCCCTTATCGCATTTGAGGGCAGGTAGGAGCCACAGCAGAGCTGTGGCAAGGTGCTTAACTGTCTCTTACCGGTGGTTGACATTTTTTAAATCCGGTTTGGGGGCTAAGGGGTTAATCATCCATTTGCAAGTTGGTGCGAAGTTGCTTTAGTCCCTTACACACACTGTAAAAATTTCGAAGACTACTACATTTTAACACTGTTTTGCAGTTTAAGTGCTATTTTTTTTCTCTTAAAGGCACAGTACCGTTTTTCTTTAATTGCTGTTTCACATTTATTAAAGTGTTTTCCAAGCTTGCTGGTGTCATTACTAGTCTGTTAAACATGTCTGACAGAGAGGAAACTCCATGTTCAATATGTTTAGAAGCCATTGTGGAACCCCCTCTTAGAATGTGTACCAAATGTACTGAAGTTTCTATTAACTATAAAGACCATATTATGGCTTTTAAAGATTTATCACCAGAGAATTTTCAGACTGAAAAAAGGGAGGTTATGCCATCTAGCTCTCCCCATGTGTCAGAACCTATAACTCCCGCCCAAGTGACGCAAAGTACATCTAGCGCGTCTAATTCTTTTACCTTACAGGACATGGCAGCAGTTATGACTTCTACTCTCACAGAGGTATTGTCCAAACTGCCAGGATTACAAGGAAAGCAAGACAGCTCTGGGGCTAGAACAAATACAGAGCTTTCTGACACTTTAATAGCTGTGTCCGATATACCCTCACTAGGCTCCGAAGCCGGTGCAAGGGAGTTTCTATCTGAGGTTGACATTTCAGATTCAGGGAAGGCTTTACTTCAGTCCGATTCTGAAATAACAGCGTTTAAATTTAAGCTCGAACACCTCCGCTTATTGCTCAGGGAGGTTTTAGCGACTCTGGATGACTGTGACCCCATTGTAGTTCCAGAGAAATTGTGTAAAATGGACAAATACTTTGCAGTGCCTGTTTACACTGATGTTTTTCCAGTCCCTAAGAGGTTTTTGGAAATTATTACTAAGGAATGGGATAGACCAGGTGTACCGTTCTCTCCCCCTCCTGCTTTTAAAAAGATGTTTCCCTTAGATGTTGCCATACGGGACTCGTGGCAGGCGGTCCCTAAGGTGGAGGGAGCTGTTTCTACCCTAACTAAGCGTACAACTATCCCTGTCGAGGACAGTTGTGCTTTCCTAGATCCTATGGATAAAAAATTGGAGGGTCTCCTTAAGAAAACTTTTACTCATCAAGGTTTTATTCTCCAGCCTCTTGCATGCATTGCTCCAGTTACTGCTGCAGCGGCTTTTTGGTTTGAGTCTCTTGAGGAGGCTCTACAGGTGGAGACCCCGTTAGATGATATTTTAGGATTAAAGCTCTTAAGTTAGCTAATTCCTTTATTTCTGATGCCGTTTTTCATTTAACCAAGCTAACGGCTAAGAATTCAGGTTTTGCCATTCTGGCGCGTAGGGCGCTATGGCTTAAGTCCTGGTCAGCAGACGTTACTTCAAAGTCTAAGCTTCTTAACATCCCCTTCAAAGGACAGACCCTATTTGGGCCTGGCCTGAAGGAGATCATCTCTGACATTACCGGAGGAAAAGGTCACGCCCTTCCTCAGGATAGGTCCAATAAATTAAGGACCAAACAGAATAATTTTCGTTCCTTTCGAAACTTCAAGGGTGGCGCAGCTTCGGCTTCCTCTAATGCAAAACAAGAGGGAAATTTCGCCCAGTCCAAACCAGTCTGGAGACCTAACCAGACTTGGAAGAAAGGGAAGCAGGCCTAAAAGCCTGCTGCTGCCTCTAAGACAGCATGAAGGAGACCGGATCTAGTTGGGGGCAGACTTTCTCTCTTCGCCCAGGCTTGGGCAAGAGACGTCCAGGATCCCTGGGCACTAGAGATTGTTTCCCAGGGATATCTTCTGGAATTCAAAGGTTCATCTCCAAAGGGGAGATTTCATCTCTCACAATTATCTGTAAACCAGATAAAGAGAGAGGCATTCTTACGTTGCGTTCAAGACCTACTGTTTATGGGAGTGATCCACCCAGTTCCAAGAGAGGAACAGGGGCAGGGTTTCTATTCAAACCTGTTTATAGTTCCCAAAAAAAAAAAAGGAACTTTCAGACCAATCTTGGATCTCAAGATCCTAAACAAATTTCTCAGGGTCCCATCCTTCAAGATGGAGACAATCCGAACCATCCTCCCTATGATCCAGGAGGGTCAATATATGACTACTGTGGACTTAAAGGATGCTCCGATTCACAGAGAGCATCATCAGTTCCTCAGGTTCGCCTTCCTAGACGGGCATTACCAGCTTGTGGCTCTTCCCTTCGGGTTAGCCACGGCGCCAAGAATCTTTACGAAGGTTCTAGGGTCCCTTCTGGCGGTTCTAAGGCCGCAGGGCATAGCGGTGGCTCCTTACCTAGACGACATTCTGATACAGGCGTCGACTTTTCAAATCGCCAAGTCCCATACGGACGTTGTTCTGGCTTTTCTGAGGTCTCACGGGTGGAAAGTGAACAGAGAAAAGAGTTCTCTCCTCTCACGAGAGTTTCCTTCCTAGGAACTCTGATAGATTCAGTAGAAATGAAATTTTTTCTGACAGAGGTCAGGATATCAAGGCTTCTAACTTCCTGCCGTGTTCTTCATTCCACTTCTCGGCCGTCAGTGGCTCAGTGTATGGAAATGATCGGCCTAATGGTAGCGGCAATGGACATGGTTCCATTTGCCCGCCTACATCTCAGACCACTGCAGCTTTGCATGCTCAATCAGTGGAATGGGGACTACACAGATTTGTCTCCTCTGTTAAATCTGGATCAAGAGACCAGGGATTCTCTTCTCTGGTGGTTATCTCGGGTCCATCTGTCCAGGGGAATGAGTTTCTGCAGGCTAGAGTGGACTATAGTGACGACAGATGCCAGCCTTCTGGGCTGGGGCGCAGTCTGGAACTCCCTGAGGGCTCAGGGTTCGTGGACTCAGGAGGAGGCACTCCTTCCGATAAACATTCTGGAACTCAGAGCGATATTCAATGCTCTTCAGGCTTGGCCTCAGCTAGCTGCGGTCAAATTCATCAGATTTCAGTCAGACAATATCACGACTGTAGCCTATATCGACCATCAGGGGGGAACAAGGAGTCCCCTGGCAATGATGGAGGTTTCCAAGATAATTCTATGGGCAGAGGTTCACTCTTGCCATCTCTCAGCTATCCATATCCCAGGAGTAGAGAACTGGGAGGCGGACTTTCTAAGTCGGCAGACTTTTCATCCGGGGGAGTGGGAACTCCATCCGGAGGTATTTGCCCAGCTGATTCAACTATGGGGCAAACCAGAACTGGATCTGATGGCGTCTCGTCAGAACGCCAAGCTTCCTTGTTACGGGTCCAGGTCAAGGGATCCCCAGGCAGCACTGATAGATGCTCTAGCAGTGCCCTGGTCCTTCAGCCTGGCTTATGTGTTTCCACAATTTCCTCTCCTCCCTCGTCTGATTGCCAAGATCAAGCAGGAGAGAGCTTCAGTGATTTTGATGGCACCTCCGGTTAGCTTTTGAGACTGCTGGCCAGCAGCCTCCTGAAAGAATTACAGCTCATTCTACTAGTGCGGTAGCTTCCACTTGGGCTTTTAAACATGAGGCCTCTGTTGAACAGATTTGTAAGGCGACGACTTGGTCTTCGCTTCATACTTTTTCTAAATTCTACAAATTTGATACTTTTGCTTCCTCTGAGGCTATTTTTGGGAGAAAGGTCTTACAGGCAGTGGCGCCTTCCATTTAAGTTCCTGCCTTGTCCCTCCCTTCATCCGTGTCCTAAAGCTTTGGTATTGGTATCCCACAAGTAATGGATGAACCCGTGGACTGGATACACCTTACAAGAGAAAACAAAATTTATGCTTACCTGATAAATTTCTTTCTCTTGTGGTATATCCAGTCCACGGCCCGCCCTGTCACTTTAAGGCAGGTGTTTTTATTTTTTTAAACTACAGTCACCACTGCACCCTATAGTTTCTCCTTTTTCTTACTTGTCTTCGGTCGAATGACTGGAGGTGGGGGTTAGGGGAGGAGCTATATAGACAGCTCTGCTGTGGGTGTCCTCTTTTCAACTTCCTGTTGGGAAGGAGAATATCCCACAAGTAATGGATGAACCTGTGGACTGGATACACCACAAGAGAAAGAAATTTATCAGGTAAGCATAAATTTTGTTTTCCTTCTTAATATGAGGAGAGTCCACGACTTCATTCCTTACTTGTGAGAAATACAGAACCTGGCCACCAGGAGGAGGCAAAGACACCCCAGCCAAAGGCTTAAATACCTCCCCCACTTCCCTCATCCCCCAGTCATTCTTTGCCTTTCATCACAGGAGGTTGGCAGAGAAGTGTCAGAAGATTTCAGAGTAGTTCCTTGTGAAGGGTTTCTGCCCTTCGAGATGGTACTGGAGTTTTAAGTAGTCTTGTCAGCCTCTCAGTGAGAGCATTGATGAAAGGAGATGCTGGGAGTGTCTTTCTGTGAATCCATCCAGACTCATATTAACAGCTCCTTAAGCAATCAGCGTTGAGGAGTTTCGCTCCCTGCTTTCTTCACTCAAGTCCATGTCAGAAGCGCTGCTACAATCTGTCAAACATGAAGGACCGTGTCACTGTTCCACGGCATAGATTCCGGTTAGACTGTTTCATTATTTTACACACATGTTAACGATAGAAGACAGGGTCACATTGGGACTCCTTATCTTTATGGAATCAAGTGTTAATATCTCCTGAGGGGGATTATTGAACAGTGGGGTTTTTTAATCATATTTGTTATGTGATTTCGACTGCTTATGTGTAAGGAAGTTTTGGCTCTTAGGCTGAAACGGAACGTAGAGGTTATTTTCATTTTGAGAGCTGCGCAGTTTCTTTATATTAAGATGGCCCGCTTTTTCTTTAGCAGGGCCAGAATCTGTATGAGCACCATGTGACCGGAAGAGGTCAAGTTTTTTCCCCTGCTTCCGATTCCTGACCGGGTGTCTGCGGAGAGGAGCATCTTCTCTATCTGTCTGGGTCATAGGAGGTGGTGAGTGCCCCAGCCATTGGGGGTATAAGGTGCCAGTTGTTTTTTCTCCTTTTCTATAATTTGATATAGACTAGTTATGGAGGATTCTGATATTTTAGAGGGGGATCCCTCCGATACAGAATTTAATACCTGTGTATATTGTGAGGAGGCCTGGGTAATCCAGCCCTCTCATTTATGTTCCTTATGCCGCAATAGGGTGTTCTCATCAACTAATGTTGAGATGTTAGAGACCACTGACCCATCCGCCTCTGAGGATTCTTCATCCAGTGAGATGTGTTCCCTAGATTCTGTTCCTACATATGCAGTTTTCCCAAGTTCCAATCCTTCTTCACCTGTAAGGGGTTTGTTTCCACCAGAGGTTACTAAGCAGTTCCGCATGGCCATCTCTACGGCCTTAGCAGTGTTACCTATTCCTGCTACGCGTAAGAGTAGGGGCAATCCAGGCTCTCTTGCCCAAGGACATTTGTGTAAATTAACGATTGTATCTGATCAGTCCTTTGGGGATGTGGTTCCCTCTGAGGCCTCAGAGGGAGAACCTCCAGGGTCGGAGTCTGCTGACTTGGGTCCTCCGACTGCGGAGGGCTTAGGATTTAGATTGGCACGCCTGCTTTTACTTCTGAGAGAAGTTTTGGCGATGTTAGAGGTTCCCAGTACTGATCCGTCAGCTGAATCTCAGTCCTCTAAATCTGATAACGATCTTAACTAGACGAGGGGAGGATGGGATCCTATTCCTTGTCGTCTTGTTTTACTTTTTGTTTTATTGTTTATTTAGAATCCCAGTTTCAAGCTGTATGGGGGATTGTGTTGTATGACAGGCAGGACCTGTTTTTGTTTGCACACTCCTTTTTCAGGGCATTTGCCTGTTTTTTTTTTACTTTGCTATTCCGTTCCGGATAGTTTTTTTGTTTTTTAGAGCTCTCGGTTGTTGTAGAAACTCTTCTTAGAAAGGCGTTTCGTCACATGGAATTTTTGGTAATATCAACTTTGATGGTCGAGATTGTTGGAGATTTCTTTTCAGGGTGATCCCCTGATGATTTCGAGAAAAATTTTAAGCCCCTGAGCTTAATTTCTTTAATTTGATTATTCAATTGTTCTAGCCTGCTGGAACTTAAGAAGTTTCGTTTTCAGCTTTGATTGTTCCGGCAGATACGTTGTATCCTAGATTAGAGGCAGGACCTGTTGTGGATACTAGTTAGGTTTGCTCCTTCTTTGTATACAAGAGAAGGATTTTTTTTTCTAGATTTCTGGTCCAGGTACAGCAGACCCATCTATCCCAGTTAACAGGCTGTTTAGGTATTATTTGAGGTGGATGCTTGATACTGGATCACATGGATCTAGGGGTCCTAGAGGCCGGAACTAGGCTTCTTTCTGGGCAATTGTCTTCTCAGTGAAAGGGAAGTTTTTAAAGTGACCTTTGGAGTCATTGTCCCGGTATCTATCACACTATGGGAATATTTTCCTCCACTGTTGGTGCATGCCCTAATAGGGGGATGGTCTTCCAATCCTAATTGGGTTCTATGATTTTTAAGCAGAGCTTATTAATTCTTCTTTTGTTGGAGAATGTAAGGTTCTCCCTTCTTTTTGTTTCTTCGGATCTGGTGGCAGTGTCCTGCTTACAGATTTTACAGTAGTTACCGGGTCTCGGCTTTTATGAGTTTCTTACCTTCGCCTGCTAATAGACCTTTTGGGTTTTTCTCGTGTCTTTTCGATTCTCAGAGTTGGATCTAGACCGGAGTTGCTTGTGTATACACCAGAGTGGATCTTGGATGCTGTTTTGTCTTATGGACAGGAATTTTCCCTGAGATCTTGCAAAAATTTACCCATCAGGTTATGCCCTCCAGTCCCCCTTCTGGTCTTTGTTGATGCATGGGTGGAGAGTGATATACACACCCGTGGCCGAGACTTCGGCATGGAGTTGGTGTATCTGTCTTAACAGACTTACATGGAATACCGGTTGGGGAAATCAATCCCAGTGTTCCATTCAGATCTCCCTGTTCGGAGAAATTATTCTCTTAAGCTCTCCTGGGGCGGTTTTGACTTTGTCGCTTCCTTGTCCGTGGGGAGAGAGTGTCCTAGTGAGGTCCGTGGGTTGGGAGTTTCTTTCCAATTATTCCTTTGGTTCCTCAGCGAGCATTCTGCTTGGAGGATTTGGTCTTCTGGGTTCATACCAGTTGAGACCTCTCAGTGGGGGGATCTTCTTTTGGAGAAGGAGAGTTCCTCCTGCTAAACGGGGGGGAGGGGGGGTCTCGTGTTTGATGGTGGGCGGAGGCCCACTTCGGCTCATTGCCAGCGACCCTCTCTATGAGTGTACTCTTCAGGATCGGATGTCCCCTACAATCATTCCCTTCTACAAATGTTTGTATTTGATGGGGAAGACGATCAAGATTTTAAGGTGTCAGTGTTGGCTCCACCGCTTCTGTAGCAGAAGGTGGGTTTGAACCCAGGTGGGGCTCCAGCCTTTTCATCCAGAATATGCTAGACAACTAGCATTCCTTAGAGGTTTATTTTTAACCTCCTCTTTCAGCTATTTCACGCTTTTGTTGTGGATGGTTCGATCTTAGCAGGAGCAGGCATCAGTGAGATGGTTGGCTCCGTTTATATCTATGAGTTGTATCGCAGTTAGGGGCTTCGCCTCCCTGGACCTTATTACAGGGATTTGCTGGAGCAGGGTCCTTGTGTTCATCACAATCTGGATTCTCTGAGGCTGACTGCGTGGAATTGAACGCTTAGTCTTAGCCATGAGAAGTTTTTCTGAAAGAATTGTTGATACTCTCGTTTTAGCTAATATCGTTGCATAAGGGGTGCAGGACCTCCTTGTTCTGGTATGAAGGCACGGATTCCTCAGGCATAAGACCAGGTTCTCCAGGATCCTTCCTTTCTCCAGGATGCTCTGGAGAATTGCCTTTTCTGTTGGCCCCATTAGGGGACATATTTCGGCCCTATCTGTTTTACTGCTCGAGAGGCTCACTGAGCTTCCAGATGTCCAGTCTTTGGTTCAGGTTTTGACTAGATCAGGACTGTGTTTAGATCTATTGCTCCTCTTTGGAGTTTACATCTTGTTCTAAGTTTTGCAGAAGGCTCCCTTTGGGCTTATGCATAATGTTGACATTAAAATTTTCTTTCTTCAAAGGTTCTTTTTTCTATTGGCTATTGCTTCAGCGCGCAGAGTTTTTCATGCGGCTAAGGTTGTTCTTTACTGAGTTCTTCCTATGGTTGTTTCATATCGCAACATCAATCAGGAGATTGTGGTTCCTTCCTTGTGTCCTAACCCTTCTTCTTAGAAGGAGTGGTTATTTCATAACTTGGATGTGGTTCGGGCCTTGAAGTTCTATCTTCAGGCTACAAAGGAGTTTTGTCAGACTTCTTACTTGTTTGTGTCTATTCTGGGAAGTGTAAGGGGCAAGAAGCCTTGTCCACTTCCTTGTTTTTCTGGTTGAAGAGCATTGTTCGCTTAGCTTATGAGTCAGCGGGACACAAGCCTCCTCAGAGGATTAAAGGGACATTAAACCCAAAATTTTTCTTTCATTATTCAGTTAGAAAATACCATTTTTAAAAAGTTTCCAATTTACTTCTATTATCAAAAATGTTTCATTTTCATGTTATTCTTTGTTAAAGAGATACCTAGGTAGGTAGCGTGCTTATGCCTGAAGCACTACAGGACAGGAAATAGTGCTGCCATCTAGTGCTACTGCTAATGTATCACATTGTTGCAAAACTGCTGCTATATAGTGCTGCAGACACGTGCACACTCTTGAGCTTACAATTCTGCTTTTCAAATAAGGATAACAAGAAAACAAAGAAAATATGATAATAGAAGTAAATTAGAAAGTTGTTATATTCTATCTAAATCATGAAAGAAAAAAATTGGGTTTTACATCCCTTTAAGGCTCATTCAACTAGACCTGTGGTTTCCTCTTGGGTCTTTGAGAACGAGGCCTCTAGGGATCAGATTTGTAGGGCGACTACCTGGTCTTCCTTACATATTGTTTAAAATTTTTACATATTTGGTGTTTTTGCTTCGGCAGAAGCAGCTTTTGGGAGAAAGGGTTTTGCAGGTTGTGGTGCTCTCAGAACAGGGTGCGCCTCTCTTTTTACCCTCCCATTTTCGTTCAGTGTCCTCTAGAGCTTGGGTATATTTTTCTCACAAGTAAGGAATGAAGCCGTGGACTCTCCTCATATTAAGAAGGAAATATAAATGCTTACCAGATGATTCCCTTTCCTTCTGTATGAGGAGAGTCCACGGCCCCCGCACAAATTCTCTGTTGGACGAACTTAAATTTGGTTTTGTTCTTCTGACACCATTTATACCTTGATATTTCTCCTACTGTTCCTTGTTCCCTCGGCAGAATGACTGGGGGATGAGGGAAGTGGAGGAGGTATTTAAGCCTTTGGCTGGGGTGTCTTTGCCTCTTCCTGGTGGCCAGGTTCTGTATTTCCCACAAGTAAGGAATGAAGCCGTGGACTCTCCTCATACAGAAGGAAAGGAAATTATCTGGTAAGGATAATTTATGTTTTTTTAAAGTGATAATAAAGTCTCCCCATTTTAAAATCAGATCTGGAATGTGGAGTTTAATTCATCAGTTGTAATGAAGATGCACTATATGTTACTTTTTAATATAGATATGAAATTCAAATACCCCGTGCCCCGCTGCCCACTTTAAAAGTCTTTTTTTTTTGTGTGTGTGATAACGGTTTGAATTGTTCTCCAATCACTGCTTTCCCCATATGGCACTTTTGTTGTAGCTAGAGCACTGATTGGAGAACAAACTGTTGGCTCACAGAAAAATTTACTTTTGAAGTGGGTGCGGAGCTCTGGGAATTTGAATTTCATATCAATATTAAAAAGTAAGTTATAGCGCAACTTCATTACAACTGATGAATTAAACTCTATCTAAAATATCACTAACATTCCGGAAATGTTTTTATAAAGAGGAAATTTTACTATCACTTTAATGTCATTTTAAGTAGTGTATAACATTGTTGCTATATATTCCTGCCTCTATGCACGCCCATAGAAAGGATCTGCATTTTAATTTGATTACATAAATAAAGTGGAATTTTTTTATATTGTATGCTGAACCATGAAAGTTTAATTTTAACTCCATATCTCTTTTTATATATAGATTAAAAGAAAACAGACAATCAAGTTTGACTTGATTCACCTAATCAAATTTCACAAACACTCTTCCTGTTATATAAATTGTATGATCTGTGATCACTTGCATAACACAACAGATAGATATTCTCTCAGGGGCAAAGTTCATTACCAGCAATTGTATTTTACAGATTTTACATATACACATGACTCTCACGTGATCAACATGATACAGTATAACACCCACATCATTTAAAGGGAAATGAAACGCCAATATTTTCTTTTTTGCGATTCAGCCAGAGCATACAATTATAAAAAAAAAAAAAAGTTTATAATTTTACTTCTTCTTTGTATTGCTGCCATCTTGTGGTCTTGCAAATGGATAATATTCTTTCAGAACTGCTACCATATATTGCTTCAGAAATGTGCACGCTCCTGAGCTTACTTACCTGCTTTTTCATAAAAAATAGCCAATAAAATTGTGAGGATTACCATCTTAATATGGGAAGAATCCACAGCTGCATTCCTTACTTCTGGGAAATACTGAACCTGGCCACCAGGAGGAGGCAAAGTCACCCCAGGCAAAGGCCCAAATACCTCCCCCACTTCCTCACAGTCATTCTTTGCCTTTCGTCACAGGAGGTTGGCAGAGAAGTGTTAGAAGATTTCGGAGTAATCTCTTATAGAGGGTAGTACACTTCGAGATGGGCCTGTTGTTTTAAGTAGTCCTGTCAGCGCCTCAGTGAGAACATGGATGAAAGTTATAGTCCGGAGATGCAGGGAGAGTCTTTCTGCGAAAGCATCCCAACTCGTATTAACAGCTCCATAGGCAATCAGCGTTGATGAGTTTCGCTGCCTGCTTTCTTCACTCATGTCTATGTCAGAAGTGATGCTACTATCTGTCACACTTGAAGGGCCGTGTTCTTGTTCCACGGCATAGATTCTGGTAAGATCGTTTCATATTTTATACATGTATGATAACGCAAGAAGACAGGGTCACAGTGTGACTCCTTTTATCTGTATAGAATCAAGGGTTAATATCTCCTTAGGGGGATTATTGAACAGGGGGGAATAATCTTATATGTTTATTTGATTTTATCCTGCTTTTATGTGTGAGATGTTATGGACTTATACAGTTGTGCTCATAAGTTTACATACCCTGGCAGAATTTGATTTATTGGCCATTATTCAGAGAATATCAATGATAACACAAAAACTTTTCTTTCACTCATGGTTAGTGTTTTGCTCAAGCCATTTATTATCAATCATCTGTGTTTACTCTTTTTAAATCATAATGACAACAGAAACTACCCAAATGACCCTGATCAAAAGTTTACATACCCTGGTGATTTTGGCCTGTTAACATGCACACAAGTTGACACAAAGGGGTTTGAATGGCTATTAAAAGTAACCATCCTCACCTGTGTTCTGTTTGCTTGTAATTAATGTGTGTGTATAAAAGGTCAATGAGTTTCTGGACTCCTGACAGACCCTTGCATTTCATCCAGTGCTGCAATGATGATTCTGGATTCTGAGTCATGGGGAAAGCAAAATAATTGTCAAAGGATCTGCAGGAAATGGTAGTTGAACTATATAAAACAGGAAAGGGATATATATATAAAAAAAGATATCCAAGGAATTGAGAATGCAAATCAGCAGTGTTCAAACTAATCAAGAAGTGGAAAATGAGGGGGTCTGTTGAAACCAATTCATGGTCAGGAAAACCAACTAAAATTTCAGCCAGGAAAATTGTTCAGGATGCAAAGACAAACCCACAAATAACTTCAGGTGAAATACAGGACATGTGGTGTGGCTGTTTCAAGATGCACAATAAGGAGGCACTTGAAGAAAGATGGGCTGCATGGTTAAGTCGCCAGAAGAAAGCCATTACTACGCAAATGCCACAAAGTATCCCGCTTACAATACACCAAACAGCACAGAGACAAGCCTCAAACCTTCTGGCACAAAGTCATTTGAAATGATGAGACAAAAAATGTAGCTTTTTTGGCCACAACCATAAACGCTACATTTGGAGAGGAGTCAACAAGGCCTATGATGAAAGGTACACCATTCCTACTGTGAAACATGGAGGTGGATCGCTGATGTTTTGGGAATGTGTGAGCTACAAAGGCACAGGAAATTTGGTCAGAATTGATGACAAGATGAATGCAGTATGTTAACAAACAGAACGCCTCATTTTCCACTTCTTGATTAGAGTTGGAACACTGCTGATTTGCATTCTCAATTCCTTCTATATCTTTTTATATCTCTCTCCTGTTTTATACAGTTCAACTACCTTTTTCCCACAGATCCTTTGACAATTATTTTTCTCTCCCCATGACTCAGAATCCAGAAACGTCAGTGCAGCAGGAAAGATGCAAGGGTCTGTCAGGAGTCCAGAAACTCATTGACCTTTTATACACACACACTAATTACAAGCAAACAAATTACAGGTGAGGATGGTTACCTTTAATAGCCATTCAAACCCCTTTGTGTCAATTTGCATGCATGTTATCAGGCCAAAATCACCAGGGTATGTAAACTTTTGATCAGGGTCATTTGGGTAGTTTCTGTTGTCATTATTATTTAAAAAGAGTAAACACAGTTGATTGATAATAAATTACTTCAGCCAAACACTAACCATGAGTGAAAGAAAAGTTTTTGTGTTATCATTCATATTCTCTAAAAAATGGCCAAGAAATCATAAATTCCGCCAGGGTATGTAAACTTATGAGCACAACTGGAGGCTGTTATGGAATATACAGGTTTCCCTTTCACTTTGAGAGTCATGCAGCTTACAAGCTTGGCACGCTTTCTCATAGCAGGGACGGTCCTGCATTGTACACCATGTGATTCATTCCCTTTTTCCTGACCGGGTGTCTATCAGAGAGGAGCCATACATCTCTCTACTGTCTGGGTCATAGGAGGTGGTGAGTGCCCCAGCCATTGGGGTGTAAGGGTGCTGTTTTTTCTGAATAAAATAAGATGTTTTATTTCTCTAGTTCTCCGGTTATTGCACTAGCGATGGAGGATTCTGTTACTTTAGAGGGCACTCCCTCTATTCCTAATTCCTGTTTATATGGTGAGGAGGCCTTAGTTCCGCCCTCTCAATTATGTTCCATATGCCTTGATAATGTGATAATATCAAACTTGTTTGATACCACGGAGCCTTCCACCTCTGAGGAGTTGTCGTCCAGTTAGGTGCATACCCTACATTCTTATATCTCTACTCATGCAGTTTTCCTGTAGCATTGCTGATCCTCCATCAGGAGGAGGCCTTTTTCCACCAGACGTTACTGCGCAGTTCAGACGGCGGTGTCTGCGGCCTTTAATGCTTTACCTCGCCCTTCTAAGCGCAAGCAAAAGGTAACATATTGCACTTCTTCCCAGAGTACATCAGATATTTTATTGGATTTAACTGAGGGTTATCCGAGGATTAAGTTCTTTCTGAGACTGCAGAGTATGAACATTCTGGGTCGAAGTCTGCTGCCTCTAAAACTCCGGCTGCGGAGGAACCAGACTTTAGTTTAGGAATTTGCGCTTTCTTCTAAAGGAAATTTTTGACGCATTCAGAGGTTCCAGAGGCCAAATTGCCTGTTGAACCTTTAATTCCTAAATTGGATAAAGTTTGAGGACAGGGTGGTACCTTATCCTTCCCTGCCCCTGTTAGATGGCAAACATTATTAGGAATGAATAGGACAGGATTGGATTCCTTTTCCCCCCTCTTCTCCCTTTTAACAAATTGTCCCCGGTCCTGGACTCTCAATGAAGTTGTAAGGTTCCGTCCCTAAATGGGATGGCGTTATCTTCACCCTTGCTAACGTACTACTGTCCCGCTTGAGGATAGTTCTTCATTTGAAGAGCCCATGGATAAAAGATAGAAACTCTGTTAAAAAAGATGTTTCAACATACGGCGGCTGTTGCCGTGGTTACTGGAGAATTTACCTTCTGGTATGACTCCTTATAGGATTGATCGGGGTGGAGGATCCCCTCGACGTTACTCAGAAAAGATTTATGGCCTTGAGGGTTGTTAATTCTTTTATCTGTGCTGCTATTAGGCAGTTTATTCGCTTGAATGCTATAGCTTCAGCTTTTTCTGTTCAGGCCCGTCGGGCTCTGTCTGAAGTCTTGGTCTGCGGATATGACTTCTTCCCTCCCTTTAAGGGAATGATTTTGTCTGGTCCAGGCCTGGACTCAATTATCTCCATGGTCACAGGGGGTAAGGATGCCCTCCTACTGCAAGAGTATATGAACTAATCTAAGGGACGATTTTCATTCTGATAAAGCCCATGTCAGCAGTCCTCCGCTAAGCCAGAGCAAACAAAGAGCTCTTGAAAGCCGTCTCAGTCCTGGAATAAATCCAAGCAGAGCAAGAAGCCAGCCGAGTCTAAGTCGGCATGAACGGGCGGTCCCCGGTCCTCTTCTGGATCGTGTAGGGGGCAGTAGGTCGCTCTTTTCAGTTTCTTGGTTCTGGGACGTGCAGGATCCATGGGTCCTGGAGGTCATAGCTCAGGGTTACAAGATAGGTTTTAAGTCTCAGCCACCCAAGGGCAGATTCCTCCTGTCTTCCTGACCAGAAAGGAGGGAAGCCTTTCTGGGATGTGTATGGGATCTTTCCTCTTGGAGTTATTGTTCCGGTGCCTATCGCAGTGAGAGGTTTGGGATACTATTAAAACCTTTTCGTGGTCCCTAAGAAGGAGGGAACTTTCCATCCAATTCTGGACCTAAAGTGCTTAAGTAGGTTTTTAAATGTCCCCTCAATTAAGATGGAGGCAATAAGGTCCATTCTTCCCCTCGTTTGGGAGAGGTAGTTCATGACCACGATAGATCTAAATAATGCTCCTTTCTCGTACCAATCCTCAAGGACCACTTCCAGTTCCTAAGGTTTGCATTCCTGGACCAGCACTTCCAGTTTATTGCCCTTCCGTTTGGTCTAGCTAAAGAAATTTTTCAAAGAGTGGACCATTCGGAATATCTCCTGTTTTCTTCGATCCCATGGATGGCAGATTATATATCTATCAGATAATCTAGAGAGAGTTCTCTTGCATCAAGTACCAGGGTAGAATTCTCGGGTACTATAATAGTCTCCATAGACATGAGAATATTTCTAACAGACCATAGACATTACAAGCTAGCTTCAACATGTCTTGCCCTCCAGATCTCCTTAAGGCCATCTGCGGCTCGGTGTCTGGAGGTGATTGGTCTCAGGGTGTCCAGCTTGGACATCATTTCCTTTGCCAGGTTTCACCTCAGACTTTTGCAACTGCGCATGCTGAACTAGTGGAACGGCGTTCATTCGTATCCGTCTCAACAGATTTCTCTGGGCAACCAATCGGGAGAATTGCTCTCTGGGGTTTTTTTCAGGATCACTTGTCCTGAGGGACGTCCATCTCAAGACCATCCTGGGTGATTGTGACTACGATTGCGAGTCTGTCAGGATGGGGAGCTGTTTGGGGTGCCTGGAGGTAAAGCTCCCTCCTGATCTCTTTGTGGATCTTCGGGCAATATACAATGCTCTGAAGGCTTGGCTTCTGCTGGGTTCGTCCCAGTTAATCAGATTCCAATCAAAAAATATATTGTCGGTGGCTTACAGCAACCATCAGGGGGGAACAAGAAGCTTCCTAGTTTTGAGGGAAGTATCTCGGATTCTGGTGTGGGGGAGACCCGCATTTGTTCATTGTCAGCGATCCAAATTCCGGGTGTGGACAACTGGGAAGCGGATTTCCTCAGCAGACAATCCTTCCATCAGGGAGAATGGTCTCTCCATCCCGAGTGTTTGCAGAGATCTGCAAGAGGAAGATCTTATAATGTCTCAATACCAAGCTACCCAGATAGGGGTCGAGGTACAGGGATCCTCCAAGGCATTAGCGGTGCCTTGGAGGTTCAATCTAATTTATCCTTTCCGACCGTTACCACTACTTCCTAGTGTAGTGGCTCAAGTCAAGCAGGCATCAGTGTTGCTGACTGCTCCGTCTTGGCTGCGGAGGATATGGTTTGCGGATCTAGTGGGGATGTCATCATCTCCTCTGTGGAAGTTACCTTGTTGCAGGGATCTGCTGACCAAGGTCTCTTTGTTCCTCAATGTCTAGATTCTCTGAGGCTGACTGCGTGAAGATTGAACGCTTAGTCCTAGCCAAGAGAGGATTTTCTGAGAGAGTTATTTTTACTGTCATTCAAGCTCATAAGTTGGTTGCTTGTTGCATCTATCATAAGGTGTGGAGGACCTACTTATTCTGTTCTCCAGGATGAACTGGAGAAGGGCTTTTCTGCAAGTCCCCTGAAGGGACAGTTTTCGGCCCTGTCTGTGTTACTGCACAAGAGGTTTTCAGAGCTTCCAGATGTGCAGCCATTTGTTAAGGCTCTGCTGGGATCAGACCTGTGTTTAGATCTAAAGCTCCTCCTTGGAGTTTAAATCTTGTCCTTGAGGTTTTGCAACGGGCTCCGTGGAGCCTATGCATGAAGTAGACATTAAATTGTTGTCTTGGAAGGTTCCTTTTCTACTGGCTATTGCTTCTGCGTGCAAATTATCTGTGATTGCTGCCTTGCAATGCATCCCTCCTTATCTGGCTTTTCATGCTGATAAAGCTGTTCTACGAACCAATTTAGGTTTTCTTCCTAAGATTGTGTCAATTCGCAACATCAATCAAGAGATTGTGGTTCCTTTCTTATGTCCTAATCCTTCATCGAAGGAACGTTTACATCATATTTCTGGATGTGGTTTGTGCCTTGAAGTTCTATCTTCGGGCCACAAAGGAATTTAGACAAACCTCTTTCTCTGTTTGCTCTCTTTCCGGGAAGCGTAAAGGTCAGGGGACTTCCTTATCTTTTTTCTGAGGAGTGTCATCTGTTTAGCATAGAAACAGTGGGACATAAGCCTCCTCTTGAGGATTACTACTCTACGAGAGCAGTGCTTTCCTCTTGGGCCTTCAAAAATGAGGCCTCTATGGATCAGATTTGTAAGGCGGCTACCTGGTTCTCCTTACATACTTTTTCCAAAATGTTACAAGTTTGATGTTATTGCTTCTGCTGAAGCAACCTTTGGGAGAAAGGGTTTTGCAGGCTGTGGTGCCCTCAGATTAGGGTCCGCCTCTCTTTTTTCCCTCCGGTTAGCATTCCGTGTACTCTGGAGCTTGGGTATATGTTTCCCACAAGTAAGGAATGCAGCTGTGGACTCTTCCCATATTAAGATGGAAAACATAAATTCTGCTTACCTGATAATTTAATTTCCATCTGTATGGGAAGAGTCCACAGCCCCTGTCCATGTTCTCCGATGGGCGGCCCTAAATTTGAATTTTTTTTCTTCTGGCATCCTTTTCACCCTGATATTTCTCCTACTGTTCCTTGTTCCCTCGGCAGAATGACTGGGGTTGTGAGGAAGTGGGGGAGGTATTTTGGGCCTTTGGCTGGGGTGTCTTTTTCTCCTCCTGGTGGCCAAGTTCAGTATTTCCCACAAGTAAGGAATGCAGCTGTGGACTCTTCCCATACAGATGGTAATGAAATTATCAGATAAGCAGAATTTATGTTTTGTTATTGATTCATATTTTTCATTTTTAAAGTCACTTTTATTTTTAATCTTGCTTTTTTCGTTTGTGTCAATATTTGCTTTTAAAACATCTCCACATTTTTTGTTCCATATTATAGTTTGACTTAACTGGCCTGGTAAATGACAAAAGCGATATTTTTTTATTCAAATTTCTTTCACAAGCATCTCACTATGGGATTGGCTTTTAGGATTTCTTAAAACTATTTATCCAAGTCGTACTTTCTTAATGTTTGTTTTGTATTTGGGCGTTTTAGGTATGCTTTATGCAGTTGGTGGTTACGATGGAGCTTCCCGTCAGTGTCTTAGCACAGTTGAATGTTACAACCCAAGTACAAATGAATGGAACTACATTGCTGAAATGAGCACACGAAGGAGTGGAGCAGGTATCAGAAAATCATTGAATCTCTAAGCTATTTTAACTCAGGCTATGTATCATAATAGCCTAATTCATCTGCTTAAGTTTTTGTATATAATTACATCTAAATGACTTCATTCAAATTGAGTTGCCGGGAGCTACATTTATTTGTTGGTATTGTAATATTTAAACTAACAAAACAATTTTGTAGAACTTAAAGGACCAGTAAATACAGCAGATTTGCATAATCAGCAAATGCATGATAAAAAGACAATGCAATAGCAATAAGTATGATCTTAAAATGACTAGTATATTTTTTTTCTGACAAAAGTTATGTCTATTTCTACTCCTCCTGTATCACGTGACAGCCATCAGCCAATCGCAAATGCATATACGTATATTCTGTGAATTCTTGCACATGCGCATTAGGAGCTTGTGACTAAAAAAGTGTAAATATAAAAAGACTGTGCACATTTTGTTAATCAAAGTAAATTGGAAAGTTGTTTATCATTGCTGCTCTATCTGAATCATGAAAGTTTCATTTTGACTTGAGTATCCCTTTAAAGGGACAGTCTACTGCAGCATTTGTATTGTTTAAAAAGATAGATAATCCCTTTTATTACCCATTCCCCAGTTTTGCATAACCAACACAGTTATATTAATATATTTTTTACCTCTGTAATTACCTTGTATCTTAGCCTCTGCAAATCACCCCTTTATTTCATTTCTTTTGATAGACTTGCATTTTAGCCAATCATTGCTGACTCATAAATAACTCCACGGGAGTGAGCACAATGCTATCTATGAACACACATCTATGAGCACACATGAACTAGCTCTGTCTAGCTGTGAAAAACTGTCAAAATGCGCTGAGATAAGAGGCAGCCTTCAAGGGCTTAGAAATTAGCATATGAGGTTTAGCTTTCAACAAAGAATACCAAGAGAACAAAGCAAATTTGATGAAAAAAGTAAATTGGAAAGTTGTTTAAAATTGCATGCCCTGTCTGAATCATGAAAGTTTAATTTTGGATAGATGGTCGCTTTAGTAATGGTTAGAGACTTGGCACTCAAAACTTACATAACGAAATAAAAATATAGAGAAGTATAGGTTTTCACAAATATAGATCTATAATGGATCTTCTTTGTAACATGATTTTCAGCCATAAATGATTTCATTAGGTTTGGATTTAGTTTATAAAATGGCACATAAAATACTTATGTGTTATTGTCCAAGAAGATTTTGACAGGGAGAAAGCCACAGAATAATCTCGAGCATTGTATTATGCTTTAAGTGTATATAATGTGTGTACAGTGTATAGCCTAGCAAAATGTGTATTTGATACTTCTGAAACCAGAATCCTGCTGTGTTTCATCAGAGCTGGACGAACATTACCTAATATTGTAGTAGAGAGGAATTATATTTGATAATAAATACTTTAATTTGAGTTATTTACAAACATTGTGTGGCTTATTAGCATGTGGTATGGCCAGTACATTTGTCGTCAGTGCTTATGCATACTTGGACAAGAGAGGAGCATATTCTTGTGCCCTTTCATCTGTTCCATTGTGTCTGGGGAATCTTTAAAGCTATGATCAATTAACAGACTGAGATCTGAGAAACGCGTTGCTTACTGTGTTTTTATATATCAGAGTCATATATTTGACATCTGTTTTTATGTTTTATAATAAATTGTAACACTACAATTTTATTTGAGAGTCTAAACTTTATTCATCCCTTGAGGACACCTGGGATACCGGTACTCACGCTGGGCCAGTGAACTGGGACACTGCAAGTTCCCAATCTGCTTTACTTAGCACAATTGGGTGCTGCTCCATTTGTGAGTATTCATTTGTATCACCTTATACCACCTTGTCTCTACTATATCACAAAAGGAGGCGCCCTTGTGTTGTTGAACTCCCACTGGGTGTGCACCTAACCGTGATCTTCCTATAGTGTGTCAACACCACTTTAGGTCTGAGTAATCAATGGATTCATCCAAGGACTAACTTCCTGAACAGCTAAGATTGATTGGGACTATTGTCCATTGATTTATTGTTGTAATTTGACATAATTCAAGCTTATTATATTGTCATATATATTATAAGTCATGTCATCTTGTGTATATTCCATATATATATTTTTATACTGTATATTTGCTTGTATGCTATCCCATTGCGCCCCCTAGAGTTGACAAATATATTGTGTATCAACATATTAAGAGTATCAATTAATAACAAACAGCTACTTAAAAATACTTTAGTCTATGATTTCCAACTCATAGAATGGAATCTATTTTGTGAGATTTCATGTGCAACTTATAAGAGTAGTTTATGTATTTTTTTTAAAACAATTACTTGCAACTGTTGTGAATATTAGTGATCTATATCTATTAATGTGCTCCTTGGAGACCAATCTCTACAATACATTTGTACATTAATGTTTATTAAATTAAACAGGGCTTCTTTTGCCTCGTCAACAAGGATAGAGGTGTTCCAGTTTTTGAAGATTTAGGGATGTTAATCCAAGTATTTCCCTCAATTGATAGTTCCACATATACATGTGTAATAATATATTTGTGTGTGTGTATAATACAGTAATTTACATATCTTTCATGTATGTTATTTTTGGCCTTAAAATATTACACTTGTGTGTGTGAATAGTACACTATGTGTTATGCTTGTACTGCTATACTACTAGTAGTTATGGCTGTGCAATAATTTATTTAAGTGTGTGTTAATACTACAGTAATTTACATATCTTGTATGTATGTTCTTTATTGCTTTGCAATATTGTACTGGTGAGTGAATACTACAGTATTTATCATACTTGTACTGCTATACTACTACTAGTTATTGCTGTGCAATAATATATTTATATGTGTGTGGATACTACAGTAATTTAAATATCTAGTATGTATATTATTTATTGCCTTGTAATATTGTACTGGTGAGTGTATACTACAGTATTTGTTATACTTGTACTGCTATACTACTACTATTTATTGCTGTACAATAATATACTTAAGTACATACTACTGTATTTTCTTTCTTTTATTGATGTTATTTATTGCCTTACAATTTTGTACTTGTGAGTGCATACTACAGTATTTGTTATACTTGTACTACTATACTACTACTATGTATTGCTGTGCAATAATATCTCATTGTGAGTAAATTCTTCTATATTTCCTTTTTTGCCATTCTGTTATCTACGGCAATTTTTTGTTGTGCAATAGCCTACTTTATGTGTGAATCTCATACTACAGTATTTGTCGTTTTTCTTGAGTTACTATTATTTATTACAATGTTACACTTCGTCTTTTCCATAACTGGTAATAATGTTATTACCGTGCAATAGTTTACCTTGTGTGTGGATATGTCTGTAGTCAATACCTTGTTCTGCCATTTGACATGCAATCCTATATCTTTATTTCTGCATTTATGCTGCAACATGTTCCATCACTAATACTAAGGTTATTTATTGTTATTCACTGCTATACCTTTATTGGTATAAGGTTGCATCAGTATTTTTCTTTTTTGTAATTCTGTGTTCAAAGGTATTCTGCAGTATCACGTTTCCTGTACTGCCTGTACATAGGTATAACTCTGTTATAAGCAAGTGATATTTACAGGATACTCTCATATTGAGTTCCAGTTATGTTTGATGTACTGTTGTGGTTCTGTTCTCCATCCGGTTTCCATGGAGGTTTGTGATTTCTTTCCCTTACCTAAGGAACTATGAATAACACAGTCTGTTGCTCTCTGTACGCTTCCTCGCCCAGCAGGTTCTAGTTTTCCACAATTGTGTTTTCCAGTCCAGATATCGTACTTTGTTGACTCTTCTCACTCTGGGGTGTTTTTTCTTACTTATTGAGCGACCAATAATTCCTTCTTATGGATGTTTGATTTTGAGTTTCCAGAATATGCATAGTAATCTTAAGTCTGTCTTTCTTGCTTACCCTACTTAAAGTGAATGTAAAGTCAGCAGGAGTCGTTAATGCCATATTATAAATGAAGACAAATTAGGGGGACTTTAATTCATCGTTTTTCATTTTCCTAATTCTAACATTTAAAAAATAACTTATTTTCTTTATTTTCCTACCGCGCTTCCTCTGTCCCTCTGTTTGGGATTGATTGACAACAATGATTGCCAATCATGTTTTCCCCCCAGGGCTTTCAACCCATTTTGTGTGCTTCATATGCGCATGCGTTAGAACCTAATCTACAGATTGAGAAAGGATGCACGTTCAAGTGTCACGCATGCTCTATAGCACACATTTTGAGATTGAGCAATACACAACGATTGTTCACCTGCAAGAAAGTATCGGTCTTCTAATGACCGTGTATATTACTCTTGGGAATATTGATTTTAATCTGATTTGAACGCACGCAAGTAAGAGCTCCATGGGTGCTCGCTTCAGACATACGTATAGAGCGGGTGGGACCGCTCTATACGTCACCCTGTGAATAACACGGAAGTGCTGGCTGGCAGGAGTCAGATATAAATCAGAGCAAAGTTAGTATTTAAAATATATAATAAATGTTAATTTTTTTTTTTTTTTTATTAATTTAGCGGTTTGAATATATATGTGTAAACGAGGTAGTATGAGGCTTCAGCTGTTCGAAAATTGACATTCACTTTGTTTTTGCTGTAGTCCTGTTTGTTTTTTTGTTTGTTTTGTTATCCCAGAATTCTAGTATTTGTGTGTGGTTTTTTTTTTAGGATACAGAGTTTGGTCAGCCAACCTTAAGAGGTTTTCTTAGTCTCCGGTTTTCAAGAGAGGGTATCATTCCTTAAGTGTGTTCTGGATCTGGAGGTTATTTAGAGTATTGCTATACAGAGCATCCTCTCTAGTTTTCTAGGCAGTTATGGTTTGGCTATAACTATTCAGGAGTCTGTTTTTTTTTCATCCTAAGGATTTTTTTTCTGGGAATATGGTAAGTTTTGACATCCATGGGCTGGTTCTTGACAGTCCATCCCTTATTCTCTTTAGTTAATATCTCTGTTTCGCTCTATGGAGTTTGTAGGTCTGATTGTAACAGCCTTGCAGGTTGGGAGACTGTCTGGATCACTGTGAAGGTATCAGAAAATTTTGGCTGCCTTAAAAGGTGAGGCTCCTAATCATGTTTTGGATATTTGTAAAATATTCAGGTTTCCTCGTATTACTGTCTTCTCATCTCAGTCAGACATCTTCTGAGATCTCCTGTTTTTCTTCCCCGCAGAGATCTTCTATCTGAATTTATCTGGACACAGTTTATAGGAATAATCAGTCTATACCTGAAGTTTTCAAAATCTTGCAGTTCTGATCAGATTGATCCTCAGGCGATTTTGATCGTTGCGCCAATGATTTTTTGTTTTTTGAATTTTTCAGATCGGAAAGAATTGTTGCTGTCTTTTTGCTCCTACTTGTCGTGAGAGATGGGTGGCAGATCTGGTGAGTCTGTTTTGGGGGTGGAAAGGGTTTGTCCTTTCAAATTTTTAGCTCCAGGGCGCATGACAGAAGGTCTGATGAGTTGCGTTCTGCATTTTCTCTTTGTAATGCAGGTAGTTGTCTTCCTAGTCTCCAGGCGTTTATTCAGATGTTTATTATCTCCCCCTTTTTACTCTGGAGAATTCAGCACTAAGAGGGTTGTTATTTTTTTCTTTGGATCATTTATCACCTTAGTTTGCAGTCCTTCCTTCAGGATATTTGTTGATTTACTATTTTCTTTGGCTAGAAGAGTTTATGAACCTTCAAATCTTTCATATTCTCCTTTATTTGTTTAGTTTTTTTGAAGTTTGCGGTCTTTGGCTGGTGTTTGTCCCAACGTCTTAATTATCAGGAATGTGTGTTTCCTTCCTTGTGTTTTATCCCGCGATTTTTTTTTACTAAGATTATGGTAGTTCCTCAGGTTGTTTTTTTTATTGATGGTCTTCTCTGAGGATTCTTAGAGGTGGTATACAAGTTGTGCTCATAAGTTTACATACCCTTGCAGAATTTATGATTTCTTGCCCAATTTTTCAGAGAATATGAATGATGACACAAAAGTGTTTTTCACTCATGTTTGGTGTTTGGCTTAAGCCATTTATTATCAATTAACTGTGCTTACTCTTTTTAAAACATAATGACAACAGAAACTACCCAAATTACTCTGATCAAAACTTTACATACCCCAGTTCATAATATGGTGTATTTCCTCCTTTAATATCAATGACAGCTTGAAGTCTTTTGTCGTATTTGTGGATGAGGCTCTTTATCTTCTCAGATGGTAAAGCTGTCCATTCTTCCTGGCAAAAAGCCTCCAGTTCCTGTAAATTCTTGGGCTGTCTTGCATGAACTGCACGTTTGAGATCTCCCCAGAGTGGCTCAATGATATTGAGGTCAGGAGACTGAGATGGCCACTCCAGAACCTTCACTTTATTCTGCTGTAGCCAATGACAGGTCGACTTGGCCTTGTGTTTAGGATCATTGTCATGTTGGAATGTCCAAATACGTCCCATGCGCAGCTTCCGGGCTGATAAATGCAAATTTTCCTTCAGTATTTTTTAATAACATACTTCATTCATCTTGCCATCAATTCTGACCAGATTTCCTGTGCCTTCGTAGCTCACACATCCCCAAAACATCAGAGATCCACCTCCGTGTTTCACAGTAGGATTGGTATACCTTTCATCATAGGCCTTGTTGACTCCTCTCCAAGTGTAGCGTTTATGGTTGTGGCCAAAAAGCTCTATTTTGGTCTCATCACTCCAAATGACTTTGTGCCAGAAGGTTTGAGGCTTGTCTCTGTGCTGTTTGGCGTATAAGCGGGATACTTTGTGGCATTTGCGTAGTAATGGCTTTCTTCTGGTGACTCAACCATGCAGCCGATCTTTCTTCAAGTGCCTCCTTATTGTGCATCTTGAAACAGCCACACCACATGTTTTCAGAGAGTCCTGTATTTCACCTGAAGTTATTTGTGGGTTTTTCTTTGCATCCCAAACAATTTTCCTGGCAGTTTTGGCTGAAATTTTAGTTGGTCTACCTGACCGTGGTTTGGTTTCACCAGAACCCCTCATTTTCCACTTCTTTATTAGAGTTTGAACACTGCTAATTTGCATTCTTAATTCCTTGGATATCTTTTTATATCCCTTTCCTGTTTTATACAGTTCAACTACCTTTTCCCGCAGATCCTTTGACGATTCTTTTGCTTTCCCCATTAGAATCCAGAAACGTCAGTGCAGCACTGGATGAAGGATCTGTCAGGAGTCCAGAAACTCATTGACCTTATATACACACTCACTAATTACAAGCAAACAGATCACAGGTGAGGAAGGTTACCTTTAATAGCCATTCAAACCCCTTTGTGTCAACTTGTGTGCATGTTATCAGGCCAAAATCACCAGGGTATGTAAACTTTTGATCAGGGTCATTTGGGTAGTTTCTGTTGTCATTATGATTTAAAAAGAGTAAACACAGTTGATTGATAATAAACGGCTTCAGCCAAACAATAAACCATGAGTGAAAGAAAAGTTTTTGTGTTATCATTCATATTCTCTGAAAAATGGACAAGAAATCATAAATTCTGCCAGGGTATGTAAACTTATGAGCACAGCTGTAGTTGTCTTTATGCACTTTAGTTTTCTGCATTTTCTGTGCCTATTTCTTTGTTCTCAAGATTAGGGCATACGTTGAGTTCAATTACAAAATTGTAGCTGCTTGTTGTTTGCATATTTTTCCCTTGAGGTTGTAAAGGTGTTTAACTTTTTAAACAATATAAATTCTGGAGTAGACTGTCTCTTTAAAGGGACACTGAACCCAATTTTTTTCTTTCGTGATTCAGTTAGAGCAGCAATTTAAAGCAACTTTCTAATTTACTCCTATTATCAAATTTTCTTTGTTCTCTTGCTACCTTTATTTTAAAAAGAAGTCATCCAAGCTTTTTTTTGTTCAGAACTCCGGACAGCACTTTTTTTTATTGGTAGATGAATTTATCCACCAATCAGCAAGGACAACCCAGGTTGTTCACCAAAATGGGCCAGCATCAAAACTTACATTGTTGTATTTCAAATAAAGATACCAAGAGAATTAAGAAAATTTGATAATAGAAGTAAATTAGAAAGTTGCTTAAAATGTCATGCTCTATCTGAATCACGAAATAAAAAATTTGGGTTCAGTGTCCTTTTAAGCTTAACAGGAGCTGTCGAGGGCTTGTTTGGTTTTATCATAACGTTTTTATAAAAACTTTCTGTAAAAGAGCTGCTGCAAATTTAATGGTTTTAACAACTTATTTGCTAGGCTTAAAGGGACACTGATCCCAATTTTTTTCTTTTGTTATTTATAGGACAGTACCTTTTTCAAGGATCCAATGAACAGAAAGCTTGAAAGCATTCATAGATGATCTTTCCAGCTGAGAGGCTATATGTTTCATCCAGCTGTTTATGTAGCATGCCTTTCTGGTGTTTGGTGTGACAACATTTCTGACCTGGGAACAGTTGAATTTGTGATAAAACTATGAATTTTCTGGCTAGAATAGCTTTATGGTTTAAGTTATGGTCTGCTGATATGGTATCAAAAAAGTACACTTTTTCCCTTCCTTTACAAGGAAAGATTTTATTTGGACCTGGACTGGATGCTATTATTGTAATAGTCATTGGAGGTGTAAAGGAGCTTTCAAGCCACATAACAAAAAACGATAAGGGCAGGGTTAACTCCTCTGGACACTTTCATTATTTTCCTCATTCCAGAATGCAAAGATCCTCCTCATTGTCTCAAAAGTCAGACACCTCAAAGTCCACATGGAAGCCTGGTTCCTCTTTTAGTCTAAGTCAAGCCAAAAAGCCTACACCATCCTCAAAATCTGCATGAAAGTACTGTGCCCCAAATCCAAAGAATGTTCTAGTGTGTGAGTGGGGGTGGGGGGGGGCGCAGATAGTACCTTATTTTAGGAGACTTGGGAGAAGTCGGTTCATGGCCCTTGTGTACTGAACATAGTTTTCCAAGGATACCACATAAGCTTTTGGTCTCGCCCTCCACAAGGAAGATTCCTCCTATCTCATATTTCAATGGATGCTTTGTAGGCTAAAGGCTTCTTAGCATGTGTATGAAACCTAGAATCTATGGGAGTGATTACTCCGTTCCCTTAAGAGGAACATAATCAAATGTTCTATTCCAGCCTTTTTATTGTTCCAAAGAAAGAAGGCCCATTTTTTATCTCAAAACTTTGAATGAATTTCTGAAAGTTCAGACTATCAAAATGGAGACAATTCACACTATATTTCTTTTAGTGCAGGAGGGTCAATTTATGTCTATCATAAACTTAAAAGATGCCTACTTGCATATCCCTATTCATAGGGATCTCCCTTTCTAAACAGGTATTATACATTTGTGGTGCTTCCCTTTGGTCTGGCAATGGCACTAATAATCTTTACAAAGGTTCTCGGATCTCTTGTTGGTAAGGAGAGCTCAGGGAATTGCAGAAGCTCCTTACCTAGACAACATTTTGGTACAAGTAACCTCTCTCCAGTTCTCCAGTTCTTCAGTTCCTTCATATTCATATTTGGAAAATCAACCTCTCAACAAGCTCTCTAATTTCTTAAAACCAGGGTTTCCTTCCTGGGTTTCATTATAGATTCAGTTTTAATGAGACTTTCTCTCACAGATCAACATAGACTCAAGTTTCAGAAGGCTTATGCTGTTCTCCAAATTACTTCTATTCCTACAGTCCTTCAATGCATGGAAGTAGTAGGTCTTATGGTAGCAACTTCTGATTTTGTACCTTTGATAGATTTCATTTATTTCCTTACAACTGAAAATATTTAAGCAGAAGGGGAACAGAGAGGGTAACAGAGATTACAAAGATCTGTCTCAAGGGGGGCAGAGATTACAAAGATCTGTCTTGAAAGACTTGAAGACAAGGCAATACCTAATTTTGTGGAAAAACCCAATCTGCTGTTCAGGGAGTCTCCTTTCTCCATCCAACTTGGGTGGTGATCACCACAGATGCCAGCTTGTCAGGTTGGATTAAGTCTGGGGGTCACAAAGAGCGCAGGGAGGTGAAATTACCCATCAACATCTTAGAACTCTGTGCAATCTTCAGGGCTCTCCAGAGTTGTTCCATATTAAGAGAGGAGTCACTTCTGAGCTTTTAATCAGACAATGTCACTAAAGTTACTTACATCAATTACCAAGGTAGTACTCGAAGCACTGTAGCAATGAAATGGTTGCTCGCATTATGACTTGAGCAGGACACCATCATTGCATGTTTTCTGCAATCCACATTTTAGATGTGAACAACTGGGAAGCAGACTTTCTCAGTCATAAATACCTTCAACCCCATTAAATGGGTCTGAACAGAGAGGTATATGACCAGATTATGAGTTGTTGTGGCAGGCCAGACCTCATGGCTTCAATCACATGCTACCCCAGTATTGTGCGAGATCTTGGGATCCACTAACTTTGAACTCTCATAGACGCTCTAGGGATTTCCTGGTCATTCAATTCATCTTTTCTCTTTTGTGTTACTATCAAGGGTAATAGACATGATAAAACAAGGAATTTTGATTGTTCCGGCATGATGTCGCAGGACTTAGTATGCTGATCTAATTCAAATCCTCTCAGGAAGTACCTTCTCTCTCACAGTCCCTTTTTTTCATAAAGACCCTAACTCGCTATATTTGATAGTATGGTATTTGAATTCATAATTTGTCTCAAATGGGTTTCTCTGATCAAGTGATAGACACTTTGATTCAAGCTTAAAAGCCTATTACCAGGCACATTTATTACAAGATGTGAAAATCTTTTCTTATCTGGTATAAGAGTAACCACTATCATTGGAACTCTTTCTAAAATCCTTGTATATTACAATTTTTGCAAGATAGTCTGGAAAAAGACTGCCGGTCTTATATCACAAAATGATTTATAGTCTCCCTGACATTCAAGCCTTTGTTTAGGCTTTGGTTAGGATTATCACACCAGATTTTCCTCCGTGGAACCTTAACCTGGTTTTATTCATAAATGGAAAGAGTCCACAGCTACATTCATTACTTTTGGGAATTCAGAACCTGGCCACCAGGAGGAGGCAAAGACACCCCAGCCAAAGGCTTAAACACTCCTCCCATTTTCCTCATCCCCCAGTCATTCTTTGCCTTTCATCCCAGGAGGTTGGCAGAGAAGTGTTAGAAGATTTAGGATTTTTCTCTTATCAAGGGTAGTACTCTTCGGGCATGGGACTGGAGTTTTAAGTAATCCTGTCAGCCTCTCAGTGAGACCTTGGATGAAAGTTAGAGTCCGGAGATGCAGGGAGAGTCTTTCTCATTTTTAACAGCTCCATAAGCAATCAGCGTTGATGAGTTTCGCTGCCTGCTTTCTTCTCTCAAGTCTATGAGGCAAGGCTTCTATCTGCCTTACTTGAAGGGCCGTGTTCCTGTCCACGCCGTAGATTCCGGTAAGATTGTTTCATTTTACTTTTTGCATGATTGTTTTGCATTTCAAATGTTTTCCCGAGAGGCTACCACCTTGAGGGACCAACTAGAGTGATCAGGGTCTCAGTGAGGCTTCTTTTATATCTTGGAATCAAGGGTACATATCTCATAAGGGGGGGGGGTTATATGAACGGGGGGGGTTAATCATGTTTGTTATGTGATTCGTCCTGCTTATGCGTAGTGTTACTTTGGCTCATGGTTTTGTGGAACATAACGGCCTTGGAAGTGATGCGGCCTTTGCGGTTGGGCATGCTTTTCTGGACTGTACGGCTTACCGCGTGGTCACGTTTTTGACTCCCCAGTTCCGTATTCCTGACCGTGTGGCGACAGAGAAATTCTGGTCTGCTGGTGTCTGGTGCTTAGGAGGTGGTTAGTGCCCCAACCTTTGGGGGTGTAAGGTGCCGTTTAGATTTTTTTCAAAATTTGGTCCACTTTTTTTATTCATATCCCAGTTATGGAGGATTCTGATGTTGAGATTGAAGTGGTCTCTGATTCAAATTCTACTTATTGTAGTGAATACGAATCGGCCCAGATGACAAATGACAGTCAGTTATGTTCCATATGCCGTGCTAAAGGGCTCAATTCCTCTGGTTCAGGGAATCTAGGGGCGGCTGAGCCATCCGCCTCTGGGGGTTTTGTTTGTCCTTCGATACTGTTGCTACACGTGCAGGTGACCCAGATTATGCTTATCCTTCCCTGGATAGGGATTTGTTCCCTCCGGAGGTTGCGGCACGTTTCCGTATTCAAATCCTGATGGCAATGGCGCATCTGCAGCTTCCAGATGTCTGCTTAAGATTATGTTCGTGTCCAGTAAACCCGGGCCCCCCAGGCATGGGGTGGCCCATTCAGCTCTCCGGGGGAGCGACTGTTCTTGAGGCTTCGTTGGAAGCATGCTGTGCTTTTCGTTACAGACTGGCGCGCTTTCGTGTTCTATTATGGCACGTTTTGGCATTGTTGGACGATCCTATCCTTAATGGATATAGTCTTCTCCTTCGAATAGCTCACAGAATTAAATATAAGGGGATGAAGTAATCTTCTCATTGTCTGGTTATTGAGTATCCTTTCCAATCTGAGCTTGGATGAGTCGGGTTCCGTTAGGCTGGTCCTGCGGGTGTGACTGTTCCTTATAGGTGAAAACCTATGGGTCCCTTCTGTAATCGATGCTCGCGATTTCTTGATCGCATTGTTTACTTCTACGGAAGTTGTTCTGGGGACATGTTTAGTCTTATGTGTTGTCTGTTGTTTATGTCTCCCTCCCTGGGGGCGAATATGGCAGCCTTAATAGTAATGGCTATGGTTCAGACTGGTTCTGATTGGGTTCAGCTCCTTCTGTCTTGAGGCCTCTTTTACCCACGTGGCACCTGTTCTACCTGGCTGGTCTGGTTAGGGCACTGAGTGATTGCTTTATTATTTGTTTTTCTCAGCTTGTTTTTCAAGTATCAGCTAAGCATTCTGAGAGGACATGAAGGTCTGTGAGGCATGGGGGACTGGTTCAGTCTTCAGCAGCCCTCAAGCTAGTCATTTGGGACTTGGTGGAGTTCCAGTACATCATACTCTGTTGTTTCCGATATCGTCTGGGTTTGAGTGTTTCCTTCCCCACGTGGGTTGAAGATTTGGAGGTTTTAGGGCCTCATTGCTGCCGTTATGGGTGGTCTTGCCCTTCTAGGGCTATTGAAATTGTCCTTTTGGACTTGTTCCTTTTGGGGACTTTTGAGGTTAGTCGTTCCTTATTAGGAATAATAGGCTATGTGTTCTCCTTATCCTGGCTCCGTGTAGGGGCTGTTTCTGGGGTTTGGAATGCTAAGCATTCCTTTTCCTTGGATGTAGTCCTCTGATTTTGTTCTATGAGGAGATTATGGAGACAAGCTTTTGTTAACTCTCTCTTCGGGTGACTTTGTCCCCGATGTTTCCCCTGGGTCCTGGAGGTTTGGGGAATGCATGTTGGGCTTAGAATCTTAGCGGCTCTGTCATGCTCTAGCTCCTTTGGAATTTGACCTTTTGTAAGGGGTGTTCTCCTCCCTTTTGGGTTGGGATTTATATTTAGACCCTTTTACGGGTTATTGTTATACCTTGTGAAGTCTGTTTTTATTCAGACGGGATATGGTGTTTCTGGGGGTATTGTTTATCTAAACAATTCTGGGGCTCGGGCCTTCGTTTGTCTGTATCTTCTGGACATAGGCCAGCTGGTCTGATTGATGGTTAGCTCCATGGTTTCGCTAGCTGGATCCCGCTGTGGTGTGGGTATTTTTTATTCATGGCCTTATCTGGTATTTTTCTGGATTTATATGATCCTGTGGCTGGTTCGAGAGCTCCAGTTCTCCATGGAACATAGTTATAACTTATGGTCTCACCAATTTAGCTACTAGGAGCTTAGCCAGGAGTGCTGTGTACTTCAGCTCCTCATAGTTTGCCATGTTCTAGAATGGTATGTGCTTCCCTTCTTGGGGAGTTTCCTTTTTGTATTGATCAGTGGCGCCTGGATGGTTTTCATTCGACTCAAATTAGGGCTTTGGCCTTGTGAGTGTGTGTGCTGTTTGTCTGTGCCCTTCCCTTGGGGTTGTTTTGCCTTTCTAAGGAGGTGTGGTTTTCCTCTCTCTGGAGGGTGGTGGTCCTGTCCTGTGTGCAGGTGGTTTATCCTGTAAGGAGAGCAGTATGCTTTTCTGGGATTGTTCTGTTCCGTCTGTGGTGCAGTTTCCATGTTAGAGCTTAGGGCCCTTCTGCCTTATTAGGCCTATATCTATGAGGTTTTCCTTGGGAGTACTTGTTGTAGGTGCTGTATTGAGACTGACATATTGTGTTAGGCTAGATTTCATAGGTCTTTTCTGCCTTGTTTCAGCCTATCTCTATGGAGTCTTCCTTGGGAGTACCTGTTTGTGGGTACTTTTGGATGGCACCCGAGCTCTGTTGGGGTGTCTGAGTCCATTCCATTCCGCCCTTTTATCTGGGGGCTGGTGGTTGGGGTATTTTTCTGTTTCAAGCCTGCCTGTTGCTTGGGCTTGTCCGGTGTGGGAACAGGATCTTAGATATGTTGTTTGTCCTTCGATCCTGGAGGTATGGTGAGGACCGACCTTGGGGCGATGGTGTCTCCTGGAGGAGTATTGGCTCAGTTAAGTCTGTTCTGCGGTTTCTAGCAAGGCCTGTGGTCTATTTGCGGATCAGTGTCCTTGGGGCATTTTTTTTCCCTTTTTCAAATGTTTTCTTGGCTTCAGACGAAGCGGGATTTTTGTTGGGTTGTGGTTTCAGGCCTGGTGCCCTCAGAATGGGCTTCCTTTTGTACCCTCCCGTTTTAGCATTCAGTGTCCTCTATAGCTTGGGTATTGATTTCCCAAACGTAATGAATGCAGCTGTGAACTCTTTCCATTTATGAAGAAAAACATACTTTATGTAAGAACTTACCTGATAAATTCATTTCTTTCATATTAGCAAGAGTCCATGAGCTAGTGACGTATGGGATATACATTCCTACCAGGAGGGGCAAAGTTTCCCAAACCTCAAAATGCCTATAAATACACCCCTCACCACACCCACAATTCAGTTTAACGAATAGCCAAGAAGTGGGGTGATAAAAAAGTGCGAAAGCATATAAAATAAGGAATTGGAATAATTGTGCTTTATACAAAATCATAACCACCACAAAAAAAGGGCGGGCCTCATGGACTCTTGCTAATATGAAAGAAATTAATTTATCAGGTAAGTTCTTACATAAATTATGTTTTCTTTCATGTAATTAGCAAGAGTCCATGAGCTAGTGACGTATGGGATAATGACTACCCAAGATGTGGATCTTTCCACACAAGAGTCACTAGAGAGGGAGGGATAAAATAAAGACAGCCAATTCCTGCTGAAAATAATCCACACCCAAAATAAAGTTTAACGAAAAACATAAGCAGAAGATTCAAACTGAAACCGCTGCCTGAAGTACTTTTCTACCAAAAACTGCTTCAGAAGAAGAAAATACATCAAAATGGTAGAATTTAGTAAAAGTATGCAAAGAGGACCAAGTTGCTGCTTTGCAGATCTGGTCAACCGAAGCTTCATTCCTAAACACCCAGGAAGTAGAAACTGACCTAGTAGAATGAGCTGTAATTCTCTGAGGCGGAGTTTTACCCGACTCAACATAGGCAAGATGAATTAAAGATTTCAACCAAGATGCCAAAGAAATGGCAGAAGCTTTCTGGCCTTTTCTAGAACCGGAAAAGATAACAAATAGACTAGAAGTCTTACGAAAAGATTTCGTAGCTTCAACATAATATTTCAAAGCTCTAACAACATCCAAAGAATGCAACGATTTCTCCTTAGAATTCTTAGGATTAGGACATAATGAAGGAACCACAATTTCTCTACTAATGTTGTTGGAATTCACAACTTTAGGTAAAAATTCAAAAGAAGTTCGCAACACCGCCTTATCCTGATGAAAAATCAGAAAAGGAGACTCACAAGAAAGAGCAGATAATTCAGAAACTCTTCTGGCAGAAGAGATGGCCAAAAGGAACAAAACTTTCCAAGAAAGTAATTTAATGTCCAATGAAAGCATAGGTTCAAACGGAGGAGCTTGAAGAGCTCCCAGAACCAAATTCAAACTCCAAGGAGGAGAAATTGACTTAATGACAGGTTTTATACGAACCAAAGCTTGTACAAAACAATGAATATCAGGAAGAATAGCAATCTTTCTGTGAAAAAGAACAGAAAGAGCAGAGATTTGTCCTTTCAAAGAACTTGCGGACAAACCCTTATCTAAACCATCCTGAAGAAACTGTAAAATTCTCGGTATTCTAAAAGAATGCCAGGAAAAATGATGAGAAAGACACCAAGAAATATAAGTCTTCCAGACTCTATAATATATCTCTCGAGATACAGATTTACGAGCCTGTAACATAGTATTAATCACAGAGTCAGAGAAACCTCTTTGACCAAGAATCAAGCGTTCAATCTCCATACCTTTAAATTTAAGGATTTCAGATCCTGATGGAAAAAAGGACCTTGTGACAGAAGGTCTGGTCTTAACGGAAGAGTCCACGGTTGGCAAGAGGCCATCCGGACAAGATCCGCATACCAAAACCTGTGAGGCCATGCCAGAGCTACCAGCAGAACAAACGAGCATTCCTTCAGAATCTTGGAGATTACTCTTGGAAGAAGAACTAGAGGCGGAAAGATATAGGCAGGATGATACTTCCAAGGAAGTGATAATGCATCCACTGCCTCCGCCTGAGGATCCCGGGATCTGGACAGATACCTGGGAAGTTTCTTGTTTAGATGGGACGCCATCAGATCTATTTCTGGAAGTTCCCACATTTGAACAATCTGAAGAAATACCTCTGGGTGAAGAGACCATTCGCCCGGATGCAACGTTTGGCGACTGAGATAATCCGCTTCCCAATTGTCTACACCTGGGATATGAACCGCAGAGATTAGACAAGAGCTGGATTCCGCCCAAACCAAAATTCGAGATACTTCTTTCATAGCCAGAGGACTGCGAGTCCCTCCTTGATGATTGATGTATGCCACAGTTGTGACATTGTCTGTCTGAAAACAAATGAACGATTCTCTCTTCAGAAGAGGCCAAAACTGAAGAGCTCTGAAAATTGCACGGAGTTCCAAAATATTGATCGGTAATCTCACCTCCTGAGATTCCCAAACTCCTTGTGCCGTCAGAGATCCCCACACAGCTCCCCAACCTGTGAGACTTGCATCTGTTGAAATTACAGTCCAAGTCGGAAGCACAAAAGAAGCCCCCTGAATTAAACGATGGTGATCTGTCCACCATGTTAGAGAGTGTCGAACAATCGGTTTTAAAGATATTAATTGAGATATCTTCGTGTAATCCTTGCACCATTGCTTCAGCATACAGAGCTGAAGAGGTCGCATGTGAAAACGAGCAAAGGGGATCGCGTCCGATGCAGCAGTCATAAGACCTAGAATTTCCATGCATAAGGCTACCGAAGGGAATGATTGTGACTGAAGGTTTCGACAAGCTGTAATCAACTTTAGACGTCAAAACGAGAATCTCAGAAACTGATAATGATCTGGATGAATCGGAATATGCAGATATGCATCCTGTAAATCTATTGTGGACATATAATTCCCTTGCTGAACAAAAGGTAAAATAGTCCTTACAGTTACCATCTTGAACGTTGGTATCCTTACATAACGATTCAATATTTTTAGATCCAGAACTGGTCTGAAAGAATTCTCTTTCTTTGGTACAATGAAGAGATTTGAATAAAACCCCATCCCCTGTTCCGGAACTGGAACTGGCATAATTACTCCAGTCAACTCTAGATCTGAAACACATTTCAGAAATGCTTGAGCTTTTACTGGATTTACTGGGACACGGGAAAGAAAAAATCTCTTTGCAGGAGGTCTCAACTTGAAACCAATTCTGTACCCTTCTGAAACAATGCTCTGAATCCAAAGATTGTGAACAGAATTGATCCAAATTTCCTTGAAAAAACGTAACCTGCCCCCTACCAGCTGAGCTGGAATGAGGGCCGCACCTTCATGTGGACTTAGAAGCAGGCTTTGCCTTTCTAGCTGGCTTGGATTTATTCCAGACTGGAGATGGTCTCCAAACTGAAACTGCTCCTGAGGATGAAGGATCAGGCTTTTGTTCTTTGTTGAAACGAAAGGAACGAAAAACGATTATTAGCCCTGTTTTTACCTTTAGATTTTTTATCCTGTGGTAAAAAAGTTCCTTTCCCACCAGTAACAGTTGAAATAAAGGAATCCAACTGAGAACCAAATAATTTGTTACCCTGGAAAGAAATGGAAAGTAAAGTTGATTTAGAAGCCATATCAGCATTCCAAGTTTTAAGCGATAAAGCTCTTCTAGCTAAAATAGCTAGAGACATAAACCTGACATCAACTCTGATAATATCAAAAATGGCATCACAGATAAAATTATTAGCATGCTGAAGGAGAATAATAATATCATGAGAATCACGATGTGTTACTTGTTGCGCTAGTTTCCAACCAAAAGTTGAAGCTGCAGCAACATCAGCCAAAGATATAGCAGGTCTAAGAAGATTACCTGAACACAGATAAGCTTTTCTTAGAAAGGATTCAATTTTCCTATCTAGAGGATCCTTAAACGAAGTACCATCTGACGTAGGAATAGTAGTACGTTTAGCAAGGGTAGAAATAGCCCCATCAACTTTAGGGATCTTGTCCCAAAATTCTAATCTGTCAGACGGCACAGGATATAATTGCTTAAAACGTTTAGAAGGAGTAAATGAATTACCCAAATTATCCCATTCTTTGGAAATTACTGCAGAAATAGCATTAGGAACAGGAAAAACTTCTGGAATAACCACAGGAGCTTTAAATACCTTATCTAAACGTTTAGAATTAGTATCAAGAGGACCAGAATCCTCTATTTCTAAAGTAATTAGTACTTCTTTAAGTAAAGAACGAATAAATTCCATTTTAAATAAATATGAAGATTTATCAGCATCAACCTCTGAGACAGAATCCTCTGAACCAGAGGAATCATCAGAATCAGAATGATGATGTTCATTTAAAAATTCATCTGTAGGGAGAGAAGTTTTAAAAGATTTTTTACGTTTACTAGAAGGAGAAATAACAGACATAGCCTTCTTTATGGATTCAGAAACAAAATCTCTTATATTATCAGGAACATTCTGCACCTTAGATGTTGAAGGAACTGCAACAGGCAATGGTACTTTACTAAAGGAAATATTATCTGCTTTAACAAGTTTGTCATGACAATCAATACAAACAACAGCTGGAGGAATAGCTACCAAAAGTTTACAGCAGATACACTTAGCTTTGGTAGATTCAGCACTTGACAGCGATTTTCCTGTAGTATCTTCTGACTCAGATGCAACGTGAGACATCTTGCAATATGTAAGAGAAAAAACAACATATATATAAAGCAAAATTGATCAAATTCCTTAAATGACAGTTTCAGGAATGGGAAAAAATGCCAAAGAACAAGCTTCTAGCAACCAGAAGCAATAAAAAATGAAACTTAAATAATGTGGAGACAAAAGCGACGCCCATATTTTTTCGCGCCAAATAAGACGCCCACATTATTTGGCGCCTAAATGCTTATTGGCGCCAAAAATGACGCCACATCCGGAACGCCAACATTTTTGGCGCAAAATAACGTCAAAAAATGACGCAACTTCCGGCAACACGTATGACGCCGGAAACGGAAATAGAATTTTTGCGCCAAAAAAGTCCGCGCCAAGAATGACGCAATAAAATGAAGCATTTTCAGCCCCCGCGAGCCTAACAGCCCACAGGGAAAAAGTCAAATTTTAAGGTAAGAAAAATGTTAAATTAAAATGCATTATCCCAAATATGAAACTGACTGTCTGAAAATAAGGAAAGTTGAACATTCTGAGTCAAGGCAAATAAATGTTTGAATACATATATTTAGAACTTTATAAACAAAGTGCCCAACCATAGCTTGGAGTGTCACAGAAAATAAGACTTACTTACCCCAGGACACTCATCTACATATAGCAGATAGCCAAACCAGTACTGAAACGAGAATCAGCAGAGGTAATGGTATATATAAGAGTATATCGTCGATCTGAAAAGGGAGGTAAGAGATGAATCTCTACGACCGATAACAGAGAACCTATGAAATAGACCCCGTAGAAGGAGATCACTGCATTCAAATAGGCAATACTCTCCTCACATCCCTCTGACATTCACTGCACGCTGAGAGGAAAACCGGGCTCCAACTTGCTGCGGAGCGCATATCAACGTAGAATCTAGCACAAACTTACTTCACCACCTCCATCGGAGGCAAAGTTTGTAAAACTGAATTGTGGGTGTGGTGAGGGGTGTATTTATAGGCATTTTGAGGTTTGGGAAACTTTGCCCCTCCTGGTAGGAATGTATATCCCATACGTCACTAGCTCATGGACTCTTGCTAATTACATGAAAGAAATCATAAATTATGCTTACCTGATAATTTTCTTTTCTTCAGATGGAAAGAGTCCACAGCTCCCCGCCCGTATTGTTCTGTGGGGCGGCCGTAATTTTTGTTCTTCTGGCACCTTTTCACCCTGATATTTCTTCTATTGTTTCTTGTTCCTCGGCAGAATGACTGGGGGATGAGGGAAGTGGGAGGAGTATTTTAGCCTGTGGCTGGGGTGTCTCTGCCTCCTCCTGGTGGACAGGTTCTGAATTCCTAAAAGTAATGAATTCGGCTGTGGACTCTTTCCATCTGAAGAAAAGAAAATTATCAGTTAAGCATAATTTTTTTTCTCAGAGCTCTCCGGGCTCAGCCTTTTGAACCTATGCATGGTCTTTTTGGTCATTTCCTTGACCAGAAGACGGTGTGAACTTTCTGCACAATCCTGTGATTCCCTTACCTAGGGCGCGATCCGATATACGGCATAGTTTTCGCGCAAGCAAGGGAGCCGCCCATAGTTTCACCTCGCACATCGGGGTATTACATATACCCTGCCGGCAGTTCCTAAAGTGCCGTAATTCGGATAAACTAGCAATGTCCAGAAATAAGCGTAACTACAAATTTCTGGAGTCGCTAGTGATTTACGGCACTTTAGAAACTGCCGGCACCTAAGAAAAGTTAAAAAAAAAAATTAAATCTCCCGTAACTGTCTAACCTGCCTCCCAAAAATAAGCCCAATACGTATACCCCTATATCCGCAATGCCCCCTCTCACTCCTAATAATAAATGTATTAACCCCTAGACCGACAACCCCCCACAACGTAATAAGCCTAATTATTAACCCCTATACCGCCATAGCCCACACCGCAATAAACCTATCCTAGTATTAACCCCTAAACCGCCGCTCCCGGAGCCCATCGCCACCTACATTATATGTATTAACCTCTAAACCGCCGCTCCCGGACCCCGCTGCCACCTACATTAAATTTATTAACCCCTAATCTGACCCCCCATACACCGCCGCCACCTACATTAAATGTATTAACCCCTAATCTCCTGCCCCAACGTCGCCGCCACTATATTAAATGTATTAACTCCTAAACCTAAGTCTAACCCTAACACCCCCCTAACTTAATTATTATGTAAATAAATCCAAATAATATAACTATTATTAACTAAATTATTCCTATTTAAAACTAAATACTTACCTATATAATAAACCCTAAGATAGCTACAATATAATTAATAATTACATTGTAGCTATTTTAGGATTTATTTTTATTTTACAGGCAACTTTGTATTTATTTTAACTAGGTACAATAGCTATTAAATAGTTAATAACTATTTTATAGCTAGCTAGTTAAAATAATTACAAAATTACCTGTAAAATAAAACCTAACCTAAGTTTCAGATACATATAACACTACACTATCAATAAATTAAATTCATTAACTACAATTAGCTAAAATAAAATACAATTAAATTAAAGAAACTATAGTACAAGAAAAAACAAACACTAAATAAAAAAAATTAAAAAAAATACAAGAAGTTTAAACTAATTACACCTAATCTAAGCCCCCTACTAAAATAAAAAAGCCCCCCAAAATAATAAAATGCCCTACCCTATACTCAATTACAAATAGCCCTTTGAAGGGCTTTTTTTGCGGGGCATTGCCCCAAAGTAATCAGCTCTTTTACATGTAAAAAAAAAACAATCCCCCCCCCAACATTATACAACCCACCACCCACACACCCCTACTCTAAAACCCACCCGATCCCCCCTTAAAAAAACCTAACACTACCCCATTGAAGATCACCCTACCTTGAGCCGTCTTCACCCAGCCGGGCCAAAGTCTTCATCCGATGGGGCAGAAGAGGACATCCAGACCGGCAGAAGTCTTCATCCTATCCAGGCAGAAGAGGACATCCGGACCGGCAGAAGTCTTCATCCTATCCGGGCAGAGGAGGACATCCGGACCGGCAGACATCTTCATCCAAGTGGCATCTTCTAACTTCATCCATCCAACGAGGAGCGGCTCCATCTTGAAGACCTCCGGCACGGAGCATCCTTCCTGGCCGACGGACTAATGACGAATGACGGTTCCTTTAAATGATGTCATCCAATCGGAATTAAGGTAGGAAAAATCTGATTGGTTGATTTAATCAGCCAATCGGATTGAAGTTCAATCCGATTGGCTGATTGGATCAGCCAATAGAATTGACCTCAATTTCTATTGGCTGATCCAAACAGCCAATCGGATTGAACTTCAATCCGATTGGCTAATTAAATCAACCAATCAGATTTTTCCTACCTTAATTCCGATTGGCTGATAGAATCCTATCAGCCAATCGTAATTTGAGGGACGCCATCTTGGATGACGTCATTTAAAGGAACCGTTATTCGCCATTAGTCCGTCGGCCAGGAAGGATGCTCCGCACCGGAGGTCTTCAAGATGGAGCCGCTCCTTGTCAGATGGATGAAGATAGAAGATGCCGCTTGGATGGATAGGATGAAGACTTCTGCCGGTCTGGATGTCCTCTTCTGCCCCATCGGATGAAGACTTCCGCCTGGCTGGGTGAAGACGGCTCAAGGTAGTGTGATCTTCAATGGGGTAGTGTTAGGTTTTTTTAAGGGGGGATCGGGTGGGTTTTAGAGTAGGGGTGTGTGGGTGGTGGGTTGTAATGTTGGGGGATTGTTCTTTTTTTTACAGGTAAAAGAGCTGATTACTTTGGGGCAATGCCCCACAAAAAGCCCTTTTAAGGGCTATTTGTAATTTAGTATAGGGTAGGGCATTTTATTATTTTGGGGGGCTTTTTTATTTTATTAGGGAGCTTAGATTAGGTGTAATAGTTTAAAATTCTTGTATTTTTTATTTTCTGTAATTTAGTGTTTGTTTTTTTGTAATATAGTTTAATTTAATTGTATTTTATTTTAGCTAATTGTAGTTAATTAATTTAATTTATTTATGTAGTGTTAGGTGTATTTTTAACTTAGGTTAGGATTTATTTTACAGGTAATTTTGTAATTATTTTAACTAGGTAGCTATTAAATAATTATTAGCTATTTAATAGCTATTGTACCTAGTTGCCTGTAAAATAAAAATAAATCCTAAAATAGCTACAATGTAATTATTAATTATATTGTAGCTATCTTAGAGTTTATTTTATAGGTAAGTATTTAGTTTTAAATAGGAATAATTTAGGCCTAGATTTAGAGTTTGGCGTTAGCCGTGAAAACCAGCGTTAGAGGCTCCTAACGCTGGTTTTAGGCTACCTCCGGTATTTGGAGTCACTCAAAAAAGGGTCTAACGCTCACTTTTCAGCCGCGACTTTTCCATACCGCAGATCCCCTTACGTAAATTGCTTATCCTATCTTTTCAATGGGATTTTTCTAACTCCGGTATTTAGAGTTGTGGCTGAAGTGAGCGTTAGAATTCTAACGACAAAACTCCAGCCGCAGGAAAAAAGTCAGTAGTTAAGAGCTTTCTGGGCTAACGCCGGTTTATAAAGCTTTTAACTACTGTACTCTAAAGTACACTAACACCCATAAACTACCTCTGTACCCCTAAACTGAGGTCCCCCCACATCGCCGCAACTCGATTAAATTATTTTTACCCCCTAATCTGCCGACCGCCAACTGCGTTATCCTTATGTACCCCTAATCTGCTGCCCCTAACACCGCCGACCCCTATATTATATTTATTAACCCCTAATCTGCCCCCCACAACGTCGCCGCCAGCTACCTACAATAATTAACCCCTAATCTGCCGACCGCAAAGAGCCGCCACCTACATTATAGCTATGTACCCCTAATCTGCTGCCCCTAACACCGCCGACCCCTATATTATATTTATTAACCCCTAATCTGCCCCCCTCAACGTCGCCTCCACCTGCCTACACTTATTAACCCCTAATCTGCCGAGCGGACCGCACCGCTATTATTATAAAGTTATTAACCCCTAATCCGCCTCACTAACCCTATAATAAATAGTATTAACCCCTAATCTGCCCTCCCTAACATCGCCGACACCTAACTTCAAACATTAACCCCTAATCTGCCGACTGGAGCTCACCGCTATTCTAATAATTGTATTAACCCCTAAAGCTAAGTCTAACCCTAACACTAACACCCCCTAAATTAAATATAATTTTAATCTAACGAAATTAATTAACTCTTATTAAATAAATTATTCCTATTTAAAGCTAAATACTTACCTGTAAAATAAATCCTAATATAGCTACAATATAAATTATAATTATATTGTAGCTATTTTAGGATTAATATTTATTTTACAGGTAACTTTGTATTTATTTTAACCAGGTACAATAGCTATTAAATAGTTAAGAACTATTTAATTGCTAAAATAGTTAAAATAATTACAAATTTACCTGTAAAATAAATCCTAACCTAAGTTACAATTAAACGTAACACTACACTATCAATAAATTAATTAAATAAAATACCTACAATTACCTACAATTAAACCTAACACTACACTATCAATAAATAAATTAAATACAATACCTACAAATAACTACAATGAAATAAACTAACTAAAGTACAAAAAATAAAAAAGAACTAAGTTACAAAAAATAAAAAAATATTTACAAACATAAGAAAAATATTACAACAATTTTAAACTAATTACACCTACTCTAAGCCCCCTAATAAAATAACAAAGCCCCCCAAAATAAAAAAATGCCCTACCCTATTCTAAATTACTAAAGTTCAAAGCTCTTTGACCTTACCAGCCCTGAACAGGGCCCTTTGCGGGGCATGCCCCAAGAAGTTCAGCTCTTTTTCCTGTAAAAAAAAACATACAATACCCCCCCAACATTACAACCCACCACCCACATACCCCTAATCTAACCCAAAGCCCCCTTAAATAAACCTAACACTAAGCCCCTGAAGATCATCCTACCTTGTCTTCACCTCACCGGGTATCACACCGATCCGTCCTGGCTCCGATATCTTCATCCAACCCAAGCGGGGGCTAGACATCCACTGAAGAAGTCCAGAAGAGGGTCCAAAGTCTTCATCCTATTCGGGAAGAAGAGTAGATCCGGACCGGCAACCATCATCTTCCAAGCGGCATCTTCTATCTTCATCCGATGAGGACCGGCTTCATCCTGAAGACCTCCACCGCGGACCCATCTTCATCCGGCGACGTCCAACTGAAGAATGACGGCTCCTTTAAGGGACGTCATCCAAGATGGCGTCCCTCGAATTCCGATTGGCTGATAGGATTCTATCAGCCAATCGGAATTAAGGTAGGAATATTCTGATTGGCTGATCAGCCAATCAGATTGAACTCGCATTCTATTGGCTGATCGGAACAGCCAATAGAATGCGAGCTCAATCTGATTGGCTGATTGGATCAGCCAATCGGATTGAACTTGATTCTGATTGGCTGATTCCATCAGCCAATCAGAATATTCCTACCTTAATTCCGATTGGCTGATAGAATCCTATCAGCCAATCGGAATTTGAGGGACGCCATCTTGGATGACGTCCCTTAAAGGAACCGTCATTCTTCAGTTGGACGTCGCCGGATGAAGATGGGTCCGCGGTGGAGGTCTTCAGGATGGAGCCGGTCCTCATCGGATAAAGATAGAAGATGCCGCTTGGAAGATGATGGTTGCCGGTCCGGATCTACTCTTCTTCCCGGATAGGATGAAGACTTTGGAGCCTCTTCTGGACCTCTTCAGCTGCTGGAAGATGGATCGCCAGCCCCCGCTTGGGTTGGATGAAGATTTTGGAGCCAGGACGGATCGGTGAACCTGGTATGGTGAAGACAAGGTAGGATGATCTTCAGGGGCTTAGTGTTAGGTTTATTTAAGGGGGGTTTGGGTTAGATTAGGGGTATGTGGGTGGTGGGTTGTAATGTTGGGGGGGGGATATTGTATGTTTTTTTTTACAGGCAAAAGAGCTGAACTTCTTGGGGCATGCCCCGCAAAGGGCCCTGTTCAGGGCTGGTAAGGTAAAAGAGCTTTGAACTTTAGTAATTTAGAATAGGGTAGGGCATTTTTTTATTTTTGGGGGGGGGTTGTTATTTTATTAGGGGGCTTAGAGTAGGTGTAATTAGTTTAAAATTGTTGTAATATTTTTCTTATGTTTGTAAATATTTTTTTATTTTTTGTACTTTAGTTAGTTTATTTCATTGTATTTATTTGTAGATATTGTATTTAATTAATGCATTGATAGTGTAGTGTTAGGTTTAATTGTAGGTAATTGTAGGTATTTTATTTAATTAATTTAATGATAGTGTAGTGTTAGGTTTAATTGTAACTTAGGTTATGATTTATTTTACAGGTAATTTTGTTATTATTTTAACTAGGTAACTATTAAATAGTTCTTAACTATTTAATAGCTATTGTACCTGGTTAAAATAATTACAAAGTTACCTGTAAAATAAATATTAATCCTAAAATAGCTATAATATAATTATAATTTATAGTGTAGCTATATTAGGATTTATTTTACAGGTAAGTATTTAGCTTTAAATAGGAATAATTTATTTAATAAGAGATAATTAATTTCGTTAGATGTAAATTATATTTAACTTTGGGGGGTGTTAGTGTTAGGGTTAGACTTAGCTTTAGGGGTTAATACATTTATTAGAATAGCGGTGAGCTCCAGTCAGCAGATTAGGGGTTAATAATTGAAGTTAGGTGTCGGCGATGTTAGGGAGGGCAGATTAGGGGTTAATACTATTTATTATAGGGTTAGTGAGGCGGATTAGGGGTTAATAACTTTATTATAGTAGCGCTCAGGTCCGCTCGGCAGATTAGGGGTTAATAAGTGTAGGCAGGTGGAGGCGACGTTGTGGGGGGCAGTATAGGGGTTAATAAATATAATATAGGGGTCGGCGATGTTAGGGCAGCAGATTAGGGGTACATAGGGATAATGTAAGTAGCGGCGGTTTATGGAGCGGCAGATTAGGGGTTAATAATAATATGCAGGGGTCAGCGATAGCGGGGGCGGCAGATTAGGGGTTAATAAGTTTAAGGCTAGGGGTGTTTAGACTCGGGGTACATGTTAGGGTGTTAGGTGCAGACGTAGGAAGTGTTTCTGCATAGCAAACAATGGGGCTGCGTTAGGAGCTGAACTCGGCTTTTTTGCAGGTGTTAGGTTTTTTTTCAGCTCAAACAGCCCCATTGTTTTCTATGGGGGAATCGTGCACGAGCACGTTTTTGAGGCTGGCCGCTTGCGTAAGCAACTCTGGTATCGAGAGTTGAAGCTGCGTTAAATATGCTCTATGCTCCATTTTTGGAGCCTAACGCAGCCTTTATGTGGACTCTCAATACCAGAGTTATTTTTATGGTGCGGCCAGAAAAAAGCCGGCGTTAGCTTTTCGGGTCGTTACCGACAAAACTCTAAATCTAGCCGTTAGTTAATAATAATAATATTATTTAGATTTATTTAGGTTAGGGGGGTGTTAGGGTTAGACTTAGCTTTAGAGGGTAATAAATTTAATGTAGATGGCGGCGGTGTAGGGGGGTCAGACTAGGGGTTAATAAATTTAATGTAGGTGGTGGCGGTGTAGGGGGGGGTCAGATTAGGGGTTAATAAATTTAATGTAGGGGGCGGCGGGGTCCGGGAGCGGCCGTTTAGGGCTTAAACACTTTATTAGTTATTGCGGTGGGGGATTGCGGTTGACAGGTAGATGTACATTGCGCATGCGTTAGGTGTTTGGTTTTTTTATGCAGGCATTTTAGGGAGTTACGGTGCTCCCATACTCAGCGCAAGGCCTGCTACGGCTGCATTTTATGGTGAGGTGAAAATGGAGTAAGATTTCTCAATTTTCGCCATGTAAGGCCTTGTGCTGGATATTGGATACCGATTTACGACGCGGTCCCATGTTAGTCTATGGGAGTAAGAATTGCGGGCGACGGTGAAATATATGGTCGTAAGTTGTATGCTACATCGTATATGTGATACCAATCCGGCGTCGCCGGCTTTTGCGGGCGACGCTGCATATCGGATGGGGCCCCTAATTATATTTTATCAGGACAAGGTAGTTTTTAGAACCAATATTCGTTCCTAAAGATGTATCTTTTGGATACCATTAATCAGGAAACTGTGGTTTCATCTCTCTGTCCAGCTTCAAGGAATGCTAAAAAGAGATTACTTCACAACTTGGATTTGGTAATGGTCTTATAGTTTTATTTTCAGGCCACAAAAGAATTGAAATTCTAATATTATTGTTTATTATTTTCCCTGCCCCCCGCAAGCGACAATAAGCAACACTTAGCAGATAAGCTTAAAGCTTTGATTTACGAAACATACTTGGTAGCAGGGAAGTCTCCCCCAGAGCAAATTACTGCTTGAACTATTAGAGCAGTTGCCACCTTTGTCACATTTACCTCTTCTGAGGCTGCTTTTGATAGGAATTTTTGTAGGCTGCTGTACCTGTTTAGTGCCATGCTTGCCTTAACTGCTTTCCTACCCTATTTCATGGTGGTCTCATTGACTTCACAGCTTGGGTACAGGATCCCATATGTGAAGGCTTGTGGACTTCTGACCATCTTATAAGAGAAAAGAAAATTTATGCTTACCTGATAAATTAATTTCTTTCCCAATGGTTAAAGGCCATGAGACCTACCCATGTTTCTTGAGTACAGTTGGCGGCAGTACCAATTTGCACTTACCTTGCTTTATCTTTCCTAAATAAAAAGAGAGAAGCGCTCAACCTGAGAATGAACAATAGCATAATAGCTTGTTCTATGGCTAGTTGCCACCCAAGAAGCAGCCTCTTTTTGCTCAACATGTGCCTTTCACAGAGAATAACTTTCCTGAAGCATATCAGTCTGATCCTGACTTAACAGTACAGTCCAGCCACGAAATATCAGGCAATCCCTCTCTGAACGAGAGAAACTGTAAAACCCCAGACGTACGTTTCGGCCTATTGTGGGCCTCGTCGGTGAGGTGCAGCCATATCCCTCTAGGCACACTGAGCAACGGGTCCACGTCTGGCTTCCAACATCACACTTAGGGAGACTTCCCTAAATGTCATAATTTGCATAAATAAAAAGAGAGAAGCGCTCAACCTGAGAATGAACAATGGCATAATAGCTTGTTCTATGGCTCTTTACCACCCAAGAAGCAGCCTCTTTTTTGCTCAACGTGTGCCTTTTACAGAGAAGAACTTTCCTGAAGCATATCAGTCTGATCCTGATTTAACAGTACAGCCCAGCCCCGAAATACCAGGCAATCCCTCTCTGAATGAGAGAAACAGCAAAACCCCAGACGTACGTTTCGACCTATTGTGGGCCTCATCAGTGAGGTGCAGCCATATCCCTGTAGACACACTGAGCAACGGGTCAACGTCTGGCTTCCCACATCACACTTAGGGAGACTTCCCTAAATGTAATAATTTGCACAAATAAAAAGAGAGAAGCGCTCTTCTAAAAGTCTCTTTTCTCTTTCCCGTATTTATGACTGAGGAATCATGTGAAAGTGGGAGGGATTAAAAGCCCTGTTATGTTGGGTTTTTAGCCTCCTCATAGTGGACCAGACTTTAATACCGCATGTGATGGCTTATTGACTCTCATCATCATGAAAGAAATTAATTTATCCGGTAACATAGTAGATGAGGTTGAAAAAAGACCGAAGTCCATAGAGTTCAACATATACAAATCTAATATACTTACAAAAAAGCTCCAGTTGAGCTTAAATAATCTCAATAAATGGTGACCTATTAAACACAAGCAATCATATCCCAAGTAATCATATCCCTGAATTCTGTTTCTAGCCAGAAATGTATCCAAATTATTTTTAAATGCATCTAAGGTATTGGCATTCACTACCTCCTATGGTAATGAGTTCCACAATTTTATTGCTCTTACAATGAAAGATTCAATCTCCTTTCCTCCAGCCTTAAATTGTGACCTCTTGTCACAAACAATTTTCTTGGAATAAACAAAGCTTCTGCAATCTCTGTATATGGGCCATGAATATATTTAAATAACGTAATCATGTCACCTCTCAAGTGCCTTTTTCCTAGAGAAAATTCTCCATCCCCCTTATTAGCTTTGTGGACCTTCTCTGAACTTTTTTTCTAGGTACTGCACTCCATACTCAAGGTGAGGTCTTACCAGGTATTACATAGTGACAGAATTATGCTTTCCTCTCTTAAATCAATGCCTCTTTTTATACATGCTAGTATTTCCAAAGAAGCCGCTGCCCTGCATTGTGCACCCATCTTTAGCTTGTTATCTATTACTACTCCGAAATCCCTTTCCACCTCTGTTTGGCTAAGTCTAGTCCCATTTAAATAATACATTGCCTGCTCATTTACCTGCCCATACTTCTAATTTCTTTCCTATGACATGGAGAGTCCATAACGTCATTGCAATTACTAGTGGGATATTCAACTCCTGGCCAGCATGAGGAGGCAAAGAACACTCCCTAGCAAAGCTGTTAGGTGTAACTGCCTTACCCATAACCCCCAGTCATTCCCTTTGCTTCTGTCAATGGAGGTTGTGCGAAGTTGGTGTCTGAACATTTTAAACCTTTTATGGGTACTTTTCCCTGCAAGCAAGGATTGGGGTTTTAGCTGTGTTCATGTTAATCTCTTCAGTAAGAGTAGTGGTGGCTTTTAAGCAGTTAAAAGGCGGCGAGGTAGTCCTTACTTTTATTTTAACACTTTGCTTCCCCTTTGCAAACAGCCAGAGATGGTTCTCTCTGTTCTTTATTTTCCTACAGGTCAATGACAGGGAGTACAGTACCTGCCACACCTAAGGAGCAGCATCTGTTCTGAAGGATCTAAGGTAAGTGCTTTTGCCTTCTAGGTACTGAAGGAGAGCAGCACTTAGGAGGTTAATCCTCTTATGGATCCTTTTTGTCTGGCACTAGTTATCCTTTTATAGTTAAGGGTACATTTTCAGGGAGAAATTGATTTATGTTGTTTAATTTGAGACATGTACACAGTTTGAGAGACTTCACTTGGCTGAGGAGTTCACTTTATTGTTGGGGAACATTTTGTTGTTGGGACTTGTGCAGAGACATCGCTGTGAGGTCTTATTTCTAGCACTTCTCTGTTTATGGCATCAGTGGCAGGTTTTTTTTTATGTGGGGATAGTTTTCTTAGAGAGTTACATTAACGTTCGTTACTAAGCCATTTATCTCTCTGTTTGTTTTTTCTGCCTGCTCACGTGACACCCGCACTTCCGCTTTTACAGAACGGAGCTCAATGAGCTTGGTGGTGTATAGGAGTGCTTCTCATCGAGAGTTTGTGCCGAATCCCCGATTATAGATTAGCGGATCGTTAGAGGATCAGTGTAACTTTCCAATTACTTCTGGGATATACTTCTCTTGTACAATTGGAGCCTCAGGCATTTGAGGTGTTTTTTTTATTTTTGACTTTTATTGTTTAAGATTAAATCGGAACGCTGTGAACAGCGGTTTACTTATTATCAATCTCAAAATATATATTTTTTTCTTTTTCAATGTGGGTATTATTTTCTGTGACTGCAGTAATGGATCCTGGTTTAGATCAGTCAATGTATGTGGACAAGTGTTTACTGTGTTTAGAGGCTCAAATCGTCCTACCAATGCAATTTTGTTCCTCATGCTTATCAAAGACTTTAAAATGTAAAGATAAATTACTTCCTTCTGAGCCAAGTGTCTCTCAGGATGATGCTGTGCGTGACATGCCTCAGCTTTCTCCTCAAATGTCCCAAGCATTAACTGTGCCTCATTCTGTGCCTTCTATGTCCTCTCATCCACCTGGGGGTGTTTATTTACCTGGGGGAATTTCTGCTCAGGTTTCTTCTGCAGTAACAGCAGCTTTGTCTGCTTTCCCTTCATTGGGTAAGCGTAAGAGGCAATCTAAACATTTGCCTGATTCTAGGGCTTCTGACTCTAGGACTGCATTAGCCACTCTTGCTCAGATGTCTGATGAGGAGTATACTTCAGTAGCTTCTGAAGGTGAAATCTCAGATTCTGACACTTCTGAATCTGAAGAGGTTAGTTTTAGATCTAAGCTTTAACACCTCCGGTTACTATTAAAGGAAGTTCTAGCTACTTTAGATTACTCTGAACCGTTGGTTCCTGTCAACCCCTCAAAGTCTTCTAAATTGGATAGAGTTTGATTTCCCATCTTCTGAGGAGGTTTTTCTTGTCCCAAGGAAGATTTCTGAAATTATTGCTCAGGAATGGGATAAGCCTGGGGTTCCTTTTTCCCCTTCCCCTGTTTTTAAGAAGATGTTTCCTGTTGCTGACTCATGGTGCACTGTTCCTAAAGTAGAAGGAGCAATTTCTACTCTTGCCAAGAGAACTACCATTCCTATAGAGGATATTTGTTCTTTTAAGGACCCAATGGATATGAAGCTTGAGGCTTGCTTAAAGAAGATGTATATCCATCAAGGGTTACAGTGGCAATCAGCAGTGAGTATTGCTACGTTTGCAGGTGCTGCATCATATTGGTACGATGCATTGTCTGATCTTATTACAGAGGAAACTACAGTAGAGGAGATCTAAGATAGGATCAAGGCTCTCAAATTGTCCAATACTTTTTTCTGTGATGCCAATATGTAGATAGTTCGTCTGGGAGCTAAGATGTCTAGCTTCACGGTTCTAGTTTGTAGGGCTCTGTGGTTAAAATTTTGGTCGGCCGATGTCTCCTCTAAGGCCAAACTTTTGACTTTACCCTACAAGGGAAAGACCCTGTTTGGTCCTGGACTTCTAATTTTCATTCCTTTCGTAACTTTAAGGGACAAAAGTCCTCCTCTTCCTTTTCAAAACCAGATCAACCCAGATCTTCTTGGAAATCCAACCAGCCCTGGGACAAGGGAAAACTAAACAAGAAGCCTTCTACTGACTCTAAAGCAGCATGAAGGTTCTGCTCCCGATTCCAGTTTGGATCAGCAAGGGGGCAGGCTTTCTCTTTTTCGTCAAGCCTGGATACACAATGTCCCTTACCCTTGGGTGGTGGACATAGTATCCCAGGGTTACAGAAAGGGATTCAAGTCTTGCCCTACAAGGGGCATATTTCTCCTGTCAAGACTATCCTCAAACCAAATAAAGGAGGCCTTCTTAAACTATATAAAGGACCTATATTCTCTGGGAGTTATTTTTCCTGTCCCTCTGGCAGATCAGGGTCTAGGATTCTTTTCAAATCTATTTGTGGTTCCCAAAAAGGAGGGAACTTTTTGGCCCATTCTAGACCACAAGTGCCTCAACAAATTCTTCAGTGTTCCGTCCTTCAAGATGGAAACTATTCGTTTCATTCTTCCTTTGGTACAGGAAGGTCAGTTTATGACGACCATAGATCTGAAGGACGCATACCTTCATGTTCCCATTCACAGGAAACACCATCAGTATCTGAGGTTTGCTTTTCTGGACAAGCACCAATTTGTTGCACTTCCATTTAGGCTAGCAACGTCTTCCCAGAATATTCACAAAGGTTCTGGGGGTGCTATTGGCTTTGATCAGATCCCAGGGAATTGCTGTAGGGCCTTACCTAGATCACATCTTGGTTCAGGCGTCATCTTTTCAACTAGCCCAATCTCGTACAGAGATGCTATTGTCTTTTCTACGTTCCCATGGGGTGGAAAGTGAATTTGGAAAAAAGTTCTCTTGTTCCTTCTACCAAAGTGTGTTTCCTAGGGACTATAATAGATTTCCTGTCCATGAGGATTTTTTTGATGGAGGTCAGAAAAAACAAGATTCTTGCTTCCTGCCTTTCTCTCCAGTCTGCCTTTCGTCCATTTGTGGCCTAATGCATGGAGGTGATTGGTCTGATGGTGGCATCCATGGGCATCTTTCTTTTGCTCGGTTCCATCTATGACAGCTGCTGCTTTGTATGCTCCGTCAATGGAACGGAGATCATTTGAATCTATCTCAGAGAATAAATCTGGACCCTCTAACAAGAGACTCTCTCTCATGGTGGGTGTCACTGGAACATCTGTATTAGGGGAACTTTCTTTCTGAGACCTTCCTGGGAAATTGTGACGATGGACACCAGCCTGTCAGGCTGGGGAGCTGTTTGGGGGCCTTTAAGGGCTCAGGGCCTGTGGTCTCGGGGAGAGTCCTCTCTTCCAATATACATCTTGGAATTGAGAGCTATCTTCAATGCCCTATCAGCGTGGCCTCAACTGTCATTGGTCCGGTTTATAAGATTCCAACTGGACAACATCACCTCAGTGGCTTACATCAACCACCAGGGAGGGACTCAGAGTTCCTTAGCCATGAAGGAGATGTCTCTCATTCTACAGTGGGCAGAAACCCACAATTGTCTCCTATCTGCCATCCACATTCCAGGAGAGGACAATTGGAAAGCGGATTTTCTGAGCAGACAGACCTTTCATCCCGGGGAGCGGGCTCTCCATCCTGAAGTGTTCTCTTAGATAACCCTCCAGGGGGGATTCAAGAGTTTGATCTGATGGCATCCTGACAAAACGCCATGGTACGGTTCAAGGTCAAGAGATCCTCAAGCCATTCTGATAGATGCTCTAGCGGTTTCTTGGAGGTTTTCTCTGGCTTATGTTTCCTCCTTTTGCTCTCCTTCCACGATTCAATTGCTCGTATCAAACAGGAGAGAGCATCCGTGATTCTAATAGCTCCTGCATGGCCTTGCAGGATCTGTTTTGCGGTTCTAGTGAGGGTGTCATCTCTACCTCCTTGGAGGTTACCTCTGAAGAAAGATCTTCTACTTCAGGGTCCTTTCCTCCATCCAAACCTAGATTCTACAAAGCTAACTGCTTGGAGATTAAACGCCTAGTTCTGTCCAAACATGGTTTTTCTGAAGCGGTCATTTAACCTATGATTCAGGCTCGAAAACCAGTTACTCGCAAGATTTACTATAAGATATGGCGTAAATATCTTTATTGGTGTGAATCTAAGGGATTCCCCTGGAGCCGGGTGAGGATTCCCTGGATTTTGTCTTTTCTTTAGGATGGACTGGATAAAGGTTTATCGGTCAATACTTTAAAGGGTCAGATTTCTGTGTTATCTATCCTTTAGCACAAAAGTCTGGCAGATCTACCAGATGTTTAAGCCTTTGTAAAGGCCCTGGTTAGAATTAGGCCTGTGTTTAAACCTGTTACTCCTCCGTGTACCCTTAATTAAGTTCTTAAAGTTTTGCAGCAGGCTCTGTTTGAGCTAATGCATGTTGTTGATATAAAACTGTTATCCTGCAAATTTTTGTTTCTTGTTGCCATTTCTTCCGCTCGCAGAGTATCTGAGCTTTCAGCTTTACAGTGTGATTCCCTCTACCTTATTTTTCATGCGTTTAAGGAGGTCCTTCATACCAAATTGGGGTTTCTCCCTAAGTTTGTTTCGGATCGAAACATTAATCGGGAAATGTTCCTTCTTTTTGTCCTAATCCTTCTTCTCATAAGGAACGTCTTTTGCATAACTTGGCTGTTATGCGTGCTCTAAAATTTTACTTACAAGCTACTAAAGATTTTAGGCAATCTTATGTCCTGTTTGTTGTTTTCTCTGGAAAGCGTAAGGGTCAGAAGGCCACTTCTACCACTCTGTCCCGCTGGTTAAGAAGTTTGGTTAATTTGGCGTATGAGACTGCTGGACAGCAGCCTCCTGAGAGAGCTATGGCTCATTCCACTAGGGCTGTCTCTTCTTCTTGGGCTTTCAAAAATGAAACTTCTGTGGAACAAATTTGCAAGGCAGCAACATGGTCCTCTTTGCATATTTTTCCTAAATTCTATAAATTTGATACTTTTTCCTCGGCTGAGGCTTCTTTTGGGACAAAGGTTCTACAAGCGGTGGTGCCTTCTGTTTAGGTCCTCCTGCCTTTTCCCCCCTCCCTGTTCATTCTGTGTCCTCTAGCTTGGGTATTGGTTCCCACTAGTAATTGGAATGACGTTGTGGACTCTCAATGTCAAAGGAAAGAAAACAAAATGTATGCTTACCAGATAAATTTATTTATTTCCGGACATGGAGAGTCCATGACCCTGCCCTCTTTTTTTAATTTGAATTCAACAGGTTTTTTGGAGTAAACCTCAGGCACCTTTTCACAATTGTGTTTCTTTCTTTTTCCATTTCCTCCGGCTGAATGACTGGGGGTTATGGGTAAGGCAGTTACACTTAACAGCTTTGCTAGGGTGCTCTTTGCTGCCTCCTGCTGGCCAGGAGTTGAATATCCCACTAGTAATTTGAATAACGTTGTGGACTCTCCATGTCCGGAAATAAATAAATTTATCAGGTAAGCATAAATTTTCAGATACCCTTGTAATGTTCATCCTGCTCTGACCTAATGACCTTACACAACTTTGTATCATCTAAAAAAATATAGATGTTGATATTTAATCCTTGCTCTGAGTCATTAATAAAAATATTAAAAATAACAGGGCCCAGTACTGATCCCTGGGGGACTCCACTGATTATGCTTGTCCAATCTGAGTATGATCTATTCACTACTACTCTTTGCTCCCTATCTTTTATACAGTTATTTATCCATGAGCTAACAATTTCAGCTATTCCCAGTCCCTTAATTTTGTACATTTAATGTAATTTTGTACATTAATCGCTCATGTGGCACTGTATCATACGCCTTTGCAAAATCTAAGTATATCACATAAACTGATTCCCCATTATCTATATTTTACTTACTTTCTCACATAATTTATTTAGATTAGTTTGACATTATCTATATCTCAGAAAATCGTGCTGTTTTGAACTCATAATCTTGTTTACACAAATATACTTAACAATATAATCCCTTGAAGTATCTTCCCCACTATTGGTGTCAGACTAACAGATCTAGATTAATAAATAAGGAGAGGACAGAAGCATTATGGGGCACACTTGGGAGGATTATTACTTAATCCTATTATGGTGGAGTGTATTCAATGTGTTGTGAAATTTATTAAAACATAACATTTATTTACAATAAGTTTAAAACAATACTTGTGTTGTGGACAATGCCACCATTAAAACTAAAATTCATCACACGTTATTACAAAAAAAGAAAACAATATTTTAAATATATGAAAATAAAAAAAGAAAAAAGCACTGCGTACTCTCCAAAACGGAGTGAAACTCCTAGTACCCAATTATTAATAATTCATATCAAGTCTATATAGTATGCTGGTAACTTAACATTCTATTTCATTGGCCCAGGTAAGCAAAACTTTTTTCTTTCCTAAGATATGGAGAGTCCACAACGTCATCAATTACTAGTGGGAATAGCACCACAGCAAATCTGTTAAGTATAACTTCCCTTCCCACAATCCCTAGTCATTCTCTTTGCCTCTGTCAATGGAGAAGGTGAAGATCTGGTGTCTGAAGAAAATTGGATTTCTTTTGCTACAAGCAAGATTTTTTGGGGTCTAGCCATAGTCCACTTTAATCTCTTCAGTAGGGTAGTGGTGGCTTTAAAGCAGTTAGGAACTTGTAAGGTGGGTCTTGCTGCATTTTCCTAACATTTTGCTGCCCTGGTATAGAAAGCCAGAGTAGGTTTACTCTGTTCTTTCTTTTTCCACAGGTCTCTGTAAGGAGTTGCATCTTTTCACACCTTGTGAGTTGTCCACCTGCCGGACGGCTACAATGCAGGTAAGTGCCTTTTGTTTTCAAGGTATGGGGACTTAAAAAGCACTTATAGAAATTGTATCTGCACATTTCATTGGGACATGTGGTATCCTTTGTGTGGATACTAATGGGCAGGCTGAAGGCACTGATTATAATTTATTGAGACCTAGGGGTTCATTCTTTGGTTGGAATAAAGCATTCCCTTTATGTTTTTTATGGCTTCTAAATAGTACTCGCTATTTTTCAGCTTTGGGCTAGTGTATTTCGGTCACAGGGTCGATTATACGATCCTTTGTAAACTTTTGTCTTAGAGCATGCATTTTATTATCTATTGCACCATTCCTGTGGGAGGTTATGTGACCCGCTTCTTCGCTTACCGTTTCTAAAGCAAAGCGGTGTCTTTTTCTCTACTGGCATCTCCTAGGAGTTGTATGCAGCAAATTTCTATGCCGTGTCTAGTATTTTCCCTAGTCACATCAGTTAGAGTGCTGAGGTCCCTCAGTTTTCTTGCCGCAGTGTGAGAAAAATAAGGGAATAAGATATCCTCGCTCTGCTAGAGAATTCTTAAAGCGACAGTAGCAGGAATTAATAAATGTTTGTTTAAAATTTTTCTTTTAAAACTATGTAATAGCTTAGTAAGCAAATCTATTGCCTTGCAGAATATGACCTTCAAGGTCAGAGGTTCAATCCTTGCCTGAAAATTCAGACAATTATGTGTCATGTATTTTTGTTTTTTTGGACAATAATCTGTATCTTATCATAAATGCTTGATATGCTTTGAGACACTAATTGTTTTACTACGAAATTCCATGCTGCATGTTTTTTTCTAGGATTTTTGTATTCTAGATAGATTGTTACTCTCTGAGCCCAATGTCTCTCTGGATGATGCAGTTCAGGCAATGCCACAGCTTTCTCCTTAAACGCCCCAAACCTCTATGGCATCACATACAGTGTCCTGCAGTTCCTCTCAGCCTCCTGTAGGAGGTTATTTGCCTGCAAAAATTGTTGCTCAGGTATCCTCTGCGGTATCTGTGGCATTTTCTGCTTTTCCTATGCTAAATTGAAAACGCAAGAGGAAAATTACTACTCAGGTTGCCCTCCCTCATAATTTGTAGCATCTGAGGGTGAAATCTCAGATTCAGACAGTATACTTCTATGATGTTCCTTCCTCTGTGGAAGTGTTTCCTGTTCCAGACCGTGCCACGGAGATTATTGCACAGGAATGGGAGAAGCCAGGGATACCTTTTTCCCTGTCTCCTGTCTTTAAAAAGATGTTTCCTGTCGCTAACTCCATTAATGATTCATGGCACACGGTGCCTAAAGTAGAAGGGGCCATTTCTACTCTGGCTAAGAGAACTACTATCCCTATAAAGAATAGCTGCTCTTTTAAGGATCTAATGGACAAAAAGCTGGATGCTTATTTGAAAAAGATGTATGTTCATCAAGGTTTTCAATGGCAACCTGTAATTTGTATTGCCACTTTGTCAAGTGCGGCATCTTAATGGTGCAACCCCTTGTCTGATTCAATTTTAGTAGAGACTCCTTCAGAGGAGATCCAAGACAGAATTAATGCTACCATGCAAGTTATTAAACTGGGAGCTAAGATATCTGCCTTTGCTGTCCTAGCCCACAGGGTGATGTGGCTGATATCATGGTCAGTGGATGTTTCCTCTAAGTCCAAGCTTCTGGCACTTCCTTACAAGGGTAAGACCTTGTTTGGACCTGGTCTGGCAGAAATTTCTGATATTACTGGTGGAAAAGGGTCTTTTTTTACCACAAGACAAGAAGAATAGACCTAAAGGACGTCAAAGTAATTTCCGTTCCTTTCGTAACTTCAAAGGAAAGTTTTCCTCTTCCAAGAAGGAACAGTCCAAGTCTTCTTGGAAAACCACTCAGTCTTGGAACAAGGAGAAGCAATCTGAGTCTAAATCATCATGAAGGGTTTGCCCACAAATCCAGGATCAGATCAAGTGGGGGGCAGACTTTCTCGAGCTTGGATATGAGATGTCCCAGATCCCTGGTCTGTGGACATAGTATCTCAGGATACAAAATAGAATTCAAAACTTTTCCTCCTAGGGGCAGGTTCCACCTCTCAAGATTATCTGCAGACCAGATAAAAAGAGAGGCGTTATTGAATTGTGTTTTGAGACCTCTCTTCCTTGGGAGTGATAGTCCCAGTTCCAGTAAGGGAACAGGGTCTAGGATTCTATACAAATCTGTTTCTGGTTCCCAAAAAAGATGGGACTTTTTGTCCTATTCTAGACCTAAAATGTCTCAACAAGTTTCTCAGGGTACCATCCTTCAAAATGGAAATCATTTGTTCCATTCTTCCTTTGGTCCAAAAGGGTCAGTTCATGACAACCATAGACCTGAAGGATGTGTATCTTCATGTTCCCATCCACAGGGTTCATCACAAGTTCCTGAGATTCACCTTTCTAGACAGACATTTTCAGTTTGTGGCTCTTCCGTTTAGCCTTGCCACAGCTCCCAGAATGTTCTCAAAGGTTCTGGGGGCTCTCTTGGCAGTGATCAGGTCTCGGGAAATTTCAGTGGCACCATACCTGGATGACATATTGGTTCAGGCACCATCTTTTCAACAAGCAGACTCTTACACAGAGATCTTGTTGTCTTTTCTATGTTCCCACAGATGGAAATTGAATCTGGAGAAGAGTTCCCTTGTTCCAGCTACAAGGGCAGTTTTCTTAGGGACCATAATAGATTCCCTATCAATGAGAATATTTCTGACAGAGGTCAGAAAATCTAAGATTCTTTCCTTTTGCCTCTCTCTGCAGTCTACTGTTCGGCCATCAGTGGCTCAATGTATGGAAGTAATTGGTCTGATGGTCGCTTCCATGGACATCATTTCCCTTTGCTCGATTCCATTTTAAAGCTCTGCAGTTATGCATTCTCCGACAATGGAACGGAGACCATTTGGATCTGTCTCAGAGGATAGAGCTAGATCAGTCAACAAGAGACTCTTAAAGGCACAGGAAATATGGACTCGGGAGGCGTCTGCTCTCCCCATAAATATCTTGGAGTTGAGAACAATTTACAATGCTTTAATGGCTTGGCGTCAGTTTGTCTTTAGCCTGGTTTATCAGGTTCCAGTTGGACAACATCACCTCAGTGGCTTACATCAACCACCAGGGAGGAACTCAGAGTTCCTTAGCTATGAAAGAGGTGGCTCGGATTGTTCAGTGGGCGGAAGATCACAATTGCTTTCTATCTGCCATTCACATTCCAGGAGTGGGTAACTGGGAAGTGGATTTCTTGAGCAGACAGACTTTATCCCAGGGGGGCTCTCCATCCGGAGGTGTTTTTCAGGTTAACCCTCAAATGGGGGGGATGCCAGCGTTGGATCTGATGGCGCCTTCGCAGAATGCCAAGCTTCCAAGGTATGGTTCAAGGTCAAGAAATCTGCAGGCCGTCCTGATAGATGCTCTGGGGGTTCCTTGGGATTTCAGTCTGGCATATCTGTTGCCTTAATTTGCCCTCCTTCCATGAGTCATTGCTCGTATCAGACAGGAGAGAGCATCTGTAATTCTAATAGCTCCTGCATGGCCTCGCAGGATCTGGTATGCAGTCTTAGTGAAGATGTCATCTGTTCCACCTTGAGTGTTGCCTCTGAAGATGGACCTTGTAACTCAGGGCCCTTTCCTTCATCCAAATCTCGTTTCTCTGAAGCTGACTGCTTGGAGATTGAACACTTAGTTCTGTCTAAGCGTGGTTTTTCTGAGTTGGTCATTGAGAAAATGATCCAGGCTCGCAAGCCTGTTACTAGAAAGATTTACCATAAGGTTTGTTTACTAAACCTCAGGCACCTCTACACCTTTGTGTTACTCCTTTTTCCATTTCCCTTCGGTCGAATGACTGGGGATAGTGGGTAGGGGACTGATACTTAACAGCTTTGCTGTGGTGCTCTTTGCCTCCTCCTGCTGGCCAGGAGTGATATTCCCACTAGTAATTGATGATGTTGTGGCTCAACATATCCAGAAATAAATAAATGTATCCGGTAAGCATACATTTATTTTTTTTTCTTCTTAGACACAAAATTTTCCAAAGACATGCAGACAATCAGGATGGTAAAATGTGTCTTCCTTCAGCAGTGAACTAGATAGAGACCATTAGTTTGATGGTGGCATCTTTTGAAGTTGTTCTGTTTGCACGATCTCATATAAGACTTCTAAAACTAAATGTATTTATTTTTTGCTCTGAGTGATCACAACCCCAATGTGTTTGTTTCCCAAAATATTCATCAGTGATTACCATATTAAGTTCTCTCTGCTCGTAGTTGGAAATTGGCAAGCGGGTGTGAGAATTCTTCCAGAATGAGTTTCTAAAAGTTTCGTGAAAATGCAGTGCTTAAAGTGACATTAAAAACAAGTGTAAAATTCTCATACAGTGTTTCAGTAAATATGGTAAAGCATAGCAATACACAATACATTTATTCTTTCTATTCCTGCAATTACTAAGTAAAAACTGTGCTCCCCCCCCCCCCTTCCTTCCAAATGCATTGGAGACCTGCAGTGCATACGGCAGTTATCCTTTGATTGTTGTGTATAAGGAAATCCGACATTAAAGGGACATTAAACACTTTGAGATAGTAATATAAAATGATATATATATATATAGAGAGAGAGAGAGAGAGTTATTCAAGGGAAGGCAGTATAGTGTACTGAAATCTAAGAAGCTCCCTTCTTAGATTTCCCAAAATCCCAAAATGTACAGCCCAATCCAAGTGAACAGTTCGATAACGCCATATATAGTACCTCCGGTTGTATTAAGCACACATTCCTTCCATAGGACACTTGAATAGTGGTGAGTCAGTACAAGCTTGTGACAAACTGGTAACAAACTGAGGAAATATAAAATGCCTCAAACAGCCTTTTGTTTTTCAGAACAACATGTATAGATACAAGTGTTTATGGATTTTATACATTTTGCATATATTGTTGTTACATTTCTTGTTCTCTCCATTTCCCTAATATTATTCACAAGTTGTAGGATAACGAAGGTAACAATTTCTTTATGTTAGAAAGAAGGCTCTAATTGTTTTGGTACAATGGCATATAATATATGTTTGCCTATAATAAGAGTAAGGTTATCTTATCCACTTTAGTTTAATACTTTGCAACTGTGTATGTGTACTATATATATTCTTTGCCCGGTATGACAAAGGTTAAAGTTTAAAGTTTTATGTTCACTAACTCACACATTGGAAAGTGTTCCAATTAACCAATGAAAATGTTTTCTGCTTTTTAAATAGAACAGCACAGGTGCATACAACCATCTATGATTACGGCATTGCGCCGAAACATGTTAGCTTGAAGTACCATGTGCTGACTGCTTGTATTGACCCTCCATGGGTTATTATTTATATTTATATATATAAACTTTGCAATATACTTTCATAATGAATTTTGTTGACCTTTTCCTGTAATTCCATTTTGAAATTGTTATCTTTTTAGTTCCTGTTAGAAATGGAAGTGCGGAACACTGTTATTTTCAACACAGCCATTGGCTGCACACTCTAGTGACCTATTTATAACTGTCAATAAATGGCTAAAGCAGAAAAGGTAACCTAAGTTACACCATGGCAGTTCCCAATGTTTTATAGACACTAAAACATTAAACTTATTTTGTCAATATTTAAACAGCTAATGAAACTTCAAAAAATACATCTACATGTTATTCTCAGTCTTATCGTTTCTTTGAGTACTTCATTCTATCTAGCATTTATTTAGCGTTTAATGCTTCTTTAAGTCTCAATTTTTTTACTTAGAGAAGTGCCTCTGACTGACTGCAGCAAAGGAGACAGAGAACATGACTTCCCCCTGACTTTTCATTGGGTGTATCGTCTGCATTTTTTCTAATTGACAACAACATTTTATATGCTCTTAAAAAATTGTTTTTGCACACAGATTTTTTTTTTAATGGACTTTAATATCGCTTAAAATTCTCATTTGTAGGTGTGGGGGTCTTAAATGGTTTGTTGTATGCAGTGGGCGGCCATGATGGTCCCTTGGTGAGGAAAAGCGTTGAGGTTTATGATCCCTCTACGAGTATGTGGAAACAAGTTGCAGATATGAACATGTGCAGGAGAAATGCAGGTAGGTGCCATAAACTGCCTTCTATCAAGGGTTCAAATGTATTTATAGCAAGATAAATTAACAAAACTGATGTCTATATACAGTTTTATTCCACACACTTCAAAAATGCTAAAGGGAAACATTTGTATTAGAAATCTCTTTGTCATCTAAATAATCATTCAATGTGTATACAAAAACCTTCTGAGGGCTAGATTACAAGTGGAGCGCTATTGATTGCCCCGCTTGAGCATGATGCGCAAGAAGTAAGCTATTTGCGTGTTAAAAGGAAAATGTTTTTGCTTGTGCTCTAACCGAACACGTGCAAAAAGCCACTTACAGGATAATGTCCTTTTATTAAATAGAATATTTCTATATATATGTGTATATACCTATACCAACATATCTATTCCTATAGGTATAGATATGTATTTTACATGAACAGTATCAGATATATATATATATATATATATATATATATAAGTTTATATTAGAAAATAAATGTACTTTTTATTATTAATGTGTGTGTATATGTAGACATGTGTATGTATGTATTTCTTTTTATTTATTTATAAAATATTTTACCAGGAAGGATACATTGAGATTTCTCTTGTTTTCAAGTATGTCCTGGGTCCACAAAACATTGCATTGATACAATAGGGTACAATAAAATACAAAAACAATAATAATACACAATATATGCAATTTTTTTTACATAGAACAGATAGGAAATATATAATCAACCATGACAGGTGCATTCTGTTTTGAGATATGTAGAGAGGGATCTCTTAAAAGATATTAGGCTTGGGGAAGGTTTGAAAGTGTGCGGGAGGTCACTCCATAACAGTGGCGCTATGTTAAAGCCCTTTGAGCACTTTTTTGTGCAATTTTTATTAGATGGTGTTGTTATTAGTGTAACTGTATTTTTTATGTGTTTTTGTGCAACTTTTTATTCAAGCGTATCAGTTAACCAGAGGTTGTGCTATCCCGATGTGCGTTAAATTAAATTGCACTTAAGCGAACCCGTTTACTTTCAACTTGTTATACACACACTACTTCCGACGCAAGCAAACACCCACGATACACCTCTTATAACTTGCACTCCACTCGTAAGCTGGCCCTGAATGTTTTGTATAAATATCTTGATTAAATGAATATGCTGTTATCTCTTTTCTGTTCATGGTAATAGACTGTAACTAATGTATACAATTTTAGGTATGTATTTAATGTGTTAAGCATTTACAATAAAATACAATCCTTCATTCTAAATGCCATGTTAATTTTATAAAAGATATTAATTTGATATGTTTGTATAAAATAAATACGTCACATACTGAAGGAGATTAGGGGAGCTAGGGTGTATATCAGTCAGACACCAGTAGGGTGCAGACTTGTACTAAGAGGAAAAGATTTTAGGGCAAATGTTTACAGGAAGATTTCGACCCTTTCGCTTTCTTAATTTCCAAGTAGAGTTTCTGTGCACTGTTTATTTATTTACATTTTTACAAGCTGATAACATGTATTTTTGAAAGATTCAGCAGTTTAGCAATTTATTTTTAGTGGTTGTGAGAGTAATATACCAGGGAAGAGCTGTAGATGTAGAGTATCAAGACTTTAGCAAAGCATTTGACACTGTCGCACACAACAAATTTACTCACAAATTTGCCTTGGAGTAGATGCTAAGATTAAGTGGGTGGAATGCTGGAAGGAAGAGGGTTTTAATTAATGGACTATATTAAAATGAGGGGTCAGTTACTAGTGGTGTTCCCCAATGGTCAGTTATGCGGCCTTCTTTTGTTTAACATGTTCATTAGTGATATTAGAAGTAGGCTCCAGGGGAAGGTGTGCTTGTTTGCTGATGATACAAAAATTTGTAACAGAGTTAATGTTCCAGGAGGATTGGATCAAATGAGTGATATTAAAAAACTGGAGGACTGCGCAAATAAATGGGATCTGAAATTTAATATTACCAATTAAAATTAAGCATATAGGATCCAAAAATCCAAAGGTCAATTATAGTCTCAATGATACATTACTGACTATAACTAAAGAGGAACGGGACTTGGGAATTATTATTTTAGATGGTTTAAAATTAGACAAATCAGCATTTCAGCCAGTAAGGCAAGTTGAATACTTGGTTGCATTGGGTGAGTTATTATTAGCAGAAATTGCTGGATTCTTATGCCACTTTACAGATCGCTAGTTAGGCTTCATCTGGAATATTATGTACAGTTCTGGAGACCATATCTCCAGAAGGATATAGGTAAACTAGAAACTGTCCAAAGAAGGGCTACTAAAATGATGCATGGTCTAAAATATAAAAAAATATAAAACATACAAAGAAAGGCTCTTTTATCTAAATATGTATAGTTTATAGGAGAGAAGGGAAAGAGGTGACATGATAGATACCTTCAATTGTATGAAGGGACTTAATAAAGTGAAAGCTGAAAGTATTTTCCACAAAAAACATAATTTATGCTTACCTGATAAATTCCTTTCTTCTGTAGTGTGATCAGTCCACGGGTCATCATTACTTCTGGGATATTAACTGCTCCCCTACAGGAAGTGCAAGAGGATTCACCCAGCAGAGCTGCACATAGCTCCTCCCCTCTACGTCACTCCCAGTCATTCGACCAAGGACCAACGAGAAAGGAAAAGCCAAGGGTGAAGTGGTGACTGGAGTATAAATTAAAAAATATTTACCTGCCTTAAAAACAGGGGCGGGCCGTGGACTGATCACACTACAGAAGAAAGGAATTTATCAGGTAAGCATAAATTATGTTTTCTTCTGTTAAGTGTGATCAGTCCACGGGTCATCATTACTTCTGGGATACCAATACCAAAGCAAAAGTACACGGATGACGGGAGGGATAGGCAGACTCTTTATACAGAAGGAACCACTGCCTGAAGAACCTTTCTCCCAAAAATAGCCTCCGATGAAGCAAAGGTGTCAAATTTGTAAAATTTGGAAAAAGTATGAAGCGAAGACCAAGTTGCAGCCTTGCAAATCTGTTCAACAGAGGCCTCATTCTTGAAGGCCCAAGTGGAAGCCACAGCTCTAGTAGAATGAGCTGTAATTCTTTCAGGGGGCTGCTGTCCAGCAGTCTCATAAGCTAAACGAATTATGCTACGAAGCCAAAAAGAAAGAGAGGTAGCGGAAGCTTTTTGACCTCTCCTCTGCCCAGAGTAAATGACAAACAGAGAAGACGTTTGTCGGAATTCCTTAGTTGCCTGCAAGTAAAATTTTTGAGCCCGGACTACATCCAGGTTGTGCAGTAGACGTTCCTTCTTTGAAGAAGGATTTGGGCATAAAGAAGGAACAACAATCTCTTGATTGATATTCCTGTTAGTAACTACCTTAGGTAAGAACCCAGGTTTAGTACGCAGGACTACCTTATCCGAATGAAAAATCAAATAAGGAGAATCACAATGTAAGGCTGATAATTCAGAGACTCTTCGAGCCGAGGAAATAGCCATTAAAAATAGAACTTTCCAAGATAACAACTTTATATCAATGGAATGAAGGGGTTCAAACGGAACGCCCTGTAAAACATTAAGAACAAGGTTTAAACTCCATGGTGGAGCAACAGTTTTAAACACAGGCTTAATCCTGGCCAAAGCCTGACAAAAAGCCTGGACGTCAGGAACTTCTGACAGACGTTTGTGTAACAGAATGGACAGAGCTGAGATCTGTCCCTTTAATGAACTAGCAGAAAAACCCTTTTCTAAACCTTCTTGTAGAAAAGACAATATCCTAGGAATCCTAACCTTACTCCAAGAGTAACCTTTGGATTCACACCAATGTAGGTATTTACGCCATATCTTATGGTAAATCTTTCTGGTAACAGGTTTCCTAGTCTGTATTAAGGTACTAATAACTGACTCAGAAAACCCACGTCTTGATAAAATTAAGCGTTCAATTTCCAAGCAGTCAGCTTCAGAGAAGTTAGATTTTGATGTTTGAAGGGACCCTGTATCAGAAGGTCCTGTTTCAGAGGTAGAGACCAAGGCGGACAGGATGACATGTCCACCAGGTCTGCATACCAAGTCCTGCGTGGCCACGCAGGTGCTATTAGAATCACTGATGCTCTCTCTTGTTTGATTCTGGCTATCAATCGAGGAAGCAACGGGAAGGGTGGAAACACGTAAGCCATCCTGAAGTCCCAAGGTGCTGTCAGAGCATCTATCAGGACTGCTCCTGGATCCCTGGATCTGGACCCGTAACGAGGAAGCTTGGCGTTCTGTCGAGACGCCATGAGATCTATCTCTGGTTTGCCCCAACGTCGAAGTATTTGGGCAAAGACCTCCGGATGAAGTTCCCACTCCCCCGGATGAAAAGTCTGACGACTTAAGAAATCCGCCTCCCAGTTCTCCACTCCCGGGATGTGGATTGCTGACAGGTGGCAAGAGTGAGACTCTGCCCAGCGAATTATCTTTGATACTTCCATCATAGCTAGGGAGCTTCTTGTCCCTCCCTGATGGTTGATGTAAGCTACAGTCGTGATGTTGTCCGACTGAAACCTGATGAACCCCCGAGTTGTCAACTGGGGCCAAGCCAGGAGGGCATTGAGAACTGCTCTCAATTCCAGAATGTTTATTGGCAGGAGACTCTCCTCCTGACTCCATAGTCCCTGAGCCTTCAGGGAATTCCAGACGGCACCCCAACCTAGAAGGCTGGCGTCTGTTGTTACAATTGTCCAGTCTGGTCTGCTGAATGGCATCCCCCTGGACAGATGTGGCCGAGAAAGCCAACATAGAAGAGAATTTCTGGTCTCTTGATCCAGATTCAGAGAAGGGGATAAGTCTGAGTAATCCCCATTCCACTGACCTAGCATGCACAGTTGCAGTGGTCTGAGGTGTAAGCGTGCAAAGGGTACTATGTCCATTGCCGCTACCATTAAGCCGATTACCTCCATACATTGAGCCACTGACGGGTGTTGAATGGAATGAAGAGTGCGGCAAGCACTTTGAAGTCTTGATAGCCTGTCCTCTGTCAGGTAAATCTTCATTTCTACAGAATCTATAAGAGTCCCCAGGAAGGGAACTCTTGTGAGTGGAACGAGTGAACTTTTCTTTTCGTTCACCTTCCATCCATGTGACCTTAGAAATGCCAGCACTAACTCTGTATGAGATTTGGCAGTTTGAAAGCTTGAAGCTTGTATCAGAATGTCGTCTAGGTATGGAGCTACCGAGATTCCCCGCGGTCTTAGTACCGCCAGAAGAGCACCCAGAACCTTTGTGAAGATTCTTGGCGCTGTAGCCAATCCGAATGGAAGAGCCACAAACTGGTAATGCCTGTCTAGGAAGGCAAACCTTAGGTACCGGTAATGATCTTTGTGAATCGGTATGTGCAGGTAAGCATCTTTTAAATCTACAGTGGTCATGTACTGACCCTCTTGGATCATAGGTAAAATTGTCCGAATAGTCTCCATCTTGAACGATGGAACTCTTAGGAATTTGTTTAGGATCTTTAAGTCCAGGATTGGTCTGAAAGTTCCCTCTTTTTTGGGAACCACAAACAGATTTGAGTAAAACCCCTGTCCCTGTTCCGATCGTGGAACTGGATGGATTACTCCCATTAACAAGAGCTCTTGTACGCAGCGTAGAAAAGCCTCTTTCTTTGTCTGGATTGTTGACAATCTTGACAGATGAAATCTCTCTCTTGGAGGAGAGTATTTGAAGTCCAGAAGGTATCCCTGAGATATTATCTCTAGCGCCCAGGGATCCTGAACATCTCTTGCCCAAGCCTGGGCGAAGAGAGAAAGTCTGCCCCCCACTAGATCCGATCCCGGATCGGGGGCCCTCAATTCATACTGTTTTGGGGGCAGCAGCAGGTTTCCTAGTCTGCTTGCCCTTGTTCCAGGACTGGTTAGGTTTCCAGCCTTGTCTGTAGCGAGCAACAGCTCCTTCCTGTTTTGGTGCAGAGGAAGTTGATGCTGCTCCTGCTTTGAAATTACGAAAGGAACGAAAACTAGACTGTCTAGTCTTGGCTTTGGCTTTGTCCTGAGGCAGGGCATGGCCTTTACCTCCTGTAATGTCAGCGATAATCTCTTTCAACCCGGGCCCGAATAAGGTCTGCCCTTTGAAAGGTATATTAAGCAATTTAGACTTAGAAGTAACATCAGCTGACCAGGATTTTAGCCACAGCGCCCTGCGTGCCTGAATGGCGAATCCTGAATTCTTCGCCGTAAGTTTAGTAAGATGTACTACGGCCTCCGAAATGAATGAATTAGCTAGTTTAAGGACTCTAAGCCTGTCCGTAATGTCGTCCAGAGTAGCTGAACCAATGTTCTCTTCCAGAGACTCAATCCAGAATGCCGCTGCAGCCGTGATCGGCGCAATGCATGCAAGGGGTTGCAATATAAAACCTTGTTGAACAAACATTTTCTTAAGGTAACCCTCTAACTTTTTATCCATTGGATCTGAAAAAGCACAGCTATCCTCCACCGGGATAGTGGTACGCTTAGCTAAAGTAGAAACTGCTCCCTCCACCTTAGGGACCGTTTGCCATAAGTCCCTTGTGGTGGCATCTATTGGAAACATTTTTCTAAATATCGGAGGGGGTGAGAACGGCACACCGGGTCTATCCCACTCCTTAGTAACAATTTCAGTAAGTCTCTTAGGTATAGGAAAAACCTCAGTACTCGTCGGTACCCGCAAAATATTTATCCAACCTACACATTTTCTCTGGTATTGCAACTGTGTTACAATCATTCAGAGCCGCTAACACCTCCCCTAGTAATACACGGAGGTTTTCCAGTTTAAATTTAAAATTTGAAATATCTGAATCCAGTCTGTTTGGATCAGAACCGTCACCCACAGAATGAAGTTCTCCGTCCTCATGTTCTGCCACCTGTGACGCAGTGTCTGACATGGCCCTAATATTATCAGCGCACTCTGTTCTCACCCCAGAGTGATCACGCTTACCTTTTAGTTCTGGTAATTTAGCCAAAACTTCAGTCATAACAGTAGCCATATCCTGTAATGTGATTTGTAATGGCCGCCCAGCTGTACTCGGCGCTACAATATCACGCACCTCCCTCTGAGCGGGAGATGTAGGTACTGACACGTGAGGCGAGTTAGTCGGCATAACTCTCCCCTCGTTGTTTGGTGAAATTTGTTCAATTTGTACAGATTGATTTTTATTTAAAGTAGCATCAATACAGTTAGTACATAAATTTCTATTGGGCTCCACTTTGGCATTGCAACAAATGACACAGGTATCATCTTCTGAATCAGACATGTTTAACACACTAGCAAATAAACTTGCAACTTGGAAATACAATTCAAATAGAATAATATTAAAACGTACTGTGCCTTTAAGAAGCACAGAAGATCTATGACAGTTAAAAATTAATAAATTGAAACAGTTATAGCCTCAATCCTTGTAAACAACACAACTTTAGCAAAGGTTTAATCCCATTAGCAAAGATAACAATTTCTGAAAGCAGGAAACAAATTACAGAATAAAAGTTTTTATTTCAGTCAAACTATAATTCTCACAGCTCTGCTGAGAGAAATTACCTCCCTCAAAATAAGTTTTGAAGACCCCTGAGCTCTGTAGAGATGAACCAGATCATGCAGGGAATACAATGAGTTGCTGACTGAAATATTTGATGCATAGTAAAAGCGCCCCTCCCCCACACACACAGCAGTGAGGGAGAACAGAAACTGACAGAAAAAACAGATTTAAGCAACTGCCAAGTGGAAAAATGGTGCCCAAACATTTATTCACTCAGTACCTCAGCAAATGAAAACGATTTTACATTCCAGCAAAAACGTTAAACATAATCTCTAGTTATTAAACAGCTTTATGTCTTTCTTACAGTGTAATTCTAGTGAAGTACCATTCTCCCAGAATACTGAAGTGTAAAGTATACATACATGACATTATATCGGTATGGCAGGATTTTCTCATCAATTCCATTGTCAGAAAATAAAAACTGCTACATACCTCTATGCAGATTCATCTGCCCGCTGTCCCCTGATCTGAAGTTTACCTCACTCCTCAGATGGCCGAGAACAGCAATATGATCTTAACTACTCCGGCTAAAATCATAGCAAAACTCTGGTAGATTCTTCCTCAAACTCTGCCAGAGAGGTAATAACACACTCCGGTGCTATTTTAAAATAACAAACTTTTGATTGAAGATATAAAACTAAGTATAATCACCATAGTCCTCTCACACGACCTATCTAGTTGCTGGGTGCAAGAGAATGACTGGGAGTGACGTAGAGGGGAGGAGCTATGTGCAGCTCTGCTGGGTGAATCCTCTTGCACTTCCTGTAGGGGAGCAGTTAATATCCCAGAAGTAATGATGACCCGTGGACTGATCACACTTAACAGAAGAAAAAGAAATACCAAAACTGGGGGTCACAATCTTAAAGTGAATGTCAATTTTCAGCAATGAGTGCCCGGTTTTTAAAAATACTTTTAAAAACAGGGGCACTTTCATTGATGAAAGTTTACATTGCACCGGATTTGTAGAAATACTTACCTTTTACTTCTGCAAAGCCGGATCGCCGATCCCAGCCTCCGTTCCTCTGTACTGACGTCAGAAATGACAAAACCGGCTTCCTCCAATCATGGCTTGCACCCCAGAGCGTCCATCTCGTGATGCCCCGGCTGTGATTGGAGGAAGCCAGTTTTGTCATTGCTGTGGTTGTACAGCAGGAAGTAGAAGGCGGGGGATCATCGATCCGGCTTTGCAGAAGTAAAAGGTAAGTATTTCTACAAATCCGGTGCAATGTAAATTTTCATCAATGAAAGTGCCCCTGTTTTTAAAAGTATTTTTAAAAACCGGGCTCTCATTGCTGAAAATTGACATTCACTTTAAGTTAGAAGGTAGCAGGTTCAGGAAAATGTGAGGAAGCATTTTTCTTTCATACAAAAGAAACAATCAGTAACACTAAGGGTGTGTTACTACTAGGGGGCGCACAGGACCCTAAATGATTACTATGTAAATAGGCTAAGAGAGAAGAGAACAAGATATTACATGTAATAACTAGAATAAAATATACTATATGAAATAATGTAAACAAATAAGAAACAATTCTTATAAATATGGGACTATGAGAAACATAGGATACAACACAAATAATAACAAATGCAGTAATAAGAAATTCCTGAAAGGTTCTTATCTGGAAATGCTGTCTTCTTCTGCAATGTTATATAGATGGTAAATGTCCCAATTGGGGTGGGAATAGTCTCAAATGATGAATATGATCAAATACCAGGATGATCAATGATCAGGAACACAGATGATGACTGGAGTCAGCTGCTTTGTCAGGGAAATCAGGATCTAAGAGCAAGTTTTCTATGTGAAAAAATCACAAAAAGACAAAGGCGCCTCCTGGTGTAATACAGTTGGTGAAAGAGATTTGTTAGGTAATCAAAAAGGTACTCACAAGTGGAGCAGCACCCAATTGCGCTAAATCAAACAGACTGGGATCTCACAGTGTCCCAGCTCACTGACCCTGCAAGGAAACTGGTTTCTCCAATGTCTTGCCGGACTGACAGAGCTCAGACTCTCACAAAGAGGTTTACATAAAACCACATTTTATTAATAAAATACAAATCTCAGTGTCTCATGACACTAGATATTAAAAGAACAAGCAACGCGTTTCTCAGACTGCTGTCTGTTTCATCAGGCTTCTATTGATACAATGAGAGTACTGGCTTAAATAAAAACATATGACCAATCCCAGCTCATTAACACCTGACACACCCAACCAGGTGTACTAATTGGTCTCAATATAACCACTGACATAATAAACAAAATAGAATGACAATCTTTAAACATCTAAAAACATTTTAAAAATGTATCATGAGAATGAGTATATATATATATATATATATATATATATATATACACACATACACACATACACACATATACATACATATACATATATATATATATATATATATATATATATATATATATATATATATATATATATATACATATACATATATACACATATCTACACACATACATATATACACATAAGGGTTAACATAATGAGTCTATCCAATCTTGTGAACAAGGTCTTGTCTTATTGACATATATATTCCTTTAAAATATAATTACTAAAACATGACCCACATTACCTCTGTATTAAAACTGTAAAAACAAAAGTCAAAATAAAATGTTAAAATACAATATACTGTATTTGTCAAAACGGAACCTATGTGCATTCTATGCTCTTTATACTTAATTACAGATATGTATATAAATAGAAAGATATTTAGCAATGTGTGCATTATAATAATCTTGTTTCCATTATTGCCTCTAATTATGACTTTTGACATATGATGTTTTTAAAAATATCTTTTTTCATTCAGATCAGCAATGTACAATTTGCTCTAAGTTTGTCTGATCCTAAGAGTGATTTACTTCCTGACACATGGTTTACTTCCTTATACATTATAAGTCACAGGGCCACTGAGGACCTATCATCAATTGTTAAGGGATGACCACAAAGCCAATCAGGGCTAGGCTAATACAGCCCACATGCATAGCATAGTTGTTATGTTTAGAAGGTGACAGCCTAATATGGGAAGAGTCCACAACCTGAGCCTACAATAAAATGTTAATTAATAAAAAATTGATTATACTATGTTCTTATTTATACTAATATGCGGCTGCTAGTGAGATACTATTAGACTCTAATATACATGTTGTTCTAAAAATAAGACCAAAAAGTGAAAGAAATGTGATAATAGTACAGGGCAATAAACTATAATGTGTGCAAATAACAGAGTAGATTTGCAACTTATAGAACTGTGATTTGTAATGTGTAAGATTCATTGCTAATAAATGTAACTAGACTTACTGAAAAATAGTCTAAATGTGTAAATGAGAGAGAGAAGATATTCTCAATCCCCCCCCCCCCAAAACTAACTGCAGTAAAAATACTAGCCAAGAAAAACCATCTCATTTATTACCAATTACAATTCTAACTATAAAGTTCTAAAAAGGATAATCAACAAACACTGGTACCTGCTTAAAAAGGATCCTATCCTTAAAGGAATACTAGATGACTCACCTAGTGTAACATTCAAAAGAGCCCCTACAATTAAGCAAAAGATAGCTCCAAGCAAAATAATAATGTCAAAAAGAGTATCCAAAATTGGAACTGCGGTTAATAATAACTATAGTAAAGGATCCTTTAGATGTGGGAAGAAACGATGCAATATGTGCAAATATGTGACCCATGGGACCACTAGTGCCACCTCTTCTACCTCGGGTTATACGTATCAACTAAGAGAAAGGTTAGATTGTGGTTCTAACTATGTAATATATCTTCTTACCTGCATTTGTGGGGCACAATATTTAGGCAGGACCATACGTAAAATCAGAAGCAGATGGGGTGAACACTATAGAAATATAGTCAAAAAAAGCCCTAAACATAGTGTAATGAGACACTGAGATTTGTATTTTATTAATAAAATGTGGTTTTATGTAAACCTCTTTGTGAGAGTCTGAGCTCTGTCAGTCCGGCAAGACGTTGGAGAAACCAGTTTAATTGCAGTGTCAGTGAGCTGGGACACTGTGAGATCCCAGTCTGTTTGATTTAGCACAATTGGGTGCTGCTCCACTTGTGAGTACCTTTTTGATAACCTAACAAATTTTTGATTCATATGCTTTTTTGGAGGTGGGTCAGTCTCCTCCTAAAAAGTTTAATGCTCTTTTTTTCAGGTCAGTTGCCTAATTTATTAGACAGCTGACTGGTCTTCTTTGTATACTTTTTCTTAATTGTTCCTTTTTTGGATGTTTTTTCGGTTATTCAAAAGCAGCCTTTGGTAGGAAGTCCTTCAGGCAGTAATCCTGTTTTTTTTTTTATTTTGTTATTTTTTTTTTTTTATATATATATATATATATATAGCTAAATAAATAAATAAATAAAAACTAGAAAAATGTATTGTGAAACAAGAGAAACTATATGTCATGCTTGTCCCACCCTCATTACTCATGGACTTTACTGCTTGGGTATTCGTTTCCCAAGATCCTGGACTCTCACCACCTGTATAAAATAAAAGCTAATTTAGACTTACCCAATAAATTAATTTTTTTCATGGTGTTGAGAGTCCACGAAACCCCACGCTGTTATTTTTTTCTAGTGGTAGTTTTGTATTTTTTGCCCATCTTTTTTCCTGCTCCTTTATCTGCTCTGTTTTCTTTTCCTACCTCTTTTTTGCTTGGCTATACATCAGCCTTGTTGCCAATAGGTGGGAGGGGTTTTATAGGGTTCTTGGAGTTTCGTAATCCACGAAACCCTACCCTGTTATTATACATCAGCCTAGTTACCATAGCGTTGGGAGGAGTTTTATAGGGCTCTTGGAGTTTGGGAATCCACAAGACCCTACACTGTTATTTTTTCTGATTTTTTTTTTTTATAATTTTTTTCACCTCCTTTTTTTTCTCCTGTTTTTGCTTGTTTCCTTTCCTACCTTTCTTGCTTGGCTAAACGTCAGACTAGTTTCCAGTAAGGTGGGAGGGATTTCTTTCAAATAGGTGATAAGAGTCCACAATCCATTACTCCTGGAAATTACCTTTCCTGCCACTAGGAGGCAAAGATTCCCAAACCTCAGAGCTCTATATGAACCCTCTTACCTCTATGGTAATCAGTCTTTTCTTTGCCTCCACTGGAGGTAGGTGAAGAAAAAAGATGTGCAAGTGTTTATTTTATTTTAGGGTTTCCTGGTTAGGACCCTGGAGTTCCACTCTTCAGTACTGACTTAGTCATGAGGGACATATTTGTAGTATTAGGCATTAAGCTTATCTTTTTCCATCTAAAGGGGAGGAGAGTCCACGGCTTACATGTGGCTAGGATTACGGCATGAGAGCCAAAACATGTTAGCTTGATTTTCACTCTTTTTTTTTACCTACCAACACAGTTTTTACCCCGGGGGACACTGGACCCTGAACAAATGTTTTCTTAATAAAGTATTTATCTTTTATTCCCCCTGCTAGAATCGGTGCTCCATTTTTTTTCTTTTTTTTTCCTTTTAGTAGCTTCATGCATGGAAGTAATAGGTTTGTTAGTGGCAGCATCAGATGCAGGGCCTTTTGCTCAGCTTCATATGAGGCCTCTTCAGCTTTGCATGCTAAATCAGTGCAACAGGGATTACTCCCAGTTATCACAAATTATCTTCCTGAGTTCTCTTGTAAGACAATCTATCTCATGGGGGTTAGTAATTTCAACAGATGCAAGTCTGTCCGGCTGGGGTTCTGTATGGGGCTTGTGTCTTGCTCAAGGAGTTTTGGCACCCTGGGAGGCCAGGTTGCCTATAAATATTTTTGAACTCTAAGGAATTCACAGGACTCTTCTCTTTTGGCCCCAGTTAAGGATAGAATCCTTCCTTCAGTTTCAATCAGACAATGTTACAGTTGTGGCTGTCAATCACCAGGGGGGTACCAGGAGTTCCTTTGCGATGAAGGAAGTTCATAGTATTCTGGATTTGGCAGAGATCCATCATTGTCATATATCTGCTGCACATGTTCCAGGAGTGGACATTTTTTGAAGCAGATTTTCTGAGTTGTCAGACAATCCATCCAGGGGAAAAGTCTCTTTATCCAGATGTATTCAGTTAGATTGTGAATCTTTGGGGCCTACCAGAGAGAGATCTCATGGCTTCCAGTTTAAACAACAAACTTCCTTAGTATTTCTCCACGTCCAGGGTTCCAAGGGCTCTGGAGACAGATGGTCTAAGAATGCTTTTGTCATTTTGGCTAGCTTATGTGTTTATACCTCTGATACTGTAATAGACTAGATCAGGCAAGAGAATGCATCAGTAATTCTAATTGTTTCGAAATGGCCTCAAAGAGTTTGGTTTGCAGATTTGGTTCAGATGTCTCAAGGTCCCGTTTTCCGTCCAGATATAAAATCTCTAAGCTTGATGGCTTGGAGATTTAACAGTTTTTCTGAGTCTGTTGTTAATACTCTTGCTCAGGATAGGAAACCGGTTACTAGAATAATATATTACAAGGTTTAGAAAGCCTGTATCTCTCTCTCTGTTCTCTTCATAATTAATCTTGGTATTCTTTTAGGATTCCTAGAATTCTTTAGTTTCTTTAAGATGGCTTGCAGAAAGGTCTTTCAGTCAGTTCTTTAAATTGTCAGATTACTGCTGTGTTCTTATTCACAGTAAAATTGCTAATCTTCCTGATGTGCATAGTTTTGTTCAGGCGTTATCTAGAGTAAAGCCTGTAATAAAACCTATTTCTCCTCCTTGGAATCTTAAAGGGACACTGAACCCAATTTTTTTCTTTTGTGATCCAGATAGAGCATGCAGTTTTAAGCAACTTTCTAATTTATTCATATTATCAAATGTTCTTCATTCTCTTGTATCTATATTTGAAAAGCAAGAATGTAAGTTTAGATGCTGGCCCATTTTTGGTGAACAGCCTGGGTTGTTCTTGCTGATTGGTGGATAAACTCACCCACCAATAAACAAGTGCTATCCATGGTTCTGAACCAAAAATTGGCTGGCTCCTTAGTTTAGATGCCTTCTTTTTCAAATAAAGATAGCAAGAGAACGAAGAAAATTTGATAATAGGAGTAAATTAGAAAGTTGCTTAAAATTGCATGCTCTATCTGAATAACAAAAGAAAAAAACTGGGTTCAATGTTCCTTTAATTTGGTTTTGCAATCTCCTCCTTTTGAACCAATGCATAAGGTAGATATTAAGCTTATTTCCTGGAAAGCTTTTTTTCTTTTGGCTATTTGATCTGCTAGAAGAGTGTCTGAGTTGTCTGATCCTCCATATTTAATTTTTCATATGGATAAGGCTGTTTAGAGAACTTCCTTTAATTTTCTACCTAAAGTTGTTTTCTCGGACAAAATTAGTAGGGACATTTTTTTTCCTTCCCTTTGTCCTAATCCTGAGAATTTTTCCAAGAGACTTCTTCATAACTTGGATGTTGTCCGGGCTCTGAAATATTATCTTGTGGTCACTAGAGATTTCATACTCCTGATTTGTTTTTCATTTTTCAGGTAAGCGCAGTGTTGCTCTGAATAAATTCATATGGCTTATGAATAAGCAAGTCAAACTCCTCCTACGTGTATCACAGCTCATTCTACTCGCTCTGTAGCCACTTCCTGGGCATCTTTAGTTGAAAGTCAGGTATGTATGCTGAGGAGCTGGCCCATTTCTGGAGCACTATTTGGCAGCATTTTTGCAAGAATGTTAACCATTTGCAAGACAATAGATAGCAGCACTATTTTCTGCCATGTTATGCTCCAGATGCTTACCTAGGTATCTCTGCAACAAAGAATATCATGGGAACGAAGCAAATTTAATAATAGAAGTAAATTGGAAGCTTTTTTTTAAATGGTATGTTCTGCCTGAATCACAATATACATTTGGGCTTCATATTCCTTTAACTGGGGCAGATGCATATAGCCCTGTCTGGAATAAGTACCGTTTGGATATGAAAAATAAACTGAAATTTGATTTGTTTAGATATTACCATGCATTGTGTAGAGTCAAGTCAGGTAGGATTGCCTCTAAAGATTTAAAGGTAGATTTTGTGATGTATGAATGTCCCTTGTAGTGATCTATTGTTGCGGTGTTAGGGACATATAATCTCCTTTTTGTTATTTTCTATAATAAATGAATGAAGCATGTTTAAGAAAGGGATCGATATATGTTTGATGCATTTATGTTTACTATTTAATTGGGCATTTCATAAAGTAATCATATTACACTAATGGATATATCCTTTATAGCTTTATCCAGTTTAAATATTTGAATAGGAAGATTTTTTTTTATTTATTTTTTTTATTTGATTTTTTACAAATTAAGATATCTTTTGTTTAATTTGAGGTGCATTTCATGGAGAAGCACTATATTCAGTCCCTTTTTGTACATGTTTAGCATTTTTGTATGGTGAGTTGAAACCCTTACGGGTAGATTGCGAGTTTTGTCGGTAATGGTGTGCGGTGCTAACGAGCATTTTATTCTCACCGCTCACTTAAGACAACGCTGGTATTACAGGTTTATACAAACCCGGCGTTGGCCGCAGAAAAGTGAGCGGAGAGCAAAATTTTGCTCCACATCTCACCGCAATACCAGCGCTGCTTACGTTAGCGGTGAGCTGGTAAAACTTGCTTGCGCATGATTTCCCCATAGGAATAATTTATTAACCCCTAAAACTAAGTCTAACCCTAACCCCTCTAACTTAAATATAATTTAAATAAATCTAAATAAAATTACTACAATTAACTAAATAATTCCTATTTAAAACTAAATACTTACCTATAAAATAAACCCTAAGCTAGCTACAATATAACTAATAGCTACATTGTATCTAGCTTAGGGTTTATTTTTATTTTACAGGCAACTTTGTATTTATTTTAACTAGGTAGAATAGTTACTAAATAGTTATTAACTATTTAATAACTACCTAGTTAAAATAAATACAAATGTACCTGTAAAATAAAACCTAACCTAAGTTACAATTACACCTAACACTACACTATAATTAAATTAATTCCCTAAATTAACTACAATTAAATACAATTAAATAAAATTATCTAAAGTACGAAAAAAACAAACACTAAATTACAGAAAATAATAAAATAACTACAAGTTTTTTTAAACTAATTACACCTAATCTAATCCCCCTAATAAAATAAAAAAGCCCCCCAAAATAATAAAAAGCCCTACCCTATACTAAATTACAAATAGCCCTTTAAAGGGCTTTTTGCGGGGCATTGCCCCAAAGTAATCAGCGGGGCAAATTTGTATTTATTTTAACTAGGTAGCTATTTAATTGTTAATAACTATTTAATAACTATTGTACCTAGTTAAAATAAATACAAACTTGCCTGTAAAATAAAAATAAACCCTAAGCTAGATACAATGTAACTATTAGTTATATTGTAGCTATCTTAGGGTTTATTTTATAGGTAAGTATTTAGTTTTAAATAGGAATAATTTAGTTAATTGTAGTTATTTTATTTAGATTTATTTAAATTATATTTAAGTTAGGGGGGGTTAGGGTTAGACTTTAGGGGTTAATACATTTAATATAGTTGCGGCGATGTGGGGGGTGGCAGATTAGGGGTTAATAAAATTTAACTAATGTTTGCGATGCAGGAGTGCAGCGGTTTAGGGGTTAATATATTTATTATAGTGGCGACGATGTCCGGTTCAGCAGATTAGGGGTTAAAAAATTTATTTTAGTGTTTGCGATGTGGGGGGGCCTCGGTTTAGGGGTTAATATGTAGTTTATGGGTGTTAGTATACTTTTTAGCACTTTAGTTAAGAGTTTTATACTATGCCATTAGCCCGTAAAACTCTTAACTACTGACTTTAAAATGCGGTACCAGGCTTGACAGGAGAGGGTGTACCGCTCACTTTTTGGAAGACTCGTAATACCGGCGTTAGGCAAATCCCATTGAAAAAATAGGATACGCAATTGACGTAAGTGGATTTGCGGTATTTTCGATTCTGGCCAAAAAAGTGAGCGGTACACCTGTACCTGCAAGGCTCGTAATACCAGCGGGCGTTAAAAAGCAGCACTGGGACCTCTCAACGCTGCTTTTTAAGGCTAATGCAAGACTCGTAATCTAGCCGTTAGTGTTTTGTGTAGAGTGAAAAAATTGCTTAAAAAGGGATACTAAACCCAACTTTTTTTCTCACGATTCAGATATAGCATGCAATTTTAAGCAACTTTCTAATTTACTCCTATTATCATTTTTTCTTCGCTCTCTGGCTATCTTTATTTGAAAAAAAAAAATTATAAGCTTAGTAGCCGGCCTATTTTTGGTTCAGAACCTGGGTAGCGCTTGCTGATTGGTGGCTAAATGTAACAGTTATTGTTATTAGAGTTCTTAGATATTTTTGGAAGTTTCTAAGCAAAAAAGGAGTTCTGATTTTCTTTAAATCCTTCATTCTGGTGCCAGAAAGGCACAGAACACTTCCAAATGTTTAGATTTGCTATGCAATCACAATGGCTTATATAAACATGAGTCTTTTTTTTCTTTATAAGGTCTAAGCTTATTTCTCCAACATTGGTGTGTCCGGTCCACGGCGTCATCCATAACTTGTGGGAATATCTCTTCCCCAACAGGAAATGGCAAAGAGTACAGCAAAAGCCGTCCATATAGTCCCTCCTAGGCTCCGCCCACCCCAGTCATTCTCTTTGCCGTTGCACAGGCAACATCTCCACGGAGATGGTGAAGAGTATGTGGTGTTTAGTTGTAGTTTTTTATTCTACTATCAAGAGTTTATTATTTTAAAATAGTGCTGGTATGTACTATTTACTCTGAAACAGAAAAAGATGAAGAGTTCTGTTTGTGAGAGGAATATGATTTTAGCAGCAGTAACTAAAATCGTTTGCTGTTTCCACATAGGACTGTTGAGATGAAATAACTTCAGTTGGGGGAAACAGTTAGCAGACTTTTCTGCTTAAGGTATGACTAGCCATTTTTCTAACAAGACTGTGTAATGCTGGAAGGCTGTCATTTCCCCTCATGGGGACCGGTAAGCCATTTTCTTAGTCTCAAACAGAATAAAGGGCTTAATATGGGCTATAAAACTGGTAGACACTTTTATGGGCAAGATCGATTGCTTTATTTGGGCATTTTATAAAGCTTGATGTTGAAATTCACACTTATAAACTTTGGACTGAGCCTCATTTTCGCGCCATTACTGCGCAGTTACTTTTGAGAGCAGGACATGCAGCTGCATGTGTGTGGGTCTGAAAGTTGTTGAAAAGGTTCCTAGAAGGCTTCATTTGGTATCGTATACCCCCTGGGTTTGGTAAAGTCGCAGCAAAGGCTGTAGCTGGGACTGTAGAGGGGTTAAAACTGTAACCGGCTCCGGTTTCTTCATTTTAAGGGTTAAAGGTCTCAAATTTGGGGTGCAATACTTTGAATGCTTTAAGACACTGTGGTGAAAATTTGGTTAAATTTGAACAATTCCTTCATAGTTTTTCACATATTCAGTAATAAAGTGTGCACTGTTTAAAATTTAAAGAGACAGTAACGGTTTTGTTTAAAAACGTTTTTTGTACTTTATTGACAAGTTTAACCCTGTTTAACATGTCTGTGCCTTTAGATAAACTATGTTCTGTATGTATGGAAGCCAATGTGTCTCCCCCTTCAAAATTGTGTGATAATTGTGCCATAGCATCCAAACAAAGTAAGGACAGTACTGCCACAGATAGTAAAGTTGCCCAAGATGATTCATCAGATGAAGGGAGTAGACATAGTTCTACATCATCTCCTTCTGTGTCTACACCAGTTTTGCCCACGCAGGAGACCCCTAGTACTTCTAGCGGGCCAATGCTTATTACTATGCAACAATTGACGGCAGTAATGGATAACTCCATAGCAAATATTTTATCCAAAATGCCTGCATATCAGAGAAAGCGCGATTGCTCTGTTTTAAACACTGTAGAGCAGGAGGGCGCTGATGATAATTGCTCTGTCATACCCTCACACCAATCTGAAGGGGCCATGAGGGAGGTTTTGTCAGATGGGGAAATTTCAGATTCAGGTAGAATTTCTCAACAGGCAGAACCTGATGTTGTGACATTTAAATTAGAGCATCTCCGCGCACTGCTTAAGGAGGTGTTATCTACTCTGGATGATTGTGACAACCTGGTCATTCCAGAAAAATTGTGCAAGATGGACAAGTTCCTAGAGGTTCCGGTGCACCCCGACGCTTTTCCTATACCCAAGCGGGTGGCGGACATAGTGAATAAGGAGTGGGAGAAGCCCGGCATACCTTTTGTTCCCCCTCCTATATTTAAGAAATTATTTCCTATGGTCGACCCCAGAAAGGACTTATGGCAGACAGTCCCTAAGGTCGAGGGGGCAGTTTCTACACTAGCCAAGCGCACTACTATTCCTATCGAGGATAATTGTGCTTTCAAAGATCCTATGGATAAAAAATTGGAGGGTTTGCTTAAAAAGATTTTTGTACAGCAAGGTTACCTCCTGCAACCTATTTCGTGCATTATTCCTGTCACTACAGCAGCGTGGTTCTGGTTCGAGGAACTAGAAAAGTCGCTCAGTAGAGAGACTCCGTATGAGGAGGTTATGGACAGAGTTCACGCACTTAAGTTAGCTAATTCCTTTATTTTAGATGCCGCTTTGCAGTTAGCTAGATTAGCGGCGAAAAATTCTGGGTTTGCAATTGTGGCGCGCAGAGCGCTCTGGCTAAAGTCTTGGTCAGCGGATGTGTCTTCCAAGACAAAATTGCTTAATATCCCTTTCAAGGGTAAAACTCTTTTTGGGCCAGAATTGAAAGAGATTATCTCAGACATCACTGGGGGTAAGGGCCACGCCCTCCCACAAGATAGGCCTTTCAAGGCCAAGAATAAGTCTAATTTTCGTTCCTTTCGCAATTTCAGGAACGGACCGGCCTCCAACTCGGCAGCCTCTAGACAAGAGGGTAATGCTTCGCAAACCAAACCAGCTTGGAAACCGATGCAAGGCTGGAACAAGGGTAAGCAGGCCAAGAAACCTGCCGCTGCTAACAAGACAGCATGAAGGAGTAGCCCCCGATCCGGGACCGGATCTAGTAGGGGGCAGACTCTCTCTCTTCGCTCAGGCTTGGGCAAGAGATGTTCAGGACCCCTGGGCACTAGAAATAGTTTCTCAGGGTTATCTTCTGGAATTCAAGGAACTACCCCCAAGGGGAAGGTTCCACATGTCTCACTTATCTTCAAACCAAATAAAGAGACAGGCATTCTTACATTGTGTAGAAGACCTGTTAAAAATGGGAGTGATACACCCAATTCCAACCGTGGAACAAGGAATGGGGTTTTACTCAGATCTGTTTGTGGTCCCCAAAAAAGAGGGAACCTTCAGACCAATTCTGGATTTAAAGATCCTAAACAAATTTCTCAGAGTGCCATCGTTCAAAATGGAAACCATTCGAACGATTTTACCTGCAATCCAGGAGGGTCAATTTATGACTACCGTGGATCTAAAGGATGCGTATCTACATATTCCTATCCACAAAGATCATCATCAGTTCCTAAGGTTCGCCTTTCTGGACAAACATTACCAGTTTGTGGCTCTCTCATTCGGGCTAGCCACTGCTCCAAGGATTTTCACAAAGGTACTCGGGTCCCTTCTAGCGGTTCTAAGACCAAGGGGCATTGCAGTGGCACCTTACTTGGACGACATTCTGATACAAGCGTCGTCTCTTTCAAAGGCAAAGGCTCACACAGACATCGTTCTGGCCTTTCTCAGATCTCACGGATGGAAAATGAACATAGAAAAAAGTTCCCTGTCTCCGTCGACAAGAGTTCCTTTCTTGGGGACAATAATAGATTCTTTAGAAATGAAGATTTTCCTGACAGATGTCAGAAAGTCAAAACTTCTAAGCGCTTGTCAAGTTCTTCATTCTGTTCCACGTCCTTCCATAGCTCAGTGCATGGAAGTAGTAGGGTTGATGGTTGCAGCAATGGACATAGTTCCTTTTGCGCGAATTCATCTAAGACCATTACAACTGTGCATGCTGAAACAGTGGAATGGGGACTATACAGACTTGTCTCCAGTGATTCAAGTAGATCAGAAGACCAGAGACTCACTCCGTTGGTGGCTAACCCAGGACCACCTGTCCCAGGGAATGAGTTTCCGCAGACCAGAGTGGGTCATCGTCACGACCGACGCCAGTCTAGTGGGCTGGGGCGCGGTCTGGAACTCCCTGAAAGCTCAGGGGCTATGGTCTCGGGAAGAGTCTCTTCTCCCGATAAACATTCTGGAACTGAGAGCGATATTCAATGCTCTCAAGGCTTGGCCTCAACTAGCAAAGGCCAGATTCATAAGATTCCAATCAGACAACATGACGACTGTTGCTTACATCAATCATCAGGGGGGAACAAGGAGTTCCCTGGCGATGAGGGAAGTGACCAAAATCATAAAATGGGCGGAGGATCACTCCTGCCACCTATCTGCGATCCACATCCCAGGAGTGGAAAACTGGGAGGCGGATTATCTGAGTCGTCAGACATTCCATCCAGGGGAGTGGGAACTCCACCCGGAGATCTTTGCCCAGTTGACTCAATTATGGGGCATTCCAGACATGGATCTAATGGCGTCTCGTCAGAACTTCAAGGTTCCTTGCTACGGGTCCAGATCCAGGGATCCCAAGGCGACTCTAGTGGATGCATTAGTAGCGCCTTGGACCTTCAACCTAGCTTATGTGTTTCCACCGTTTCCTCTCATTCCCAGGCTGGTAGCCAGGATCAAGCAGGAGAGGGCCACGGTGATCTTGATAGCTCCTGCGTGGCCACGCAGGACTTGGTATGCAGACCTGGTGAATATGTCATCGGCTCCACCATGGAAGCTACCTTTGAGACAGGATCTTCTAGTACAAGGTCCATTTGAACATCCAAATCTAGTTTCCCTTCAGCTAACGGCTTGGAAATTGAACGCTTGATTTTATCTAAGCGTGGGTTTTCGGATTCTGTAATAGATACTCTGATACAAGCCAGAAAACCTGTAACTAGGAAGATTTACCATAAAATATGGAAAAGATGTATCTGTTGGTGCGAATCCAAGGGATTCTCATGGAGTAAGATCAAAATTCCTAGGATCCTTTCTTTTCTCCAAGAAGGTTTGGATAAGGGATTATCAGCGAGTTCTCTAAAGGGACAGATTTCTGCTTTATCTGTCTTATTACACAAACGACTGGCAGCTGTGCCTGATGTTCAAGCTTTTGTTCAGGCTTTGGTCAGGATCAAGCCTGTTTACAGACCTTTGACTCCTCCCTGGAGTCTGAATTTAGTTCTTTCAGTTCTTCAAGGGGTTCCGTTTGAACCTCTACATTCCATAGATATCAAGATGTTATCTTGGAAAGTTCTGTTTTTGGTTGCTATTTCTTCTGCTAGAAGAGTTTCTGAGTTATCTGCTCTGCAATGTAATCCGCCCTATCTGGTGTTCCATTCAGATAAGGTTGTTTTGCGTACTAAACCTGGTTTCCTTCCAAAGGTTGTTTCCAACAAGAATATTAACCAGGAAATAGTTGTGCCTTCTTTGTGTCCGAATCCAGTTTCAAAGAAGGAACGTTTGTTACACAATCTAGATGTAGTTCATGCTTTAAAGTTCTATTTAGAAGCAACAAAGGATTTCAGACAAACGTCTTCTCTGTTTGTCGTTTATTCTGGCAAGAGGAGAGGTCAAAAAGGTACTGCTACCTCTCTTTCCTTTTGGCTGAAAAGCATCATCCGATTGGCTTACGAGACTGCCGGACGGCAGCCTCCTGAACGCATCACAGCTCACTCTACTAGGGCTGTGGCTTCCACATGGGCCTTCAAGAACGAGGCTTCTGTTGATCAGATATGTAAGGCAGCTACTTGGTCTTCCCTGCACACTTTTGCCAAATTCTACAAATTTGATACTTTTGCTTCTTCGGAGGCTATTTTTGGGAGAAAGGTTTTGCAAGCCGTGGTGCCTTCCGTTTAGGCAACCTGATTGGCTCCCTCCCTTCATCCGTGTCCTAAAGCTTTGGTATTGGCTCCCACAAGTTATGGATGACGCCGTGGACCGGACACGCCAATGTTGGAGAAAACAGAATTTATGCTTACCTGATAGATTACTTTCTCCAACGGTGTGTCCGGTCCACGGCCCGCCCTGGTTTTTTAATCAGGTTTGATGAATTTATTTCTTTAACTACAGTCACCACGGCACCCTATAGTTTCTCCTGTTTTTCTCCTGTCCGTCGGTAGAATGACTGGGGTGGGCGGAGCCTAGGAGGGACTATATGGACGGCTTTTGCTGTACTCTTTGCCATTTCCTGTTGGGGAAGAGATATTCCCACAAGTTATGGATGACGCCGTGGACCGGACACACCGTTGGAGAAAGTAATCTATCAGGTAAGCATAAATTCTGTTTTCACTTCTGGCGGCTCAAATCAGTTTTTTTTTTTTTTTTTGATTTTTTTTTTGTTGTTTTTTTGTTTTTTAAATAATGCCTCAATAGAATCATGGTTATGCAATGACATCTTTCTTGCATTCTTGATTTTCTTTCTGTCTTCTAATTTAAAGGGACAAGAAATCCAAATTTTTTTCTTTCATGATTTAGAAAGAACATGCAGTTTTAAACAATTTTCTAATTTACTGCTATTATCTAGTTTGCTTCATTCGAGTTATATCCTTTGCTAAAAAGCATATCTAGATATGCTCAGTAGCTGCTGATTGGTGGATGCACATAGATGTCTTGTGTGATTGGCTCACCCATATGCATTGCTATTTCTTCAACAAAGGATATATAAAGAATGAAGCAAATTAGATAATAGAAGTAAATTGGAATGTTTTTTAAAATTGTATTCTTTACCTGAATTATGAAAGAAAATTTTTGGGTTTAGTGTCACTTTAATGTGTTTGCTTCAGAAACAAAACATATTAAAAAGCCCAGACCTAATGAGAGGATTTTGTGCCTGTGTTTCCCTTCATATGATCCAGAGTTCAATACTGAACTGTCTGTACTGATATATTTCTATGTTTATGTAAGAACTAGATTTGTAGTTACTAAGAAACAAAAACTAGCTGGCACTCACTCACATACATAAAACAGAAAATACAATTTTTTTTAAAGATTATGTTACAACTATTGCAGAGGGAGATAACAAGAAAAAGCACCTGATCAAGGTCCCTCAAGTGCTTGAGTCCTAAAACTAGCAATTACATCCTGGCTTTTAAAATTGTTTGGCAAAGAGTATCATCTAGAAATAGCTAAACATAGTTTTTGTGTGTATATCCAGGGGTTCCAGTCACACTTATTGTTAACAGGTGCATACAATCCAATGCATAGCCATAAAATCTTCATAGAAAAACATTGGCAGTATAACGGGTCATACTGAAGAGCTCAGTGGCTTTAAACGTGGTACTGTCAGAGGATGCCACCTTTAGCTCAAGTCAGTTTGTGAAATTTCTATGTGATCGGTCCTGGTTAACTGTAAGTTTCACTCACTACAGGATCCCAAAATAATGGTCTGGGGCTGTTTTTCAGGGTTTGGGCTAGTTCCCTTAGTTCCAGTGAAGGGTCATCTTAATGCTACAGGATACAAATTTTACACAACTGGGTGTTTCCAGCATTGACTGTGCCCCTGTGCACAAAGAGAGGTCCATGAAGACATTGTTTAACGGTTTGGTGTGGGGGAACTTGAGTGACCTGCATGATTGCCAGCCAGGCCTCCTCTTCTAACATCAGTGCCTAACCTCACAAATGTTCTTTTGACAAAATGGCCACAAATTCTCAAAGACGCACTCCAAAAGCTTGCAGAAAGCCTAACCAGAAGAGTTGCAGCTTTTATAGCCACAAAGGGGGACAACTCCATATTAATGCCCATGGTTTTGGAATGTAATAGTGTATATAATTCTCCACAAATTAGGCACACTCTGGGATTTCTTAATGAGTTGAAGTTTTGTGATTCAGATAGTAGAGCATGTCGTTTTTTTTTTTTATTTAAAACAAGCTTTATTAGTGAACATTCATCAATCTTTAACATAAGTGCAATACAATCACTTTGCAGAGTAACAATTTACATAATGGCATATATGTTTTACATTTGGATCCCAATGACAGAGGACCAGCCAGGGCTAACATTGTAATGTTTAACCACATAATACTTGTTGATTTCTAAGTGCATTGTACCGCATCTATAAAGACGTCTACACAATAATTTTAAGAACATTCATCAATCTTTTATATAAGTGCAATATAATAACCTAGCAGAATAACAGTTCACGTAATGTCATGTATATTTTACGTTTAGATCCTGATGGCAAAAGATCAGTCAGAGCTAACATTGTAGTGTTTAACCATATAATATTCGCGAAGTTCTATGTGGATTGTACCGCAGATAGCAAAATGCCTACACAATAATTTTAAAAATGGATTTCACAAGCAGATAACTGGTATGTTCACAGGCGTTGCTCTTTAGTGCATCACGTTAGGAAGAGATGGAAAAGAGAAGAAAGAAAAGCTAGAGGATATACCATAAGAGGTTATAGAGAAAGGAGGGGGGGGGGGAAGGAGGGGAAAAAAAAAAAAAACCCAGATAGGTGTACCTATCGACTCACCTCCAGACAAAATCATCAGTTAGAATCAATAATTTATATCTCTTTGCCCTCCCATAAGAGTACCATATATTCATGTGTTTCGGTTTTGCCTGACATTACATAGTGGTATCTTTCCAAGTTCAGCAGATCTCCGACCCCAGCCCTCCATTCACCCAAAGTCGGCACCTGTTGAGATTTCCAATGCCTTGGAACAAGACTCTTTGCGCAATTTAGGAACAGAAGGAACAAATTTTTCTTATGTACTTCAATTATTCTGGGAATTTCATGAAAGAGAAGGTATTTGGGGTCCGGGGGCACAATCATTTTCAGGAGCCTGCTGGCCTCCCTGAACACTGCTTCCCAAAAGGGTCTTATAAGTGAGCACCCCCACCACAGATGCAACATTGTGCCTTCCTCCCCACAGCCCCTCCAGCACTCCCCATTCAGGTGATGATATATCCTCCGCAGCCGTTGCGGAGTCATATACCACCTACTTATGAATTTAAAATGCATTTCCTGCAGTCGAATAGACACAGACGCATTTCTTGTTTTGTTGAAGATCGATCGCCAAGACTGCGCGTCAATCTCCAGTCCCAACTCTCTATGCCACGCCTCTACGTAAGTGGGTTTAGTTTCCCCGTCTCCCTCCATCAACAGTGTGTATAACAAGGAGATCAGGTGGCGCGGAATAGTGGATGAGGTACAGAGTTCCTCAAATGGGGTTTTCTGCCTGGTCAGTTGATCTCTATTACGCGCTTTAGTGAAGAAGTGTGTTAATTGTGATGTTCTAAACCATGAGGAGAATAGCGCTGGATTCCAAGCGGCTAGGTCTGCCTGTGGCTTAAGTTTATCATGTTCAATTACATTGGAAATAGCAACCTCTGAAAGAGAGTAGGAGACTCCCGTGGAGTATCTTTTATTTGCTATTCCAGTATCAGGATTTTCCAGTACGGGGGTAACCGGTGCTGCGGCTGATGAGATAAAATTTGTGGTTTTAATTAGTTTGTCCCAAATTTGAAAAACGTCTTGCAAGAGAGGATAGTGCGATATGCATTGTGGGCGGTGTTTAGCACTTATCCAAGCCAGCGAACCAACGTTACCCCTTTGGAGGATCTCCCTGTCCAACTCAATCCAAGCCTTGTCCAGGGAACTGTGACACCATTCAACAATTCGTTGTAGAATCATTGCTCTATGGTATTCAATGAGCAGTGGTACTCCTGCCCCCCCTCTGTCTCTAGGAAGATACATTGTCTTCTTGTTAATCCTTGGCCTTAGGTCACTCCATATGTAAGATTCCATTAGTACTTGTACTTGGTGAATCAGATGTTCAGCCGCTGCTAATGGGATCGTCTGCATTATATAAAGCATTCTAGGTAGCACATTCATTTTGGCTACATTTATCCTCCCCATCCATGAGATGGTTTTATTTTTCCAAGATCTCAGATCTCCTGCAATAGAATCTCTGATGTTTCTATAGTTGACGTTTACTATCTCCCCCATTGAGGGAGCAAGCAGAATGCCAAGATATTTCAAGTGCTTAGTAGCAATTTTAAGAGGGCATTCCAGGTTCTGAGCCACATATTCTTCGCAAGGCATGGAGACGTTCAGTATTTCCGATTTGGAAAGATTGAGAAGGAAATCCGAGACCCGACCATATTCCTTAATCTCTGCTAGTGCCGCCCGCAGGGAAGCACCATTGTCCGCAAGAGTCAGCAAGACATCATCCGCATACATTATCAATTTATGCTCCATTTCGCCGACTCGAAAACTGCGAATAGCGGCGTTAGCTCTTATCTTGCAGGCCAAGGCCTCCATAACCAGGGCAAACAGCAGGGGGGATAGCGGGCAACCCTGCCGCGTTCCATTTGAAATCGAAAAGGGCGCAGAGAGCATACCATTCACCCTAACACGTGCGCTTGGGCCGGAATACAAGGAGAACACCCCATTGATAAAACGTGGGCCCAGACCCACCTTCGCCAGAGTGTGGCGCATAAACGACCAGTTAACCCGGTCAAAGGCCTTCTCCGCGTCCGTTGATACCAGGACCAACGGCGCGGAGTTGGCCTGGGCTGCAGAGATCAGCTGGAGGACCCGAAGAGTGTTATCTCGAGCCTCTCTTGCTGGGATAAAGCCTGTCTGATCAGTAGAGATTAATTTAGGTAGGTACTTTTTAAGTCGATTCGCTATGACTTTCGCTAGAATCTTAACGTCTACGTTAAGAAGGGAGATCGGTCTGTAACTACCAGTTTGTATCACTGGTTTGTCTGGTTTAGGAATAACAGCGATGAAGGCTTCTAACATCGGTCTAGGCAATACTGGGTTGCCAGCCAACCGATTAAACAATTGGAGTAATCTGGGTGTTATAATGTCTGCGAAGGTTTTGTAATATCGAGCCCCAATTCCATCAGGGCCTGGGCTTTTACCAATCTGAAGACTCTTAATAGCCTCCGTGATTTCCTCCGCAACAAACGGGGCTTCTAGTTGTTCCGTTTCATCTTCCGAAAGTTGCGGAAGATCAATATCTTCTAAGTAATCTGCGACCTCCTGCTCATGAATCTGGTCAACATTTAATTCTCCCCGTACTGAGTCGCTCGGGTGAATATTATAGAGAGATTCATAGAATTTCCCAAAGGTATTAGCAATCGCTTGTCCATCTTTGTGTATTGTTCCTTGGTCGTCCAAGATTTCGAATACATAGGAATTTAGTCGTTTCCGTGCTAAAGCACGAGCCAAGAGCCTCCCTGCTTTATTTCCCTGTTCAAAAAACTTCTGCCTCAGAATGAGTGCTTTCTTGTGTTGCTCCTCTTGCAGGTGCCTCAACAGGGCTGACCTAGCCACAATCAGTTCCTCCTGTAGCCCCTGATCAGTGGGGCTAAGTTTATGTGCAGCCTCTTTCTGGGTCACTTGTTCTAACAGTGCTGAGTATATTTCTCTTTTAGTTCGGCGCAATTTTGCACAATGTCTCATTAAAATGTCCCGAAGAACACATTTGTGAGCTTCCCAGACAGTAAAACTGTCTATTTGGTCAGTTGTATTTAAACGGAAGTATTCCTCCAGGCGAGTATGTAACTCCTGGATTAGTACTTTGTCATTTAAGAGAAACTCGTCCAGTCTCCAAATATAAGGAGTTATTGGTGAGTCGGGCCAGTCTACAGTGCATCTAACTGGGGCGTGATCCGACCACGTGATCGCGTCGATATTACTGCCGGTTGTGACTGCTAAACCCGCGGAGTCTGCAAAAAGGTAATCAATCCTCGTGTATTTCCTGTGAGGATGGGAGTAAAATGTAAAGTTTTTAGTTAAAGGATGAAAAGTACGCCACACATCATGTACCACTAGGTCCGTGAGGGATTTAGTGAGATGCTTGACTACCCTGTGGGGAGCGCTGGAGAGACCATCAGAAGTATCCAGGGCCGGGTCCAGTGACACATTAAAGTCGCCGCCCAAAAAAAGAGTGCCTTTCTGTATCTCCAGGATCTTGAGCATGAGTTTTTTAAAAAATAAATCTTGGGCTTTGTTCGGAAGATAGAGATTGGCCAGGGTCAAAGGTCTGCCGAAAAGTGAGCCGGTTAAAATTATATATCTACCATCTGGTTCTCTAAGGATTTGGTCAACCTGGAAAGGGACTGTAGGATGGAAAAGTATTCCCACTCCATTTTTTTTTGATGCACCTGAGGCAAAGTATGCCACTGGGTACTGTCTATCGAACCATTTTGGTTCTCTAAGCCTAGAGAAATGGGTCTCCTGAATGAACACTATGTCACTCCCCATCCGATGTAAGTCCCGGGTGATCATAGATCTTTTCCCTGGGCTATTAAGGCCCTTGACATTTATAGTCACTAAATCAAAAGTGTGTCGCCTGACCTGTGTCTGTGAATTGGCCATCTGGGAGAAGAGGAGAAAGGAAAAAAAAAAAAAACCAGGGGGGGGGGGGGGGAGGAGAAGGGATAGTAGGTAAACGAGTAGTTAGGTAGGATAGCCAATGACAGTAGTAGAGCCAAAAATCTCAAACACGAATGAGATAGAAATCAGGTAGCTCGTGAGAGTAGATAAGAGAAGGAAGAAGAGAAGGAGGGGATCAGAAGCCTGGTACAGACCGAGGCTACCAAAGAAAAGAATACCTTTCCCAAAGATAGAAGAAGGGAAAGATAATAAAGAGAAAAGTATAGCTTCCAAGCCAGAAGGAAACTATATAACTTACTCAACAGGAGGTAGTAACCTCATTACTCTTACAAATACATTATTAACAGAAAAATAAACTTTGTAGGTAAGAAAGACCCAGAAATACAAAACATTATAATGTAAACATTAGAACCATATATTTGTGCAATAACATCCCTAAAACCTCAAAGCAGTCCCCCCGCCCACCCGAGAGACTACTAACTTATGGGGATTACCTTTCTCAAATGCGTCTTAAGTTGCATGTGTTGCAAAGTAAATAGGGGATCATGGGGGCTGGAGTATACATTATTCCCTGACTGTTTAAGACCCTCCCGTTCCATCAGCTTATTCCCTTGTGTGGTAAACTGAGCTAGCACCTTTTCTTTACATATATTTACAAATCAAATTATGTCAGTGACTTCCAAGTGACCCCTACCTCTCGACCCCCCCCCCCTCTAACGCACAGTGAAGGGAGAGCAAACACAGGTATCTGCCTAAACATAATTAACAACTATGCGTTCACCTTGGTGTCATAATGCAATTAGAAATGAGCTGTTGCCATATTTTAAAAACAGCCTGTGAAAAAGATAGATTATGCATTCATTTAACAAGCTTGCAATTGATATAGGAAGGAATAGCAATATACACAAGTTAATCTAAGTGATTACCAATCTGCATGAGAGTCTACCTCCACTCTGACGAACTGCAAGACATCCGTTATAGAAGCTTCCTTCAAAGGTCTAGGCGGTGATACTAGTGAGAGGAGGCAAATCAAAAAGGCAGGGGGTAGCTATCTCATAAGGGGAAAAAAAAATGAATAAAAGGGAAAGAGAAAAAAAAGTTTTATGCTTAAGACATTACATTAATAAACATAGCAACAGCTGAAAAATTGAATGAACAGATTATGTCTCTCAAGTCCAACAGGGGGATGTCAATAATAACATTTAAACCAGTTTCATGGGATATAAACTATGGATCAGTCCCTATCCCTCTCCACCTCCGGCCTTTGCTGGTGAGCTGCTACAGCCATATTTGGAGGGTTGATCTGGATGCCTAAGGCCTGGCAAAAAGCGGGAAGGTCGTCCGGTGTTCTGAAGATGGCAGATGCTCCGTTTTTAGAAGCTATTAAGCATGTGGGGAACCCCCATCTGTATGGGATCCGCTGTTCCTTTAACCTCAAAGTTATATAGCGAAGGTCTCTCCGTTTTTGAAGAGTAGCCGGGCATAAGTCATTAAAGACCTGTATATCCGCACCTTCAAAATGCAGTGGGTGCTTATTTCTTGCATGTCTCAAGATTTCTTCTTTATCCCTGTATGATAGGAGTTTTATGATAATGTCTCTGGGTGGTGCTCTGGCTGGAGGCCTGGGACGGAGCGCCCGATGTGCCCTTTCAACCTGAATTTCCTCTGTGTCTGGTGCATTTTTGAGAAATTTAAAGAATTCTTGTATATAATGGTTGATATCGGGCGGGTTTACTGTTTCAGGCACACCGCGGAGTCGCAAGTTATTCCGCCTGCTCCTGTTCTCCAGGTCTTCGATTCTATCAGTTAGTGATTGGACTGAGGCCTCTTGGGATTGTATGCAGCTAGCCTGCTGCTGCAGGTCTGAGCGCATTATTTCCTGTGCTTCTTCTACCTGTGCTACTTTGCGGTCCACCATCATTATGTCTTTCTTAAGCTCACCAAACATCAGCTTAACATCACCCATTGCTTCCCTAATGTCATTCTTAGAGGACAAATGTTTAATATCTTCTTTAGTAACAAAGTTAGATTGGTCAGAGTCTGCACTCCATGTTTGCACAGCAGTGGATTGTTTACTGCCTGTGGGCCCTTCTCTGTTTGTACATGCGGCTGTCTCTGAGGAAATCAAGTAATGCTCCATGTTGGAGGATTGGGAGCTTTTAGTGGGCTTTGGGCCTTTCCTAGTAGCCATTCCTAGCTGTGAAAAGCTAAGGGGTCAGTGATCACTTCTATTCCAGCACCCCAGTTATCAGAGCATGTCGTTTTAAGCAACTTTCTAATTTACTCCTATTATCAATTTTTCTTTGTTCTCTTGCTATCTTTATTTGAAAAAGCAGGAATGTAAGCTTAAGAGTCGGCCCATATTTGGTTCAGCACCTGGGTAGCGCTAAATGTAGCCACCAATCAGCAAGCACTACCCAGGTGCTGAACCAAAAATGGGCTGGGTCCTAACCTTACATCTGCTTTTTCAAATAAAGATGGCAAGAAAACTAAGAAAAATTGATAATAGGAGTAAATTAGAAAGTTGCTTAAAACTGCATGCTAAAAGAAAAAAAAATTCAGGGTTTCTCTCCTGTCCTCAAACACTTTAAGCAATAAAACTGCAATAACTGAAGAAATTCCAGAGTATGCCTAATTTGCGTAGAATTGTATGCTGATATTTAGTGCACACTAGGTGATTGATGAAGAATCTGTAAGAGCTAGCCATAAGGAGGAGGTTTTATCATATAGATATGTATGTATAGATAAATAGATAGATATAGTTATGTGTGTATGTGTGTGTGTGTGTGTATATATATATATATATAGAGAGAGAGAAAATAACTCATTGTATAGTTCATTAACAAATCTAGACAGGCCAGAAGGCTTGTTTTTCCCACAGAAAACCCCTGGAATACATTGTTTCCAATGCAGCAAAGGATTCTGGGTAAGATATGAAAATTGGAAACAATGTATTCCAGAGGTTTTCTGTGGGAAAAACAAGCCGCCTGGCCTGTCTAGTTTTGTTAATGAACTACACAATGAGTTATTTTCTCTCTATTTTGTGCGTAGTGGAGGATTTTAAACTCACCTTTTACCTCCCCCTAATTTTAAATGTTATTGTATTTTGCCCAGAATCAACTTCACCCAGCAGTGATTCAAACCTTCTCCCAGCTGATGAGTAGAAATAACTACGAAACAGTCTGTCCTGGGATGGTTATGAATCACTGCATTAACCCTAGCTAAGCTTATAAGCTGTGTGAACAGCGATGCTTTGGCGTTAAGGGATTCTGCTGAAAAGCAGACTTGAAGTAAAAAGGTGTGTCATTGTGAACTTAATTTTCATATATTACCCAGAATCCTTTGCTGCATTGGAAACAATGTATTCCAGAGGTTTTCTGTGGGCAAAACAAGCCTTCTGGCCTTGTCTAGATTTGTTAATGAACTACACAATTAGTTATTTTCTCTCTATTTTGTGCGTAGTGGAGGTATTTAAACTCACCTTTTACCTCCCCCTAATTTTAAATGTTGGTGTGTGTGTATATATATATATATATATATATATATATATATATATATATATATATATATATATATATATATGTACAGATATCATAAACATAAACTGGAAAACAAACACAAAGTACATGGAAGAATATCAGGTTTATGTCATAGAAAGTACAACATCCTTGAACATTTGGCTTTTTTCCAGCTGAAGGTTTATCATTTATCTTTTTAAGATAAAATTTATTTGTTGCAGAAGGTTGATAATTTTGCAGAAATTAAATTGTTAACCATTATTCATAGGGACCCTAGTATACATAAATATTTCACTTGCACAAAATGGTTTCATATAATGCTGATAAATCAAGTTAAAAAATTGCCATTTATTCTATTAGAATCTAATATGTGCAGTTCAGTTTCTATATACAAAGCATAAAGAGAGGGAGAAGAGAATTAATTTGACCCTTAAGAAACAAATTTGACTGCAGTTAACTATTAGTTGTATGCATGTCTCTTAAAGGGACATTAACCCCTTAATGACCACAATGTACCCTGTATGTCACTGGTCGTTAAGGGTTTTTTCAGGACATAATAGCACAAGTCTAGCAAGAACACACTATTAATGCACTCCCTCCAGCAGGCTTTGTGGAATAGAGCAGTCTCAACGCTGGTGGCAAGACTGCGCTATAAAACAATCAAGTCCCAAAAAAAGGCCAGTGACATACAGGGTACGTCGCTGGTCCTTAAGGGGTTAAACCCAATTTTTTTCTTTCATGATTCAGATAGAGAATACAATTTTAAACAACTTTCTAATTTACTTCATTCTCTTGATATTCTTTCCTGAAAAGCATATCTAGATAGGCTCAGTAGCTTCTGATAGGTGGCTGCACATAGATGAATTATGTGATTGGCTCACCAATGTGCATTGATATTTATTTAACAAAGGATATCTAAAGATTGCAGCAAATTAGGTAATAGAAGTAAACTGGAATGTTGTTTAAAATTGTATTCTCTATCTGAATCATAAAAGAACATTTTTGGTTTTAATGTTCCTTTAAAGAGGACCTTTTTGTTTACACACTGCATCATGTTTACTTTAATTAAAGAAATGCAAATGTTACTTTTTAGGATGTAAGTAGCCATAACTGGCATGCAGTTGTACCCATTGATACAATGTGATTTCTGATTTTTGTTAAAGGGATAGGAAAGTCAAAATTAAACTTGCATGATTCAGATAGATCAAGTCATTTTAAGACACTTTTTAATTCACTTCTATTTTCAATTGTGCTTCATTCTCTTAGTATCCCTTGTTAAAAAATGAATACGCACATATCATACACTAGTGGGAGCTGCTGCTAATTGGTGCCTGCACACATTTGTCTCTTGTGATTGGCTAAGATATTTTCAGCTTCCCTTCAGTAGTGCAATGCTGTCCCTTCAGCAATGGATAACAAGAGAATGAAGAACATTTGAGAATAGAATTATATTGGAAAATTGTTAAAAATTGTATGTTCTATCTGTATCGTAAAAGAATATTTTGGGGTTTACTATCCCTTTAAGGTCTTAAATGTTACATAATATAATCTGTTCACCAGTTGCGTAAGGAAAAGGAGTCTCTGAGTTCATTAGCTTAAAGTGAAACTGTCATGTATGAGGCTGGGCTCTTTGTAAAGAAAAAGAGTAGTATCAACGTGATACTTAAAGGGGCAGTATACACCAATTTTCATTTAGCTGCATGTAATAGACACTACTATAAAGAATAAGATGCACAGATACTGATATAAAAATCCAGTATAAAACATTTTAAAAACTTACTTAGAAACTCCCAATTTAACACTGTTAATGAGATAAGCCTGGGACACCCACTAAAAGGGGCTGATAGCAGAACCTCCCTTCCTCCCCTGCATATGAAAAGACCCATTATACAAATAGAAGCAGTCTGAAGTCTGTTTACATCAGTATACATCTAAAACTTTGGGGCTTGGTTAGGAGTCTGAAAATCAGCATAATTTTATTTAAAAATAAGCAAAACTATACATTTTTACACACACACCCCCAGATGGGCTATATAAATGGATCACCTACAAAACATTTATGCAAAGAAAAATCTAGTGTATAATGTTCTTTTAAAGAGAAAGGAAACCCAAAAATGTTCTATCATTATTTGAATAGAGCATACACTTTTAAACAACTTTCTAATTCACTTGTATTATTACATATGCTTCATTCTCCTTTTATCCTTTGCTGGAGAAACAGCATTGCACTACTGGCAGCTAGATGAACACATCTAGTTAGCCAATCACAATAGACAAATGTGTGCAGACAACAATCAGCAGCTAGCTCCCACTAGTGTAGGATATGTGTATATTCTTTTTCAACAAAGGATACCAAGAGTTCAAAGCACATTTGACAACAGAAGTGAATTTAAAAGTGGTCTTAAAATGACATACTCTGACGGAATCATGCAAATTTAATTTAATGCAATTAACTATTTTGTTTTCTAAATTAATATTGTAGACTTAGTTTATAATTATTGACATTTTACATTTGCCGGTGATTGTTATGTGGTGACCAACATAATCTAGCTCTGTGTTTATACAATTGGTCCGATCTACCTCACTTGGTCCTTAGGTTGATATACGGTCTTTTTAACAATACATAAGCCCAGACTTTTGATGTCTTTTCAATAAAAATAAAATAGTAATAAATAAACGTGCAAGTATCAATATTTATGTTCTTATTCTAGGTGTTTGCACTGTGGAAGGTATGTTATATGTTGTTGGAGGTGATGATGGATCCTGTAATTTGGCGTCTGTAGAATATTATAACCCAACAACAGACAAATGGATACTGTTGCCATCTTGTATGAGCACAGGAAGGAGTTATGCAGGTATAGTTTATTTTCTACTTTTCTTCCAACCATGCATTTACATTTTCTAATTCAAATATTCTGTTCTAAAAATAGTCAAATAAATTAATCTCAAACCAAAGTGGTTTAGCAAACTAGTATTGAGAGAGATTAATAAAAAATAAACAAGCCCTTGAAGAGACCTATAACTTCAAAAAAGAAAATGTTCTAATGTGCAATAATAAAGTGCCATATGTGTTTTAACCCCTGTAAAGGGTTTAAGCACATAGTTAAAGTTAGCCCCAGAGCAGCAGGGCACTAGTGGTGTATTGCTACTCCTGAGCCTACTTAGGTATGCTATACACTTCTCCATTAAAATGTATTAGATCAGTTTGATCATATTGTATTTAAAACTATTCTGACACCTACTTTACATCTTTTTGTACGGAGTATAATCCCTTCTAGGTTCCCTTCTGCAGGTTCAACATCTAAGACTCATTTAAAAAATGATGGACAAACAATGTTTTCATCTAGGAAACCGATCTGTCTTTTGGCATGCTAGTGGCGCGGAATCCGCTGCCCACATTATGGAAGCAAGTGTTTCTGAAGCTAATTTTCAGCAAAGAATAATGGCATTTTAGCTTATGCTCTCTATTTGCATATTTTTGTTGTTCAAAATCAGTTCATATTTACAAAAGTGTTTGTTTTTTCCCCACAGCAAGAGCAGACAGCTGTGGAGTCACTGTCTAGGGAGGTGTAGTGAGTACAGATTTAGTAGATAGCTTTTAAGAGAGTTCAGATTATATACATTATATATGAGTATAATACCTAGTGTAGCAATAGTATTTTAATACTGTCAGTTCATTTGTCAGGGATTGTAGAATATCTGAAAGTTGCACTTTGTGAACTTTTTTCTTTTTTCAACTTCATCTACTGCATTACTATAGATGTATTTGCTGTTAGTGAAACAGTATTTCACATTTCAATATATATTTTTTCTGTGATTTCTCTTTTTAGGTGTTACGGTTATTGACAAGCCTTTATGATTCAGGAGAGAAAATCCAGCTTTTGGTTTTTGAATACGCAAGTATAAAGTAAAGTGCAGGTTTATAACCTTCCTTACTAATAGCTGCAGTCTGAGGCAGCGGCAGATGAAAGCTGCAACTGAGATATTGCACAGCGGGCACTGAAGATTATCAATGGTAGAAGCAATGTGCAGAGTTATTCTGTGACCAGCAGATGTCTGGATCCTTAAAATGACTTGTGAATCTTTTTGTTTTTCACAAGATTATTCCATATGAGAGTGAAAATTGCCCTAATGTCAGCCAGACATTGTCAAACTTGGTTTACTTAAGAATGTTTTGTAACGAAGGATATAAAGTGATGTATATCCAGGTGAAGTGAAGTTGTTCTTTTTTCAGAGACTATGTACCACAGTGAGCTGGTCTTTTTCTGGATCTACTTTGGTAGAATTGTAGGAGTCATATTTTATATTTAACAAAATGGATGCATCTTCAGCTATGTGAATGAAATCCAAGCTGTATGTGTCTTTTGTGTAATATGTACTTGTAGATGCTGCTTTTTTTTTTTCTCCTGTTTTAAACAGTCCAGATGTTGAGTATGCACTATTTATATTTGACACACTCCTATGAAATTTGCCAGTACTTTGTTGTAAAACAGAAATGTAATTTTTTTAATATTTAAAATTGTATACTAATGTGCTCAGTAGCACTTTGAGTGAGGGATAAACTTGTATTGCCAAAATGTGTTTTCTATGAGTATAAAAATGGATTAGTTATTAACCAATACTTTATTTATGATGCTCTTTATATAATTTTTCACATATTTCACTGTAATTTTTTCCATTTTCTGAAAAGATTCCACAGCATGTTGGTGATATGTTTATGGATATCAACTGGTTTTGCATGATTTACTTTACTTTTCCTTTCAGTGTAATTATTTTAACAAAAAAAAGGAAAAAATGTCTAATGTATTTGGCAGTTTTTTTGAATACTGTTTTGTTTAATAAAAGCAACAAATTTATTGACCACAATCCAAAATATTGTTAAAGTTGATCTGACCTACTTTCATTAAAAAAATTGTATCACATGCCTATGTTTTTAAATCTTTATTTAATATAGTATTTTATTTCCTAAGATATGGTGAGTCCACAACATCATCAATTACTAGTGGGAATATCACTCCTGGCCAGCAGGAGGAGGCAAAGAGCACTACAGCAAACCTGTTAAGTATCACTCCCCTTCCCACAATCCCCAGTCATTCTCTTTGCCTTCGGTGCAATGAGGAGGTGAAGTTTTGGTGTCTGGAGAAATTGGATTTATTTCACTTCAATCAAGATTTTAATATTTTGAAAGCCAGAGTATGTTTGCTCTGATCTTTCCTTTCAAGATTGGGAATAGCCGTACTCCACGTTAGTCTCTTTAGTAGGGCAGTGGTGGCTTTTAAGCAGTTAGGAATTTGTGGAGTGGGCTTTGCTGCGTTTTCCTAACATGTTGCTGCCCTGGTATAGAAAGCTTGAGTAGGTTTACTCTGTTCTTTCTGTTGTCACGGGTCTCTGTAGGGAGTAGCATCCCTCCATACCGTGTGAGCTGTCTTCTTGCCCGACAGCTGGATGTAAGGATAAGTGCCTTTTTCTTCTGGGGCTAGGAGGCCGGCACTGTAGGGTTTGGATTTCTGCACGTATGTGGGACGCAATATCCTTAATGAAGGTTGGAGGATATTTGCTGGCAGTGAGCAGGCACAACATTTGTATGTGGCTATAAAGGAGACTTAAGGGTTAATCTCTTTCAAGGCAAGGAAGGAGTTAACCCTCTATTTGGGTCTCAGATTTTATTGTATTCTTCACTATGCTTAAAATTGTGCAACAAATACTCTGATGTTTGGCTATCAGGTTATTTGGGTATTCATCGATGCCCTACAAGTGTTCCTAGCTACGCTTATCTTTGTGTATCTAGACTCAGACTGTTTGAAGAGGGTGCTCTTTATCGAGTGGTGCCATTCCTATGGGGCTTCTGAGATGTTACGTCTCTTTTGCCTGTTCAGTAAGCTGAGCGATGCCTTTATTTTAACCTGCAAATAAATTTTTTATATTTCAACTTGTTTTTTTCGGCAGTATGAATAGCGATGTATGCGCGCTTCATTCCCTTGCCGATTTCATGGCCTACCTCCTCCTTCTCAGATAAGCGGAGTGCGCCATTTTGGACTCTTACAGAGTTGGTATATACCTTTCCGCCTCGTTCTCCGGCTGAGAACAGAGCGGCATTGTTTTCTGATTGTCTCTGGGTATTCAACGAAATAGCAATGTTTTCTTTAACTAGAGAAATACATTGCTTGTAGTTTGTTACATATTTATAAGTGTTCCCGGTGGAATCGTCATTTTTAATATTCTTTGTGTGTATGTGCATACTTTCATTGAATAGCCTTAAACATCTATCAGAGTGAATAATTCATAAAGCCTTATGTTAGGGTTTTTATAAATAAGTTTTATACCACTGTAGTTTAAGTGGTAAGAGATTCCTAGGATGTGTTAAGTCCTTTTTACACAAAAAATGATTTGGGGCATATGTTATTGGTATTGGAACAGGAGTCTTTTCCTAGAAATAATTGTTTGCCTCTTGAGGATTAAATAGTTTTCTAAACTTTTATGTCCCTCATATTTAGTATGAATATTTTGAAAAATAAAGATATCCTTTTTGTTTGGGCCTCATGTCTTTTAGGACAAATTTGTAGAAATAATAATTTGTCTATGCAAATCTGTGCAGCATGTTTAGCAAAGATATTGAATGTACTGAATGTAATGTATTGAATGTGTTGCCCTCTGAGCCTCATGTCTCCCAGGATGATAATGTTCAGGCAATGCCACAGCTTTCTCCTTAAACGTCCCAAGCCTCTATGGCGTCACATGAAGTGCCCTGCAGTTCCTCTCAATCTCCTGGAGGAGTGTATTTGCCTGCAGATTTGCAACTTAGGTATCCTCTGCGGTATCTGCAGCTCTATCTGCTTTTCCTTTCCTTCAGGGAAATTGCAAGAGGACATTTTTAGATTCAGATAGTAAGGTTTCTGCTCCACATTCTGCTACACAGGCTCTCTTTCCTAAGTCTGGTGAGGTGGATTCGCCGGTAGTTTCTGAGGAGACATCTCAGATTCAGACGGTATAATTCCTTCATCTGATGCTGAAGTGGTCACCTTCAGATGTATACTTGAAAACCTTGTGCATGTTAAAGGAGGTTTTAGGTACTTGGATGACACCAATGCCCTTCTCGTTGTCTACCCTTGGAAGTTTAGTAAACTTATCATTCTATGATGTTCCTTCCTATGAGGAAGTGTTTCTTGATTTTTTTTACAGGAATAGGAGAAGCTAGGGATACCTTTCTCCCTGTCTCCCATCTTTTAAAAGATTTTTCCTGTCATTGATTCCATTAAAGGCACAGTGCCTTAAGTAGAAGGGACCATTTCTACTATGGCTCAGAGAATTTTGATCCCTATAGAGGATAGCTGCTCCTTTATGGATCCATGAACAAAAAGATGGAGGTTTATATTCATCTGGGTTTTTATGGAAACCCGCCATTTGTATTGCCACTGTGTCAAGTGCGGCATCTTTTTAGTGTGATGCTTTGTTTTATTAGACTTGCTGTGCTTGCCGCGAGGCATTGTGGCTGAAATCTTGGTCAGCAGAGAATCCTACTTGTGGCCTAGTGGTACATCTTAGGTTTTACAACTCTGCAGATGCAGGTTCCATATCTAAATTGATCTAGTCAGGTGACATCCGTGGCCATATTTGGAATTTATTAATATTTCCTCCAAGTCCAAGCTTTTGGCGCTTCCTTACAAGGGTGAGACCTTGTTTGGACCTGGTCTAGCAGAACTTCTCCCTTACGGGTGGAAGACGGTCTTCTCTACTATACGTCAAGAGGAATAGACTAAAGGAAAGACTTCCCTTTCTTTTTACTGTAGGGACAGTCCAGTATTCTTGGAAACCCAATCAGTCTTGGTCCAGGGGGAAACTCTCTAAGTTTTCTTCAGGTATGACGAAGGGCTTTCTTGAACCAAGTTCAGGACCTTTCTCCCTGGGAGTGATAGTTCCAGTTCCGGTAAGGGAACAGGGTCTAGGTATTTATTATCAAGTTTTCAGGCCGTCTTTCAAAATAGAATTTCATTCTCCTTTGGTTCAAAGGGTCTGTTCATGACGAACCTAGACCTAAAGGAGGTGTATTTTCATGTTCCCATTCTACGGGATCTTCTCAAGTTCCCGAGTTCGCCATCCTAGAAAGTCTCAATATATGGTCCAGGTGCCATCCCTACTTCGAGCAAACTCTTTGGATCCCATGGATGGGAAGTGAATCTGGGGAAGAGTTCCCTTGTTTCAGCTACAAGGGTAATTTTCTTAGGAACCGTAATAATTTCTATATTTAGGCAAATTTTTCTATCGGAGGTCAGAAAATCAAAAACTCCTTCCTTTTTCCTCTCTCTGCAGTCTTCTGTTCGGACAACAGCAGGTTCAGGTGGTCCAGTAGATAGCTTAGCCAGCTTGCTACCAGAGGTTGGGATTTTGAATCCAGCTACAGCTGATTTTCCCCTTCATTTTTCAGTGGTTCAATGTATGTAGGTAATCCGTCTGATGGTTCCATGGATATCATTCCCTTTGCCTGAGCCATTTTGAAGCTCTGCAATTATGCATGTCCATTCAATGGAGTGGTGACCATTCGGATCTCTCTGAGGATAGATTTAGTTCAGTGTTAAGAGACTCTCTCCCTTGTTGATTTTTTCAACAGTATCTGTCTCTGGGCCCATGCTTCCGGTGACATTACAGAGTGATTGGGTCCACGGACACCAGCCTGCTGAGCTGGGGAGCAGTCTGGGACTCGTTATGGGCGCAAGGACTTTGGACTCGAGGAGTTTGTTCTCACCATAATTATCTTGGATTTTCAATACTCTGAGCACTTGGCCTCAGTTGTCTTTAGCCCGGTGTATTAGGTTCCAGTCAGACAATTTCACCTCAGTAACTTACATCAACTTCCGGGGAGGAACTCAGGGTTTCTTAGCTATGATGGAGGTGGCGTGGATTGTTCAGTGGGTGGAAGGTCACCCTTGCTGTCTGCCTTCCACATTCCAGGGGTGGCCAACTGAAAGCGGTTTTTCTGACCAGACACACATTTCATCCCGGGGAGTAGGTTCTCCATCCGGAGGTTTTCTCCAGGTTAACCCCCAAAGGTGGGTGCCAGAGTTAGATTTTATGTTGTCTCGACAGAATGCCAAGCTTCCAAGGTATGGTTCAAGGTCTAGAGTTCTGCAGGCCATCCTGGTAGATGCTCTGGCGGTTCCTTGGGTTTTCAGTCTAGAATACCTGTTCCTCTGTTTGCACTCCTTCCATGAGTCATTGCTCAAATCAAACAAGAGAGAGCATCGTTAATTCTAATAGCTAATGCGTGACCTTGCAGGACTTGGTATGCAGACCTAGTGAAGATGTCATTTTTTTCCACCTTGGAGGATGCATCTAAAGAAGGACCTTCTAACACAGGGTCCATTCCTTTCATCTCAATTTAATTTATCTGAACCTGGCTGCTTGGAGATTGAACGCTTAGTTCTACCTAAGCCTGTTTTTTCTGGCTTCAAGCTCGCAAGCCTATTTGTAGACAGATTTACCATAAAGTATGGCGTATATACCTTTTATTGGGTGAATCCAAGGGCTACTTTTGGTCAGGATTCCTAGAATTTTGTCTTTTCTCCAGGAATGTCTGGAGAAGGGATTGTCAGTTCTCTGAAGTGCCAGATATTCAATCTTTTTGTCAGGCCCTGGTCAGAATCAGGTTCTGTGTTTAAGTCTGCTGCTCCTCTTTGAAGTCTTAACCTTGTTCTTAAGGTTTTGCAGCAGGCTCCATTTGAGCCATTGCTTTCCATTGATATTACGTTTTTATCTTGGAAGGTTTTGTTTCTTTTTGCTATCTTTTCTGTTTGGAGAGTTTCGAAACTCTCTGTCTTGCAGTGTGATTCGCCTCATCTTATCTGTCATGCTGATGAGGCGGTTCTCGTACTAAAGTTGTTTCTGATAGAAATATTAATCAGGAAATTGTTTTTCTTTCTCTGTCTTAATCCTTCTGTGCATAAGGAACGTTTGTTACACAACTTGGATGTTGTGCATGCTTTTCAAATTCTGCCTGCAGGCATATAAAGTTTTTTTCCCAGTCTTCTGCCCTGTTTGTTATACAAGTAATATCAGTACAGAAAACATAACATTACTGGATTCAGATATAGAGATAAAAGATGGAAGTATTGAAACCTAGACACATTTTAAAGAGGTGGATACCAATAATCAAATACACTCGAGCAGCTGTCACCTTAAATGGAAGGAAAATATCCCTAAAGGACAATATCTTAGGATCAGGAGAAACTGCTAGAGACTATCTGATTATTTCGAACAGACTAAAGTATTAGAAAAGAAATTCCTTGAAAGAGGATATAATAAAGATTTGATGTTAACTATTGAAGAAACCCTGTTAAGAGATCAACAATCATTATTGGAATATAATACAAATAAGGAAAATAAAAACCCTATGACTAAAGATATAATAGATGTACCACTTATTATAATTAGAAATATAGTACAGAAACATTGGCATTTGGTACAAACAAATCATATTATCCTATAATATAAAAGGCCAAGTGTGTTTTTCCTAAGCTGTCCTGCGCTATAGAGACTGCACAAGGACAAACACACCTGGCCTTCAACAAACTGACCTGGGCTGGCTGCTGACACCTAATCTGTGAAGGGGGTGGAGCCAGCTTGGAAGGGGTGGAGCTGCATCATGAAGGGGCGGAACTAGGTGTGACAGGTGCGGGGCCTGCCATGGCTGTCTGAGTGTCTGCATGAGAGAGAGAGCAGCACAAGAGGGAAATATAGAGCAAAAGAGAGGGGTGAGAGAGAGCAAAATACAGGGGGAGAGAGAGCAAAAGTGAGGGGGGGAGAGAGCAAAAGAGAGGGGGAGAGAGACCAAGAGAGAGAGGGGGAGAGAGACCAATAGAGAGGGGAAGAGAGACCAAAAGAGAGGGGGGAGAGAGAGAGAACGGGCAAAAGAGAAGGTGAGAGAGAGTGCAAAAGAGAGGGGGAGAGAGAGCAAAAGAGAGGGGGGAGAGAGCAAGAAAAATGGGAGAGAGCAAAAGAGAGGGGGAGAGAGCGAGCAAAAGAGAGGGGGAGAGAGCGAGCAAAAGAGAGGGGGAGAGAGCGAGCAAAAGAGAGGGGGAGAGAGCGAGCAAAAGAGAGGGGGAGAGAGCGAGCAAAAGAGAGGGGGAGAGAGCAAAAGAGAGGGGGGAAGAGATAGAGAGCAAAAGAGAGGGGGAGAGGGGAGAGAGAGCAAAAGTGAGGGGGAGAGAGAGCAAAAGAGAGGGGGTAAGAGAGCAAAAGAGAGGGGGTAAGAGAGCAAAAGAGAGGGGGGAGAGAGAGCAAAAGAGAGGGGGGATAGAGAGCAAAAGAGAGGGGGGATAGAGAGCAAAAAAATAGGAGAGAACAAAAGAGAGGGGGAGAGAGAGAGCAAAAGAGAAGGGGGAGAGAGAGAGCAAGAGAGGGTTGAGAGAGAGAGAGCAAGAGGGTTGAAAGAGGGAGCAAGAGAGGGTTGAGAGAGAGAGAGAGCAAGAGAAGGTTGGGGGAGATAGAGAGCAATAGAGAGGGTGGAGAGAGAGCAAGTAAAAGAGAGAGAGGGAGAGCGCAAAAGAGAGAGGGGGGAAGAGAGCAAAAGAGAGGGGGGAGAGAGAGCAAAAGAGAGGGGGGGAGAGAGAGCAAAAGAGAGGGGGGATAGAGAACAAAAGAGAAGGGGAGAGAGAGAGCAAAAGAGAAGGGGGAGAGAGTGCAAAAGAGAGGGGGAAGAGCAAGAGAGGGTTGAGAGAGAGAGCAAGAAAGGGTTGAGAGAGATAGCAAGAGAGGGTTGGGGGAGATAGAGAGGGTGAGGAGAGAGCAAGCAAAAGAGGAGGGGGGAGAGAGAGGAAAAGAGAAGGGGGGAGAGAGAGCAAAAGAGAAGGGGGTAGAGAGCGCAAAATAGAGGGGGAAGAGAGAGAGAGCAAGAGAGGGTTGGGGAGATAGAGAGAGCAATAGAGAGGGTGGAGAGAGAGAGCAAAAGAGGAGAGGGGGAAAGCGAGCAAAAGAGAGGGGGAAAGAGCAAAATAGGAGGGGGAGAGAGTAAAAGAGAGGGGGGAGAGAGCGAGCAAAAGAGAGGGGGGAGAGAGCGAGCAAAAGAGAGGGGGGAGAGAGCGAGCAGAAGAGAGGGGGAGAGAGCTAGCAAAAGAGAGGAGGGAGAGAGCGCAAAAGTGAGGGGGGAGAGAGAGCAAAAGTGAGGGGGGAGAGAGAGCAAAAGTGAGGGGGGGAGAGAGAGCAAAAGTGAGGGGGGAGAGAGAGCAAAAGAGAGAGGGGGGAGAGAGAGCAAAAGAGAGAGGGGGAGAGAGAGCAAAAGAGAGAGGGGGAGAGAGAGCAAAAGAGAGAGGGGAGAGAGAGCAAAAGAGAGAGAGGGGGGAGAGAGAGCAAAAGAGAGAGAGGGGGAGAGAGAGTAAAAGAGAGAGGGGAGAGAGAGCAAAAGAGAGAGAGGGGAGAGAGAGCAAAAGAGAGAGGGGGGAGAGAGAGCAAAAGAGAGACAGAGAGGGGGGAGAGAGAGCAAAAGAGAGAGAGAGGGGGGAGAGAGAGCAAAAGAGAGAGGGGGAGAGAGAGCAAAAGAGAGAGGGGGGAGAGCTCAAAAGAGAGAGCAAAAGAGAGGGGGGAGAGAGAGCAAAAGAGAGGGGGGATAGAGAGCAAAAAGAATGGGAGAGCCCAAAAGAGAGGGGGAGAGAGAGAGAGCAAAAGAGAAGGGGGGAGAGAGCGCAAAATAGAGGGGGAAGAGAGAGAGCAAGAGAGGGTTGGGGGAGATAGAGAGAGCAATAGAGAGGGTGGAGAGAGAGAGAGCAAAAGAGAGGGGAAGAGAGAGAGCAAAAGAGAGGGGGGAGAGAGAGAGAGAGAACAAAAGAGAGGGGGGAGAGAGAGAGCAATAGAGAGGGTGGGGAGAGAGCGCAAAAGAGAGGGGGGGAAGAGAGCAAGGGGTGTACTACAAAAAATGGCCCGTGTACACAGGCTTTAGGACTAGTAGATAACACCTTACCTAAGAATTATTTATAGGAAGGCGAGAAATTATACTTTCTCCAAAGATATAAGAAACAACTAGATATTAAAGGGGATGAAATAAAAGGCTTTTCCCCTTGCTTTGGTTGCAGGTCTTGTAAATTTAGTAGTAAGAAAAATACATTTGTATCTAATGTAACAGATGAAGAGTTTGAGATAAGAGATATGGTACATTGCCAAGACAGGATTTACAGTATCTCACAAAAGTGAGTACATCCCTCACATTTTTGTAAATACAGTTGTGCTCATAAGTTTACATACCCTGGCAGAATTTATGATTTCTTGGCCATTTTTCAGAGAATATGAATAACAACACAAAAACTTTTCTTTCACTCATGGTTAGTGTTTGGCTGAATCCATTTATTATCAATCAATTGTGTTTACTCTTTTTAAATCATGACGACAACAGAAACTACCCAAATGACCCTGATCAAAAGTTTACATACCCTGGTGATTTTGGCCTGATAACAGGCACACAAGTTGACACAAAGGGGTTTAAATGGCTATTAAAGGTAACTATCCTCACCTGTGATCTGTTTTCTTGTAATTAGTGTGTGTGTGTATAAAAGGTCAATGAGTTTATGGACTCCTGACACACCCTTGCATCTTTCATCCAGTGCTGCACTGACGATTCTGAGTCATGGGGAAAGCAAAAGAATTGTCAAAGGATCTGTGGGAAAAGGTAGTTGAACTGTATAAAACAGGAAAGGGATATAAAAAGATATCCAAGGAATTGAGAATGCAAATCAGCAGTGTTCAAACTCTAATAAAGAAGTGGAAAATTAGGGGTTCTGTTGAAACCAAACCATGGTCAGGTAGACCAACTAAAATTTCAGCCACAACTGCCAGGAAAATTGTTCAGGATGCAAAGACAAACCCACAAAGAACTTCAAGTGAAATACAGGACATGCACAATAAGGAGGCACTTGAAGAAAGATGAGCTGCATGGTCGAGTCGCCAGAAGAAAGCCATTACTACGCAAATGCCACAAAGTATCCCACTTACAATATGCCAAACAGCACAGAGACAAGCCTCAAACCTTCTGGCACAAAGTCATTTGGAGTGATGAGACCAAAATTGAGCTTTTTGGCCACAACCATAAACGCTACTTTTGGAGAGGAGTCAACAAGGCCTATGATGAAAGGTACACCATTCCTACTGTGAAACATGGAGGTGGATCGCTGATGTTTTGGGGATGTGTAAGCTACAAAGGCACAGGAAATTTGGTCCGAATTGATGGCAAGATGAATGCAGTAAATTATCAAACAGAACGCCTCATTTTCCACTTCTTGATTAGAATTTGAACACTGCTGATTTTCATTCTCAATTCCTTGGATATCTTATTATATCCCTTTCCTGTTTTATGCAGTTCAACTACCTTTTTCCCACAGATCCTTTGACGATTCTTTTTCTTTCCCCATGACTCAGAATCTAGAAACGTCAGTGCAGCACTGGATGAAAGATGCAAGGGTCTGTCAGGAGTCCAGAAACTCATTGACCTTTTATACACACACACTAATTACAAGTAAACAGATCATAGGCTAGGATGGTTACCTTTAATAGCTTTTCAAACCCCTTTGTGTCAACTTGTGTGCATGTTATCGGGCCAAAATCACCAGGGTATGCAAACTTTTGATCAGGGTCATTTGGGTAGTTTCTGTTGTCATTATGATTTAAAAAAGACTAAACACAGATTATTGATAATAAATGGCTTCAGCCAAACACTAACCATGAGTGAAAGAAAACTTTTTGTGTCATCATTCATATTCTCTGAAAATTGGCCAAAAAATCATATATTCTGCCAGGGTATGTGAACTTATGAGCACAACTGTATTTTATTATATCTTTTCATGTGACAACACTGAAGAAATTACACTTTGCTACAATGTAAGTAGTGAGTTTACAGCCTCTATAACAGTGTAAATTTGATCTCCCCTCAAAATAACTCAACACACAGCCATTAATGTCTAAACCATTGGCAACAAAAGTGAGTACACATACTGTATATATCTCATAGAATGTTCATGTAAAAATAATACTTGGTGAAACAACGAGAACAGTAAGAGAACGTCTCTGTATCATAGAAAAAGCTGATCATGATACCCATTTATATAAACATTTCAAGGAAGCACATGGGAATAGACGAAGGGGCCTATCTATCAAGCTCCGAATGGAGCTTGAGGGCCCGTGTTTCTGGCGAGCCTGCAGGCTCGCCAGAAACAGCAGTTATGAAGCAGCGGTCTAAAGACCGCTGCTCCATAACCCTGTCCGCTTGATCTGAGCAGGTGGACAGACATCGCCGGAATTCAACCCAATCGAGTACGATCGGGTTGATTGACACCTCAGAAGCTGAATTAATTTATAAAATGCAAACATTGTTTCCGAAAGGCTTGAATTCAGAATTAGATATTACCCCATTTTTATAATAGTATTTATATACCTTTTATTGATTTTTGTAAGTAAGTAACATTTTGGGGATTTATATATGTAAATTAATTTTAACAGTAATACATGATGTTTTTTATTCCACATTTAATAAATATACCTTGTTGAGCATGCTTGTGGAAACAAAGATCACATTTATGTGCCATCTATCCAGATAGAGACATATGAGAAGCGATGGCACACCGGTCAAAGGTGATACGAGAAAAAGATTTTAAACAAATCCCTCATACATAAATACCCTACTAGATATACGGACATTGTCCTGTGATGTATAGTTTCTACATTGGATAAATGGGACTGTTTAAGATGAAGCCGTATCCCCAGAAAAAACGGCCAGATACACCCCTCAGTGAGGTTACGGTGACGAGATCATTGCATCTAGGAAACAACGCGATAATGGTATACCTACCCACGGTTAAACAAGTCTGCTGAAGATAGAGCTGTTTGCACAGACTAGTGCAAGAAACGCCCCTCAGTGAGGTCATAGTGACGAGATCGTTGTTTCTAGGAGGTAACCTGATCTGGTCACATCAGGTACTTTTATTGTTATACACTTTCGATAGAAGTGCATTGGTTTATGGGTGCCGATTATCTGATTATGTCGGACTGCGTTATTTTCATTTCTTTCATATAGGTGGCGAGAGTCAATGAGCTGTTATGTATGGTATACACATTCCTACTAGGAGGAGGCAGAGTTTCCCAAACCTCAAAAGCCTATAACCCCTCCTCCCCCACTTCACTCATACCTCAGTTTTAAACTTTGCCTCGTTTGAGGTGGTTGAAGCATGATTTTAGGCCTTATAGTTTACACCAAAATAAACGCTTTTGTTTTATGCGTCACTATTGATGCATCAGTATTGTGTACGTCATGACACATCAAAGATGCGCCTTTTAGCATGCTTTTTTTCCCCTCTATAAATTTTGCATTTGAAATTTTCGCAAACTGACATTAACTTCTTTCCTAGGCTTCATTTGCTTAGCGCTTTAACATCCTTGCAAAGCTATATAAAGGGGTCATATTTTTTTCATTTTCCTCATAAAGCTTGCCTTAAGGGGGTAATAATAGTAAATATTGCATCTTATTTTTTACTAAATTTTTTGCCAGCACCAATCCCTAAAGTTACCAAAGCTAAGTGTGCTTATTGTAAAACAACTGAAGTAGCTTTTTCAGCTCATTTATGTGGCTCATGCTTAGATTTCTTATTGCATACTGATCAACTTGATGTTTCAATGTGTACTTATGCACCTACTGTCTCCTCCTAACAGATGGATGCAGATGGCGTAGCTCCAGTAGCAATACATTTTTTCCAATGAAAAAATGTATTGCTCTTGCCATTACGAAGGCCCTAGCTGCACTACCGCCTTCAAATAAGCAAAAAAGGTCAGTTCAAATTTTACCTTCTACTAGTAATATATGTACTGACTTACAAAATACTGAAGTATCTTTGAATGATGAGGATTCCTTTAACAGTTTAAAAGTGTTCTCTTTTGAAGGAAATCTTAGTCACTTTAGGGATTGAAGACAATTTATAAACCCTGTAATTCAGTATATAAAACTGTTGTCAATCTCCCTGAGATTTTCCCTATACCTGATGCTGTCTCTGACATAATTGCTAAAAAATTGTCTAAACCAAGTGTTATGAGATACAGTTCCCAAAATTAATGGGGCCATTTCCACTCTAGCTAAGTGCACTACTTTTTCTTTAAAAGACAGTGGGGGGTAGTTATCAACACGTCTATTTTACCTGCCTTCGCCGGTCCAATACGCCCGCCTAAGCTCGCCTACCATCGCCGCCGCAGACCTGCAAAAATTTGCCTAAGTTATCAAAAAAAGCTGTCAAAAAGCCGCGCACCAAGTACGGGGCGATGAGCAGCGGACTGTGAGAGTTATCACTCATCCGATCTCGCTGCTCCCACACTAAACTACACTGTTCTACCCCCTATACCGGTGCCCCCGGAGCCCCCCGCAACTCAATAAAGTTATTAACCCCTAAACCGCCGCTCCTAGACCCCGCCGCAACTCTTATAAATGTATTAACCCCTAAACCGCCGCTCCTAGACCCCGCCGCAACTCTTATAAATGTATTAACCCCTAAACCACCGCTCCTAGACCCCGCCGCAACTCTTATAAATGTATTAACCCTTAAACCGCCGCTCCTAGACCCCGCCGCAACTCTTATAAATGTATTAACCCCTAAACCGCCGCTCCCGGAGCCCACCGCCACCTACATTATACCTAGTAACCCCTATCCTGCCCCCCCATACCGTCGCCCTCTATAATAAAGTTATTAACCCCTATCCTGCTGATCCCGCACCTCGCCTGTACTAAATAAATAGTTTAACCCCTAAACTGCCGCTCCCTGACCCCGCCGCAACCTATATTAAATTTATTAACCCCTATCCTGCCCCCCCTACACCGTCGCCACCTATAATAAATATATTAACCCCTATCCTGCCCCCCACTACACCGCCGCCACTGTAATAAATTTATTAACCCCTAAACCTAAGTCTAACACTAACCCTAACACCCCCCTAACTTAAATATTAATTAAATAAATCTAAATAATATTTCTATTATGAACTAAATTAATCCTATTTAAAACTAAATACTTACCTTTAAAATAAACCCTAATATAGCTACAATATAAATAATAATTATATTGTAGCTATCTTAGGATTTATTTTTATTTTACAGGCAAATTTCAATTTATTTTAACTAGGTACAATAGCTATTAAATAGTTATTAACTATTTAATAGCTTACCTAGCTAAAATAAAGAGAAATTAACCTGTAAAATAAAAACTAACCTAAGTTACAATTACACCTAACACTACTCTATACTTAAAATAAATTATTCCTATTTAAAACTAAATACTTACCTGTAAAATAAACCCTAAAATAGCTACAATATAATTAATAATTACATTGTAGCTATCTTAGGATTTATATTTATTTTACAGGTAACTTTGTATTTATTTTAGCTAGTTAGAATAGTTATTAAATAGTTATTAACTATTTAATAACTACCTAGCTAAAATAAATACAAAATTACCTGTAAAATAAATCCTAACCTAAGTTACAATTAAACCTAACACTACACTATCATTAAATTAATTAAATAAATTACCTACAAATAACTACAATTAAATACAATTACATAAACTAACTAAAGTACAAAAAATAAAAAAAGCTAAGTTACAAAAAATAAAACAAATAAGTTACAAACATTTTAAAAATATTACAACAATTTTAAGCTACTTACACCTAATCTAAGCCCCCTAATAAAATAACAAACCCCCCCAAAATAAAAAATGCCCTACCCTATTCTAAATTTAAAAGGTTCAAAGCTCTTTTACCTTACCAGCCCTTAAAAGGGCTTGCCCCAAAGAATTCAGCTCTTTTTTCTGTAAAAGAAAAATACAACCCCCCCAACATTAAAACCCACCACCCACATACCCCTAATCTAACCCAAACCCCCCTTAAAATAACCTAACACTAATCCCCTGTAGATCATCCTACCTTGAGTCGTCTTCACTCAGCCGAGCAGCGATGGAACCGAAGAGGAGACCCAGAGCGGCAGAAGTTATCCTCCAAGCGGCGCTGAAGAAATCTTCCATCCGATGAAGTGATCTTCCAAGAGGCGCTGAAGAAGTCTTCTATCCGGAATTAAGGTAGGAAAAATCTGATTGGCTGATTGAATCAGCCAATCAGATTCAAGTTCAATCCGATTGGCTGATCCAATCAGCCAATCAGATTGAGCTCGCATTCTATTGGCTGTTCCGATCAGCCAATAGAATGCGAGCTCAATCTGATTGGCTGATTGGATCAGTCAATCCGATTGAACTTGAATCTGATTGGCTGATTCAATCAGCCAATCAGATTTTTCCTACCTTAATTCCGATTGGCTGATAGAATCCTATGAGCCAATCGGAATTGAAGGGACGCCATCTTGGATGACGTCCCTTAAAGGAGCCTTCATTCGTCGGTAGTCCGTCAGGAAAGAAGGATGTTCCGCTTTGGCGGGATGAAGATTGAAGACCCCGCTTGGAAGATGACATCACCCGGATAGAAGACTTCTTCAGCGCCTCTTGGAAGATGACATCGCCCGGATGGAAGACTTCTTCAGCGCCGCTTGGAGGATCACTTCATCGGATGGAAGATTTCTTCAGCGCCGCTTGGAGGATAACTTCTGCCGCTCCGGGTCTCCTCTTCGGTTCCATCGCTGCTCGGCTGAGTGAAGACGACTCAAGGTAGGATTAGTGTTAGGTTATTTTAAGGGGGGTTTGGGTTAGATTAGGGGTATGTGAGTGGTGGGTTTTAATGTTGGGGGGTTGTATTTTTCTTTTACAGGCAAAAGAGCTGAATTCTTTGGGGCATGCCCCACAAATGGCCCTTTTAAGGGCTGGTAAGGTAAAAGAGCTTTGAACTTTTTTAATTTAGAATAGGGTAGGGCATTTTTTTATTTTGGGGGGGTTTGTTATTTTATTAGGGGGCTTAGATTAGGTGTAAGTAGCTTAAAATTGTTGTAATATTTTTAAAATGTTTGTAACCTATTTTTTTTATTTTTTGTAACTTAGCTTTTTTTTTTTTTTTGTACTTTAGTTTATGTAATTGTATTTAATTGTAGTTATTTGTAGTTAATTTATTTAATTTATTTAATGATAGTGTAGTGTTAGGTTTAATTGTAACTTAGGTTAGGATTTATTTTACAGGTAATTTTGTATTTCTTTTAGCTAGGTAGTTATTAAATAGTTAATAACTATTTAATAACTATTCCAACTAGCTAAAATAAATACAAAGTTACCTGTAAAATAAATATAATTCCTAAAATAGCTACAATGTAATTATTAATTATATTGTAGCTATCTTAGGGTTTATTTTACAGGTAAGTATTTAGTTTTAAATAGGAATCATTTATTAAAGTATAGTGTAGTGTTAGGTGTAATTGTAACTTAGGTTAGTTTTTATTTTACAGGTAAATTTCTCTTTATTTTAGCTAGGTAAGCTATTAAATAGTTAATAACTATTTAATAGCTATTGTACCTAGTTAAAATAAATTGAAAGATGCCTGTAAAATAAAAATAAATCCTAAGATAGCTACAATATAATTATTGTTTATATTGTAGCTATATTAGGGTTTATTTTAAAGGTAAGTATTTAGTTTTAAATAGGATTAATTTAGTTCATAATAGAAATATTATTTAGATTTATTTAATTAATATTTAAGTTAGGGGGGTATTAGGGTTAGTGTTAGACTTAGGTTTAGGGGTTAATAAATTTATTACAGTGGCGGCGATGTAGTGGGGGGCAGGATAGGGGTTAATAAATGTATTATAGGTGGCGACGGTGTAGGGGGGGCAGATTAGGGGTTAATAAATTTAATATAGGTTGCGGCAGGGTCCGGGAGCGGCGGTTTAGGGGTTAATACATATATTATAGTTGCGATGGGCTCCGGGAGCGGCGGTTTACGGGTTAATATGTATAGAGTAGCTTGCGGTGGGCTCCGGGAGTGGTGGTTTAGGGGTTAATATGTATAGAGTAGCTTGCGGTGGGCTCCGTGAGCGGCGGTTTAGGGGGTAATAACTTTATTTAGTTGCGGTGGTGTAGGGGGGACAGATTAGTGGTGTTTAGACTCGGGGTACATGTTAGGGTGTTAGGTGCAGACATCTCCCAATCAATGGGATGTCTGGCAGCAGCGAACTTGTACTTTCGCTATGGTCAGACTCCCATTGATTCCTATGGGATCCGCCGCCTCCAGGGTGGCGGTTTGAAAACCAGGTACGCTGGGCCGGAAAATTGCCGAGCGTACCTGCTAGTTTTTTGATAACTAGCAAAAGTAGTCAGATTGTGCCGCACTTGTGTGCGGAACATCTGGAGTGACGTAAGAATCGATCTGTGTCGGACTGAGTCCGGCGGATCGAAGTTTACGTCACAAAATTCTACTTTTGCCGGTCTCTAGCCTTTGATAACTAAGGCGAATCAGCCTCGCCACAAATACGCTGCGGAATTCCAGCGTATTTGAGGTTGACGGCTTGATAACCAGGCCCCAGTGCCTCTTTTAAAGACCCTTTAGATATAAAACTTGAATCTTATCTGAAAAGGGCATATTTACATACTGGCTATATTCATAGACCAGCTATTTCTATCGCTGATGTGGCTGCTGCTTCTACTTTCTGGTTATCCAGTCTAGCTCAGCAGTTGTCCTCTAACCCTGAATGTTCTACTCTCTTGAATTTACTATAATATGCAAAAATTGTATTTGCAATGCAATATTTGATATCATGAAAATTAGAATAAAAATATATATTTAGGTATCCTTACCAGAAGAGCTTTTTGGCTTAAATCATGGAATGCTGATATGGTATCTAATACTCGATTACTATCTCTTTCTTTCCAGGGAAAGAAATTGTTTGGGTCTTAACTGGATTCTATTATTTCTACTATTACTGGAGGTAAGGGAGTTTTCCTTCTCCAGGACAAAAAGTCAAAAGGGAAATTTAAAGCTCCCAATAGTTTTCATTCCTTTCATCAGAACAGAGAAAAGAAAACTTGACTCCTCCCCTAAGCCCCCTGGCTCTGTCTTGGAGACCCTCTTCAAATTGGAATAAATCCAAGCAGAATGAAAAAAAAGCTAATCCAGCCTCTAAAACCTCATAAAGGTATGGCCCCCAACCCAGTATTACTGGTAGGGGGCAGATTAAAACTTTTTTCAGAAATCTTGGTTACAATTTGTCCAAAATCCCTGGATTCAAAACATTATTTTTCAGGGATATCGCCTTTGTATTCAGAATACGGCCTCCTACAGGAAGGTTTTTCTCACCCATATTCCAAAACACCCTATAAAAGCTCAGGCTTTTCTCAAATCTGTCTCAGATCTGGAAAATATGGGAATAATTGTCCCAGTTCCTTTATAGGAATGGGGTGGGATTTTATTAAAATCTCTTCAGTGTATAAAAGAAGGAAAATTCTTTCAGACTAATTCTGTATCTGAAAATTTGTAAGAATTAATACTTTCAAAATGGAAACTATAAGGACTATTCTGCCTTTTGTTCAACAAGGTCACTTTATGTCCACCTACACTGATCTTAAAAAAAGCAAGGATCCTCTTGAAATGGGTTCTTATAGGCCAATAGCCTTATTAAACTCTGATTATAAAATCTTAACTACTATTTTTGCCAATAGACTGCAGAACCCTTTAAACAAATAATTCATTCAGATCAGGTTTGTTTTCTCAAAGGCAGAAATGCTTCTGCTAAGATCAGAGAACAATTTTTTTACAATAGATTATCTTCAGTCAAAAGATACCGTGGCCTCTATTTAACAAGGTCTGGCGGACCTGATCCGACAGTGCAGATCAGGTCCGCCAGACCTCGCTGAATACGGAGAGCAATACGCTCTCCGTATTCAGCATTGCACCAGCAGCTCACAAGAGCTGCTGGTGCAACGCCGCCCCCTGCAGACTCACGGCCAATCAGGCGCCAGCAGGGAGGTGTCAATCAACCTGATCGTACTCGATCGGGTTGAATTGCGGCGATGTCTGTCCACCTGCTCAGAGCAGGCGGACAGGTTATGGTGCAGTGGTCTTTGTGACCGCTGCTTCATAACTGCTGTTTCTGGCGAGTCGGAAGACTCGCCAGAAACACGGGGCATCAAGCTCCATTCGGAGCTTGATAGATAGGCCCCCATATCTTCAACTTCATTCAAATTGACTAAAGATATAGCAGTTGTTTTGTTGGATGCAGAGAAGACATTCGACTCGGTGCAGCATGATCACATATTTTTTTCTTTAAAAAGATTTGGCCTGCAACGGCATTTTTTGCATTTTGTGAAGAATATGTATAACACTTCTAAAATAGCTCTATTAAATAATGGTCAATTAACAGAGAACATAACTTTAAAACAAGGGACAAGGCAGGGCTGCCCGCTCTCACCTCTCATTTAGTATAGCTATAGTATATTTAGCTATAGCTATCCGTCAGAGAATAGAAGGTATTAAAGGGCCACTAAACCCAAAATCTTTCTTTCATGATTCAGATAGAGAATAGAAATTTAAACAACATTACAATTTACTTCTATTATTTATTTTGCTTCATTTTTTAGATATCCTTAGTTGAAGAAAAAGCAATGCACATGGTGAGCCAATCACACAAGGCTTCTATGTGCAGCAACCAATCAGCAGCTACTGAGCATATCTAGATATGCTTTCCAGCAAAGAATATCAAGAGTATAAAACAAATTAGATAATAGAAGTAAATTAGAAAGATGTTTAAAATTGCATTCTCTTTCTAAATCATGAAAGAAAAATGTGGGTTTCATGTCCCTTTAAGATTGGTAAAAGAGAAATCAAGGTCGCCCTTTATGCAGACAACCTTTTCATTTACATTTCTAATATTTCGAGGAATATCCTGCAACTTCTACAAGAGATTGAAATATTTACAGTGAAATCAGATTTTTTTTGGCTCAAGGAAGATCACTCTTCCAAAGTATCTATACCATTTAAAGTCACAACTCACTTATTTACATATCTTTGTATCAATATCTCGTGAGATCCGTGCACTTGGTATAGTTTAAACATCACAAAAATGCTCTCTAAGGTTAAAGAAGATTTGCAGCATTGTCATAACCTACCGTTAAATATTTCGGGAAGGTTTGCCATGTTTAAAATTATCTCCTTTCCCAAGATTCTTTATGTAATCCAGAATTTCCCTATAATTCTTAAAAAAAAAAAAATTGAAAATATTATTTTGGGGAAAAGAGCATGGTGGTCTGGCACTTCCTGATCTGGAATTATATAACTTAATCTTTGTGGCGAAATTTGTTGTAGGCTGGCTTGGGAATTCAAATTATTTTATTTTATTAAATCACTGTCTAAGTGTCACGCCGCTCTAGCCGTTGCTAGGGGCGCGGCGTCTCCTTCCCTGCTCGTTGCCAGGGGCAGTGTCGGCTCAGATGCGTACGGCGCTGACGTAACTACCGCACGCTCCTGATGCCAGTCAGACCTCAGTGGCGCGAATCCTGCACCTATTTAAACTTCCCTAAATGATCTGTCACTGCCCAAGTATAGGTGTTACTTTGTGTACTCCTGGGTGTGACAGATCGTTCTTTCTAAGTGCCTGATTACTGTTGCTGAATACTACCTGTCTGACTACTCTACCTGCCTTAACCCTCAATCTGCTGGACTGCTTTGCTGCTGCCAAACCCTGCCTGCCTTACCATTCTAGTGGTTTATCCTTGGACTGATTTGCTGTTGCCAAACCCTGCCTGCCTGACCATTCTAGTGGTTTATCCTTGAACTGCTTTGCTGTTGCCAAACCCTGCCTGCCTGACCATTCTAGTGGTTTATACTTGGACTGCTTTGCTGTTGCCAAATTCTGCTGGCCTGACCATTCTAGTGGTTCATCCTTGGACTGCTCTGCTGTTGCTGCTGGGGACTGTCCTGCCTGTGGTGAGTGCCGCCTTCCTCATCTCGCTAACTTTCTCTGCTCTGGGATATTCCCTATCATTCCGGCTCGACGCCTGGATAACAAGTCTACTGGCCGAGTTTGGTCTGATAGAGGAGTATCCCACAAGCGTTACACTACGGAAGAACAAGACATTATTATATTTCCATTTAGAAACACAGACTTAGTCCTTCTTGGAATATGGCAGGATATATAGACCAGGTTATTGAGGGTGAGGGGGGAAAAAATCCCCCCTTTTTTCCTTTTGCTTTGTCTTATTCTGTTTTGGTGGTCTGGCACTTCCTGATCTGGAATTATATAGTTTAATCACTTTGGTGAAATTTGTTGTAGGCTGTCTTGGGAATTCAAATTATTTTTTTCAGTTAGAACTCAAAGAAAATGTTTTGTACCCATATTCACCTATAGCCATTCTTCATTGTAATCTTAAAACTATTCCTAGATCTGCTAAAAATGTAAGCTCAATATATAATCTGTTGTTAGCTTGGCAAAAGATATGTGCAATAATGGGTCTTACTTATGCAATCTCTATTCACTAGATTACCACGGGGAATGAATTTACTGAATTTACTCCAGGAATTCATGCAAAAGTGTTCATAAAATGGGCTTGTATGGGGCTTTCCAAGTTAACACAATTTGTAGACTTTAATCTTAAAACAGTCAAATCCTTATCTGACCTGAAAGAAGAGTATTTTTTTGCCTAACTTCAGATAAGACACTATATCCTCAATATTACTACTCTATGTGGGTGGAATTGGAATTGGGTAAAACTAGATTATTTGATTAAACTAGTTCAAAGTGGTCTTTTTTTTATCTCCCTTTGGTATAGAATATTATTGGGACTTAGAGGAGACAAAAAATTATTTATATTGTTAATAACCCTTATTTGTAAATCTTCATATTCATGACATAAAGCACTCTATTAACAAGGTGTGTGAAACCACATTACCGGCCTCCTGGAGGGAATCACATCTCAAACTTTTCTATGACTTATTACACTCCACATAAGGGACATAAGTGGTACATTTTAGATTTTAACAAATGCCCTAAATGTCAAATATTAGGAGCTGATTTAATGCATATGCTGTGGGATTGCCCTAAAATAAAACGGTGGTTAAAATTAGATCAATATGGTCTTAAAGATATTTACTTTTACTTTTTCCAAGCTTTACATAGTCCTTCTCACCTCCTATAATATAGACTTGTCTAACAACAAGCTTATTAACTCTTTCATTTTATGTATAAGAAGCCTCATCTTCCACAAATGGAAATATAAGGGAATAGCTAAATTTACAGAAATAATGAGTTTTATAAAAAAAAACTATGTGTTATTGAACGAAGAGACACAGATACCAACTTAGAACCGCAAGTATGGTCTTTTTTTGGAAAATGGACATTTTTTATTAAATTACTATCTAAGGAAGAACAAGACATTATCATATTTCCATTTAGAAACACAGACTTAGTCCTTCTTGGAATATGGCAGGATATATAGACCGGGTTATTGAGGGTGAGAGGGGGAAAAATACCTTCTTTTTTTCCCTTTGTTTTGTCTTATTCTGTTTTGGTGGTCTGGCACTTCCTGATCTGGAATTATATAGTTTAATCTCTCTGGAGAAATTTGTTGTAGGCTGACTTGGGAATTCAAATTATTTTTTCTAAGGTATGGAAATCTTAGAGAAAATTAGACAGAGTGCACAAACTATTAGTCTTATCTTAACACATATCAAAATGCCATGGATTATTTATGTTAATAATTATATATGTCTCAGTGCCCTTTTATCTGTAATCAGAGTTCAGGGTATTGTAGTATTTTCTTACCTGGACGATTCCTTGGTAACATAGTAACATAGTAAATGAGGTTGAAAAAAATACTGAAGTCCATAGAGTTCAACCTATACAAATCTAAAATACTTACAAAAAGCTCCAGTTAAGCTTAAATAATCCCACTAAAAGGTGACCCATTTAATACTAGTAAGCATATCCATGAATTTTGTTTCTAGACAGAAATGTATCCAAACAATTTTTAAATGTATCTAGGGTATTGGCATTCACTACCTCCTTTGGTAATGAGTTCCACAATTGCATTACTCTTACAGTGAAAAAAACGTTTCTGTTGCTGGAGATTAAATCTCCTTTCCTCCAACCTTAAATTGTGACCTCTTGTCACAAACAATTTTCTTGGATAAACAGAGCTTCTGCCATCTCTGTATATAGGCCTTGAATATATTTATATAAAGTAATCATGTCACCTCTCAAGCGCTTAAATTCTCCATTCCCCTTATTAGGTTTGTGGCCCATCTCTGAACTTTTTCTAGTTCTGCAATATGTTTTTTTTGCAATCGGTCCCCAGAACTGCACTCCATACTCAAGGTGAAGTCTTACCAGGGATTTATATAGTGACGCAATTATGCTTTCCTCCCTTGAATCAATGCCTCTTTTAATACATGCTAGTATCTTATTAGCCTTTGTAGCCACTGTCCTGCATTGTGCACCCATCTTTAGCTTGTTATCTATTACAACTCCCAAATCCCTTTTCTTCCAATGTCTTGTTCCATTTAAATAATACATTGCCTGCTAATTTTTACTTCCAAAATGTAGACCCTTGCATTTTCCCGTATTAAATTTCATTTTACATTTACCTGCCCATACTTCTAATTTTTGCAGATCCCTTTGCTCTGACCTAATGACCTTACTAAACTTAGTATCATCTGCAAAAATAGAGATGTTGCTATTTAATCTTTGCTCCAAGTCATTAATAAAAATATTAAAAAGAACAGGACCCAGTACTAATCCCTGGGGGACTCCACTGATTACATTTGTCCAATTTGAGTATGATCCATTCACTACTACTTGTTGCTCCCTATATTTTATCCAGATATTTATCCATGAGCTAACATTTTCAGCTATTCCCAGTCCTTTAATTTTGAGCATTAATCTCTCATGTCGCACTGTATCAAATTCCTTTGCAAAATCTAAGTATATCACATCAACTGATTCCCCTTTATCTATATTTTACTTACTTCCTCATAGAATCTAATTAGATTAGTTTGACATGATCTATTTCTCATAAAACCATGCTGATTTGAACTCATAATCTTGTTTACACGAATGTGCTCATCAATATAATCCTTTATAATTTATTCAAAGAAAGAAGGAACGATGGCACTACATGTGTTGTGTCCTAAATTATGACGATTCTTTATTCAATCTAATAGTGAACAACAATGGTATGTGGTCAGGACTGTGGTGCTATACATAAAAAGAAGTAACTACTCAGAAAATTCTAATAGAGAAGTATGTACATATCTAGCTCAACAACACAACTTTATGTTCTAAGTGAAGCAAAAATAGAGAGCAATTCTCAATCCCAGTTGGAGGGATTTAAATTTAGCTTTTAATGTTCTAATATATAAAATCAAAATCTTAAAAACACAATGTGGAATAATAGGAGCGGCACAATCACCGGTAAATTACCTATAGGGTGGGTACCCCTACAGGACAAATCAGGGATAAATCGATAATTGGTCCAAATGTAGCCACCGTCAATATCAGGGGAACACTCAGAAAATCATATGATGTGGAGCTATTTGAGTGTACACCATAATATATACTGTGTTCCACTAAGGGTGATGGCGGTGAATGGTTATAAGAGGGGTTTAATACTACGGTTTCTAGTTGTGGGACTAGAAGTAGCAAGGGTAAAAAACTACCACCATGTATATATACACACACACACTGTGGTTTAAGTTATAGGGTAAATCCCCTTGTGTTGTTAATAGTAGCATTGATATAATTATAAATTTGTGGAGTGAATAAATATGAGGAAAATAGAAAACTATCACCTAGATTACGAGTTTTGCGGTAAGATGAAAAAGCAGCATAAACAGGTCCTAAGGCTGCTTTTTCACTACCGCTGGTATCACGAGTCTTGCAGGCTTAGGGGCACCGCACACTTTTTTGGCCTTACTGCAAACCGACTTACGTAAACTTCGTAAACCATTTTGTCTATGGGACTTTCATAGCGCCGGTATTACGAGTTGATCCTGGGAGGCCAAAAAGTGAGCGGTACACCCTCTACCCAAGATTCCTACCGCATTTTAAAGTAAGTAATTATGAGTTTTTAACACTACAAAGCCGTAGCATAAAACTCATAACTAAAGTGCTAAAAAGTACACTAAACACCCATAAGCTACCTATTAACCCCTAAACCGAGGCTCTCCTGCATCGCAAACACTATAATAAAAATATTAACCCCTAATCTGCCACTCTGGACATCGCCGCCACTAGAATAAACATATTAACCCCTAAACCTCCGCACTCCCGCCTCGCAAACACTAGTTAAATATTATTAACTCCTAATCTGCTGCCCCCAACATCGCCGCCACCTACCTACTTTTATTAAATCCCAATCTGCCGTTCCCAACGCCGCCACTATATTAAATGTATTAACCCCTAAATCTAAGCCTAACCCTAACACCCCCTAATTTAAATATAATTTAAATAAATCTAAATAAAATTACTATAAATAACTAAATTATTCCTATTTAAAACTAAATACTTACCTATAAAATAAACCCTAAACATAGTTACATTGTATCTAGCTTAGGGTTTATTTTTATTTTACAGGCAAGTTTGTATTTATTTTAACTAGGTAGAATAGTTACTAAATAGTTATTAACTATTTAATATCTACCTATCTAAAATAAATACAAATTTACCTGTAAAATAAAACCTAATCTAAGTTACACTAACACCTAACCTAACCCTACAATTAAATAAATTACCTACATTTAAATAAATTAAATTAGCTAAATCACACAAAAAAAACACTCAATTACAGAAAATAAAAAACAAATTACAGATCTTTAAACTAATTACACCTAATCTAATAGCCCTATCAAAATAAAAAAGCCCCCCCAAAAATAAAAAAAAACCTAGCCTAAACTAAACTATCAATAGCCCTTAAAAGGGCCTTTTGCGGGGGCATTGCCCCAAATAAATCAGCTCTTTTACCTGTAAAAATAAAATACAAACAACCCCCCAACAGTAAAACCCACCACCCACATAACCAACCCCCCAAATAAAAACCTAACTAAAAAAATCTAAGCTCCCCATTGCCCTGAAAAGGGCATTTGGACGGGCATTGCCCTTAAAAGGGCATTTAGCTCTATTGCAGAATTCTATCAGCCAATCAGAATTAAGGTAGAAAAAAATCCTATTGGCTGATGCAATCAGCCAATAGGTTTGAGCTGGCATTCTATTGGCTGTTCCAATCAGCCAATAGAATGTGAGCTCAATCCTATTGGCTGATTGCATCAGCCAATAGGATTTTTTCTACCTTAATTCCGATTGGCTGATAGAATTCTATCAGCCAATCGGAATTGAAGGGACGCCATCTTGGATGACTTCACTTAAAGTGATATTCATTCTGAAGAAGACGTCGTTTGAATTGGATGCTCCACGCCGGATGTCTTGAAGATGGAGCCGCTCCGTGTCGGATGGATAAAAATAGAAGATGCCGTCTGGATGAAGACTTCTGCCCGTCTAGAGGACCACTTCTACCAGCTTCCTTGAGGACATCTTGCCGCTTGGATGAAGACTTCTCCCGGTAAGTGAATCTTCGGGGGTTAGTGTTAGGATTTTTTAAGGGTGTATTGGGTGGGTTTATTTTTTAGGTTAGGGCTTTGGAGCTGCAATAAAGCTAAATGCCCTTTTAAGGGCAATGCCAATCCAAATGCCCTTTTCAGGGCAATGGGGAGCTAAGGTTTTTTTAGTTAGGTTTTTATTTGGGGGGTTGGTTGTGTGGGTGGTGGGTTTTATTGTTGGAGGGTTGTTTGTAATTTATTTTTACAGGTAAAAGAGCTGATTTCTTTGGGACAATGCCCCACAAAAGGCCCTTTTAAGGGCTATTGATAGTTTAGTTTAGGCTATGGGGTTTTATTATTTTGGGGGGGCTTTTTTATTTTGATAGGGCTATTAGATTTGGTGTAATTAGTTTAAAGATCTGTCATTTGTTTTTTATTTTCTGTAATTTAGTGTTTGTTTTTTGTGATTTAGCTAATTTAATTTATTTAATTGTATTTAATGAAGGTAATTTATTTAATTGTAGGGTTAGGTGTTAGTGTAACTTAGGTTTATTTTTATGTACAGGTCAATTTGTATTTATTTTAGCTAGGTAGTTATTAAATAGTTAATAACTATTTAGTAACTATTCTACCTAGTTAAAATAAATACAAACTTGCCTGTAAAATAAAAATAAACCCTAAGCTAGATACAATGTAACTGTTAGTTATATTGTAGCTAGTTTAGGGTTTATTTTATAGGTAAGTATTTAGTTTTAAATAGGAATAATTTAGTTAATTATAGTAATTTTTTTTAGATTTATTTAAATTATATTTAAGTTAGGGGGTGTTAGGGCTAGACTTAGATTTAGGGGTTAATACATTTATTATAGTGGCGGCGACGTTGGGGGCAGCAGATTAAGGGTTAATACGCAGGGCCGCCATCAGGGGGTGACAGGGGTGACTCCTGTCAGGGGCCCAATGGGCCAGGGGGGCCCCATGAGCCAGGGGGGCCCCATGAGACAAGAACTAAAAAAAAAAATTTTTTTATTTTGGCAGCCACCATTGGGGACTACAGCAGAGTGCTAATTGAGCATGGGAAATTTTATTACAAGTAGTAAAGTATTAGCATTTGAGAGGATTTCTGAGTGTGCACTAAACCACTATGCACAGTGTGAGACAGACTTGGCACTTTGTTTGTACAGTGTGTGCCTGAGTCAGACGGCAGATCACTTTCATTTGCAGAGGAGGTAGGACTTACTTAGCAAATGTTTTTTATTTCTTTGTGCAATTTCGGATTGTAACTTCAGTGTGGTAGTAGTTGTATGGTGGGGCCAGGGGTCCATAAAAACACATTTTTTTAGCAGCAGTGTATTTATGATTATTTGACAATGCTGTAGAAATTCAATATTTAAAACCATGCAGAAATGTTTCCGCCTCAATACACAAATTTACTTTTATCACCAATTTTGCTTTGTTCTCTTGGTATTCTTAGTTGAAAGCTTAACTTAGGAGGTTCATATGCTAATTTCTTAGACCTTGAAGCCCACCTCTTTCAGATTGCATTTTAACAGTTTTTCACCACTAGAGGGTGTTAGTTCACATATTTCATATAGATAACACTGTGCTTGTGCACGTGAAGTAATCTGGGAGCAGGCAGTGATTGGCTAGACTGCAAGTCTGTCATAAGGACTGAAAAAAGGGGCAGTTTGCAGAGGCTTAGATACAGGATAATCACAGAGGTTAAAAGTATATTATAATAACTGTGTTGGTTATGCAAAACTGGGAAATGGGTAATAAAGGGATTAGCTATCTTTTAAAACAATAAAAATTCTGGTGTAGACTGTCCCTTTAAAACTGTTCAGTTTACACTACAGCTGACTTAATTTTGAAATACGTACCAACAAGCCTAAATCCTGCATTTAACCAGATCTAATGGTATGAGTACCATAGCTTATGGTTCCACCAAGACCATATAGAGTACAGCATTTTCATAATCCATAAGTACAGCTGACAGATTGGAACATTTGTACACTATATTTGAAGTGGTGCTCTTGGTTGGGGAAAATGGGGAAAATCAAACAAACATATGTCAACCTTTTAAAAGTACTTTTCTTCATCTAGCCATCTACCCAGATCATTAATGTACAGTTTTGAATTCACAGAATTATTTTTGTTTGTACATTTACAAATATGATTATTTAAAAAGTGATCTCTTAATTTCTGCAATTTTTTTTATCATGCATGTCACATACTGTTTATTTAGGGGATGCGAGGCGCATAAATGTTTCCTCCTGTGAGTGTTTCTGTGGGTGTCTGTTTATGTCTTTGTGCTTTGGTTTGTGTCTCTATGAGTGTGTATGTATTTTTTTCTGTGGGTCTCTCTGTGAGGGTGGGTGTGTATGTCTTTGTGAATTTTCTGTGGATGTCTGTGAGGGTGTGTGCATATGCCTTTGTGCTTTTTCTATGGGTGTCTATGTGAGGGTGTGTGTAGGTTTGTCTTTGTGTATTTTCTCTGGATGCCTCTGTGAGGATGGGTGTGTATATCTGTGTTTTCTGTGGATGTCTCTGTGAGGGTGTGTGTTTTCTGTGGATGTCTCTGTGAGGGTGTGTGTTTTCTGTGGGTGTCTCAGTGAGGGTGTGTGTGTATGTCTTTGTGTGTTTTCTGTGGGTGTGTGTGTGTATGTATGTCTTTGTGTGTTTTCTGAGGCTGTCTCTGTCGGTGTTTCCTTGGGTGTATGTGCAAGTTTGAGTTTGTTATGTGTGTGTGTGTCCATTGTCTGTTCCTTTTAGGACATTTTGACCTTACTACTGATTATTCACATCTTTCTACAGACTTTGAGACTAATGAGACCTTTCCGGAAGTCACCAATCTACCATTTAACATGCTGTTGTCATCATTTAGTTGGCATCTTCCTTTACAAAAAGATAATCAGAACTCCATATTTTGTTTTCTAAATCTCTTTTTTTTTACAAAACTGTAGTTTACCTCATTACTTTTCAGGTCAATGTAAACAAGTGCTGAGTTTCTGTTTGGGTGTCTGTGTCTGAGTGTGTTTCTTTGCGTGTCTGCTAGAGTGTCTATATGTGAATCCTTATGTGTGAGTGTGTGTGTGTGTGTGTGTGTTTCAGTGTATGAGTGTGTCTGTGTGTTTGTATGTTACTACCTTTACAACATTTCCAAGTTTAAATAGACACTTAAGAATAAAGTGCATATACATTTTAGTCACTTGGTCAAAAATTGCACATGTCAAAGGAAGGGGGGCCCTGATCAATGGTTAAGTCAGGGGCCCCAAAATTTCAAGTGGTGGCCTGTGTAGCACAAATTAACCAATGCATCTCCTGGCTGCTGGGGCACCTAGAATCCCTAGAATCACTAACATTGGCATCCTTGTATAACAGGACCAATACAGGCTGAATAACTGCCAGCATTTCAGTTTTTTAAATATTTTTCTGATAGTCGTATCATTTATGATGCACACGCATACTGTACATGTCATATTATGGATCTAATTATGAGTGCTTATATAGTATCGCTTTTTTGTTCAGTTGCTTGAGCTGAAACTAGAGAAAATCTATGCATAAACTGGACATTAAACTACTTTTTAAGAAAGTGCTGTTTCTTTTGGCTATTTCTTCTGCTAGGAGTTTCTGAATTATCTGCTCTCTCTTGCGAGTCTCCTTATCTGATTTTCCATTAGGATAAAGCTGTTTTGCAAACTACTTTTACATTTTTACCTAAAGTTGTTAACTCTCACAACATTAGCGTTCCCTCCTTGTGTCATAATCCCAAAAAAACGGTACTGAAAAATCCTTGTATTCTTTGAATGGTGTTAGAGCATTGCAATATTATGTGGATGCTACTAAGGATTTCAGACAGACGTCTAGACTGTTTGTTCTTTTTTCTGGTCCTAAGAAAGGCCAGAAGGTCTCTGCTATTTCTTTAGCCTCTTGGTTGAAACTTGTGATTCACAAAGCTTACTTGGTGACAATGATTAGAAGTGACGAGTAACATTTTGTCCTGGCTAGTAGCTTAGGACTTGAATTTTGAGACCTGATTTAAAGTTTTTTTTTGACTACAGATAGTCTATATAGTGGACAAAAAATATTCTGGAATTGGTGGATAGGATTAATACCAATGTGGAACGTCTAGCGATTAGTTCTTTACAAGATAACCATGATATTGTTATTAGAAACTTGGATAAGAGTGGGAGCATTGTCATTATGTACAAAGAATTCTATTTTTTCAATCAAATAGCTGGAGCATCTCCATCTTTCAGCCTTTTTTCCTGGGAGGCCATGAACAAACTGAGGAGAGAGGGGAGGTGGGAAGGGATGAAAGCTCTTGTGTGAGCTCGTGGCCTCCTCCTAGTGGCGGGAAGTATATCCCACATGCTATGGAATGCCTATGGACTCATCATACAAAAGAAAGTTCAGTAAATCTATTAGGGTCCAGATTCTTTCTCCTGCAATGGATAATGTGTCATCTGGATCTTAAATCTTTCCCTAAAGAAATGAAGCATTCTTAATATACAATGGGAGGTAAAATGAGAGCATATAAAGGAAGAACTTAAAATGCACATATGAACAGGAAATAATATAACCAAAATATAATAGACTCAGACCTGCTAACTGTGAAAAAAATGTATAGTGTGCACTCATTTGCATATTTTTTTTTTAAATCCTATCTTTTTATTAAGATTTTTGAAAGGTTACAGACTTGCATAGACATATTGTACATATAAGTTTAGTTGTTGCTTATATGCCTGTAAAGATTTTGTTTAAATGATGGTTATAATAAATCAACTTAACAAAACAATAAACTAATTTGTACTCACTTGTCTTGACTGTTCATTATATACCATTATTAATTTAGCATGTCCTATATCCTGCAAGTTCATAAGAGAGTCCGTTGCCACCCTCTTGTGTGACATATGCTTTCTCAAAGTCTTTCTTAAGTATGTTGATATGCTGTGCATTTCGCACATCTTAAGGCTCTTGTTTAGCTATCAGTCTCTGATGTGTGTTTTTTTTATGACGTCATGCCTTCATATGGTTTGGTAGAAAAATTTTTTGGAGTTTGAGGCAAAGAGAGACAGGAAAGCCCCCACCAAGTGTCAAATATATCCAAGGAGTGCCAGAAGAAGGTAAGGTGATTCCCCTGGGCTGCCTTGCCAGTCTGTCACAGTTTTCTTATTGTCACCTGTAGGTCATGTTGCCCGAATAGATTCCTCCCATATAAATGTTATGTCCAGTAGGGTATTCAGTCTCTGTCTTTTGAGGTAACCATATTCTTCTAAAGTTAAAAAGTCTGAGACTTTTGCCTTCCATATCTGTGTTGTTGGGATGTCTGATGTCTTCCATTTGTGTGCTAATATGATTTGGCTCCATTTAGTCCTATCTGTAATGAAGTTAGTCTCAGTCTACAAGGGACTTTTGGCAGGTCATTCAGTAGGACAATTTTAGGCATCAGTATGAAGGTATTAGATAGAATAGTTTTAAAGTGTGTTTCTACTCCTTTCCACAACGGTTTCAGTTTGTCGCATTCCCATCACATATGTGTGTAGTTGCTTTTATGTTCACATCCCCTACAACATTTGTCAATTGCTCCTGGGTATATGGAATGTAGTCATGTAGGTGTGAGCTACCAACGCATTAAGACTTTAAAGTTAAGTTCTAGTAGGTGTGGAGGATTTTTTTGTGTGTTTCAAAAAAAAAAATTCCACTCGTCAGTATCTATTAAAGACCCTAAGTCATCTTGCCATTGGGTAGTATAAGTGTGTGGTTGTGAGGCTTGGTGTGCTTGTATAAGTTTACGAGATGTGGAAAGGGAGTGCTGAATTATTTAATTTTTAGCACATAGTTGTGCGTATGGGGTTAGATTCCTTAAGTAATCTGTTTTATGTGGAGAGGTGTGAATGAAATTAGATAGTTGGAAGTATTTAAGCCAGTTAAAGTAGTTACTATATGCCACTTTCCCAATGTCATCTCTGTTCTTAAAGGGATAGTAAACACCAAAAATGTTATTGTTTAAAAAGATAGATAATCCCTTTATTATACCCATTCCCCAGTTTTGCATAACCAACACTGTTCTAGAAATATACTTTTTACCTCTGCAATTACCTTGTATCTAATCTTCTGCAGACTGCCTCCTTATCTCAGATCTTTTGACAGACTTGCATTTCAGGCAATTAGTGCTTACTCATGTGCATGAGCACAATGTTATCTATATCAAACACATGAACTAACACCCTCTAGTTGTGAAAAAATGTCAAATGCATTCATTTAAGAGGCGGCCTTCAAGGACTAAGCAATTAGCATATGAGCCTACCTATGTTTAGCTCTTAAAGGTACAGCCTAGTCCAAAGTAAACTTTCATGATTCAAATAGAGAATGTTGTTTTAAACAATTTTCCAATTTACTTTTATCACCAATTTTGCTTTGTTCTCTTGGAATTCTTAGTTGAAAGCTAAACCTAGGACGTTCATATGCAAATTTCTAAACCCTTGAAGGCCTCCTCTTCTCTCAGGGCATTTTGACAGTTTTTCACCACTAGAGGGTGTTAGTTCATGTGTGTCATATAGATAACACTGTGCTCACGCATGTGGAGTTCCAGTGAGCCAGCTCTGATTGGCTAAAATGGATGTCTGTCAAAAGAGCTGAAATAAGGGGGCAGTTTGCAGAGGCTTAAATACAAGGTAATCACAGAGGTAAAAAGTGTATTTATGTAACTGTGTTTGTTATGCAAAACTAGGGAATGGGTAATAAAGGGATTATCTATCTTTTTAAACAATAAAAATTCTGGTGTAGACTGTCCCTTTAACTAAGAATAACAAGAGAACAAAGCTAATTTGATGATACAAGTAAATTAAAAAGTTGTTTGACATTACATGCCCAATTTAAACTTTAAAATCACTTTAAGTTTTCCGTTTGTTATAAAGTCTGTCAGTGGAGTTGTTTATCCCCACTCTGTCCGGCTTTGATATCCTTTATCCAGGCCTCCGATTAATTCTGCGTTATTGGAAATTGGGAAAAGAGGGGACCTTGTACCCTTGATATGTGATCTCTGTGAGACTATTGTGTCCCAAGAGTAAAATATATGTCTGTGAATGTCTAATTTATGGCATTGTGGGGGTCTGAGGCATTTTGGAATCCAGCACAGCGAGCTTACCATCAGGACTTTTAATATATGGGAGTCCATAGCCACCCATGCTTTAACGTCTTTTGTCCCATGCCAGTCTAAAATCCTTTGTAGTGTGATAGCCTCCAAATAGTCTGTAATATACGATACGCCTAACCCCCCATTTATGGAAGTTCTGTACATGTTTTCTTTGCTTATCCTTGGTTTAGTTTGCCCCCAGATGAATGAGTTGATATGCTTTTGTAACCGGATTGGGTATCATTTTGGGAGAGGCAGTGGAAGTGATTGTAGGATATATAAGATTCTTAGTAGGGTGGTCATTTTTACACATTGGATCCTTCCCCCACTAAGAAATTGGTTTGGTTGCCCATGTACGTAAGTCTTGCTGTGTGGAATGTAAGAGGGCCATGTAGTTGCTCTCAAAGAGAGACATTTTGTCTGGGGAAAGGTAGATGCCAAGGTATTTGAGTGTTTCTGTATGTAAATTGAGAGGGCATATGGTGGAAAGAGACAGAAATAAATGTTGTGGAAGTGAGATGTTGAGGATTTTGATTTTTGTGGGTTCACTAAGGCCTAGATTTGGAGTTCGGCGGTAGCCGTCAAAACCAGCGTTAGAGGCTCCTAACGCTGGTTTTGGCCGCCCGCTGGTATTTGGAGTCAGTGATTAAAGGGTCTAACGCTCACTTTTCAGCCGCGACTTTTCCATACCGCAGATCCCCCTACGCCATTTGCGTAGCCTATATTTTCAATGGGATCTTTCTAACGCTGGTATTTAGAGTCGTTTCTGAAGTGAGCGTTAGAGCTCTAACGACAAGATTCCAGCCGCCTGAAAATAGCAGGAGTTAAGAGCTTTCTGGCTAACGCCGGTTCATAAAGCTCTTAACTACTGTACCCTAAAGTACACTAACACCCATAAACTACCTATGTACCCCTAAACCGAGGTCCCCCCACACCGCCGCCACTCGATTAAAATTTTTAACCCCTAATCTGCCGACCGCCACCTACGTTATACTTATGTACCCCTAATCTGCTGCCCCTAACCCCGCCGACCCCTGTATTACATTTATTAACCCCTAACTTGCCCCCCACAATGTCGCCGCCAGCTACTTAAAATAATTAACCCCTAATCTTCCGACCGCAAATCGCCGCCACCTACGTTATCCCTATGTACCCCTAATCTGCTGCCCTAACATCGCCGACCCCTATATTATATTTATTAACCCCTAATCTGCCCCCCTCAACGTCGCCGACACCTGCCTACACTTATTAACCCCTAATCTGCCGAGCGGACCTGAGCGCTACTATAATAAATGTATTAACCCCTAATCCGCCTCACTAACCCTATCATAAATAGTATTAACCCCTAATCTGCCCTCCCTAACATCGCCGACACCTAACTTCAATTATTAACCCCTAATCTGCCGACCGGAGCTCACCGCTATTCTAATAAATGTATTAACCCCTAAAGCTAAGTATAACCCTAACACTAACACCCCCCTAAGTTAAATATAATTTTTATCTAACGAAATAAATTAACTCTTATTAAATAAATTATTCCTATTTAAAGCTAAATACTTACCTGTAAAATAAATCATAATATAGCTACAATATAAATTATAATTATATTATAGCTATTTTAGGATTAATATTTATTTTACAGGCAACTTTGTTATTATTTTAACCAGGTAAAATAGCTATTAAATAGTTAAGAACTATTTAATAGTTACCTAGTTAAAATAATAACAAATTTACCTGTAAAATAAATCCTAACCTAAGTTATAATTAAACCTAACACTACCCTATCAATAAAATAATTAAATAAACTACCTACAATTACCTACAATTAACCTAACACTACACTATCAATAAATTAATTAAACACAATTCCTACAAATAAATACAATTAAATAAACTAGCTAAAGTACAAAAAATAAAAAAGAACTAAGTTACAGAAAATAAAAAAATATTTACAAACATAAGAAAAATATTACAACAATTTTAAACTAATTACACCTACACTAAGCCCCCTAATAAAATAACAAAGCCCCCCAAAATAAAAAATTCCCTACCCTATTCTAAATTTAAAAAGTTACAAGCTCTTTTACCTTACCAGCCCTGAACAGGGCCCTTTGCGGGGCATGCCCCAAGAAGTTCAGCTCTTTTGCCTGTAAAAAAAAACATACAATACCCCCCCCCAACATTACAACCCACCACCCACATACCCCTAATCTAACCCAAACCCCCCTTAAATAAACCTAACACTAATCCCCTGAAGATCTTCCTACCTTGTCTTCACCATCCAGGTATCACCGATCCGTCCTGGCTCCAAGATCTTCATCCAACCCAAGCGGGGGTTGGCGATCCATAATCCGGTGCTGAAGAGGTCCAGAAGAGGCTCCAAAGTCTTCCTCCTATCCGGCAAGAAGAGGACATCCGGACCGGCAAACATCTTCTCCAAGCGGCATCTTCGATCTTCTTCCATCCGGAGCGAAGCGGCAGGATCCTGAAGACCTCCAGCGCGGAACATCCATCCGGACCGACGACTGAACGACGAATGACTGTTCCTTTAAGGGACGTCATCCAAGATGGCGTCCCTCGAATTCCGATTGGCTGATAGGATTCTATCAGCCAATCGGAATTAAGGTAGGAATTTTCTGATTGGCTGATGGAATCAGCCAATCAGAATCAAGTTCAATCCGATTGGCTGATCCAATCAGCCAATCAGATTGAGCTCGCATTCTATTGGCTGATCGGAACAGCCAATAGAATGCGAGCTCAATCTGATTGGCTGATTGGATCAGCCAATCGGATTGAACTTGATTCTGATTGGCTGATTCCATCAGCCAATCAGAAAATTCCTACCTTAATTCCGATTGGCTGATAGAATCCTATCAGCCAATCGGAATTCGAGGGACGCCATCTTGGATGACGTCCCTTAAAGGAACAGTCATTCGTCGTTCAGTCGTCGGTCCGGATGGATGTTCCGCGCTGGAGGTCTTCAGGATCCTGCCGCTTCGCTCCGGATGGAAGAAGATCGAAGATGCCGCTTGGAGAAGATGTTTGCCGGTCCGGATGTCCTCTTCTTGCCGGATAGGAGGAAGACTTTGGAGCCTCTTCTGGACCGGATTATGGATCGCCAACCCCCGCTTGGGTTGGATGAAGATCTTGGAGCCAGGACGGATCGGTGATACCTGGATGGTGAAGACAAGGTAGGAAGATCTTCAGGGGCTTAGTGTTAGGTTTATTTAAGGGGGGTTTGGGTTAGATTAGGGGTATGTGGGTGGTGGGTTGTAATGTTGGGGGGGGGGGGTATTGTATGTTTTTTTTTACAGGCAAAAGAGCTGAAATTCTTGGGGCATGCCCCGCAAAGGGCCCTGTTCAGGGCTGGTAAGGTAAAAGAGCTTGTAACTTTTTTTAATTTAGAATAGGGTAGGGAATTTTTTATTTTGGGGGGCTTTGTTATTTTATTAGGGGGCTTAGAGTAGGTGTAATTAGTTTAAAATTGTTGTAATATTTTTCTTATGTTTGTAAATATTTTTTTATTTTCTGTAACTTAGTTCTTTTTTATTTTTTGTACTTTAGCTAGTTTATTTAATTGTATTTATTTGTAGGAATTGTGTTTAATTAATTTATTGATAGTGTAGTGTTAGGTTAATTGTAGGTAATTGTAGGTAGTTTATTTAATTATTTTATTGATAGGGTAGTGTTAGGTTTAATTATAACTTAGGTTAGGATTTATTTTACAGGTAAATTTGTTATTATTTTAACTAGGTAACTATTAAATAGTTCTTAACTATTTAATAGCTATTGTACCTGGTTAAAATAATTACAAAGTTGCCTGTAAAATAAATATTAATCCTAAAATAGCTATAATATAATTATAATTTATATTGTAGCTATATTAGGATTTATTTTACAGGTAAGTATTTAGCTTTAAATAGGAATAAGTTATTTAATAAGAGTTAATTTATTTCGTTAGATAAATATTATATTTAACTTAGGGGGGTGTTAGTGTTAGGGTTAGACTTAGCTTTAGGGGTTAATCCATTTATTAGAATAGCGGTGAGCTCCGATCGGATGATTAGGGGTTAATAATTGAAGTTAGGTGTCGGCGATGTTAGGGAGGGCAGATTAGGGGTTAATACTATTTATGATAGGGTTAGTGAGGCGGATTAGGGGTTAATAACTTTATTATAGTAGCGCTCAGGTCCGCTCGGCAGATTAGGGGTTAATAAGTGTAGGCAGGTGTCGGCGACGTTGTGGGGGGCAGGTTAGGGGTTAATAAATATAATATAGGGGTCGGCGGTGTTAGGGGTAGCAGATTAGGGGTACATAGGGATAACGTAGGTGGCGGCGGTTTACGGAGCGGCAGATTAGGGGTTTAAAAAAATATGCAGGGGTCAGCGATAGCGGGGGCGGCAGATTAGGGGTTAATAAGTGTAAGGCTAGGGGTGTTTAGACTCGGGGTACATGTTAGAGTGTTAGGTGCAGACGTAGGAAGTGTTTCCCCATAGCAAACAATGGGGCTGCGTTAGGAGCTGAACGCTGCTTTTTTGCAGGTGTTAGGTTTTTTTTCAGCTCAAACAGCCCCATTGTTTCCTATGGGGGAATCGTGCACGAGCACGTTTTTGAGGCCGGCCGCGTCCGTAAGCAACTCTGGTATCGAGAGTTGCATTTGCGGTAAAAATGCTCTACGCTCCTTTTTTGGAGCCTAACGCAGCATTTGTTTGAACTCTCGATACCAGAGTTAATTTTATGGTGCGGCCAGAAAAAAGCCAGCGGAGCGTTAACAGCCCTTTTACCGCCGAACTCCAAATCTAGGCCTAAGAATTTAGAGAATTGGTCAAATGTAATCTCTGACATAATTGCTGGGACCGATTGGAATGGAGAGGTAACCATGAATAGAACATTGTCTGCATATAAAGCAATTTTAAAGTTGTGTGGTCCGATTTCTATAACCTTGATATTTTGGTTTGATCTTACTTGTGCCACCAAAACCTCCATAGTTAATATAAATAGGATGGGTGATAGAGGACATCCCTGTCTTGTGCCATTATTGATGATGAATGTGTTTGATAGCATACCATTTGCTTTGACTCTAGCTGTGGGATTGGTATACAGGCTAGAAATACGTGTGATCATTTTGGGACCTACTCCTATTGCTAATAGGGTTTCTTTCAGGAAATGCCATTCTATATGGTCAAACGCCTTTTCGGCATCGGTTGCAAGAAAGATAGCTGGGATCTTATTATATTTAGCATAGTTCATCAGTGTTAGCGCTCTTATAGTATTATCTCTTGCTTCCCTGCAAGGCACGTATCCTACCTGGTCTGTATGTACTATATCTTGTAAAATATTACTAAGTCTTTTTGCCAGTATTCTCCCTAAGATTTTTACATCTGTATTTAGAAGGGATATAGGGCGATATCTGCTTGGGTTGGTGGGTGGTTTGTTAGGTTTAGGTATGACCGATACATATGCTAGTAGCATGTTTTTAGGTAGTTCTTGATCTTCATCTATTGTGTGAAATAAGGTTTGGATGCGGGGGGGCTAGTATGTCCTTACATTTTTTGTAATATGCATTTGTGAAGCCATCTGGGACAGGGCTCTTCCCGAAGGGTAAATCTGATATGGCTTTCAATATCTCTTGTATGGTTATAGGGTTTTCTAGGCTATCAGTTTTGTTGGGGTCTAATTTGGGTAGATTGTCTGTGATATATTTGTTCATTTGTGTTACAGGTTCCAGGGATTTTTCTGAGTCTAAGTTGTACAGTTTAGAGTAAAAGGTACTGAAGTGATTCGCTATGTCTTTGCTATCGTAGATTGTTTGGTTTTCAGGTGTTACTAACGTATAGATTTGTGATTTTAGGGATTGTTCTTTCAGTAGTTTAGCAAGGAATGGTCCCGCTCTGTTACTTTCATAAAAATATATTTTCCTAAGGAAAAGTGCTTTCCTCTGTGCTTCCTTGATTAATAAGGAGTGAAGTTCTTGCTTAGTTTTGGTAAGGTGGGTAAAAGGGAGTTTGGTCATTAGGTGAGTTTTTGTGTCGTAGTTATAATTGATTTATGCATGTTGACAAAGAGTTTATGGTTGAGTTGTATGTTTTCTTCATGAATGATTTGTGTTTTATGCATTCCCCTCTTACAACTGCTTTATGCGCTTCCCACATACAACTTGGGGTAACATCTGATAGGGTGTTGTGTTAAAAATACTCTGTCAGTGATTTATGAATTGCTTTCATGGTGGTTGGGTAGTGGAGTAAGGAATCGTCCAATCTCCATATGAATGGGATGTGTGGTTTGTCCAGCCAGTCTAGGTGTATAGTGATTTCAGAGTGATCTGACCAAACAGTTGGATGAATGTATGATACTTTTAGTTGTGAGAGGTGGTTCCAGTAAATAAATAGGTCATCAATACAATTGTAAACTGACCATGGGTAGGCGTAAAAGGTATAATTTTGCTGTGTTGGGTGTTGAATATGCCATTCGTCAATAAATCGTAGTTGTTCTATGCATTTGAACACTGCATTTGGGGGTCTAGTGTGGGTGTGTGTTGAACTTGTAGAGGTATCTTTTGCAGGGTCTATGGCAATGTTCAGGTCTCCCAAGAAAATTACTAACCCTTTTTTATGTTCAGTTACTAGTGAGAGGAGTCATTGATAAAATCTGTGTCGTCGGCTGATCGGGGCATATATATTTACAAGGGTAATTGGTCTATGAAATAGTAGACCAGTGACTATCAGGATTCTCCCTTCAGCATCTGTGACTTTGTTTAGAAGTTGGAAGTGAAGATCTCTGTGTATAAGAATGCCCACTCCATTCTTTTTAATTTTATGTGAATTAAAATAGCCTAACGGGAAATCTCTAGATGTGAGCCTAGGTTCTTTCTCTGCCATTAAGTGTGTTTCTTGTAAGAAAACTATGAAGTCTGTGTTTTGCTAAGCTCTGTAGAGCTATAGAGCATTTAGTGGGCGAGTTGAGTCCATTCACATTTTGGAACACTATATGTATTGTGAGGTTAGTCATGGTCATGATGTCTGGCACTGTGTCGCTTGTGTTGTAAAAGTCTTACCTGGTCAGGTCATCAGCGAGGCTCCCCCCTGTTCTCGAGGTTGAACAGAGGTTGATAGACTGTGCGATAGAGAAGGAGTTATTCTACTATCATGCTAGTATGAGTGAGTACAAGAGTAAAATTAACATCGGGTAACAGTACAAATAAGCATAATAAAACAACATATAAACAAGTAAATTTTCATTAACTAGGTTCTCACCAGCTCCAGCAGATACTGATGTGCAAGCTGTCAGAGCCACTGCCAAGGCCCCATAAACATCCAACATTCAGAAAAATCAGCAGCACCATCAAAAGTAATATCTTATGAGACTTTCATTGTTCCCAGAGGACAGAAAACATAATGTTTTGGGCTTGCAAGCCATAAATCATATGCATATGATTAAGGGCTTGCAGGCCCAAAACATCATGTTTTCTGTCCTCTGTGAACAATAAAAGCCTCATAAGATATTACTTTTGATGGTGCTGCTGATTTTTCTGAATATTGGAAGTAAAAGTCTGATAAACATTTAGAAATAATGCTATTCATGGCAAATTTGGGGGTATATGAGGGATTAGGCAGTTATTATTGCCATTCTACTCTACGTGGGATTTTTGAGATTAGAATTTAAAAGTGGGGAAAGATGTTGGGATAAAAAAGTGTTATGGTTGTTTTGTGCTAAGGATAGTCTCACATCCATCAGTTAGGACAGTCAATACTTATTATACCCATGTGTAAAAGGAGTAACAGCTTCATGGTGTTTCTAGTGAGGATCCTGATAACTCTTTAGCGGTGGTTGGGTTGTTTTTCTTTTTCTTTGTTACAAAATTGTTCCAAGTCCTCAGGGTCTTTATAGGTGAAGGTTTTTTCATCTTTGATGACTCTGGTGGAGAATGGGAATCCCCATCTGTAAGGGACTCGTGTCAGGCTACAAATATAAAGTTAACGATGGAACACAATTCACAGATCTTAATTTATTAATAATTGTTTTGTTTCACTATTGTAAAGGAATATCACTATGGCTTAGTGATATTCTCACCTAATAGTGATAGTTTAGTGGTTTATTTTGCCACACCCCAGATTATGCAGTTAGGGTTAAGCAAACTTGAATAGGATTTGTAGAAATTGTTCTCAATATTAAGTTAGCTTTAGTTCTTAAGTTGCAGGTGTAGTAATGGTTCTATTAACTCTCAGAGTCTTATGCAGTGTAACACATAAATATTTAACTAGTAACCAGGTTCTGTTAACAGTTATACATATGCTCATGCAGTATTGCTATTTTATTTGCAGAGATTACTTGTACCTTGTCTTGTGTTGCACTTGTAGTGTGGCAGAGCTGTAATGAATGCACAGCCTGTTCTGTGGAAGTTCCAGTTTCACTGTGGAAGCTGTGTTGTTTATTAATCTGCAGTCAGGATGTTTCAATAAGGGTTAAAGCCAGATTTTCAGTGACAAGTTCTGTGGTAACTCTCCTTTAAATACAAACTACACAGTGAAAGTTCTCCAAGTAACAAAGCATTAGAACACATAGAATAATACTTGCAGTTTGGTTCAGGCAGTTCATTCAATTGATTGCATGTCAGCTCCTAAGTTAATGAACACTGCAGTTGTTTGGATGAATTCCAGTTAAAGTTGAACAAAGTATCAAAAAGTTCCTGTGAGGGAAAAAAGTTCAGAAAACAAGTTATTCAAAGTAGTTAGGCTCAGGTAAATAGGGTAGCCTTGTACTCCAAATTACTAAGCAAAGAGAATTGATTTGGGGTGGTTTTTAAAGGCAAGCTGCAAGTTTGTTGCTTGAAGGATTCCGCTGGGTCCTAGAAGGAGCTAGGTTCCTGACATGACCCCCCACTCAGGGCAACGGTCCCACAGTTGCCGGTCTGGGACGATTTGGATTTCTGCGATGGAAGAGAGTGACCAGCCGTTGAGCTCTAAGATTGGTGGATAGCCAAACGAGATCACCTATGGCGTATATAGGTGGTGGTCTTCTCTTGAGGTCGTAATAATGCTTTTGAGTGAGCTGAGCATTTTTTATGTTCTCCTCAATAAAGCGGAAATTGTCTTGTAAGGAATCATGTAGATCATCGATTAAGGGCGAATTTAAGGTGTCTGTTGCAATGAAAGATATTGTTGGATGGTAGGCATAATTTGCATAAAATGGTGTAGATTTTGTAGATGAGTTTACAGCATTGTTATAGGCAAATTCAGCCATGGAGAGGAAGTTCATCCAATGTTCTTGATGGTAGGAACAATAGCACCGAAGATATTGTTCCAGCCATTGATTCAGTCTCTCTGATTGACCATTGGTCTGAGGGTGAAATGATGTCTAAGAGATCTCTGAACACATCGTTTATGAAGTGTTGAAAAGTGGCGGGTGCGTTGCACAGTCCAAACGGCATGACAAGGTACTCATAAAGGCCATACCTTGTCCTGAATGCGGTCAACCATTCGTGTCCTTCTTTTATCCTCACTAAGTTATAGGCTCCCCTTAAATCGAGTTTCGTGTATATAGTTGCCTCAGATAACCTTTCGATTAGTTCTGGGATTAATGGGAGTGGGTAACGATTTTTTATTGTGCGTTTGTTGAGTTCTCTGTAATCGATTATGGGACGTAATGATGAATCCTTATTCCGCACAAAAAAAATTCCGGCACCTGCTGGTGATGTTGATGCTCTGATAAATCCTTTCCGTAAATTTTCTTCGAGATACTCCTTTAAATGATCCAATTCTGGCTTGCAGAGAGGGTACAAGTGTCCATAAGGGATGGAAGAACCAGGTTGAAGTTGTATTGGACAATCGTATGCACGATGAGGAGGCAAGTTCTCAGCTTCTACTTTACTGAATACATCCTTGAAATCTGCATAAGGTGAAGGAATTTGCAACTCAGGTTTTTCTGTAGCTATTTCGGTCTGGAGTAGAACATGTTTGTGGAAACATGTTGTTTTACAATAGACTGAATCAAATCTTATGGAAGATAGTGACCAGTGGATAACTGGATTATGTAATTTGAGCCAACTAATACCCAAAACCACTGGGAAATGTGGTGATGAGACAACATCAAATGAGAGGTGTTCTGTGTGTCCTGCTGTAGTAACTGTTAACGGTGTGGTATGGTGTGTGATAGGGCCAGTTTTAGGTTCTGAACCGTCAATCATATGAAAAGAAAATGGAGTATGCTTTTTTATAAGGGGTATTTTATTTTGCTTTACAACATTATAATCAATAAAGCATCCATAAGCTCCCGAGTCTATGATGGCTTCAGTAGTCAGCTGATCTTGGTCCCACTGTATGGAGAGAGTTAACATGCAATAAGTTTTAGTTTTAGTGGTGTTTAATAAAGAACTTGTAACTTTGAACTTACATTTCTTGTTTTTCTGTAAAATGGGACACTCCTGGACTGAATGTGTAGGATTGGTGCAATACATGCACAGATTATTACTCTTCCTGCGGTATCTTTCTTCTGTTGTTAAAGGACCACGGGCTATTCCGATCTCCATGGGAACAGCTGTTTGTTTACTATGTTGGGTTGGTTGAGGTGGGGAATAGATAGAAGGTTTTGGTCGGACATCTGCAGAAAACCTTTCTGCCTTCCTTTCTCGCAGTCTGCGATCCAATTGTTTTGCAGCATTCATCATTCCTTCTAGGGTTTTTGGGAGTTCTATCCTGGCGATTTCATCTTTCAAGCTCTCCGAGAGGCCTAAACGGAACTGGTTTCGAAGTGCAATCTGACTCCATTCCGAATCAGCTGCGTATAATTTGAATTCCGTGATGTACTCCTCCACGGGTCTCTTGGCTTGCTTAAGGTTCCTCATGGAGGCTTCAGCGGACATTTGTACATCAGTGTCGTGAAAAAGATCATCCATACATGTGAAAAAATCAGAAAGGGATCCTAGCACTGGGTCATTATGTTCGCACAGATTGTCAGCCCAGATTCTTGGCTCACCCCTCAGGAATGAAATAGTACTGAATACCTTGATCCTCTCTGTGGGATAACTGCGAGGTCGTAGATTATAAAGTAAATGACATGAATTCTTAAACTGCCTATACTGCTTCCTGTTTCCAGAAAAGAGCTCTGGTAGTGAAACTGAAGGTTCAGGTGTTTGCTGAGGTGGTGCAGTATGAGTAGTAAGTGAGTCTCTTATAATTCCCCTTAAAGACTGATTTTCAATTTGTAAATCATGAACCGCCTGAGCAAGCTGATCAACCTTTTGGGAGAGGTTGTAAACTATCTGTGGTAGATCTGGTGGCTCCATTTTTATGGCTTAGTAATATGTCAGGCTACAAATATAAAGTTAACGATGGAACACAATTCACAGATCTTAATTTATTAATAATTGTTTTGTTTCACTATTGTAAAGGAATATCACTATGGCTTAGTGATATTCTCACCTAATAGTGATAGTTTAGTGGTTTATTTTGCCACACCCCAGATTATGCAGTTAGGGTTAAGCAAACTTGAATAGGATTTGTAGAAATTGTTCTCAATATTAAGTTAGCTTTAGTTCTTAAGTTGCAGGTGTAGTAATGGTTCTATTAACTCTCAGAGTCTTATGCAGTGTAACACATAAATATTTAACTAGTAACCAGGTTCTGTTAACAGTTATACATATGCTCATGCAGTATTGCTATTTTATTTGCAGAGATTACTTGTACCTTGTCTTGTGTTGCACTTGTAGTGTGGCAGAGCTGTAATGAATGCACAGCCTGTTCTGTGGAAGTTCCAGTTTCACTGTGGAAGCTGTGTTGTTTATTAATCTGCAGTCAGGATGTTTCAATAAGGGTTAAAGCCAGATTTTCAGTGACAAGTTCTGTGGTAACTCTCCTTTAAATACAAACTACACAGTGAAAGTTCTCCAAGTAACAAAGCATTAGAACACATAGAATAATACTTGCAGTTTGGTTCAGGCAGTTCATTCAATTGATTGCATGTCAGCTCCTAAGTTAATGAACACTGCAGTTGTTTGGATGAATTCCAGTTAAAGTTGAACAAAGTATCAAAAAGTTCCTGTGAGGGAAAAAAGTTCAGAAAACAAGTTATTCAAAGTAGTTAGGCTCAGGTAAATAGGGTAGCCTTGTACTCCAAATTACTAAGCAAAGAGAATTGATTTGGGGTGGTTTTTAAAGGCAAGCTGCAAGTTTGTTGCTTGAAGGATTCCGCTGGGTCCTAGAAGGAGCTAGGTTCCTGACAACTCGCAGCTCCTGTAAGTGGAGTGTGGGAAAATGTGCTTCTTTCCTTTTCGCTAGTGTTTTGCTTCTTTCCTTTTTGCTAGTGTGATAGGGTTGAGGTCTGCATATATTTGAAGTGCGTCTTCTCCAAAGATCACCAGGGACTTTTTTCTAGCTGCTTGAAGAATCCTTTCTTTGTGAATTTATGACAGCAGAGAATATCTCTTGGTGGTGCAGGGGCCACTGGCCTGGGCCTTAGGGCTCTATCCAAACGTATGTGTTCATCTCTGTTGCTGCCAAGGAGGTATTTAAATAGATTCTGAAGATGGGATGGTATTTGTTCAGGTAGAATCTTTTCTGGAATACCACATATTCTCACATTTTTACAGCGTCCTATGTTGTCTAAGGCCCCTATTTAACAAAGTCTGGCGGACCAGACACTCTCCGTATTCAGCATTGCACCAGCCGCTCACAAGAGCTGCTGGTGCAATGCCACCCCCTGCAGACTCGCGGCCAATGGGCCGCCAGCAGGGGGGTGTCAATCAACCCGATCGTACTCGAGTGCTTTAGATGTGTCTTCAACTTGTTCTTTTAATAAATATAGCGAAATAGGAGGCACTCGCTGGTCTTTTCAAAAAAGTGGTTTATTCCTTGTGATATTTTGGGGGCACACTCCCATTTCTTTTCTGTCTGAGAAAGGAGAGTGTCCCCCCGAAACATCACAAGGAATAAACCACTTCTATTTGCTATATTTAATCATTGGCACCTTGACATATGTACCCTTGGATGAGAGTGCGCTTTCTCTAGAATTTCTTTTATATATATATATATATATATATATATATATATATATATATATATCTGTATGTGTGTGTGTATATATATATATATATATATATATATATATAAAGTATAGCAAGTAAAGACCTGCACTCTAAGTCTCATGTATTCAGTAAACATCCACCAGGGTGCTATATCACAAACTATACATAGTCACATAATAATATAGCACTCACTGGGTAAAGAATAAAACTTAGCTTTTATTGTAGAGTATCAAAGATTAAAACGGTCCCATGCCAATCACAAAACACACTCTTGGAACGGACTAAGGTACAGAAACAGACCCTGACTTCTAATTTGAATTTTATCACGACCTTCACTCCGGAACATCACTGTGTTGCCCAAGTGGTCCATAATCGGTGGGATGTTCTACAGACTGACAAGAACCTGTCCAATTGGAGATTTAATCCTCCCAGAATGGCATATAAACGTGCCAGGAATATACGGGACATATTGGTCAAGACTGACCCTAAGGATTCCTACCAAAAGGACACATGGCTTAAATCCACTAAAAAAGGATGTTTCAGATGTGGAGACTGCATTACCTGTAATGGGATGCAAATGGGTCCTACCTTTCAACATCTACATTGCAACAATCGCTACAAGATACAATACAGAGTTACTTGTAGCAGCACGTATGTGGTCTATATTCTGATATATGTCCGTGTTCCCTTGTCTATGTAGGGAAAAGTATTAAAACCTTCTGTGAAAGAATGGTCAACCAAAGACACGCCAATAGGGATGCCATCAAGAAGGGTACTTCGGATCAGCCAGTGGCACGCCACTTTGCGCAACTGAAACACAGCGTTTCCAGTTTGAGAACTATGATCATAGACCATATACCACCTTTAATCAGGGGAGGCGATCGTGGCAGAGTCTTACTCCAACGGGAGACGAAATGGATTTACACTTTGAACACGGTGGAGCCTAGGGGTTTAACATACAACTGGATTATGGCCCCTTTATAGGATGAGGTTTTGACACCATAATGTCTGGGCTCAAGCGGCTGCATGTGCAGTGTCCCACTCGAATGGTTTGCATATGTGATGTCTATTTGATGCCTAGTTGATGCCCATCCTCCTGATCTGACTACTCTCTGTTTATGATTGGCTTATTGGATCATACCCCTATGAAAACATTAACATCTGCTATGTGGTTACATTTAACTGATCAATCATACCCTCCAAACCTGCATTATATTACAATTATATTACAATTATATTACATTTATAACATTATCTGCCAAGGATTCAGTGTGTCCATTGCCAACAGTGTTGTTTTTAACATCGTTATGGGAACCCTGCAGTCTTACACAGAGACGCTCTCCTGATACGTCACACAGCACTAGATATGCTAACTAGCCATGTGCCACACTCAACTCCATAACAAAGAATCTAAGCTAAGATGGTGCTAGTTGCACCTATTACTGCTCATTGCAATTCCCGGAAGGGGCGTGGCCTTAGTGATGTGCACGAGGACGTGCAAACACACATTGCTACCAGCTTTCAATTGAGTTAAACACAAGGTATATAAGGCTGCAGCTTCCCTATGGTTTTAATTTGAGTTTCTTTGGATGACAGGTTATGTCACCTGCCTGAAGGAACTGAATGATCAATTTGAAAAAGGTGCTGGTTGGCACTGAAACGTCATGGGATCGTTTTAATCTTTGATCCTTTACAATAAAAGCTAAGTTTTAACCTTTACCCAGTGAGTGCTATCTTATTATGTGACTATATATATATATATATATATATATATATATATATATATATATATATATATACATATATACAGGGAGTGCAGAATTATTAGGCAAGTTGTATTTTTGAGGATTAATTTTATTATTGAACAACAACCATGTTCTCAATGAACCCAAAAAACTCATTAATATCAAAGCTGAATAGTTTTGGAAGTAGTTTTTAGTTTGTTTTTAGTTATAGCTATTTTAGGGGGATATCTGTGTGTGCAGGTGACTATTACTGTGCATAATTATTAGGCAACTTAACAAAAAACAAATATATACCCATTTCAATTATTTATTTTTACCAGTGAAACCAATATAACATCTCAACATTCACAAATATACATTTCTTTCATGTAATTAGCAAGAGTCCATGAGCTAGTGACGTATGGGATATACATTCCTACGAGGAGGGGCAAAGTTTCCCAAACCTTAAAATGCCTATAAATACACCCCTCACCACACCCACAAATCAGTTTTACAAAGTGGTGAAGTAAGTTTGTGCTAGATTCTACGTTGATATGCGCTCCGCAGCAGGTTGGAGCCCGGTTTTCCTCTCAGCGTGCAGTGAATGTCAGAGGGATGTGAGGAGAGTATTGCCTATTTGAATGCAATGATCTCCTTCTACGGGGTCTATTTCATAGGTTCTCTGTTATCGGTCGTAGAGATTCATCTCTTAACTCCCTTTTCAGATCGACGATATACTCTTATATATATATTTACCATTACCTCTGCTGATTTTCGTTTCAGTACTGGTTTGGCTTTCTACAACATGTAGATGAGTGTCCTGGGGTAAGTAAGTAAGCTTATTTTCTGTGACACTCTAAGCTATGGTTAGGCACTTTTTTATAAAGTTCTAAATATATGTATTCAAACATTTATTTGCCTTGACTCAGGATGTTCAACATTCCTTATTTTCAGACAGTCAGTTTCATATTTGGGATAATGCATTTGAATCAATCATTTTTTCTTACCTTAAAAAATTTTTTTTGACTTTTTCCCTGTGGGCTGTTAGGCTCGCGGGGGCTGAAAATGCTTCATTTTATTGCGTCATTCTTGGCGTGGACTTTTTTGGCGCAAAAATGTTTTTCTGTTTCCGGCGTCATACGTGTCGCCGGAAGTTGCGTCATTTTTTGACGTTTTTTTGCGTCAAAAGTGTCGGCGTTCCGGATGTGGCGTCGTTTTTGGCGCCAAAAGCATTTAGGCGCCAAATAATGTGGGCGTCTTATTTGGCGCTAAAAAATATGGGCGTCATTTTTGTCTCCACATTATTTAAGTCTCATTATTTATTGCTTCTGGTTGCTAGAAGCTTGTTCACTGGCATTTTTTTCCCCATTCCTGAAACTGTCATTTAAGGAATTTGATCAATTTTGCTTTATATGTTGTTTTTTCTATTACATATTGCAAGATGTTCCACGTTGCAACTGAGTCAGAAGATACTTCAGGAAAATCGCTGCCCGGTGCTGGAGCTACCAAGCTAAGTGTATCTGCTATAAACTTTTGGTATCTGTTTCTCCAGCTGTTGTTTGTATTGCATGTCATGACAAACTTATTAATGCAGATAAAATTTCCTTTAGTACTGTTACATTACCTGTTGCTGTTCCGTCAACATCTAATTTTCAGAGTGTTCCTGATAACATAAGAGATTTTATTTTTAAATCCATTAAGAAGGCTATGTCTGTTATTTCTCCTTCTAGTATACATAAAAGTCTTTTAAAACTTCTCTTTTTTCAGATGAATTTTTAAATTAACATCATCATTCTGATACTGATAATGGTTCTTCTGGTTCAGAGGTTTCTGTCTCAGAGGTTGATGCTGATAAATCTTTGTATTTGTTCAAGATGGAATTTATTCGTTCTTTACTTAAAGAAGTATTAATTGCATTAGAAATAGAGGATTCTGGTCCTCTTGATACTAAATCTAAACGTTTAAATAAGGTTTTTAAATCTCCTGTAGTTATTCCAGAAGTGTTTTCTCTCCCTGATGCTATTTCTGAAGTAATTTCCAGGGAATGGAATAATTTGGGTAATTCCTTTACTCCTTCTAAAACGTTTTAAGCAATTATATCCTGTGCCATCTGACAGATTAGAGTTTTGGGACAAAATCCCTAAGGTTAATGGGGCTGTCTCTACTCCTGCTATATTTTTAGCGGATGTTGCTGCAGCTTCAACTTTTTGGTTAGAAGCTTTAGCGCAACAAGTAACAGATCATAATTTTATAGCATTATTATTATTCTATAACATGCTAATAATTTTATTTGTGATACCATCTTTTGATATCATTAGAGTTGATGTCAGGTATATGTCTTTAGCTATTTTAGCTAGAAGAGCTTTATGGCTTAAAACTTGGAATGCTGATATGTCTTCTAAGTCAACTTTGCTTTCCCTTTCTTTCCAGGGTAATAAATTATTCGGTTCTCAGTTGGATTCTATTATCTCAACTGGTACTGGAGGGAAGGGAACTTTTTTACCAAAGGATAAAAAATCTAAGGTAAATTTAGGTCTAATAATCGTTTTCGTTCCTTTCCTCACAACAAGGAACAAAAGCCTGATCCTTCATCCTCAGGAGCGGTATCAGTTTGGAAACCATTTCCAGTATGGAATATATCCAAGCCTTATAGAAACCCAAAGCCAGCTCCTAAGTACCCATGAAGGTGCGGCCCTCATTCCAGCTCAGCTGGTATGGGGCAGATTACGTTTTCTTCAAAGAAATTTGGATCAATTCCGTTCACAATCTCTGGTTTCAGAACATTGTTTCAGAAAGGTACAGAATTGGCTTCAAGTTAAGGCCTCCTGCAAAGAGATTTTTTTCTTTCCCGTGTCCCAGTAAACCCAGCAAAGGCTCAGCATTTCTGAAATGTGTTTCAGATCTAGAGTTGGCTGGAGTAATTATGCCAGTTCCAGTTCTGGAACAGGGGCTGGGGTTTTATTCTATCTCTTCATTGTACCAAAGAAGGTCAATTCCTTCAGACCAGTTCCGGATCTATCAATATTGAATCGTTATGTAAGGATACCAACATTCAAGATGGTAACTGTAGGACTATCCTGCCTTTTGTTTAGCAAGGGCATTATATGTCTACAATAGATTTACAGGATGCATATCTGCATATTCCGATTCATCCAGATCACTTTTAGTTTCTGAGATTCTCTTTTTAGACAAGCATTACCAGTTTTGTGGCTCTACCGTTTGGCCTAGCATCAGCTCCAAGAATTTTTTTCAAAGGTTCTCGGTGCCCTTCTGTCTGTAATCAGAGAACAGGGTTTTGGTATTCCTTATTTGGACGATATCTTGGTACTTGCTCAGTCTTCACATTTTCAATTTACCAAAAGGTTCATTGATTCCTCAGACAAAGGTAACCTTTTTAGGTTTCCAGATAGATTCAGTGTCTATGACTCTGTCCTTGTCAGACAAGAGAAGTTTAACATTGATATCAGCTTGTCAAAACCTTCAGTCACAATCATTCCCTTTGGTAGCCTTATGCATGGAAATTTTAGGTCTTAGGACTGCCGCATCGGATGCGATCTCCTTTGCTCGTTTTCACATGCGACCTCTTCAGCTCTGTATGCTGAACCAATGGTGCAGGGATTACACAAAGATATCTCAATTAATATCTTTAAACCGATTATACGACACTCTCTGACGTGGTGGACAGATCACCATCGTTTAGTTCAGGGGGCTTCTTTGTTCTTCCGACCTGGACTATAATCTCAACAGATGCAAGTCTTATAGGTTGGGGAGCTGTGTGGGGGTCTCTGACGGCACAAGGGGTTTGGGAATCTCAGGAGGTGAGATTACCGATCAATATTTTGGAACTCCGTGCAATTTTCAGAGCTCTTCAGTCTTGGCCTCTTCTGAAGAGAGAGTTGTTCATTTGTTTTCAGATAGACAATGTCACAACTGTGGCATACATCAATCATCAAGGAGGGACTCACAGTCCTCTGGCTATGAAAGAAGTATCTCGAATTTTGGTTTGGGCGGAATCCAGCTCCTGTCTAATCTCTGCGGTTCATATCCCAGGTATAGACAATTGGGAAGCGGATTATCTCAGTCGCCAAACGTTGCATCCGGGCGAATGGTCTCTTCACCCAGAGGTATTTCTTCAGATTGTTCAAATGTGGGAACTCCCAGAAATAGATCTGATGGCTTCTCATCTAAACAAGAAACTTCCCTGGTATCTGTCCAGATCCCGGGATCCTCGGGCGGAGGCAGTGGATGCATTATCACTTCCTTGGAAGTATCATCCTGCCTATATCTTTCCGCCTCTAGTTCTTCTTCCAAGAGTATTCTCCAAGATTCTAAAGGAATGCTCGTTTGTCCTGCTGGTAGGTCCAGCATGGCCTCACAGGTTTTGGTATGCGGATCTTGTCCGGATGGCCTCTTGCCAGCTGTGGACTCTTCCGTTAAGACCAGACTTTCTGTCGCAAGGTCCTTTCTTCCATCAGGATCTCAAATCCTTAAATTTTAAGGTATGGAGTTTGAACGCTTGATTCTTGGTCAAAGAGGTTTCTCTGACTCTGTGATTGATACTATGTGACAGGCTCGTAAATCTGTATCTAGAGAGATATATTATAGAGTCTGGAAGACTTATATTTCTTAGTGTCTTTCTCATCATTTTTCTTGGCATTCTTTTTGAATACCGAGAATTTTACAGTTTCTTCAGGATGGTTTAGATAAAGGTTTGTCTGCAAGTTCCTTGAATGGACAAATCTCTGCTCTTTCTGTTCTTTTTCACAGAAAGATTGCTAATCTTCCTGATATTCATTGTTTTGTACAAGCTTTGGTTCGTATAAAACCTGTCATTAAGTCAATTTCTCCTCCTTGGAGTTTGAATTTGGTTCTGGGGGCTCTTCAAGCTCCTCCTTTTGAACCCATGTATTCTTTGGTCATTAAATTACTTTCTTGGAAAGTTTTGTTTCTTTTGGCCATCTCTTCTGCCAGAAGAGTCTCTGAATTATCTGCTCTTTCTTGTGAGTCTCCTTTTCTGATTTTTCATCAGGATAAGGCGGTGCTGCAAACTTCTTTTGAATTTTTTACCTAAGGTTGTGAATTCTAACAACATTAGTAGAGAAATTGTGGTTCCTTCATTATGTCCTAATCCTGTGAATTCTAAGGAGAAATCATTGCATTCTTTGGATGCTGTTAGAGCTTTGTATTATTATGTTGAAGCTACTAAGTCTTTCCGAAAGACTTCTAGTCTATTTGTCATCTTTTCCGGTTCTAGAAAAGGCCAGAAAGCTTCTGCCATTTCTTTGGCATCTTGGTTGAAATCTTTATTTCATCATGCCTATGTCGAGTCGGGTAAAACTCCGCCTCGAAGGATTACAGCTCATTCTACTAGGTCAGTTTCTACTTCCTGGGCGTTTAGGAATGAAGCTTCGGTTGATCAGATTTGCAAAGCAGCAACTTGGTCCTCTTTGCATACTTTTACTAAATTCTACCATTTTTGATGTGTTTTCTTCTTCTGAAGCAGTTTTTGGTAGAAAAGTACTTCAGGCAGTGGTTTCAGTTTGAATCTTCTGCTTATGTTTTCATTAAACTTTATTTTGGGTGTGGATTATTTTCAGCAGGAATTGGCTGTCTTTATTTTATCCCTCCCTCTCTAGTGACTCTTGCGTGGAAAGATCCACATCTTGGGTAGTCATTATCCCATACGTCACTAGCTCATGGACTCTTGCTAATTACATGAAAGAAAACATAATTTATGTAAGAACTTACCTGATAAATTCATTTCTTTCATATTAGCAAGAGTCCATGAGGCCCACCCTTTTTTGTGGTGGTTATGATTTTTTTGTATAAAGCACAATTATTCCAATTCCTTATTTTTTATGCTTTCACACTTTTTTCTTATCACCCCACTTCTTGGCTATTCGTTAAACTGATTTGTGGGTGTGGTGAGGGGTGTATTTATAGGCATTTTAAGGTTTGGGAAACTTTGCCCCTCCTGGTAGGAATGTATATCCCATACGTCACTAGCTCATGGACTCTTGCTAATATGAAAGAAATGAATTTATCAGGTAAGTTCTTACATAAATTATGTTTTCTGACATTCAAAAACAAAACAAAAACAAATCAGTGACCAATATAGCCACCTTTCTTTGCAAGGACACTCAAAAGCCTGCCATCCATGGATTCTGTCAGTGTTTTGATCTGTTCACCATCAACATTGCGTGCAGCAGCAACCACAGCCTCCCAGACACTGTTCAGAGAGGTGTACTGTTTTCCCTCCTTGTAAATCTCACATTTGATGATGGACTACAGGTTCTCAATGGGGTTTAGATCAGGTGAACAAGGAGGCCATGTCATTAGATTTTCTTCTTTTATACCCTTTCTTGCCAGCCACGCTGTGCAGTACTTGGACGCGTGTGATGGAGCATTGTCCTGCATGAAAATCATGTTTTTCTTGAAGGATGCAGACTTCTTCCTGTACCACTGCTTGAAGAAGGTGTCTTCCAGAAACTGGCAGTAGGACTGGGAGTTGAGCTTGACTCCATCCTCAACCCAAAAAGGCCCCACAAGCTCATCTTTGATGATACCAGCCCAAACCAGTACTCCACCTCCACCTTGCTGGCGTCTGAGTCGGACTGGAGCTCTCTGCCCTTTACCAATCCAGCCACGGGCCCATCCATCTGGCCCATCAAGACTCACTCTCATTTCATCAGTCCATAAAACCTTAGAAAAATCAGTCTTGAGATATTTCTTGGCCCAGTCTTGATGTTTCAGCTTGTGTGTCTTGTTCAGTGGTGGTCGTCTTTCAGCCTTTCTTACCTTGGCCATGTCTCTGAGTATTGCACACCTTGTGCTTTTGGGCACTCCAGTGATGTTGCAGCTCTGAAATATGGCCAAACTGGTGGCAAGTGGCATCTTGGCAGCTGCAAGCTTGACTTTTCTCAGTTCATGGGCAGTTATTTTGTGCCTTGGTTTTTCCACACGCTTCTTGCGACCCTGTTGACTATTTTGAATGAAACGCTTGATTGTTCGATGATCACGCTTCAGAAGCTTTGCAATTTTAAGAGTGCTGCAACCCTCTGCAAGATATCTCACTATTTTTGACTTTTCTGAGCCTGTCAAGTCCTTCTTTTGACCCATTTTGCCAAAGGAAAGGAAGTTGCCTAATAATTATGCACACCTGATATAGGGTGTTGATGTCATTAGACCACACCCCTTCTCATTACAGAGATGCACATCACCTAATATGCTTAATTGGTAGTAGGCTTTCGAGCCTATACAGCTTGGAGTAAGACAACATGCATAAAGAGGATGATGTGGTCAAAATACTCATTTGCCTAATAATTCTGCACTCCCTGTGTATATATATATATATATATATATATATATATATATACATACACACACACACACACACACACACACACACAGTAAACTCCCAATTAACCGGCACCCATGGGGATTGGTAGATTCCGGATAAGTGTAGTTTCTGGTTGCTTGGGAATTACTATTAAAAATAGGTATAACTAGTTCTATAACCCATACTATAAACACTGTATTTACTTGATATTAATATTTAAATACAGTAAATAAATGCAAATGATTAATTAATATTAATGCAGCCTCCATTCAGTCCTGGCCACCCAGTGGCAGCGTGATGTCTAATTCTCAGACTGCCTTGTGCCCAGTTATGTAGGGTCTGGTGGCATGAAAAGGGCTTGCTTTCATCTTTGAGAGCCCACTATAGAGAAAGGAAGTTTCCGAGCAAACTTAGTGTTTATTTTAATGTACAGTATTTTTTTTTTTTTCTGGTTGCTTGAGTTCCGGTTAATTGAGAGTTTACTGTGTATAAACTGATTGCAGGAGGGAGGAGGTGTTTGCTGTGACAGACAGCACAGCTCTACAACATAATATCAATCAGCAAGGAAGGTGAACACAGAGAGGAGGGAGGCTAGAAGAAGAGTTGTTTATTGTGTAACAAGCAGCTCCTGTGTCACGTGGTTCTGCAGCAAGAGACACTTAAAATAATTGAAAGAAGTCCTTTTGCTGCATGAAAAGCTCTCCTGGTGCAGTAAATACCTTGTGATATCTGCACACAGCCTGGTGACCATGAGAAAATATAAAAAAAAGTGTCACACGGCAGGATCATGTGATTTGACAGGTCTGGATATCCAGATTACTATTAATAATTATGATAATATAAACAAAATAGGCAGATAAATAAAAATAAAAAAAAGGTTTGGAAAAAGTTGTTCTATATGTTCTTGGGGAAAATATATACATGATATTTCATAAATAAGAAAGTGATAACCATATTGCCCAAACATGCATTAAAGGGTATTCTTTTATAACACTGCTTCTACCCAGCTGAGAAAGATTGTTATTAAAGGAAGTTTACCTCTGCTTGAAATAAAAAAAAGTTTCCATTGTTTCACTTGTCTAAGGGCAAGTAGATATGGAATGAGTGTGTTGTATAAAATGTCAAATGTTTCAGTGTGACTTTCCGCGTCCCCTTAAGTCTTATGCAAAAAAACTGGCTGGATAAAACGTGCAAGTATACCAGCACGGCACACACAGCACAAGGGACTCTGCTACTGCTTTAAAATAAAAGCAGGATAAATTATCCTAGTCCCCATAATAAGAGTGGCATGAGTCTAAAATAATTTTCTGAATTAAACAAGATGCATCCATAGAACAGCAGTAGGCAGTAAGTAGAATAAAATAAGGTCACATAAAGTAATTAGGAACTTGTAGGTGGTGAAAGCAAGGTAATGCGCGGTCTCATCTCCAAACACTGCCTCCAATAATTTTGTAAAGTTGTCGCCCAAATGTTAGTTTGTGATTAAACCTAACGGCATAACAGTTATATTGTTAATCTGGCTATACAGCACTATTTTACTTGGTATTGGAGTTTCAACTTGGTATATATATATATATATATATATATATATATATATATATATATATATATATTTATATATATGTTGATTGGAGTAGCCGTGTTAGTCCAGAGATTTAGATATCAAAATAACATTGAGTATTGCATTGAGCAATGATACATTTTTATTGGACTAACTATACATTTATAAGTTGACAAGCTTTCGGAATGTATACATAAGCCTTTTTATATATAAGCCTTTTTCTTTCTGTCTGGCACTAGGAGCATACACTAAATAAACAGTGTTGTTACATACCCCACATTAATATTATTTCCTTGTGATGGAAATTTATGTCCATTAGTTTTTCACTATCTCTTTGTATATTATTTCAAAGATTTTTATTTCTAGTGATTATTTTTTTTCTCTAAATGAATTTATTCTTATTGAACTATGCCTTCAGAAGAGTGACATATATAGAATTATATGACTAATTATGTAAATTCTAATGGAGTGGGGGGGGGGATTTATGTTTTTATGAACTTATGAATTTATTCACTTATATGATCTTATCTATTCATTTGTTTATTTACTTGTCTATGTAATTACCCTCTTAGTATTGTTTAGTATGGTTAACTACTACTATTTTTGTTTATGTGTAGTTTTCATATCTACATACTGAGTAGCATTTTGTGGAACGTAGCATATTACCTAGTTTATACACAATTGTGACTGTATTAAATAGTTTTAATGTCAACCAATGAGAATTGTTTTTGGCTTTTAAATGGTCAGCACACTTGTACTCACTCAGCTATGATTACGGTTTTATACGAAACATGTCAGCTTGAGAAACTAGCTCACTATTGTATGTGCTATGGTGGACTTTACGTTTTTATCACAAGTGTAATCTGAATAAAAGGATTGTTTTAATCTACATCACGCCTTGGATTTGCTTTTTTGTTTTGTATTTGATTGGCCAGTTTCCAAGGTTTGTGAGGGAGTGTGCTGCTTTTTCACTCCCCTATCTCCCCAGTGTGTGTGTTTCTCCCTCTACGCTGTACTCACAGAGCTTTCCGACAGCTAAGGCTGTGATTGGTCAAGGAAAACCACGTGACCGGAACCGGTCAGACACCAGCCACGGATCCAGCGTCTAATGTTGAAGACACGCTGCAGGGAAGTGGACATGGAGATTATCCCAAAACAAGCCTGAGTGAAGCTTCAGTGACACAGGAGTGGTGAGTGATTGCAGCTACTCGCTGCCTGAGCGGTATTGAGCTCTGGCTTTTTGGCTATACACCGCCTGTCACACAGGAACTGTAGAAATATTGTTGCCTGTCTGCTCTGGCTTTTTTTGTGGGGAAACACACTAGAGGAGTACAACATAAGACTTCCAGCTGTTTTTCACTCACACCTATTTAGGATGTTTTGAGTTATTGTGGAAGAAGTGAGATACCTTTATAGAGGCTTATTTGTGACAAGTGCAATTTACCATCCCTTTGTATTTATATATATATATATATATATATATATATATATAATATATATAATATACTGTATATATACATAATATATATATATATTATATATAATATATATATACAGGTGGCCCTCGGTTTACAAAGGTTCAATTTGCACCGTTTCAGAATAACAACCTTTTTTTTCAGTCATGTGACTGCTATTGAAAAGCATTGAGAAGCAGTGTATTGATTAAAATAGCCAGTAGGTGGAGCTGTCCGCTTGTGTTGCAGCAAAGATATGCAAGCCAAACAGCTTGCAAAGGAACAAGATCTTCCTGTCTATAAATTAGTCCAGTTTGGAATGCATAGAAAGAACTGTTTGCAGAAAAATGCAAGTAAAGTCTGTGTTGTGTGATTATTTTATTAGGTTTATAATGCTGTTTAGCAACTGTTTTTGTTCATTTAACTTAGTTTAATTATATATTCTGTGTTGTGTGATTATTTTATTAGGTTTATAATGCTGTTTAGCATTTAAAGTCTTCATTTCAAAGCTTTAAAAAAATAATGTATTAGGTGTTACTTATGCCAATTTTGAGAGGGTCTGGAACCTAACTCCCTCGCTTCCCATTGACTTACACTATTAACTGGGTTTCAGTTTACAACGGTTTCAAATTACAACCATTCCTTCTGGAACCTAACCCCGGCGTAAACTGAGGGCTACCTGTATATATAATATATATATTATACATATATATATAGAAATATATAATATATATATATATATATTATATAATATATATATATATTATATATATAATATATATTATATATATATAATATATATATATATATAGGCTTACCATAATTTTTAGAGGTCAAACTGGGACCATCTGGCGCGGTGCCAGTGGGGGCCAAGGGGGCATGGTGATTATCGACCGGAACTAATTTTCCAGAGAGGGTTGCTATACAGAGACAGATATGGTAAATAGCCCTATAATTAGTAATTAATCTTTGTGATTACTGCCTATTATAAAGGGCAGCTTTTGCTAAGCAGTTCCCCAGAATGTGTTCTATCTGCAGATGCTCATTATTACACACATTGTACCATATAAAATGACAGATGGAAATGTCTCCATTACAGAGCAGCACCCGATGCACCTATTACAGAGGTAATGCATAACTTGCAACAGTCGCTTACCTAGTACACAGACTCCGCACACGTGTGAACACTTAAGCCCGTGACACACTGCAAGCGATGCGGCGCGAGGCAAAGCAGCTGCTTCGCCCCGCGTCGCATCGCTTCTGAAGTTCAAATATTTCATCTCTGAGCGCTTAGCTATGCGACCTGACGCAGCAGAGTGCTCAGAGATGAAAAGGCAAGACACAATGAGACAATGAGCGCGCACAGCTGCATCTACACGCTGCGCGTCGCTCTGCTTGCAGTGTGTCACAGCCTTTAACCTGGAAGTGATCTGCTAAGGCAAAGGTCATATAACAAGATGGCGGCGCTCTGTCACTGTTTCTATGGAAACGACTAAGCATACAGTGGAAATGTTCTCTAAAGTTCACATAGCTTTATTGTAAACATAACACACCCGTGCACTGTACACACAGGATAAATAACGTTACATATATAGCTATTTACACATGGTCTGCTACTGAGCGAATGTAGCTGCTGCTATAGCAATGCCTGCTCAGTAACCAGCAGTAGCCCTTGGCTTGCAGCCTGATGCTCATTATGTGACCACAAAGCCATGTGTGTCAGGAAAATACCCTGCCCTAGTCATTGGCACTGCTGGGGTTAATGTGTCACCCGGGGCGGACAGTTAGCATCTTGCTACTATGGCAACTGCATGTCCCATAATGCTGTGTACATCACTCACTTCTGCGCTATTCAGCGTGCGCTACTTAGCTTCACAGTGCCACTGACTATAAACAAAGTTTGTCAGGCAGTCAGTAAGGCACATGGACAGAATGAACCCAAAACTGTGAGTTTTTTAAAATGTATTTTACCGGACAGCAAACACAAATACCGGGCACCTGGCAAACTGGGACAAAATGAACAATCGGGTGGGACACTGGGACAGTGCCTCCAAACAGGGACAATCCCAGTCAAACTGGGACTTCTGGTAAGCCTATATATATATATAATATAAAAACTGATTTCATAATAAATTTGATGCCGCGAGAAGCCACACACCAAAACCACGCCCTGAGACGCACCCCCTCCACACCCACTTAAAAAGTGTCCAGGAATTTTCTGGGCAAAAGGTGGCAACCCTAAGCACAGCAGTCCCATCCGCCCCCTCCAGCAATGGGCTCCCCACCACCGGCCTACCTCCTAACCCTCCCATGCCACTACTCTGCTTCCCTCTCTGTTTCGGTACCTCTGCAAGACTATTTCTGCACTGCCCCACTCGTGGGTCATGCTGTAATAGCGCAATCTAATTTTATTGATATTGCGGCAGCGAGAGGCCCAGGACACCAGTCTCTACTGCGCATCGGTACTGGTCCTTAAGGGGTTAAGGCCAGGTATGTTTGTCTCGCAGTCTCCACTGTGCATGACTGCATCTGACAAACATACCGGACCTTATAGGATATATACTGTACATACACACCACCAGCAAAAAGATAACTACTCACTGAAGGCTCAGGTGATTAAGGTATGTACATTTTTTTTTAAAAACATAAGGCTATTGCACATTTAATAGACCGTAGTATAGTGTGAACGAAACTTTTAATGTGTGACCTGCTTGATTGCAGTGGTCTGGAACTGAACCAGCAATACCTCCGATGTATGCCTGTAGAACGGATTCCAGTTTGGGCTGGAATGTCCCTTTAAATGGTGTCACACAGTGGGATTTGACAACTCTGCATGCTAAAAAACTAGTAATAATAAGTATGTTAACGCCTGGGGAAACTTAGCTGCCAGAGAACGGCGTCAATAAGGCTTTCTCAGAACCAGTTTCCTATAATTAATACGTAACACAGTTCCACAGTATATATGAAATAGTTATCAGTATATACGAAATATCAGCATCAGTGTCATCCCCTTTTCCGCAAATTCTATTGCAAGTTTCGGACTGCTCGAGGCATATGTTGCCTAGTAACCTCTCCGCCCTAAGACCACGCCCACATACCTCGTCTCTACATGTAATAAACGTAGCCTCTGCTAGTGGGCGTGACCTCAAGGTGAAAAAAAAAACCTGCCAGGCCAGGAATTGGTTGCGAAAAGAAGTCTGCCTAGGCTCACTCCATGCGGCTAACCAATGGATGGCCGCGCCGATTCTGTGACGTATAGAGCTGTCAGAGGCTTTCGCCAATCACAAGAAAGAAAAGATATCGCTCGGTATTTGCGTGACGGCTGATAGTTCTCTGTCCTGGTGCTGAAGTGGAAATAGTGAAGGTATAAAGCTAGAGATCTATATACAAGCAAGCTGAGACCGTCATACACAGGGAGAGGTGAGCATATGCTATTTAAGTGCAAGTAAAGTAGTATAGATATATACATTTCCTATGGATTTACCTGTAATAATACTATTTATTTATTTTCGTGTGCATATTTTATCTGATATACATGTTTATAGCATAAATTGATAGGTATAAAATATTTTATGTAACTTCTTTATATACAAAGTATTATATACATTTATTTGGATATATAATATGATGCAGATGTGAAAAAATGAAATTACACAGAAAACATGTATCATGTAAGTGAATATATGTTTATTTTAAGTAATTTCATGTTTGTACGAATATGCTTATTGGTAAAGCTACTATCAAATTAGGACTATAAATATAAGCAGTGATTAAGCTATAAAATGTATGGGGGTCTTTTTCAATCTGTGTGGCTTTTTACAGGGTTTTCAGTACCATTCCAATCTATCAGAAAACTTGTCACAGAGTTCCACACAGATCTCACACCAACAGTATTTCCACAGGTTTTCCATGTGGATTTTGGATGTATCTTGATGTCATGAAAACAAATTTTGTTTGGTTTCTTATTTTAATTTTGGAGTTTTTGCATATGTTTCTTACACATTTTAATAAGTCATCATTTCCTGGAGTAATAAAAAGTCAAAATCAAATCAAACTTTTAAACCTTTTCATTTATATATCTAAATTGTGATAATCAGAATGTTAATTTATCATCGGAAATCAAATATTTGGACATTAAAAAATATTAATCTTAAAATTATTCAAACATGATATTAAATTACATAATGAGCATTATTTAATATTATCAGTTAAAGGGACAATAATATATTTCTTTGCACGGACAGCAGTAATACAATAAGGTTGCTGGCCATTAATGGCTGAAAAGTAATTTTTTAATCTGTGTTAAAGGGACACTCAGGTCAAATTACATTTTCATGATTCAGATACAGCATGTAATTTTAAACAACTTTTCAATTTACTTCCATTAAAAACATTTTTTACACTTTTTGAGTCACTAGCTCCTACTGAGCATGTGCAAGAATTCACAGGCTATACGAATATGCATTTGTGATTGGCTGATTGCTATCACATGGTACAGGGGGAGTGGAAATATACATAACTTTGAAATTTGTTAGAAAAAAATCTACTACTTATTTGAAATTCAGAGTAAATTCTATTGTATTGTCTTGTTATCTTGCATTTGTTGATTATGCAAATCTACTGTATTTACTGGTCCTTTAAGCACCCTCTCTGGTTCTAGTTTATAAGTGCTGCTACCAACCTGGAGTCCTTTTTTTTTTCTTTTTGTGAAAAGAGCAGGATGCCAGTACAGCCAGTCATTTGCCCTACTGCTCCTCCATAGTCTCTTATTATAGCAGTCCCTAGAAATAAAACTTGCTAAACAGGGATGAAACGTGTTTTAGTAATCCTGAGTCAGGATTAGTTGTCTATAAACTTTACTCACATTATGACATGAGGAATAGTCTTAAATGATTACCCATTTTAAAGGTATCAATCTGTTTTTAGGTAAACATCACATTTTCTTTTTTAATTAATAATGTCGCTTGTGTGTGCAGAATATGGAGTAAGAGTTACAAAATTGGAAAATAAGACTTAGAAGTTTTTAGAAATATGATTTGGAATGTTCATTGTTTTGAAAAGCAAGCAATATAACCAAGTTTTTCTCTTCTTACAGGTTATCGTGAACTTTTCTCTTGAGTCTCCACCCTTCATTTGTTAAACCATTATGGCTTCAAATGACAGTGTTCTCAACTCTGCTTACCTTGCTGTTGAATACATAGACTCTCTCTTACCTGCCAATCCTCTGCAGCAACCATTTAAATATGCCTGGACGTACATGCTAGACAACTACACCAAGTTTCAGATAGCAACATGGGGGTCCCTTCTCGTCCATGAGCTCATCTACTTCCTGTTTTGTCTCCCAGGCTTTTTATTCCAGTTCCTTCCTTTTATGCAAAGATTTAAAATCCAGAAGGTGTGTCTTGCTTTTCAATTTATGTAATGAAGATGTATTTCTTGTCTCTTTTTTTTTTTAGTGCTGTGCATTTCTGCTTACAAAGTGCTTATGTAATATTTGTAGTAGCTGCATTTTGTGTACCACATATTTCTAAAATGTTTATGTTATGAAAGGCAAAAAGGCTATTAACTAAGTTTAAATACGACAATAGTAGAAAACACCAGTTATAATTTGTTAGTAAACCATGATATACCTTCTAACACCACACTTCCATATAAGTACACACTTAATAATGTAACTAGTTTAACCATAGTAGCAGATATAACACACTTATACCTTCCAGTTAGTTGCCCTAGTCAGCTTGCCTTTTTCCTTCAGGTGTGGGACAATGAAAGAGAAGTCCCCTAAAACTAAATTATATAATACTTCTTTTTCTTATTTAATGGGGCATTTTAGTTTAAACGTAGAAAGGGACTATTTTGTTAGCTTATTTAATAATTAAAGGGACAGTTCAACCAAAATGTTTCTCCCCTTTAAATTATTTCCAATGATTCATTTTACCTGCTGTAATATTTTAAATTGTTTACAAGTAGCTCCTTTACCCCTATTTTGGCATTTAAAATAGCTCATTTAGCCTGTGGTATCCCGACCTATACTGAAAGTTTCTATACTGTAGTATTTCTATTGAATAGCCTAAATCAACACAGCCAACAGAAGAGATTACACTCTCATTGTGGGGGCAGGGTAGTTAAGTAATAAAATTATATTTTTCCATTGCTCTCTCTAAGTATTGAGCTTTGGTTTTCTAGACAAATGATTCAAGTCTGTGTACATAAAAGTGATAACATAATGAGATCTGATATTACCTGAAGCTCAACCCATTGTAATAGGCTGTGGTTTAAAAGCACAAAACCAGCTAATTCATATACACAAATTCACTGAAAAATGCAATTTCTCAAATATTTTATACTCTGCAGTTGGTATAAAAAGTCATTGAAAATACATTTGTATAAAAACAATTATAAAAAAACAATTTACAGTGTACTGTCCCTTTAAGCAAATTCCAGCAAAAGAATTATACACATAGCTTAAGTTGTATAATGTATTTCCATTCCTGAGCACACAGAGAGTGAGCCAATCAGGAGCTGCTAGCTATGCATCCACCAATCACTGGCCAAGTTGGCATCTGTGTTTGACTTAAACTATGTGCTTAACCCATTTGTAAGGGTTAAGAAAATCAATTTATTTAGGTTTTTTTTTACACTTACAAAATTAAAAAATTATTTAAATTTTAACTGGGGCAAAAATGAATTTAGCGGTTGGTTTATATTTTTGATTTATTGATCTACATTATGTAGTGCATTACTTAATGTGTACTATATGCAAATACTCATGTGCTTTTTTTTTCCTTTTAGGATAAACCAGAGACATGGGAAAGCCAATGGAGATGTTTCAAAATGTTACTTTTTAATCATTTTTTCATTCAACTTCCTTTGATTTGTGGCACCTACTATTTTACAGAATATTTTAACATTCCTTATGATTGGAATACCATGCCACGATGGTAAGTTTATTAGTCTATATGAATTTAACAAAGACTGGAATTATATATGTTTTAATTTTTAAAATGTATTTTTAAATAGTCAAGAAAGCTTAATCAGCATACAAAGTTTTACATAGTCACACACACAGTATATTTCATTGAAGTTCAACGTTGTGCATATGCAGAGGTTTAACACATATGTAGTAACTGATATTCGTGTAATAGTAAAATGCAGAGTATTTTACTATTACAGTAGGATTAACCTTTAAGTGATGTGTAGTATTTTATTAATATTATTGTGGTAATTAGTAACTATTTGTTCCTTTTTTAATTCCCCAATTTCTTATAATCTGTTGATTTAAACTGTTTCTTTTAAGGCCTACATATAAGATCTGTATATTTGCTCATTACTTAACATAAAAATTAAATTTGTATTCTTTCTGAAGTGAAGTAATAAATTATTTTCTGTTTTAGGTCTATGCTCCTTGCACAGTGTTTTGGGTGTGCTGTTATTGAAGATACCTGGCATTATTTCCTCCATCGTATTCTGCACCATAAGAGGATATATAAATATATCCATAAAGTGCATCATGAGTTCACAGTAGGTGTCAAGAAGTGTTTACAATAAACATAATATATATATATATACACAGTATATATATTTGCTGTAATGGGACAATTTTATTGTGTATACAGAGCTTTGCCCATAATTTGCTTAATTATTTTGTGTATGCTATATTTATACAAAATTACTTTACTGTCCCTCCAGGTTAATATAGAAAGCAATTGTAGTTAGTGAGATCTGAGTCTTATTTTTAAGGTGGGCATGAATGGAGAGAATACTAGTCATTCTGGACACTTGCGGCTATTTGACAGAATGGTCTGTAAAATTCCATAGATGTTGGATTGCAGGATGTGGTAATGCAAGCCGGGGATAGACAGTGAATCGAGAGAGGTGATATATCTTGAAGGGAGAGAATTATCGCTACCCGCTGTTTGGAAATATGAACAGACATATGAACAAGGATATTTTTTCAGTGACTTTATGTATAAGAGTAGCTAAGATAAGAAGGCATAATGAAGTAGCAGTTCTATATTCTTTGTATATTTCATTAGAGAAGTCACATAAATATAAAATAGCTTATTTGATCTGAAGATGAGGGAATGCAGATTTATATATTATATTAGCGGTGCGGAATGTGTTGGCGCTCTACAAATAACCGATAATAATAATACAAGAGTTATTTTACAGAAAGGGTAATTGCTAAAAGGTAACTTTAAATGTTACCAATCTCCTAGTTTCTCTGCATTCCATTATAGAGACAATGAACAATTTTTCAAATATGCATACTATATTATAATAATAATAGTTTATCAGTAACTAATCACTGATTTTCAAAAGGTCTACATACTAAGTAAATGTTTTGAAAGAAAACTGCACAATGTGCTATCAATTAGTAATAAACCACTTGAAAACTCTGGTGGGTATATTTAGCTATTCTTTTTAAATGGGACTAATTAAAGGCTAGCTGTAAATGAGTTTGAGCACTGATCTAAGGAACAGGTTAGGTATTTTGCAGGACGCATACATTACAGAATTTGAGCTCCAGCCTCTCTATGGAGTATGGAAAAGCACATTTTCAGGTGCAGTTATGGCACACTCGCCTGTAACAAAGTAAAAGTAATAACGCTTGCATAACTTAAAAAATATGTGAGCGCATCAGTTTCTAATTTGAAGCTTACGAGATATTTATTGAAATAAGTTGAAACTTTTTTTTTTTTTGCGTATTGCAGAAAACCAGCTTGCAAAACAGCCTCTTATCCTTTTAGCATAAAGTAAACGCACGTAATCATAATGTATATAAATAAGATGACCAGTTATTTGTAATGTAGATTATTAACACAAGAGAAAATAGTTATATTCTAAAAATTATGTTTTTAAACCTGTTGAATATTTGGATAACATTGCATGTTGATGCTATTGCACAGGTTCTAATTATAGTTTGTTTTTGTTTTTTTAAGTCTCCTTTTGGGATGCAAGCGGAATATGCACATCCTTTGGAAACACTAATTCTGGGCGCTGGATTTTTCATTGGAATTATGGTGTTCTGCAATCATGTCATTCTGTTGTGGGCATGGGTGATGTTCAGATTGCTGGAAACAATAGATGTGCACAGGTAAGCTGCAAAGAGCGTGTGCGTGTATTTAAGTGTCTGTGGCACCAGTAAGTGTACCTATCTTTAACATTTCTATAAACATTGTTGCAAACACTGCTGCCAGATGTCTGAAAGCATGAGCATGCTTTTGAGATCACCTAGGATTACTCTTTAACGAAGAATAGCAAGAGAACTAAGCATTATAATAGAAGTATATTGGAAAGTTGTTTACAATGTTCATCTTTCTATTGCAAATGCAGTACTTGTCTGTAGCACATTTGAAGTTTAATATAGTTCTAGATTTGTTTTAAAGGGATATAAAATCTAATATGTTTATTTCATGATTAAAATAGAGCATTTTCAATGACTGCAGTTTACTTCTACTGTCTAATTTGCTTCCATCTCTTGGTACCCTTTGTTGAAAGCATGCCTAGGTAGGCTCGGTAACAGCAATGCACTACTTGGAGCTTCTTGCTTGTTGATGGCTGCACATATATGCTTTTTGTCATTGGCTCAACTGATGTGCTCAGCTATCTCCCAGTAGTGCATTGCTGTTCCTTCAACAAAGAATTCCAAGAGAATGAAGCAAATTTGAAAATGGAAGCAATTTGGAAATTTGTTTAAAATTGTATGTTCTATTTAAATCCTTAAAGAAAATGTGGTAATTGTTTTCATATCCCTTTTTAAAAAGTAATTGCTAATTTTTTTTTTCTTTAAATAAAATTTAAGCACAGTAAAGTAAATTTAGAAATGTTTGGCAACAATGCCAGGTTCAAATGTAGTTGACATGGTATAATGCAAAAATAATTTACATACAGTAATTTTTTTTTTTTTGTTTCACCACCTCTTTTTAGCGGCTATGACATTCCTCTGAATCCCTTACACCTGGTGCCCTTTTATGCTGGGGCACGCTTTCACGATTTTCACCACATGAATTTTGTTGGAAACTACGCTTCAACATTTACATGGTGGGATAAACTCTTAGGCACCGACTCTCAGTTCAACACCTACAGGGACAAAGTCAAGACACAGGAACAAAAGAAGACAAAATAATTTCTTGTCTGGATCATGCAAAATCTCTAACAAATCCTGACTGCTATCACAGATGGAGTTAAACCCTTTAAAAATAAACTCAAAAACAAAACAATGACCTGTCTGTGGAAAAAGTAATTGTGGAAATGATCCACAAATCCTGTAATGGCGTAATGCTCCAAAACACTGCATTTGGCCTCACAGTCGGAATGTGTACTTGGGGCAGAGGCGAACGTCAGTATACACAACTACAGCAAAATATGTTTTCCAAAATGCCAGTTATCAGATGGCATAAAGATGTCAAGGAACAAGTATGGTTCCTTATTTTCATACTTTTGGTGAAGGCCTTGTTTATTAAACTGTAATAGTCATGTAATGTTAGATGGTTTGTTTTATTTTTTATACATAATGCATATTTTTAATTATTTAACATTTGTAATTGATTTGTTTTTCGAATTTCTATGTATTAAATTGATATGAAACCACATTTTTTTTCCTTTCATGATTCAGATAGAGCATGTAATTTTAAACAATTTTCTAATTTACTTCTATTATCAAATTTTCTTCATTTTCTTGGTATCTTTTGTTAAAGGTCAGGGACATATGCTTAGGAGCCGGCCCAATTCTGGAGCACTATATGGCAGCAGTTTTTCAAGAATGTAATCCATTTGCAAAAGCACTAGATGCCTACCTAGGTATCTATTTAACACAGAATTTTAATGGGAACAAAGCAAATTTGATAATAGAAGTAAATTAGACACTATTTTTTTTAAAATGATATCCTCTGTCTGAATCATAAAAGAACATATTTGGGTTTCATATCCCTTTAAATGTGGCAATCAAAAATCATATGTACTTGGCATATTTACAGTTAGTTAGGGTTTTGCCTTTGCACTTTCAAATGAAACCTTTTGTGTTTGATTTTTTTATTTTTTTTTAAGCTCACATACTGAAACAATTAGTGATAAATGTCCCATTGAAACAAGCATTTTTTTTTCAGCTGCTCAATTATCTAATGTACATACACAAATATTTTAACAGAGTTAAAATATGAATCTTGGTACAAATTATTAAACATGCCCATTTCTTCCTCAGAGTTCTTTTATGCTAAAATAAACATGATGCTATTCACTATCTGTCTCATGAGTTATTTACTTTTTGTAATTGTTTTACAGTTACTGTGGCATATGAACAAGTTCATGAGAAGGTTTGAAACACTTTGGGTTTGATCACAATCCTTTAGAGAAGTGTATCTAATAATTTATCTATAAAAATCCCCATAGTCATAAATGGTGCTTTTTAGTACAAAACCATTTGATGTTCTTCTAAATGATTGTGATTAACCCCCTTTTTTTGTTGATCTTGTGTATGTTAATTGGTTAAGGAGATATCAAATTAATTTAACTTGTTTTCAATGGACACTGTCTGATAAATTAGCATATTAAAAGGGACAAACTCAATAGTGAACTCCTCTAAAAGGTTTAATCATGTGTATAAAAGAACAAAAAAACTCTGGAAACACAAGTTTTATTGTGAATTCAAACATACATTTAAAAAATAGAGCCACTTTTAGAACATACAATTTCAAGGAAATGAGTACCCTTGTGGGATAAAAATAAAGTCTTTCTTTTGACTAAGTGATAGTGTCCAACTCTTAAGCTTGACATGAGGGGGTTCCCCTCTAGAGGTCCGTGGGACTTTGAACTGCCCTTATGAACATGAAGAATGAGTCGCTTGGGTACTAATGCAGTAGTCTCTATTAAGCGAAGCTTGACTTTTCAACATATTTTTTAACAAACAAGCATATAAAACAAAATGTTCAAGTTTAAACATCATGCATACACCAGAAGAAGGAGAGAAAAATAGTGTGCTTATGGGCAAATCAAGAAGTAGTCTGTAGAGAGTGGAAGAAGAGGGGGAGGGATAATAGGGTAGAAGAGAGGAGGGGGGAAAAAATAATAATAATAATAATAATTGACCGCTATTATATGGGTATTACATCTATTTTGTAAGAATCGCTGGCTATGTGACTTGTGCAGGAGTGGGATTCCAAACAGCATCATGTCGTGCTGATCTAATTGGTTGCTTTTGTAGTAATGTAGCCTTTCCAAAACAAGAAGCTCGTCCACGGCTGAGCGCCATTCAGCAAGAGTGGGCTCCTCCCCCGATTTCCAGTGTCTTGGTATGAACCTTTTTGCTCCTGTGAGCATAATCAGGAGAAGGGCCCGCTCATGCCTGTTCAGATTGTCGGGGAAGCATAGAAATAGTATTGTCTCGGGTATGACTGGAATGTGTGTGTTGATCTTGTTAGCCATTTCCCTTATGACAGTCACCCAGTAATTTGGGGCATGCCCACCATATGTGGATGAGCGTACCCATCTCTCCGCATCCCCTCCAGCATAAGGCAGAGGCTGCTGGGATGTGGGTGTGTAGTACCATCTGGTTAAAAACTTAAGTTGTATTTCCTGGACAGTGGCCGATACCGAAGATCGCTTAATCAGTTTAAATGACTTAAGCCAATCTTCTTCCTCAATTGTGTTGTTGAGGTCCCTGTTCCAAATTCTAGTGTATGTCGGTAATTGTGTTTCTGGGGGGTGAGTAGCAATTTATATATCTTTGAGATCAATCTTTTTGGTGGAGTGATCCCGGTACAGAGTTTCGAAAGGAGTGAGGTCTCTAAGGAATTCAATTTTGTTTTTATGGTGCATTAAAAAAATGTGATAATTGATGATACCTTAGCCAAGACGAAAATATGTTTCCATGTATTTCTAACATCTCTTGTTGTGTACGTAGTCTGCCGTCTACTAGTGCAAAGTGTAGTGTGCCCTGTCTCAAGCTATGAGGAGAACACATGCGCTTACTTAAATCACAGTAGGGTAGCTCAGGATTCTCGAGGATTGGCGTCAGTGGTGAAGGGGTAGTGGAAATATGTGTGCTGGTGGATATTAGTCTGTCCCATTCAAGGAGTATTGCTGTCATTAAATGATATTTATGAAGCAATTTGGGACGCTTTGTTGCTGGGATCCAGGCTAGTGTGGCGACATTATTTAGATGGAGAATTTGGCCATCTATTTTGACCCACTGTTTCTGAGCGGTGTTATGCGCCCACTCTGTAAGCTTCTGCAACAATATGGCCCTTCTGTATAATGTCAAGTCGGGAAACCCCAATCCTCCCTTGTCTCTAGGAAGGTATAGTATCCTTTTAGGTATTCTTGGTTTAACACCTGTCCAGATGAACCGTTCTAGTGATTTTTGTAAATGGGGGAGATAGTCTGCTGGTAGGAGGATTGGCACGGTTTGCATTATATATAGGATTCGAGGCAAGATATTCATTTTGATTAGGCCAATCTTTCCCAGCCAAGATGACTGTTGGAAACATTTTTTTTATTATTATTCCTCCCACATGCTGTGCAATGATTCCTTGGTACTCACAGTCACTTTTTTTTATAGCTTTTCCTAATTTGCTACAGCAACAAAATTATTGGGTTTAAATGTTTTTTTTTTGGTTGTTTTTTTTTAATCTTTCTTTTCTTTGCAGCTATTTTTGCACTTCTTACACTTTAATGTATCCTTTAAGGCAGTTAAAGAATTAGTTGTAATGTGTCTGTTATTTGTCTTTTTAACAATCATTTATATTAACAGACACAATTTTTTTCCCCCAAAATATAATTGGTTTTACAAGTGAAAGGCATGAAAAATGTAGGTCAAAAAAGAAAGAAAAGTTTGTGCTAAGGACCCCTACAGCCAAGTACAGGAGGGTCCCCCAAACACAGAACCTCAAGTTGGATAACAGAACCGAAAAAAGAGAAGTACTGGCACTGATCAGCTAGGGGAAAGTCAATAGATAGGACATAATGTCTAAAAATGGAAATTAAATAATAAAGAATAACTGGTAAATCTGATATTAGATCTAGAATCACCAATCTATGTGTTGATTAGATAATAGTGGTGAAATGATGCAAAGTGTTTTTAAACACTGAAGACTATCTTGGTATAAGCAGAAAACAAGTGAAATGTACAAATCCTATAGGCTGTATAATTAAAACAAGTGTATATGCAGCGAATATGTTGCTTAACATTAAAGACTAGCTCATTGAAAGCAGAATTATGATAATGGTTAAGCAAAATAAATAATTTCAGAGAAAACTCTAATAATACAATAGGGGGTGGACGATCATGTATATGGTATATTCCCAAGGGCTATTTATTTAACAGGTGTAATCTCAATGACTATTTAATTCACAAGTCTAAAAATCCCAATGACTATTTCAAGTTACAATGACTATTTCAAGTTAAAAATAATTATTTATTTCACAGATAAAATAGAATGCACATAAACATAAAACACTCTGGACGTCCAGGAGTTAAAAATATTAATAATAAAAGGTATATTGGATAGTGTTCTAAATTCAGATATCAGTTTAAAAAAGGTTCAGTACCTTAGAACCGCTCTCTCTACGTCTAGAGAGAGGGGTAATGTAGAAATAAATCGGTCTACTTAAAATGGATCGGCTCTCATTAGAAGGGGCAAACGATGGCCCTGGAGGTTGGAAAGTCGCCTGCTTCAGTGGGCTGGTGAAATTGTATCCTCGGTTGTGGCGGCAGGTAGGGTCGTTGCTCTGGTTGTAGACGGTCCCCTTATCTTGTTGTGCTGGCGTGGTGCTCAGCGTGGTAGGTGCTCTGCTGTATTGCCAGATGAACCACTGGACTTCCGGGTATGACGAGTGAAACTGACGTCACGTAGGATGTATTCCTTTGTTAACGGATTGTGGATAATGATCTATGTTACACAGTGTGTAATTATCTGAATAGGTTGGCCTCTTGGCATCTGTGTTATGACAAGTCCTTGCCTAAGTGTACTTTCTAAGTACAATGTAGAAAGGTGGAAATTTTCTTCAAAGTTTGCCAAAATAATCTTGGCTTAGTAGTGCATAATAAAGTATGCAGCCTCAGGATGATTGTAACTCAATTCAACGCGTTTCACCCCACGCTGGGGGCTTTTTCAAGAATGAGTTGCATTTTAGACTGTGCCTATTTGAGGCAGTTTTCCAGAATCCTATTGCTTAATTGGGTGGTGGGTGGGATTCTAAGCACCCAGCAGGTATCAGTGCTATTAAGGTGGTATATACCATATTCTCAGATGGTCTGTTACCAATAGATAGTTCTTAGTTTGTATTTATCAGGGTTATATTATTTCTCTTGTAAGGTGTATCCAGTCCACGGATCATCCATTACTTGTGGGATATTCTCCTTCCCAACAGGAAGTTGCAAGAGGATCACCCACAGCAGAGCTGCTATATAGCTCCTCCCCTGACTGTCATACCCAGTCATTCTCTTGCAACTCTCAACAAGCATGGAGGTAGTAAGAGGAAAGTGGTGAAATGTAGCTGTTATCTTGCTTCAATCAAAAGTTTGTTATTTTTAAATGGTACCGGAGTTGTACTATTTTGTCCCAGGCAGAAAAATAGAAGAATCTGCCTGTGATTTCTATGATCTTAGCAGGTTGTAACTAAGATCCATTGCTGTTCTCACACATGACTGAAGAGAGAGGTAACTTCAGCGGGGGAATGGCATGCAGGTTATCCTGCTATGAGGTATGCAGTTAAGATTTTTTCTAGAAGATGTGAATGCTAGAAAATGCTGCTGATACCAAATATATGTAAGGTAAGCCCGAATACAGTGATTTAATAGCGACTGGTATCATGCTTACTTTCTGAGGTAATACTCTTTTATATTTACAATATAAAACGTTTGCTGGCATGTTTAAATGTTTTTATATATACTTTGGTGATAAAACTTTATTGGGGCCTAGTTTTTTCCACATTGCTGGCTTAAATTTGCCTAGAAACAGTTTCCTGAGGCTTTCCACTGTGTTACTATGAGTGGGAGGGGCCTAATTTAGCGTTTTTTTGCGCAGTAACTTTTACAGACTGAGACATCCAGCTTCCTCCAGGAGTCCCCTGAATGCTATAGGACATCTCTAAAGGGCTCTTAGGCTTTCCAAAATCGTTTGTTGGGGAAGATAGGCCCACAGCAAGGCTGTGGCAGTTTGGTGTGACTGTTAAAAAACGTCTATATCGTTTTTTTGATCCGTTTTTTTGAACTAAGGGGTTAATCATCCATTTGCAAGTGGGTGCAATGCTCTGTTAGCTTATTATACACACTGTAAAAATTTCGTTTGATTTACTGCCTTTTTTCACTGTTTTTCAAATTCTGACAAAATTTGTTTCTCTTAAAGGCACAATACCTTTTCTTATATTTGCTTGTTAACTTGATTTAAAGTGTTTTCCAAGCTTGCTAGTCTCATTGCTAGTCTGTACAAACATGTCTGACATAGAGGAAACTCCTTGTTCATATGTTTAAAAGCCATTGTGGAACCCCCTCTTAGAATGTGTACCAAATGTACTGATTTCACTTTAAGCAATAAAGATCATATTCTGTCTTTAAAAAATTTATCACCAGAGGAATCTGACGAGGGGGAAGTTATGCCGACTAACTCTTCCCAAGTGTCAGATCCTTTGACTCCCGCTCAAGGGACTCACGCTCAAATGGCGCCAAGTACATCTAGGGCGCCCATAGCGTTTACTTTACAAGACATGGCGGCAGTCATGGATAATACACTGTCAGCGGTATTAGCCAGACTACCTGAATTTAGAGGAAAGCGAGATAGCTCTGGAGTTAGATGAAATTTAAGAGCTACGCTTTAAGAGCTATGTCTGATACTGCCTCACAATATGCAGAAGCTGAAGAAGGAGAGCTTCTTTCTGTGGGTGATGTTTCTGACTCAGGGAAGATGATGCAACCTGATTCTGATATCTCTACATTTAAATTTAAGCTTGAACACCTCCGCGTGTTACTCAGGGAGGTTTTAGCTGCTCTGAATGACTGTGATACAACTGCAGTGCCAGAGAAATTGTGTAGACTGGATAAATACTATGCAGTGCCGGTGTGCACTGATGTTTTTCCAATACCTAAAAGGTTTACAGAAATTATTACTAAGGAATGGGATAGACCAGGTGTGCCGTTCTCTCCCCCTCCTATTTTTAGAAAAATGTTTCCAATAGACGCCACCACACGGGACTTATGGCAGACAGTTCCTAAGGTGGAGGGAGCAGTTTCTACTCTAGCAAAGCGTACTACTATCCCTGTCGAGGACAGTTGTGCTTTTATAGATCCAATGGATAAAAAGTTAGAGGGTTACCTTACGAAAATGTTTATTCAACAAGGTTTTATCCTACAGCCCCTTGCATGCATTGCTCCTGTCACTGCGGCATTCTGGTCTGAATCTCTGGAAGAGGCTTTACAGGTAGCGACTCCATTGGATGACATACTTGACAAGCTTAGAGCACTTAAGCTAGCCAATTATTTTGTTTCTGATGCCATTGTTCATTTGACTAAACTAACGTCTAAGAATTCTGGTTTTGCTATCCAGGCACGCAGAGCGCTATGGCTTAAATCATGGTCAGCTGACGTTACTTCAAAGTCTAAGTTGCTTAACATTCCCTTCAAGGGGCAGACCCTATTCGGGCCTGGTTTGAAGGAGATTATTGCTGATATCACTGGAGGAAAAGGTCATGCCCTTCCTCAGGATAGGTCCAAATCAAGGGCCAAACAGTCTAATTTTCGTGCCTTTTGAAACTTCAAGGCAAGTGCGGCATCAACTTCCTCTAATGCAAAACAAGAGGGAACTTTTGCTCAGTCCAAGACGGTCTGGAGACCTAACCAGACCTGGAACAAGGGTAAGCAGGCCAAAAAGCCTGCTGCTGCCTCTAAGACAGCATGAAGGAACAGCCCCCTATCCAGTAACGGATGTAGTAGGGGGCAGACTTTCGCTCTTCGCCCAGGCGTGGGCAAGAGATGTCCAGGATCCCTGGGCGTTGGAAATTATATCCCAGGGATATCTACTGGACTTCAAAGCTTCCCCCCCAAAAGGGAGATTTCACCTTTCTCAATTATCTGCAAACCAGATAAAGAGAGAGGCATTCTTACACTGTGTACAAGACCTCCTAGTTATGGGAGTGATCCATCCAGTTCCAAAGGAGGAACAGGGACAGGGATTTTACTCAAATCTGTTTGTGGTTCCCAAAAAAGAGGGAACCTTCAGAACAATTTAAAAATCTAAAGATCTTAAACAAATTCCTCAGAGTTCCATCATTCAAGATGGAGACTATTCGTACCATCCTACCTAAGATCCAGGAGGGTCAATACATGACTACAGTGGATTTAAAGGATGCTTATCTTCACATTCCGATCATCATCGGTTTCTCAGGTTTGCCTTCCTAGACAGGCATTACCAGCTACAAACCATTACAAAACCTACAAACCAGGCATTACCAGTTTGTAGCTCTTCCCTTTGGGTTAGCTACAGCCCCAAGAATTTTTACGAAGGTTCTGCGGTCGCTTCTGGCGGTCCTAAGGCCGCGGGGCATAGCAATGGCCCCTTATTTAGACGACATCCTGATTCAGGTGTCAAACTTCCAAGTTGCCAAGTCTCATACGTACATAGTGTTGGCATTTCTGAGGTCGCATGGGTGGAAGGTGAACGAGGAAAAGAGTTCTCTATCCCCCCTCACAAGAGTTTCCTTCCTAGGGACTCTGATAGATTCTGTAGAAATTAAAATTTACCTGACGGAGTCCAGGTTATCAAAACTTCTAAATTCCTGCCGTGTTCTTTATTCCATTCCTCGCCCTTCGTGGCTCAGTGCATGGAAGTAATCGGCTTAATGGTAGCGGCAATGGACATAGTGCCGTTTGCACGCCTACATCTCAGACCGCTGCAACTCTGCATGCTCAGTCAGTGGAATGGGGATTACACAGATTTGTCCCCTCTACTAAATCTGGATCAAGAGACCAGGGATTCTCTTCTCTGGTGGCTATCTCGGGTCCATCTGTCCAAAGGTATGACCTTTCGCAGGCCAGATTGGACAATTGTAACGACAGATGCCAGCCTTCTAGGTTGGGGTGCAGTCTGGAACTCCCTGAAGGCTCAGGGATCGTGGACTCAGGAGGAGTCCCTCCTTCCAATAAACATTCTGGAACTAAGAGTGATATTCAATGCTCTTCTGGCTTGGCCTCAGCTAACGACAATGAGGTTCATCAGATTTCAGTCAGACAACATCACAACTGTGGCTTACATCAACCATCAAGGGGGAACAAGGAGTTCCCTAGCGATGTTAGAAGTCTCAAAGATAATTTGCTGGGCAGAGATTCACTCTTGCCACCTATCAGCTATCCATATCCCACGTGTAGAGAACTGGGAGGCGGATTTTCTAAGTCAACAGACTTTTCATCCGGGGGAGTGGGAACTCCATCCGGAGGTGTTTGCACAATTGGTTCATCGTTGGGGCAAACCAGAACTGGATCTCACTGCGTCTCGCCAGAACGCCAAGCTTCCTTGTTATGGATCCAGGTCCAGGGACCCCAAGGCAACGCTGATAGATGCTCTAGCAGCGCCTTGGTCCTTCAACCTGGCTTATGTGTTTCCACCGTTTCCTCTGCTCCCTCGTCTGATTGCCAAAATCAAGCAGGAGAGAGCATCAGTGATCTTGATAGCGCCTGCGTGGCCACACAGGACTTGGTATGCAGATCTGGTGGACATGTCATCCTTTCCACCATGGACTCTGCCGCTGAGACAGGACCTTCTACTTCAAGGTCCTTTCAACCATCCAAATCTAATTTCTCTGAGGCTGACTGCATGGAGATTGAACACTTGATTTTATCAAAGCGTGGTTTCTCTGCGTCAGTCATTGATACCTTAATTCAGGCACGAAAGCCTGTCACCAGGAAAATCTATCATAAGATGTGGCATAAATATCTTTGTTGGTGTGAATCCAAGGTCTACTCATGGAGTAAGGTCAGGATTCCCAGGATATTATCTTTTCTCCAAGAAGGATTGGAGAAAGGATTGTCAGCTAGTTCCTTAAAGGGACAGATTTCTGCACTATCTATTCTTTTGCACAACCGTCTGGCGGATGTCCTAGACGTTCAGGCATTTTGTCAGGCTTTAGTTAGAATCAAGCCTGTGTTTAAACCTGTTGCTCCACCTTGGAGCTTAAATTTGGTTCTTAAAGTTCTTCAGGGGGTTCCGTTTGAACCTCTTCATTCCATAGATATCAAACTTTTATCTTGGAAAGTTCTTTTTTTGGTAGCTATTTCCTCGGCTCGTAGAGTTTCCGAGTTATCTGCCTTACAATGTGATTCTCCTTATCTGATCTTCCATGCAGATAAGGTAGTTTTGCGTACCAAACCTGGGTTTTTACCTAAGGTGGTATCTAATAAGAATATCAATCAAGAGATTGTTGTTCCGTCTTTGTGTCCTAATCCTTCTTCAAAGAAGGAACGTCTATTACACAATCTGGACGTGGTTCGTGCTTTAAAGTTTTACTTACAAGCTACTAAAGATTTTCGTCAAACATCTGCTTTGTTTGTTGTCTACTCTGGACAGAGGAGAGGTCAAAAGGCTTCGGCAACCTCTCTTTCTTTTTGACTAAGAAGCATAATCCGCTTAGCCTATGAGACTGCTGGCCTGCAGCCTCCAGAAAGGATTACAACTCATTCTACTAGAGCTGTGGCTTCCACATGGGCCTTTAAAAATGAGGCTTCTGTTGAACAGATTTGCAAGGCGGCGACTTCGTCTTCGCTTCATACTTTTTCAAAATTCTACAAATTTGATACTTTTTTTTTTTTTTTTTTTTTTTAAATTTTATAAGTTTTTTATTGATATTCAACAAGATGTACATATATACAAATCAGTTACCTTGTGCGCCACGCAGGGCCACCAGTAGGTCAGTAACCTCTAATCTAAACAAATTAAGCTTCTTTATCATTATAATTCTTTAATGTTATACAAGTTGAAGAAACAAAAAAAAAAAAAAAAAAAAAAAAAAAAAGGGTGTTCTCTCTCTCCCCTCCCCTCCACGCCCTCCTACCCATATATTACTCTGGGTCGATCTATGTCCTGTCCTCATTATCGCTTATCCAGGTACCTGGAAGATGTCCCGCTAGAACTTGAAGTTGAAGATAAGTCGAGTTTTTAAATGGCCTAACTAAGGTCTTCTGTGTCTCCTCTGGAAAGGAGGTAATAAAAGTTTTCCACTCTTTAAAAAAACCTGGCTAGCTGGGTATCAGTTGGATTCTGTAAACTATGCTGTTCAAATATATAGTGGGAGGTCAGTGCATTCTTGAATTCCTTTAAACTTGGTGCTGACTTAGCCTTCCAGGCTCTTAATATTAAATTACGTCCAAGTAGTATAATTATATTAATCATTTTATGATTCGTAACCAGGGTTTGTGGTTTCACTAGAAAAAATATTTCTATAGGTAGTACAACGTATTCTATCTTGAGAGTTGTTTTCGTCCAGTATATTACCTCTGCCCAAAATTGGGCAATTTTGGGGCATGCCCAGAAACAGTGCAACATATCTGCTTCAACTGAGCTGCATCTAGGACATCTAATCATTGTCTTATACCATTTGGTTAATTTTGTCGGAGTTAGGTATATCATTAAAGCCACTTTAATCTGGGATTCTCTCCACGTAGTTTGTATCCAACTTTTCTGTATCACCTTAAAAGCATTCTCTATTACTTCTTTATCTATTTGTGGAAAAACTTTTTCCCATATAGTCACAATATGCTTTATTTGAGCCATGTCTGACTCGAAGGTAAGAAGGGCATAGAACGGGGCGATAGAGTAGATCCCAATTTGAAAGTTATTGATTCTGCTTTGGAGCTCACATAATGACCATTCAGTCCCATGATTTTTTTTAAGTTCATATATAAAGTGCCTTATCTGTAGATAGGCATAGAATTCTTTATTTGATAATCCAAATTGGTTACTGATTTCCCCGAACGTTAAAAGCTCTGAGTCTGTATTCAACATTTGCACTACATACACTAACCCCTTACTGGACCAAGATCTGAAAACCTCATCTGTAATTCCTGGCATAAAAAGCGGGTTCCCAGTGATAGATAAATATTTAGACACATGTGGCGAGATATCGAGGCACACACAGAACTTTTGCCAAGCTATAATGATATTTTTAAAAGTTTCTAACATAAAAATCTGTGTTGGTAAAGCTGTGATTGGGCAATGTAAAATAGCATCTAAACGATAAGGGGCTGTTAATGTAGTTTCCCATTCTATTGGGGATATCTGATCCTGTCTTGTCATCCAGTCCACTGCCACTTTAACCCGTGCCGCTAAACTATAAAATGATATGTTAGGCAGTGCCAATCCCGCCGCTTCTAAATTATTCATCAATCGTGCTACCGAAATTCTTGCTTTAGACCCTTGCCATAAAAATCTAGAGCAAGCCTTATTGTATTGTATTATGTCTTTTTTGTGAATAGGTAATGGGATATTCTGAATAAGGTAAAATATTTTAGGAAACAAAATAGATTTTATAAGGGTAACTCTAGCGGATAAAGAAATAGGGAGGTTTATCCAGTCTTCCATTTTTTCCTTACATTCTAGAAAACATTTATTATAATTCAGCTTATACCATTCTTGTGGGTTTGGGTTTAATAGGATCCCTAAGTAAGTTATGTGAGCAGTTTCTCTGAACGGATGTTTTATCGTTCGAGCTTTTTTGTTTAACCAGATAAGTTCTGACTTTACTAGATTAATTTTAAAACCCGAAATCCTACCAAAGATATCAACTATATCCAAAAATATCGGGAGATTCTTGTTGATATTGCTTAGACAGAGCAGTATGTCGTCTGCATACATCAGTAGGACCAGTTTCTGTGTCCCAATTCGTATTCCGTCTAATTGCTGGCGCAGGAGAGGTGCTAACGGTTCCAGTGAGATGTTAAATAGTAACAGGGATAGGGGACATCCTTGACGAGTGCCCCTATATAGTTTCACTGGTTGCGATAGGTCTCCGTTGATAAGCAATGTGGAGATCGGGGTTGAATATATAATACGTATCATTTCGTGGACATGTCCCTTCAGTCCAAACTGCTCTAAGGAAAAAAATAAGTGTTTCCATGAGACACGATCAAATGCTTTCTCCGCGTCAACGGTTAAAAGCGCTAGATCTGTCATCGTGTTGTGCCTAGTTGTGCTGAATTTGTACCAAAAATAATCAATTAATGTCATAATCTTACGAATGTTCCTGGTGGGGTTTCTCCCAGCCATGAACCCTGCTTGGTTCTCATGAATTATAAGGCCGAGGTGCGGTTTTAGACGTTTTGCAAGAATCGATGTTACCAATTTATAATCGCCATTCAAAACTGATATAGGCCTATATGAACCGGGCACCTTTGGATCTTTGTTTTTTTTTTGGAATTAGCGTAATTACTGCTGCTGCAAAATAAGGAGAGCACTTATTATGTTCAATAAAATAATAATTAAATAGTTTAACTAAAGATGGGGCAATATGTAACTGCAAGATCTTGTAAAATTCAGAAGGTAGACCATCAGGACCTGCAGCCTTATTATTCTTAGCATCTGCAATTGCTTCCAGAATTTCCTCTATAGTGATTGGGGCATTAATTTCTGCTAAGCTCTCAGAGGGGATTTTAGGCACCTTAAATTTGTCCCAAAAAGCCTCATTTGTTGTCTCTTGTTCTTCTGCCCCATATAGTTCCGAAAAAAACTCATAAAAAACTCTGGCAATATCTTTGCTACACGTGAATCTCTTGGTTCCCTTTCTAATGGCACTTATCTTGTTTTTGTTGTTAAATTTGATCAATCTCGCCACAAATTTAGCGGATCTACCCGCATATCCACAATAAAGGGCTTTTTGCCGTTGTGTTTCTGCTCTAGTTTTCTGTTTGATAAAAACATCTCGAGTGGATTTAGCGGAGATGTATTTCCGCCAGTGAAGGGTCGAGCGATCCGCAAGGTATGTGCTGTATGTATTCTTAACATGCTGGGATAGTTGGATTTCTAGTGTCCTAGATTTCCTTTTCATTTTACAGAGATACGCCTTTACTTTGCCTCTTAATACAGCTTTAGCTGCTTCCCAAAACACTTCAGGTTTAGTTTCATAGTCTCGATTATACCTCACATACTCTCGCCACTGCTCAATCAACCAGTTATTAAATTTTAAATTATTCATTAAGTATTTTGGAAAACATATAGATTGATTCATTGCCCTATCTGTCCTTGGAGAGTTACATGATAATGAAATTATAGCGTGATCTGAGATCACTATTTCCCCTATCTCTGCTTCCCAGTTTAGGCCAATCAAAGGTTCAGCAATCAGAAAAAAATCAATCCTAGAGAATGCCTGCTGGCCTTTTGACATGCATGTATAGGATCTCAGATCCGGGTTCTGTATCCGCCAAATGTCTATCAGCCCCAATTGAAAACAAAATCTCTGAAGAATACGGGTCTTTCTATCAGGCTTAACGTTATTTGTTCTTTTAACCCTGTCAAGAGAAGGATCTGCTATTAAGTTAAAGTCCCCTGCTATAATAAGGTTCTGGCCTATAAATTTATGATGGTATGAAACAAGTTTGTCCCAGAACACTTTATCAATATTGTTAGGTCCATATAAGTTGCATAATACATATCGTGTCTTATTGTGTGTTAGTTCTACATTTACAAACCGCCCTTCTGGATCTATAATGTGAGAATCTATCTTATAGTCAAATCTTTTGTTCAATAGGATTGCCACTCCCCTTTTGCGAGCATTAAACGGGGCAGCAATCACTTCCCCTACCCAGTTAGTCTGGAGTTTCGGAATTTCAGTAGCCGTTAAGTGTAACTCCTGTAAGAAAGCAATATCCGATCTGGTTTTAGCCAACTGCTTGATTATTGCTTTTCTTTTAATTGGGGAGGTAATACCTCCAACGTTCCAGGAGGTTAACTTAAATGGTACAGCCATAATAAAAATATAAAATACGTTGTACTCCTAAAGAAAGCGTACTAAGCATATTTGCAGAGGGGAAGGTTGCGGGGGAGGGTGTGGTTGGAGAGAGGAGGAAGGAGGGAGAAAAAAAAAAAAAAAGAATTTCAAACAACAACCAACATAAAACTTTCCTCCCTTTAAACAGTGCCATGTGTCTCTAGCACTCTGTGGATAAACAAAAAAAAAAAAAAAAAACAAGCACTGGTATCATGCAGAAAAACAACCTTAAAAATATTTCTTTTTGGATCTTGCCATATATCTCTAGCACTCTATGACATGAGAGAAGGGGGGAAAGAAGAAAGAAAAAAAAAACACCCCTGACCATGGTTCAGTGTTAAATCTAACATAATTCATCAATATGTCGGACAATATATTCACAGTAGGTTTATCTATTTCTTTCTATCTAGGAGTCAGATTATCCCAAGTTCTCTACCTAATGCCCGAGCTTCCTTGCTATCGTTTGCTGTATAAGAGCGGCCTGCCTTGGTAATTAGAAGTTTAGCTGGGTAAACAAGTCTAACAGTACACCCGGCTTCTGTAAATTTCGCAAAAAAGGGGGACATTGCTTTCCTTTTGGCCATAGTCTCTGCCGAAAAATCTTGGAAAATCAGGATTTTGTTATTATCAATAAGGACAGATCTCATTTTCCTGTAATAATTCAAATATAAAACCTTGTCTTGGTAATTCACAAACTTGAAAATAACAGTTCTAGCTTTTGGTGAAGTGTTACTATCCTTAGGAGGGCCTATTCTATGTGCTCTCTCGATCAAAAAAGGTGTAGGAGGAGGAGGAATCGTAAGGGCCTGAGGGAGGGTGACAGAAACAAAATGGAGCAAATCTTGATATTCCACTGTTTCGGGGAGGCCAATGATCCGTAGATTATTGCACCTCGACCTATCCTCAAGGTCTTCTAGACGTTCTTGCAATTGCGAGATAGTTTTCCCTTGAACAGTGATATCAGAGCTATGAATGTTTATTCTCTCCTCCGCCTCTGAGACCCTAGTCTCCACCTCCGTTAACCTTGCCGTAAATTGTCTGATGTCATCTTTTAAACTAAGAATCTCTGCTTTAATTTCAGCTTTAATTAGATCTAAATGAGGGGTCATCAGCTTCGCTACTTGAGCTGCAAATTCTGTCATGTCACTAACACCCAAATTGACCGCTCCTTGATCTTGTGAGGCATCAAGCACATTTTCCATATTTTTAACGTTGCCCTTCTTATCTTTTAGTTTTGGTGGCATTTTAGGTGAAGAACCTTTTGGAAGTGTAATAAATCTGTCCATTCACCGTAATATTATGTGTATGTGTAGTGAGAAAAAAAAAAAAAGAAAATTCTGTGACTGGGTGGCTGCACGGCCACTTACTCTAAGTCAGTGCTAAAGTGTAGCTGTGAACACTAAAATAAAAGGAACATCCAAACTTAAAAATTGTTGTAGTACGTGCTAAATAACAAGTGTTTACATAAATAACGTGTGAAAAAGAGAAAAAGAAAGAGAGAAAAAAAAAAAAAAGAGAAGAAAAGAGAAGTGGAAGCAGTGAGAGAAAAACAAAGAGAGAAAAAGAAAGAAAAAGAACAAAAAAAAAGAACAAAAAGAAGAGGACTCAAATTTATCACTAAATACTTTGTGCCTCTAATTGTAGGATTCGGATATCTTACACTTTTAGACACCCCAACAGCTCCTAGCTTGTACTTTTAAATTTTCACAGTTACAGAAGCCTAGTTAAAATTAACACCATATTCAAATTTAGACAAAAGAAAAAAGTCAATTACAGTGCTTCTTATTCCTTAATCAGTTAAGTTACATTCTTATATTACTAGCATATATATTGTTGCAAATAGTATCTAATCCTACAGATACAATTAGTTATTCTTGATACTCCGGGTGAGCGTCCCTTTTTTCCCTTTTTCTTTTAACTATATGGTTGCCATAGCTTCTGATGGAGAGAAAGAAGAAAAAAAGCTAGCAAAAATGGCAATATCACATCGAATTAAGTTTTCTTTCTTTTTACTTTATGTCTTTATGTGGGCCACCAATAGCCCTACTTTATGTCTTAGCCCACAGCAAAGATCCCTTTAGGGTCGCTCCATAGAAAGGGGCTTATTGTCCCAGTATATCCGCCAAAGATAAAGATGTTAAAAAGTACCTGAAATGAGATCCTCTTTGTCCTATGGCCCAAATCCGACCTTTGTTGAAGGATTTCTCCCGTACCACTGCTTGCTCTCAGTTAGGGACCATGAATATACTGCCAGCCGGTTTTGTAGGGAAAGTATAACCAGGGCTCTAAGCCAGCCAACATTCAGCCATAGAGATAACAATAGAACTTGTTTTAAGCACCTTCAGCTCACGGATAGGTTTACCTCTGACTGCTTGTATTCCTCTGGGGCCTCTGAATCACGCAAGTGTCTCTTATTCGACCATGCTTGTGTGAGAGCCGCCACCAGGTGCGGCCAGGTTCCAGAGAACACCGAGTCCTCAGCCTCCTTAGGTGTTGCCCGCGGTCCTGCAGGTTTACGCGGGGTTTCTGCGATACGCTGTCTCCACGGTTCACAGCTTGATCAAAGAGACCTGTGAGCAGCAACCGCTTTGTCCAGGAAAACGGAAACACCTGCCCTCCAGTCTGGACAAGCACATCAGACACTCGGGAGCTTCGCAAGGAGGATCGCTGAAGAAAGCCGTCAGTCACCCTGTATCATCCTTGATGCACAGCTCCGCAGCACTTTTTACCGGTACGCCTTTCTTAGACTCCAAATGCGCTGCACCTGCAGAGAAGGTTATCCGTCTCTCTGCTTGCCTTCCAAGCTCTGCTGCAGGTAGTCAGGAGGAACAGCGTAGCCTAACTTCGGTGCTGTTTGTGCTTCTTTGGTTTACCTTGAGGCGCCCGTTGAAGATGGAGGCTTGCTTCAGGTTACCGGGTTTGCATATAGTATCCGCGTTCCATCTTTACCTTGCCATAAATGCTTTTGAATATCAACGTGGTTTGCCAGAGAAACAGGGCAGCTTCTCCGGGTGCTTCTAGCTACAGAGCAATTATGCCTTCTGGTGACTTCCCATCCGAGATCCGAGGATCACTAGCCAGTCCCAATACCTCTTCTTAGGACAAGGCTCATAACGGGTGGCTGCAGAATAGTGGGGTTCCTATCGTATAGGAGAATAGAGCCGTAGGTAGCTACCAGCACTCTACCTGCGTGCTACCTGTTGGCCCCACCCACAGCCGGAAGTCCCAAATTTGATACTTTTGCTTCTTCGGAGGCTATTTTTGGGAGAAAGGTTTTACAGGCAGTGGTACCTTCCGTTTAAGTACCTGCCTTGTCCCTCCCTTCATCCGTGTACTTTAGCTTTGGTATTGGTATCCCACAAGTAATGGATGATCCGTGGACTGGATACACCTTACAAGAGAAAACATAATTTATGCTTACCTGATAAATTTATTTCTCTTGTGGTGTATCCAGTCCACGGCCCCCCCTGTCATTTTAAGGCAGGTATTTTTTAATTTTAAACTACAGTCACCACTGTACCCTATGGTTTCTCCTTTCTCTGCTTGTTTTCGGTCGAATGACTGGATATGGCAGTTAGGGGAGGAGCTATATAGCAGCTCTGCTGTGGGTGATCCTCTTGCAACTTCCTGTTGGGAAGGAGAATAACCCACAAGTAATGGATGATCCGTGGACTGGATACACCACAAGAGAAATAAATTTATCAGGTAAGCATAAATTATGTTTTACTACATAACAACATAATTTAACGTACACTTTTTGTAAATATATGTATCCTTTACAGAGAGAAAAGAGTAGTAAAATCCTGTCAAAAAATCCCCATTAGAAAGTATACTGTGTGGGGATAGAGTTCAGTTCGCTGGTACAAACAGAGTATGCGGAGTGTGCAAAAATGGATGCTAGACAAATAATTAGTCAGCAAAATACAAAAAATGTTGTTGCTTCGCTCCAAAGTTCATGTCCCGCCTGTGTGTGTGTGCCAGTGTTAGTTGAATTGGAACAACGATAAACAATGCAGTCTATGCAAAAGATACAAATAGTGCTGGTCTGGAACTGCTATAATGCAGTACAATACAGTGGATAATTCACAGCCTGCTAAACAAATCGTTCTTTTACTCAAGATAATGCTGGTAATGTGGAGGGTATCAACGACTCCGGTGATCCTGGGCTGCCTCGCCTCCCTTACTCTGGGGTAAACCGCGGGTCCGCCTAACACCGCTCGCTGCAATCACCTTTACAAGTTTCCGGTTCGGCTACACACAGGCTCTGACGTAGCTCACTCCTGACGATACGATCCGTGAATGGCTGGGTAATGCACACCCCCTACCTCCTATTGGATAGTGTGTACCAGCACTCGCTCCTTGGCTCTGACCCCCAGGAAAACGGCAATGAAGTATCAAAATGAAGAGCAAATCCGGCGTTTTTTTACCCTTTATTAGTTATACGGTAAATATTTACTTACTACTTGGCAAGTCTGTCTGGATACTGCCAGTGGAAAATGCAGGAAAAAAGAGCGGTACCTGAACTATTGACTTTGTGTATATTTGGACAAAGTAATGGGAACTATTATTATTAATAATAATTTGTATTTATTAAAACGACTCACATTGCTCTGAGTCTTATGGATACCATTTGGTAGATGTTTATGATTATAAACAGTACCTATGAGTTAAAAAACCGCCTGGATGTTATTATTAATCTTTATTACTGACCTGTGGACAGAAAACACTCATCCTTTTGATGGCATAATATTGGAAGGAAATAATATAATATATTATATATATCCTAGATGTATGGGGAAAAGTGTATATTTTCCTCATACATATTTATGTTTGTGTATCTGCACACATACATACGGAAAAGAATACACTCACAAATTAATGTTATAGAGTGGATCATTTATTGAAATGTCACTTAGAAGCTATTCCCAATAATTGATTAGGTCATCTGGGAATTTAGACCTCTAGGATGCCTGGTTTCCAGGGGGAAAATCTAGAACATTTCCCTTTTACTTAGCAATTTCTCTTTGTCACCACCTCTTTTCGGGGTCACAACTTGTTCTATTGTTTTCCACCTTAATGTTGATATGCTTTTATTGTGTTTGATCACAAAATGTTGCACAGTTGGGGTGGTTGCTTTACCTACATTGATAGAGCTGAAATGTTCCCTTATGCGAGACCTTATGTCCCTAGTGGTAAGTCCTATGTACTGGACCTGACACTGTACACACTCCAACATGTAAACCACATTGCTTGATGAACAGTTGAGACACCTCTCTATTTCATATGTTTTGCCATTGAAAGTGGAAGAAAAGGTTGATGTTACTTCAATATACTCACAAGGTTTGCATTTATTATGTCCACATTTAAACATACCCTTGTGTTGTAACCATGAACTAGTGGCCTTTTTCTCCGATTTTAATTTAGAAGGGGACAGAATGTTACCAAGTGTACAAGCCCTTTTATAGGAGCATCTTAGCCCATTGTCAATGGTCTTAACCAATTTGTCATCTGCTCTCAACATGATGTAGTGTTTTCGTACTATGCCACATATTTGTTGGTATTGGGCACTAAAGGTAGTTACAAAAGTGGCCCCCTTGTATTCAGTAATGGAAGTTTTGCCTTTCTGGCCAGTGAGTAAAGTACTCCTCTCAATGTGTTTGACCTCATTCAGAGCTTTGGTTATGTCTGAATTTTTGTATCCCCTTTGTTTGAAACGTGTCACTAGGTCCTTTGACTGATTTTCATATGACATTGTATCTGAGCAATTCCGTTTCAAGCTTATCAGTTGACCCTTGGCTATCGCATAAGGGACATGTTTGGGGTGGCAACTTTTACCATGCAACAAAGTGTTGCCCGAAATTGGTCACAATGTTGCTGTCCCCCATGCCCCTTATCGTGATTTCAAGAAAATTTGTTTCATGAGATTGAACCTTAAAAGTGAAAAAACCAGATGGGATTATGGTCAAGTTTAGTGTAGCTATCAATGTCTAATAATTGCCTATTGGCTTCCTTTATGCAATCAGATCTATTTAAGACTACTACCGACACTCCTTTGTCGGCTGCCTTCACCACCAAGGTTTTGTTAGTCTGAAGGGTTTTTAGAGCTATTCTCTCCTGACTAGTCAGGTTACTGGTTGAACGTGTGTTAGTGGTTTTCAATTCCATAAGATCTTGTTCCACCCTTTTGTAAAATGTCTCTAAAATATTACCTCGTGAGTGGATGGGGTAAAAATTAGATTTTTTTCTTAAATCTAACATTTTTGTCCACAACCTGTCTTGGGGACGTAGAGCCCTCATTTAAAAGACTATTGAGACTAATGACATCACACTGTTCTGAAAAAGATAATTGACCACATTCAGCTGTTACATTTTTTGTTTGAGTGGTGAGAGTCTCTGAGTCATGGAAGTGCTTACGTTAGGTGAGATTCCTTATTAATCTGTTGAGATCTATAATAGTCCCAAAGGGATTAAAATCGCTTGTGGGAGCAAAGCCCAAACCATAGCTCAGAAGTGTCGTTTGCATATGTGTTAGTTCTGTGTCTGACAGATTTATTACCTGAAAGGTCAATGTCTCTGTTGGGACCTGTTTGATCTCTGGGGGTATCTGGGTTCGGTTGTGACTGTTGCCCCTGTTCCCCTCCCCGGGTCTTGTGAGGGGATGGAAAAAACCTGTTCTATGGCTCTGGAATCTTGTATGGTTCTATTACCTGCTCCCTATAGCTCCCATGTTAGTATGTGTGTTTGTGATGGGAGATGGGAAATGGTAATTCTGATTTGACTGGCCACTCTGATACGTTATGGGTGCCATAACCTGAGGTACATAATCATATTGTATCTGTCTGGGCTGTTGAAAAGGTTTAACCGCTGAATACATTGTCTGGTGAATGTGCTCATCATAGGAACCTGACCTATTGTAATTACTATTTGATGTTGCTTCTGTACCTGTATTAGCCTGATAATCATTGTTATCTCTAATAAACTTGTAATATTTTAGAAACATTTTACAAAAGGGTGGAACAAGATCTTATGGAATTGAAAACCACTAACACACGTTCAACCAGTAACCTGACTAGTCAGGAGAGAATAGCTCTAAAAACCCTTCAGACTAACAAAACCTTGGTGGTGAAGGCAGCCAACAAAGGAGGGTCGGTAGTAGTCTTAAATAGATCTGATTACATAAAGGAAGCCAATAGGCAATTATTAGACATTGATAGCTACACTAAACTTGACCATAATCCCATTTGTTTTTTTCAAAGAGATCTAAAAGATCTTCTAGAAGGTGGTTTCCGGGACAGGAACACATATGACTATCTCTTGGTTGACCAACCGGTCACCCCTATCTTTCACCACCTTCCAAAGGTCCACATATCTTTGGAGGGGGTGAAAGGTAGACCCATTGTGAGTGGCATAGGGTCTTACACCGAAAATCTCTCAATGGTTAGATGCGATTTTGCAACCAATTGTATTACAGCTACCAAGCTATCTTAAAGACACTTCACATGTCTTAAAGGTACTAGAATCTGTGGAATGGAGTACAGATTACTCATGGGTCACCATAGATGTGACATCTTTATATTCAACCATTCCACATAACAAAAGGATACAGGCATTAAGATTTTTTCTGAGAGAACACTCTACTTTTTCTATACAGTTTCAGGAATATGTCTTGAGGGTAACACTATTCCTGCTAACCCACAACTATTTTGAATTCGAAGGGGACTTTTTCTTGCAGAGACGTGGGACAGCCATGGGTGCCAAATTTGCACCATCCTATGCAAACCTATATTTAGGTTGGTGGGAGCTGTCCCACTTCTATGCACAAACTAATCCATACATCAATGAAATTATTTCTTACAAACGTTTCATTGATGACCTTCTATTAATCTGGAAAGGGGGTATTGGCCTGGTTTCTAACTTCATAAATTGGATTAATGAAAATGATCTAAATTTTGTTTTCACTTTTGAGGTTCAATCTCATGAAACAAATTTTCTTGACATCATGATAAGGGGCATGGGGGACGGCAACATTGTGACCAACAGCTACAGAAAACCAATTTCGGGCAACACTTTGTTGCATGGTAAAAGTTGCCACCCCAAACATGTCCCTTATGCGATAGCCAAGGGTCAACTGATAAGCTTGAAACGGAATTGCTCAGATACAATGTCATATGAAAATCAGTCAAAGGACCTAGTGACACGTTTCAAACAAAGGGGATACAAAAATTCAGACATAACCAAAGCTCTGAATGAGGTCAAACACATTGAGAGGAGTACTTTACTCACTGGCAAGAAAGGCAAAACTTCCATTACTGAATACAAGTGTAAGGATTCCAGTCCGCTTTTTCCAGTTACCTTTAAATCACATGGTCTCTACCTGTCTGCATTTAAGTCATCACCTGACTGCAGACAGGTGCTTAGTTATTGCACTTGTAGCTGTTTGTAGCAGTCCTGCTATCCTTGCTACTGAGTTCTCTATCAAGCTCTCCTTGTGGATTACAAAGCTTTATTCCTTTGTCACCTGGATTCTACTTATCCTTTTACCTCAGGAGGATTATAACACAGCGACTTTCATATAGCTCCTAATCCCTCTGCTGCACAAAGGTTTTATCACATTTCATGTTTTGCCGTAATCGGCACTTTCCCTGCAGCTGCTTACAAGCCACACGCCTTCTCAGTGGGACTTCACTTACCATCTTATCAAGCCCTCTGACATTGCACTCAACCTGTTGTCTCACCTACAATTCAAACTCTCATTTAGAGACAGCCGCTTACCTCTTCTGTGACCGGAGCTACAGTTTTCACTGCCGCTTGTGCCGCTGTCAGTCAGAGTCTCAGCTCCTCCTACCAGCGGTTACTGATCTCGGCTCTATAGCGGGCTAGTACAAAGACTCTGTGTCTCGTATGTAATTCCCTCATCATGGTAACGCTGTGAAGGAAAACTTAACACCTAAGTCCTTTGTTAAAACCTGCTAGCTTACCTTTTGGACGAACTGTGCTAATCCTCTCTGTGCACATTACTCCCCTCAATACCTGCTTGCTAATCTATGTATGAGTAATTTGGAACTCTGCTTACATTTCAGAATCTTACTCCTATACTGATATCAGTTACAATAATAGAGTGAATTATAACTCTATCTCCTCCTATGTAAATTACATTAACTTTATTTCACTTTATCAAACAGTCTATGCTAATTAATAGCCTGTTCAACAAAGTGATACATATTCAGTTCTCATTAAGTCTGCAGCTGAGTTCCTATATTTCTGCACAACCTGGAAACAAACCTTATAACAAGGGGGCCACTTTTGTAACTACCTTTAGTGCCCAATACCAACAAATATGTGGCATAGTAAGAAAACACTACATCATGTTGAGAGTAGATGACAAATTGGTTAAGACCATTGACAATGGGCTAAGATGCTCCTATAGAAGGGCTTGTACACTTGGTAACATTCTGTCCCCTTCTAAATTAAAATCGGAGAAAAAAGCCACTAGTTCATGGTTACAACACAAGGGTATGTTTAAATGTGGACATAATAAATGCAAACCTTGTGAGTATATTGAAGTAGCATCAACCTTTTCTTCCACTTTCAATGGCAACACATATGAAATAGAGAGGTGTCTCAACTGCTCATCAAGCAATGTGGTTTACATGTTGAAATGTGTACAGTGTCAGGTCCAGTACATAGGACTTACCACTAGGGACATAAGGTCTCGCATAAGGGAACATTTCAGCTCTATCAATGTAGGTAAAGCAACCACCCCAACTGTGCAACATTTTGTGATCAAACACAATAAAAGCATATCAACATTAAGGTGGAAAACAATAGAACAAGTTGTGACCCCGAAAAGAGGTGGTGACAAAGAGAAATTGCTAAGTAAAAGGGAAATATTCTGGATTTTCCACCTGGAAACCAGGCATCCTAGAGGTCTAAATTCCCAATATGACCTAATCAATTATTGGGAATAGCTTCTAAGTGACATTTCAATAAATGATCCACTCTATAACATTAATTTGTGAGTGGATTATTTTCCGTATGTATGTGTGCAGATACACACACATAAATATGTATGAGGAAAATATACACTTTTCCCCATACATCTAGGATATATATAATATATTATTTCCTTCCAATATTATGCCATCAAAAGGATGAGTGTTTTCTGTCCACAGGACAGTAATAAAGATTAATAATAACATCCAGGCGGTTTTTTAACTCATAGGGACTGTTTATAATCATAAACATCTACCAAATGGAATCCATAAGACTCAGAGCAATGTGAGTTTCTTTTTAATAAATACACATTATTATTAATAATAATAGTTCCCATTACTTTGTCCAAATATACACAAAGTCAATAGTTCAGGTACCGCTCTTTTTCCTGCATTTTCCACTTGCAGTATCCAGACAGACTTGCCAAGTAGTAAGTGAATATTTACCATATAACTAATAAAAGGTTAAAAAACGCCTACTAATTTTTACACCAATTACAGCCCAGGGAGGTCTTTTTAAACCAAACAGCTAAGTGTGTGTAATATGAGCTATGAGTAAGGCTACGGCCGAAACGCGTAAGCTACAGCATTAGGTGTTTTTTTCGATATTTTTCTGTTCCTATGTTGGTTCTAACTTTTTACTATTTTTGATTAAAGATTATTTTTTAATCTGACCCCGGATTTGCTCTTCATTTTGATCCTTTACAGAGAAACAGATCTATTATTTTAAAGTCACAAGTTGTCTTAACTGACGCAGCTAACAGGGGGAAGGTATAATAAACAACCTAGGGTCTCTTAAGTATTCTTATAGATTGCTCAATATTCACTCTGGGGGTATGTTAATCTGTGTATCCTATTTATCTTGGATGGTACTGAAAAGTATTTTTCTCAAAGGATATCAAAAAATATATATATAGAAGTGATAAATAAAGAAATTAGTTTTCTGATGATAACCAGACTAAATAATTGCTGTTAATGCTAGGAGTAACGAAGGAATTAGCCATAGGTACACCAGTAGGTGATTTAAAGAAAAAAGAGTTTACAAGTGAAGGATATTAGTCATACATGAAGGAGGTGAGATCTAGTTCTGAGTTGAGGCCTAATGGATGTAGGGTTTTCATTCTATAAATTAGTTCTGCCTCTTTTTTTAAATTTTGTTTTCAAAATTGCCCCACCTCCAGTGAGCTTTTACTTTGACTATTCCCCAGAAAGTAAACATTTTAAATCTATTGTGGTTGAACATCTTTAAAGTGGCGGTACAAATGAGTGTCTTTATTTCCCTTTTCTATAAGCCAAAGGTGTTCCCTTATTCTCTCTCTAAGGGTCCTTGTCGTTTCTCCTAGGTATTGTTTTTTGCAGCTGCACTGAATAATGTAGATTACCCCTTTGTCAGTGCACCTGATAGTGTCCTTAATTAAGAATGTTTCTTTAGTATTACTGGATAAGAATTCTTTAGTTTTGGAACCATGATAGCAGGATCTACAGCAATGGCATGGGAAGAAGCCATTTACTTCTTTTCCAAGAAGGTCTTTTTGTATAGTATGTGTATTTTTACTTCTGAACTCGCTGGGGGCTAGGATCATTTTCAAATTGTCAGATCGTCTATTAATAAACTTGGGTTTTATAGATAGTTTGTCACCTATGATGGGATCCTCTCTGACTAGGTGCCAATGTTTATTTATTATCTTTTCTATTTTCCTATATTCCCCATTTTAATTGGTAATGAATGGTACTATTAGGCCCCCTTCTTCTGAACCTGGTGTATTATTTCTAGATGGTTTTTCTTTATATTGTAATAGGCCTTCTTCGTTCCACTTTTCTAACTTGTGCAATGTCTTTGGTAATAGCCACTTCATTTTCTCCCTTGTCTGCGTATCTCTTGCTTAATATTTTTGCTTGTTCTTCATATTCAATACATTTTGAGCAATTCTTTTCTAACTCTGAGGAATTGTGCTTTTGGTGTTTTCTCCTTCCATTTCACCAGATGACAACTGCTCGCATGGATGAAATTGTTTGAGTCTACTTTTTTTTTTTTAAATTTGTTTTATTATTATCGAGGATACAACAAATTCTACAAAGAACAGTCACTTTGATATTCACAAGAGAAGATTACATATGCGTTATAACAAAGTAAACAGGACATTCATACATAGGTCACATAATCTTCAGTTATTTAAGTTGGTTTGTAACATTACAGTATAGCTGCATTGTAGAACCGTTCGGTATACACTTATAAGGTGCTTTAATTATCAATCGTTTGTTTGCACTTATCCCTCGATAACATTTTTCTTTTATTATTAAACCAGTAAAGCAAATTAACTTATTCTAACATTTCTAACAATTATTAACTATCCTGCTATCCGAGCGGTATAACTACTTATTTATATCCAACAGCATAGACACACACATAATATGATATCATACCACGCAGGGTAGAAAAGAAAACCAATACATTAGTCAAGATACAAATTAGATCATTTAGGAACTCAGTGCAACTATATCCATATGACAGTCATGCAAACTTTCAATCTCCACTGAGATCCTGCATTGTGTCCTGAATATCTATACCGCTGGGATTTTTTTATTTTTAATTTGAACCTAAAGTATTCCTACAGACTAGACCACCTAAATAGCAGGGTAGTTAATATTAATCTAAACTAAATGGGCCCAATGTAAGATGTCTGAATTGATTGTCGCACTGCTTTGTGTATCTAGTTATACATAGAACTGGCGAGTATTAGTGAAAGTAAAGCAGGCTATATAGACGTTATGATTCATTCAATAGTTAGAATATTGTAGCTGTTGCGCTAAGAAATTGTGAATCAACCTAAGTATAGCTACTTATATTTGTATGAAAAGGCATGTAGCTAAGGTGCCCCTAACAACCTAACTTAGAATCTAAATATAAACTCAACTAAACTAAAATCGAGTAATTAATAAACAATACCCTGCCTACCAAACAATATCCAAACAGCAATACTACTATGTCTACTGAATCCTGTAGTGCTCGCTGAGATTATGAATTTTAGGATCAGCAGACAAAAACTAGAAAGAGAAATATGTTCTTCAGTTTGACGAATTGTGGCTGCGGTCAATAAAACCTACAATCAGATGTTCGCCCCAAGGTTCTATCCTGCAAGTTAAATGTAAGTACCACAGCGAAACTTGTCAGTAATTGAGTAGAAATTATATTACATGTCAGAAACAGATCAGTTGTCGAACACATAAAGACTCAAGTGGTTACAGATTTGATCCTAAAATTAGCAGCCTTCAGTTGGCGTAGATCATTTCATGTGTAACAGGACAGGGCGATAGGTCTAACAATGCTTGACATCAAGCATAATAGCCATAAAATACATGGGAGCTGGTGTTTGACAAATTAAAAGGGTTTATATGCAATATATTGACCACACTCCCGCCACTCAAAATGTCACATCCTATCTTGCAGTAATAAAAGACTATAACACAGTAGGGAGGATGTCCGTCAAGTATACAGGGGGGGGATAACAATAAAAAATAAAAACATAAACGAATATACTTGTATGGTTAAAGAAGCAATAAACAACACAAGGCATCAAGTTCTATTCAACATTGCGGGGCACAGATTTAGACCGGAAAGCAACAGGTCTCATAGCAGAAAGTCGTCAGTTTGCAGATCAACCAACTCCCGTAGCTAACCGGGCCCCTCTCTGTCTCCACCGGTGACACCTCTCATATGAGCAATAGCGAGGCATGTCTTGCAGGCTTGCATCTGGCAGGTTCCCTGTTACAAATCCCATAGCCACGGCCAGTATCATTCCAGCGCTAAGATCTGCGTTAGGTCGGTCAGACTTGTAGATTAAGCCCCAGTCGCTTGTCATTGGATATCTTAAGCTAGGAACCATGCGTCCCAGGTTATCAGTGGAGGAGTCCATGTACGTGATGACCCGCTGTGTGTCAACCCCGGAGGAGAGTGTCCGGGGTAGGACAGGCATCGCTAAATGCTCTAAGGTAGGAGCGTGTGATTCATCTCTTGTGGTAAGTCTGTGTGGTTGAATTGGAAGTAGGTCACATGAGTTTCGGTCTGAAGAGTAGGTTTGCTTGAGTACCGGCTCATTGTATGTGAGGTTAGGCTTTACCGTGGCTTGTACCAGCTCAGATAGCTTCTCATAGCTCAAAAGCAAGCAGTCAAATGAGGGCTGGAAAACTGCAAGTAACTGCGCTGCTAAGTTACCTTCTGGCTTCATTTCCTTATGGCAGTAGGCCTGCAATGCAAAATGTACAAAGTCCCTCGTGGGGTCCCTCTTGGGGTCTATTGTAGACAAATGACTTCCGTGGGAGAAGAGATTGAAGTACTTCTATCTGCCTAATGTTCCCGGACAGCTTTCCTATCAAGGGAGATGCAGATGGCATAGAATGGTGACAGCAGGATATGAATTAGAAGCAGGGTTCTTCAGAGCAACAGATGCTCGCAGCCATCTTCTAGAACCGCCCACCGGAAGTCTTCCGAGTCTACTTTTTTTTTTTTTTAAATTTGGTGTTGAAATTATACGACTTATAGTTTCGTGAGTAAATTTTAGCCCTTTGTTGTTCTGGTTCATATCCCTAAATAATTCAAGTAAGCTATCTTCCCTGCCTTTCCAGATGATCGGTATGTCATCTATGTACCTTCTATAGGTCACCAGATGTTGCACCAAGCTACATGTCCCCAAATCTTCCTCCCAGTTGCCCATAAATAGGTTAGCGTAGCTGGGTGCAAATCTGGTGCCCATAGCGGTCCCTTTGGTTTGAACATACATTTTGCCATTAAATGCAAAGGTATTATTGTCTAGTATGAATATAATACTGTCTAGAATTAAATCTTTCTGTTCCGTTCTTATGTCTTTATCCTGTCTCAAAATTTCTAAGTCCTAAAGTATGTTCGCTATTAGTGTATAATGAAGTTACATCACAGGTCGTGAGTAACCATTATCGTATTCTGCTTTTAATGAGCTAGTCTTTAATGTTAAACAACATATTCACTGGATATATACTCGTTTTAATTGTACAGCCTATAGGATTTGTACATTTCACTTATTTTCTTAAACATCATAGTAATATGCTTATACCAAGATAGTCTTCAGTGTTTAAAAACACCTTGAATCATTTCACCACTATTATTTAATCAACACACAGATTGGTGATTCTAGATCTAATATCTAGAATCTGTTACAGAGAATGTACAGGCAAATGTTGTCATGTGACATGCACCAGTGTTAAACCTCTTGCCACTTAACTGCAGTGGTTTAACTCTTTTTGATACCTGGAACACAGGTGATCAATTGTTTAAAACCCTGCTGAATAGCAAATTGGCAGCCACAATTTAACTCATAAGCAAAAGTGGTTTACCCTCCTAATTGCCTTAGAACATCCATGATGCGGTGACTTCACCCATTGCTATTATAACATACACTAATTGCATTAATGGGTCTTGACCTAGCAAGGTATATACTGCCTTTTGCAATGGCGTTTTAAGGGCAGTGAAGATGAGAGCACTGAGCTTGGCTGCTCAGTGGTTCTGACGGATATCTCTGCCAGACAACGCAGCAATGCACTATCGGTATCTAGCTGAACACATCAGGTGAGCCAATGACAACAGGCATATATGTTCAGCCACCAGTGCAGTTAGCTCCATTAGTGCATTGCTGCTCCTGAGCCTAAGTACTTATTTTTTAACAAAGGTTACCAAAAGAACAAAGCAAATTAAATAATTGAAGTACATTTTAAAATTGCTGCTCCATTTAATGGATTTTGCTGTCCGTTTGATTCTGATTTGATTAAACTGTTATTTCACAGTGTAGAGTTTGGGTTGTCATACACAATTTTAAAAATGAATGTGTTGCCCAAAAATAAAAAGATTTGGGATCTACCTTTTCTATTATTTGATATCCATTATCACCACCAGGTGGCATACACTCAAGCTTTTTTTTTATTTATTAAAGGTACATAGAGGAGGCAGCAGGTTACTGTGCCTTTTATTAGATGTTATTTCTGGACACAGAAAAAGGCAATATTCAACTTCTAAACTTTATTAATTTTTGTCCTTTAATGCATGGTTAACAAATATTAATTAAATAATGCATTCAGGATGTAGGCCTCACAAATCCACGTAAAATATAATTGCTTGACTCCAAAAAGATGCTTCTGGTATTTGAGAATGATTGATGTTGTTATGTTCAGCAATATGGGATGCCAAGCTTGACTAAAAGCAAAATTAAGTTGAAGCCAGTGATTACAATATTCATGACCAGTAAGTAAAAACACTGAATACTTGGAGAATTCAAAGCAAAATTATATATGTCAGTCTTTGTACCATAAATTTAGTGAATTTTGGGCTAGATTACAAGTGGCATGCTACCTGGGTAAGGAGCATATAGCGTAGAACGAGTTAAAAGTAAGCACAATTTAATATAACGCAAGTCAGGCTAGTGCAACATCAGAGCTCTGGTTAACGAGACAAAAAAGTTGCACACTACACATTAAACACTCATAATAAAACTAATAAAAACCTAAAAAATCTGAGATCTCGGTTGTTAGAGAAAAAAAAGGCATGCAAAGTACTTTAACTCAGAGATACATACATACATAGGGGCCTGTATCAAAGAAGATAGAGACTAAAAGAATGCACTTTAGTAGCACTTCTGTTCCATGGAAATGACATTAAGATTCATAGACCTTAAACAACTACTGTAGTCAAGGGGTGGAAAGAAAATTAAAACATAACTTTTATTAACTTGACATTCAATAAAAATGTATACTGTGTAAATGTGTGCACTTTAAAAACACATAGCAACTTTACTAATAGTAAGAGTGGCTCTGAATATTGGTTAAATGGATTCCCTTTGAACTAGAAATATTCTTTCGATGTATATATATATATATATATATTAGATTAATAATATACATCTATCTAGAGGCAAGTTAGCTGGTATCCTTCAATATTGTATACCACTGTAGGGTTCAGGATTTCCACATGCCATTAATAGTTTGTCAAATAGAGCAACCGTGTGGGGGAGATAAATATATGATTTGTATCTGTGCGATACACCAGTAATTAGTGTCCTGATATGTGTTTGTTATTTACACTGTCAGGATAGGTTGGTCTCTATGTGCAAATAATTCATACATTCAGTTGAATTGCTGGATCCCTTATAGTTGTAAATTGTGCATACAGATTGCATTCACTGTTAGTATTTCTGTTGATAACAGTTATATTATTTGTATGTACATTTGTGGTTAATATAAGTATTTTTCACTGTTCCATTTTATTATTCAATGGAATAACAGGATAGCTTAAAATGCTTTGGTCTGAGTTTTGATATATACTGGGTACTTAAACAAATATTACAACAAGATTTTTTGGTCGTTTTTGATTACTGTATGGCATGTGCAGGTGCTTGATGTACTTTTAACACAACTTGTTTTATCAATTTCAAGTTTGTGTTTGGATCATTAGCTAGCTTTTAAATACCCTGTTCAGTCTTTTTTAATGGCATAGCTAACTAAAAATTAATGTATCTATAGAGTGGCAACTTGGACTAGACTCAGACTTCAAGTAATATTGATAGGGTTTAACGGCTAGATTTAAGAGCCAATTATATGTGAATATCACAATAGCTGCAACCGTTAATCACTGTATTAGAACGCTATAATATATATCGAAATAATTTTGTGTTTATTATTTAAAACTACAGCGGCAAATCATTATATAGAAAAGATAAATCTACAGTCAGAGCTACGTGTATTAGTGATATGAGATGACAGAGCAGTAGAGTAACTGATTTATTATATAGATAAGATAAATCTATAGTCAGAGCTACGTGTATTAGTGATATGAGATGACAGAGCAGTAGAGTAACTGATTTATTATATAGAAAAATAAATCTACAGTCAGAGCTACGTGTATTAGTGATATGAGATGACAGAGCAGTAGAGTAACTGATTTATTATATAGTAAAGGGGAATCTACAGTCAGAGCTACGTTTATTAGTGATATGAGATTACAGAGCAGTAGAGTAAATGATTTATTATATAGAAAAGATAAATCTACACTCAGAGCTACGTGTATTAGTGATATGAGATTACAGAGCAGTTGGAGTAACTGATTTATTATATAGAATAGATAAATCTACAGTCAGAGCTACGTGTATTAGTGATATGAGATTACAGAGCAATAGGAGTAGTGAGTTATAGAGAAAAAGATAAATCTACAGTCAGAGCTACGTGTGTTAGTGATAGGAGATGACAGAGCAGTAGGAGTAACTGATTTATTATATAGAAAAGATAAATCTACAGTCAGAGCTAGGTGTATTAGTGATATGAGATGACAGAGCAGTAGGAGTAACTGATTTATTATATAGAAAAGACAAATCTACAGTCAGAGCTATGTGCATTAGTGATATGAGATTACAGAGCAGTTGGAGTAACTGATTTATTATATAGAAAAAATAAATCTACACTCAGAGCTATGTGCATTAGTGATATGAGATTACAGAGCAGTAGAGTAACTGATTTATTATATAGAAAAGATAAATCTACAGTCAGAGCTATGTGTATTAGTGATATGAGATTACAGAGCAGTTGGAGTAACTGATTTATTATATAGAAAAGATAATTCTACAGTCAGAGCTACGTGTATTAGTGATATGAGATTACAGAGCAGTAGAGTAACTGATTTATTATTTAGAAAAGATAAATCTACAGTCAGAGCTACGTGTATTAGTGATATGAGATGACAGAGCAGTAGAGTAACTGATTTATTATATAAAAAAGATAAATCTACAGTCAGAGCTATGTGCATTAGTGATATGAGATGACAGATCAGTAGAGTAACTGATTTATTATATAGAAAAGATAAATCTATAGTCAGAGCTACGTGTATTAGTGATATGAGATTACAGAGCAGTTGAGTAACCGATTTATTATATAGAAAAGATAAATCTACAGTCAGAGCTACGTGTATTAGTGATATGAGATGACAGAGCAGTAGAGTAACTGATTTATTATATAGAAAAGATAAATCTACAGTCAGAGCTACGTGTATTAGTGATATGAGATGACAGAGCAGTAGAAGTAACTGATTTATTATATAGTAAAGGTGAATCTACAGTCAGAGCTATGTGCATTAGTGATATGAGATTACAGAGCAGTAGAGTAATTGATTTATTATATAGTAAAGGTGAATCTACAGTCAGAGCTACGTGTATTAGTGATATGAGATTACAGAGCAGTAGAGTAACTGATTTATTATATAGAAAAGATAAATCTACAGTCAGAGCTACGTGCATTAGTGATATGAGGTGACAGAGCAGTAGGAGTAACTGATTTATTATATAGTAAAGGTGAATCTACAGTCAGAGCTATGTGCATTAGTGATATGAGATTACAGAGCAGTAGAGTAATTGATTTATTATATAGTAAAGGGGAATCTACAGTCAGAGCTACGTGTATTAGTGATATGAGATTACAGAGCAGTAGAGTAACTGATTTATTATATAGAAAAGATAAATCTACAGTCAGAGCTACGTGCATTAGTGATATGAGGTGACAGAGCAGTAGGAGTAACTGATTTATTATATAGAAAAGATAAATCTACAGTCAGAGCTACGTGTATTAGTGATATGAGATGACAGAGCAGTAGAGTAACTGATTTAGTATATAGTAAAGGTGAATCTACAGTCAGAGCTAAGTGTATTAGTGATATGAGATTACAGAGCAGTAGAGTAACTGATTTATTATTTAGAAAAGATAAATCTACAGTCAGAGCTACGTGTATTAGTGATATGAGATGACAGAGCAGTAGAGTAACTGATTTATTATATAAAAAAGATAAATCTACAGTCAGAGCTATGTGCATTAGTGATATGAGATTACAGAGCAGTAGAGTAACTGATTTATTATATAGAAAAGATAAATCTATAGTCAGAGCTACATGTATTAGTGATATGAGATTACAGAGCAGTTGATTAACCGATTTATTATATAGAAAAGATAAATCTACAGTCAGAGCTACGAGTATTAGTGATATGAGATGACAGAGCAGTAGAGTAACTGATTTATTATATAGATAAGATAAATCTACAGTCAGAGCAACGTGTATTAGTGATATGAGATGACAGAGCAGTAGAGTAACTGATTTATTATATAGAAAAGATAAATCTATAGTCAGAGCTATGTGCATTAGTGATATGAGATGACAGAGCAGTAGAGTAACTGGTTTATTATATAGATAAGATAAATCTACAGTCAGAGCAACGTGTATTAGTGATATGAGATGACAGAGCAGTAGAGTAACTGATTTATTATATAAAAAAGATAAATCTACAGTCAGAGCTATGTGCATTAGTGATATGAGATGACAGAGCAGTAGAGTAACTGATTTATTATATAGAAAAGATAAATCTATAGTCAGAGCTACATGTATTAGTGATATGAGATTACAGAGCAGTTGAGTAACCAATTTATTATATAGAAAAGATAAATCTACAGTCAGAGCTACGTGTATTAGTGATATGAGATGACAGAGCAGTAGAGTAACTGATTTATTATATAGAAAAGATAAATCTATAGTCAGAGCTACGTGTATTAGTGATATGAGATTACAGAGCAGTTGAGTAACCAATTTATTATATAGAAAAGATAAATCTACAGTCAGAGCTACGTTTATAAGTGATATGAGATGACAGAGCAGTAGAGTAACTGATTTATTATATAGAAAAGATAAATCTACAGTCAGAGCAACGTGTATTAGTGATATGAGATGACAGAGCAGTTGAGTAACCGATTTATTATATAGAAAAGATAAATCTACAGTCAGAGCTACGTGTATTAGTGATATGAGATGACAGAGCAGTAGGAGTAACTGATTTATTATATAGTAAAGGTGAATCTACAGTCAGAGCTACGTGTATTAGTGATATGAGATTACAGAGCAGTAGAGTAACTGATTTATTATATAGAAAAGATAAATCTACAGTCAGAGCTACGTGCATTAGTGATATGAGGTGACAGAGCAGTAGGAGTAACTGATTTATTATATAGAAAAGATAAATCTACAGTCAGAGCTACGTGTATTAGTGATATGAGATGACAGAGCAGTAGAGTAACTGATTTATTATATAGATAAGATAAATCTACAGTCAGAGCAACGTGTATTAGTGATATGAGATGACAGAGCAGTAGAGTAACTGATTTATTATATAGAAAAGATAAATCTATAGTCAGAGCTACGTGTATTAGTGATATGAGATTACAGAGCAGTTGAGTAACCAATTTATTATATAGAAAAGATAAATCTACAGTCAGAGCTACGTGTATTAGTGATATGAGATGACAGAGCAGTAGGAGTAACTGATTTATTATATAGTAAAGGTGAATCTACAGTCAGAGCTATGTGCATTAGTGATATGAGATGACAGAGCAGTCTAGTAACTGATTTATTATATAGAAAAGATAAATCTATAGTCAGAGCTACGTGTATTAGTGATATGAGATTACAGAGCAGTTGAGTAACCGATTTATTATATAGTAAAGATAAATCTACAGTCAGAGCTACGTGTATTAGTGATATGAGATGACAGAGCAGTAGAGTAACTGATTTATTATATAGATAAGATAAATCTACAGTCAGAGCAACGTGTATTAGTGATATGAGATGACAGAGCAGTTGAGTAACCGATTTATTATATAGAATAGATAAATCTACAGTCAGAGCTACGTGTATTAGTGATATGAGATGACAGAGCAGTAGGAGTAACTGATTTATTATATAGTAAAGGTGAATCTACAGTCAGAGCTATGTGCATTAGTGATATGAGATTACAGAGCAGTAGAGTAATTGATTTATTATATAGTAAAGGTGAATCTACAGTCAGAGCTACGTGTATTAGTGATATGAGATTACAGAGCAGTAGAGTAACTGATTTATTATATAGAAAAGATAAATCTACAGTCAGAGCTACGTGCATTAGTGATATGAGGTGACAGAGCAGTAGGAGTAACTGATTTATTATATAGAAAAGATAAATCTACAGTCAGAGCTACGTGTATTAGTGATATGAGATGACAGAGCAGTAGAGTAACTGATTTATTATATAGAAAAGATAAATCTATAGTCAGAGCTACGTGTATTAGTGATATGAGATGACAGAGCAGTAGAGTAACTGATTTAGTATATAGTAAAGGGGAATCTACAGTCAGAGCTACGTGTATTAGTGATATGAGATGACAGAACAGTAGGAGTAACTGATTTATTATATAGTAAAGGTGAATCTACAGTCAGAGCTATGTGCATTAGTGATATGAGATTACAGAGCAGTAGAGTAATTGATTTATTATATAGTAAAGGTGAATCTACAGTCAGAGCTACGTGTATTAGTGATATGAGATTACAGAGCAGTAGAGTAACTGATTTATTATATAGAAAAGATAAATCTACAGTCAGAGCTACTTGCATTAGTGATATGAGGTGACAGAGCAGTAGGAGTAACTGATTTATTATATAGAAAAGATAAATCTACAGTCAGAGCAACGTGTATTAGTGATATGAGATGACAGAGCAGTAGAGTAACTGATTTATTATATAGAAAAGATAAATCTATAGTCAGAGCTACGTGTATTAGTGATATGAGATGACAGAGCAGTAGAGTAATTGATTTAGTATATAGTAAAGGTGAATCTACAGTCAGAGCTACGTGTATTAGTGATATGAGATTACAGAGCAGTAGAGTAACTGATTTATTATATAGAAAAGATAAATCTACAGTCAGAGCTACGTGCATTAGTGATATGAGGTGACAGAGCAGTAGGAGTAACTGATTTATTACATAGAAAAGATAAATCTACAGTCAGAGCTACGTGTATTAGTGATATGAGATGACCGAGCAGTAGAGTAACTGATTTATTATATAGATAAGATAAATCTACAGTTACAGCAACGTGTATTAGTGATATGAGATGACAGAGCAGTAGAGTAATTGATTTATTATATAGTAAAGGTGAATCTACAGTCAGAGCTATGTGCATTAGTGATATGAGATTACAGAGCAGTAGAGTAATTGATTTATTATATAGTAAAGGTGAATCTACAGTCAGAGCTACGTGTATTAGTGATATGAGATTACAGAGCAGTAGAGTAACTGATTTATTATATAGAAAAGATAAATCTACAGTCAGAGCTACGTGCATTAGTGATATGAGGTGACAGAGAAGTAGGAGTAACTGATTTATTATATAGAAAAGATAAATCTACAGTCAGAGCTACGTGTATTAGTGATATGAGATGACAGAGCAGTAGAGTAACTGATTTATTATATAGATAAGATAAATCTACAGTCAGAGCAACGTGTATTAGTGATATGAGATTACAGAGCAGTAGAGTAACTGATTTAGTATATAGTAAAGGTGAATCTACAGTCAGAGCTACGTGTATTAGTGATATGAGATTACAGAGCAGTAGAGTAACTGATTTATTATTTAGAAAAGATAAATCTACAGTCAGAGCTACGTGTATTAGTGATATGAGATGACAGAGCAGTAGAGTAACTGATTTATTATATAAAAAAGATAAATCTACAGTCAGAGCTATGTGCATTAGTGATATGAGATGACAGAGCAGTAGAGTAACTGATTTATTATATAGAAAAGATAAATCTATAGTCAGAGCTACGTGTATTAGTGATATGAGATTACAGAGAAGTTGAGTAACCGATTTATTATATAGAAAAGATAAATCTACAGTCAGAGCTACGTGTATTAGTGATATGAGATGACAGAGCAGTAGAGTAACTGATTTATTATATAGATAAGATAAATCTACAGTCAGAGCAATGTGTATTAGTGATATGAGATGGCAGAGCAGTTGAGTAACAGATTTATTATATAGAAAAGATAAATCTACAGTCAGAGCTACATGTATTAGTGATATGAGATGACAGAGCAGTAGGAGTAACTGATTTATTATATAGTAAAGGTGAATCTACAGTCAGAGCTATGTGCATTAGTGATATGAGATTACAGAGCAGTAGAGTAATTGATTTATTATATAGTAAAGGTGAATCTACAGTCAGAGCTACGTGTATTAGTGATATGAGATGACAGAGCAGTAGAGTAACTGATTTATTATATAGAAAAGATAAATCTACAGTCAGAGCTACGTGCATTAGTGATATGAGGTGACAGAGAGTAGGAGTAACTGATTTATTATATAGAAAAGATAAATCTACAGTCAGAGCTACGTGTATTAGTGATATGAGATGACAGAGCAGTAGAGTAACTGATTTATTATATAGATAAGATAAATCTACAGTCAGAGCAACGTGTATTAGTGATATGAGATGACAGAGCAGTAGAGTAACTGATTTATTATATAGAAAAGATAAATCTACAGTCAGAGCTATGTGTATTAGTGATATGAGATGACAGAGCAGTAGAGTAACTGATTTAGTATATAGTAAAGGTGAATCTACAGTCAGAGCTACGTGTATTAGTGATATGAGATTACAGAGCAGTAGAGTAACTGATTTATTATATAGAAAAGATAAATGTACAGTCAGAGCTACGTGTTTTAGTCATATGCGATTAGAGAGCAGTAGAGTAAATGATTTATTATATAGAAAAGATAAATCTACAGTCAGAGCTACGTGTATTAGTGATATGAGATTACAGAGCAATAGGAGTAGTGAGTTATAGAGAAAGAGATAAATCTTCAGTCAGAGCTATGTGTGTTAGTGATAGCAGATGACAGAGCAGTAGGAGTAACTGATTTATTATATAGAAAAGATAAATCTACAATCAGAGCTATGTGCATTAGTGATATGAGATTACAGAGCAGTTGGAGTAACTGATTTATTATATAGAAAAAATAAATCTACAGTCAGAGCTATGTGCATTAGTGATATGAGATTACAGAGCAGTAGAGTAACTGATTTATTATATAGAAAACATAAATCTACAGTCAGAGCTACGTGTATTAGTGATATGAGATTACAGAGCAGTAGAGTAACTGATTTATTATATAGAAAATATAAATCTACAGTCAGAGCTATGTGCATTAGTGATATGAGATGACAGAGCAGTAGAGTAACTGATTTATTATATAGAAAATATAAATCTACAGTCAGAGCTATGTGCATTAGTGATATGAGATGACAGAGCAGTAGAGTAACTGATTTATTATATAGAAAAGATAAATCTACAGTCAGAGCTACGTGCATTAGTGATATGAGATTACAGAGCAGTAGTGTAACTGATTTATTATATAGTAAAGGTGAATCTACGGTCAGAGCTACGTGTATTAGTGATATGAGATGACAGAGCAGTAGAGTTACTGATTTATTATATAGAAAAGATAAATCTACAGTCAGAGCTATGTGTATTAGTAATATGAGATGACAGAGCAGTAAAGTAACTGATTTATTATATAGAAAAGATAAATCTACAGTCAGAGCTACGTTTATTAGTGATATGAGATGACAGAGCAGTAGGAGTTACCGATTTATTATATAGAAAAGATAAATCTACAGTCAGAGCTATGTGCATTAGTGATATGAGATGACAGAGCAGTAGAGTAACTGATTTATTATATAGAAAAGATAAATCTACAGTCAGAGCTATGTGCATTAGTGATATGAGATTACAGAGCAGTAAAGTAACTGATTTATTATATAGAAAAGATAAATCTACAGTCAGAGCCACGTTTATTAGTGATATGAGATGACAGAACAGTAGGAGTTACCGATTTATTATATAGAAAAGATAAATCTACAGTCAGAGCTATGTGCATTAGTGATATGAGATGACAGAGCAGTAGAGTAACTGATTTATTATATAGAAAAGATAAATCTACAGTCAGAGCTACGTGCATTAGTGATTTGAGATTACAGAGCAGTAGATTAACTGGTTTATTATATAGTTAAGGTGAATCTACAGTCAGAGCTACATGTATTAGTGATATGAGATGACAGAGCAGTAGAGTAACTGATTTATTATATAGAAAAGATAAATATACAGTCAGAGCTATGTGTATTAGTGATATGAGATGACAGAGCAGTAAAGTAACTGATTTATTATATAGAAAAGATAAATCTACAGTCAGAGCTACGTTTATTAGTGATATGAGATGACAGAGCAGTAGGAGTTACCGATTTATTATATAGAAAAGATAAATCTACAGTCAGAGGCTAGAGCTATGTGCATTAGTGATATGAGATGACAGAGCAGTAGAGTAACTGATTTATTATATAGAAAAGATAAATCTACAGTCAGAGCTACGTGCATTAGTGATATGAGATTACAGAGCAGTAAAGTAACTGATTTATTATATAGAAAAGATAAATCTACAGTCAGAGCCACGTTTATTAGTGATATGAGATGACAGAACAGTAGGAGTTACCGATTTATTATATAGAAAAGATAAATCTACAGTCAGAGCTATGTGCATTAGTGATATGAGATGACAGAGCAGTAGAGTAACTGATTTATTATATAGAAAAGATAAATGTACAGTCAGAGCTACGTGTTTTAGTGATATGAGATGACAGAGCAGTAGAGTAACTGATTTATTATAAAGAAAAGATAAATCTACAGTCAGAGCTACGTGCATTAGTGATTTGAGATTACAGAGCAGTAGATTAACTGATTTATTATATAGTTAAGGTGAATCTACAGTCAGAGCTACATGTATTAGTGATATGAGATGACAGAGCAGTAGAGTAACTGATTTATTATATAGAAAAGATAAATATACAGTCAGAGCTATGTGTATTAGTGATATGAGATGACAGAGCAATAAAGTAACTGATTTATTATATAGAAAAGATAAATCTACAGTCAGAGCTACGTTTATTAGTGATATGAGATGACAGAGCAGTAGGAGTTACCGATTTATTATATAGAAAAGATAAATCTACAGTCAGAGCTATGTGCATTAGTGATATGAGATGACAGAGCAGTAGAGTAACTGATTTATTATATAGAAAAGATAAATCTACAGTCAGAGCTACGTGCATTAGTGATATAAGATTTCAGAGCAGTAGAGTAACTGATTTATTATATAGAAAAGATAAATCTACAGTCAGAGCTACGTGTATTAGTGATATGAGATGACAGAGCAGTAGAGTAACTGATTTATTATATAGAAAAGATAAATCTACAGTCAGAGCTACGTTTATTAGTGATATGAGATGACAGAGCAGTAGGAGTTACCGATTTATTACGGTATATAGAAAAGATAAATCTACAGTGAGAGCTACGTGTATTAGTGATATGAGATGACAGAGCAGTAGAGTAACTGATTTATTATATAGAAAAGATAAATCTACAGTCAGAGCTACGTGTATTAGTGATATGGGATGACAGAGCAGTAGTAGTGAGTTATGGAGAAAAAGGTGAATCTGCAGTCAGAGCTAAGTGTATTAGGGATATGAGAAGACAGAGCAATAAACATAACTGAATAATTACAATATCATGTATTATCACATTCAAACACTGAGAATAAGTTTATATTTAAAATGATAATAATAATTTATTTGCATATCTTTAAAGATCTTTGATCTTTGATGGAAATGTATATAATAATATATAAATATATGGAAAATAGAATACTAAAGATGGAATTTACTAAAAGACACTGAACTATTATCTCCCAACAATAGATATAGGAACAGTATAATTTGTATAATTACAATAAGTAGCATATCTTTTAATTTGTATTTTTAATTACAATTCAATAAGCATTATGCAGAGAGATATATACAAACACCATTCAATCACTCACAAAATGACACTACAAACTACAGTATATTAGTTCACTCCATTTGTTTTTTTATTTATTTTTGTTTTTACTCTACTTTACTTATCTCTTTAAAATATTCTATTATTCACACTTTCACCCCCCCCCCCCTTTTTTCCATCACTATCAGCACACAAAGTTATTTTGCAGATTACAACAATTTTCCTACTCACTTTAAGAAAATATATATACAATATTAATATTTTTATTTATATTTATTTTTATTGTATCACACAATAAAACGTTGGAAGTGTATAAAGAACATTCTTTAATATTATATTGTCCTTTCTTTATCATGGATATTTATCTCACAATATCAACATTATGCACTGCTGATCATAAAAAAAAAAAATTACAAGCGCCATACATAATAGGAGGGATGTGGTCTACATCATAAAAGTCCACCGGAGCCGCCACGCTTCACATTTTGGGAAAGCCGGGAGTCCAGCAAAACATATAAAGGGAAAGGCGAGCGGCCTTACCATTTTAAATCATGCAACAATAGTAATTTGGGAACTGGTACAAATTTATAATAATAAAGTCGTTAAAGGGATACTAAATACAATTTCTTTCATGTAATTGGCAAGAGTCCATGAGCTAGTGACGTATGGGATATACAATCCTACCAGGAGGGGCAAAGTTTACCAAACCTCAAAATGCCTATAAATAAACCCCTCACTCACCCACTATTCAGTTTAACAAACTTTGCCTCCTATGGAGGTGGTGAAGTAAGTTTGTGCTAAGATTTCTACGTTGATATGCGCTTCTCAGCATTTTGAAGCCAGATTCCTCTCAGAGTACAGTGAATGTCAGAGGGATGTGAAGGCAGTATCACCTATTGAATGCCTATTGAGATGACAGAGCAGTAGAGTAACTGATTTATTATATAGATAAGATAAATCTACAGTCAGAGCAACGTGTATTAGTGATATGAGATGACAGAGCAGTAGAGTAACTGATTTATTATATAGAAAAGATAAATCTACAGTCAGAGCTACGTGTATTAGTGATATGAGATGACAGAGCAGTAGAGTAACTGATTTAGTATATAGTAAAGGTGAATCTACAGTCAGAGCCACGTGTATTAGTGATATGAGATTACAGAGCAGTAGAGTAACTGATTTATTATATAGAAAAGATAAATCTACAGTCAGAGCTACATGTATTAGTGATATGAGATTACAGAGCAGTAGAGTAACTGATTTATTATATAGAAAAGATAAATCTACAGTCAGAGCTACGTGTATTAGTGATATGAGATGACAGAGCAGTAGGAGTAACTGATTTATTATATAAAAAAGATAAATCTACAGTCAGAGCTACATGTGTTAGTGATAGGAGATGACAGAGCAGTAGGAGTAACTGATTTATTATATAGAAAAGATAAATCTACAGTCAGAGCTATGTGCATTAGTGATATGAGATTACAGAGCAGTAGAGTAACTGATTTATTATATAGAAAAGATAAATCTACAGTCAGAGCTATGTGTATTAGTGTGATATGAGATTACAGAGCAGTTGGAGTAACTGATTTATTATATAGAAAAGATAAATCTACAGTCAGAGCTACGTGTATTAGTGATATGAGATGACCGAGCAGTAGAGTAACTGATTTATTATATAGAAAAGATAAATCTACAGTCAGAGCTACGTGTATTAGTGACATGAGATGACAGAGCAGTAGAGTAACTGATTTAGTATATAGAAAAGATAAATCTACAGTCAGAGCTACGTATATTAGTGATAGGAGATTACAGAGCAGTAGAGTAACTGATTTATTATATAGAAAAGATAAATCTACAGTCAGAGCTATGTGCATTAGTGACATGAGATGACAGAGCAGTAGAGTAACTGATTTATTATATAGAAAAGATAAATCTACAGTCAGAGCTACGTGTATTAGTGATATTAGATTACAGAGCAGTTGAGTAACCGATTTATTATATAGAAAAGATAAATCTACAGTCAGAGCTACGTGTATTAGTGATATGAGATGACAGAGCAGTAGAGTAACTGATTTATTATATAGAAAAGATAAATCTACAGTCAGAGCTACGTGTATTAGTGATATGAGATGACAGGGCAGTAGGAGTAACTGATTTATTATATAGAAAAGATAAATCTACAGTCAGAGCTACGTGTATTAGTGATATGAGATGACAGGGCAGTAGGAGTAACTGATTTATTATATAGTAAAGGTGAATCTACAGTCAGAGCTACGTGTATTAGAGATATGAGATTACAGAGCAGTAGAGTAACTGATTTATTATATAGTAAAGGTGAATCTACAGTCAGAGCTATGTGTATTAGTGATATGAGATGACAGAGCAGTAGAGTAACTGATTTATTATATAGAAAAGATAAATCTACAGTCAGAGCTACGTGTATTAGTGATATGAGATGACAGAGCAGTAAAGTAACTGATTTATTATATAGAAAAGATAAATCTACAGTCAGAGCTACGTTTATTAGTGATATGAGATTACAGAGCAGTAGAGTAACTGATTTATTATATAGTAAAGGTGAATCTACAGTCAGAGCTACGTGTATTAGTGATATGAGATGACAGAGCAGTAGGAGTTACCGATTTATTATATAGAAAAGATAAATCTACAGTCAGAGCTATGTGCATTAGTGATATGAGATGACAGAGCAGTAGAGTAACTGATTTATTATATAGAAAAGATAAATCTACAGTCAGAGCTACGTGTATTAGTGATATGGGATTACAGAGCAGTAGTAGTGAGTTATAGAGAAAAAGGTGAATCTGCAGTCAGAGCTAAGTGTATTAGGGATATGAGAAGACAGAGCAATAAACATAACTGAATAATTACAATATCATGTATTATCACATTCAAACACTGAGAATAAGTTTAGATTTAAAATGAGAATAATAATTTATTTGCATATCTTTAAAGATCTTTGATCTTTGATGGAAATATATATAATAATATATAAATATATGGAAAATAGAATACTAAAGATGGAATTTACTAAAAGACACTGAACTAGTATCTCCCAACAATAGATATAGGAACAGTATAATTTGTATAATTACAATAAGCAGCATATCTTTTAATTTGTATTTTTAATTACAATTCAATAAGCATTATGCAGAGAGATATATACAAACACCATTCAATCACTCACAAAATGACACTACAAACTACAGTATATTAGTTCACTCCATTTGTTTTTTTATTTATTTTTGTTTTTACTCTACTTTACTTATCTCTTTAAAATATTCTATTATTCACACTTTCACCTCCCCCCCTCTTTTTTCCATCACTATCAGCACACAAAGTTATTTTGCAGATTACAACAATTTTCCTACTCACTTTAAGAAAATATATATACAATATTAATATTTTTATTTATATTTATTTTTATTGTATCACACAATAAAACTTTTGAAGTGTATAAAGAACATTCTTTAATATTATATTGTCCTTTCTTTATCATGGATATTTATCTCACAATATCAACATTATGCACTGCTGATCATAAAAATTTTTTTTACAAGCACCATACATAATAGGAGGGATGTGGTCTACATCATAAAAGTCCACCGGAGCCGCCAAAACATCATAAAAGTCCACCGGGAGTCCAGCAAAACATATAAAGGGAAAGGCGAGCGGCCTTACCATTTTAAATCATGCAACAATAGTAATTTGGGAACTGGTACAAATTTATAATAATAAAGTCGTTAAAGGGATACTAAATACAATTTCTTTCATGTAATTGGCAAGAGTCCATGAGCTAGTGACGTATGGGATATACAATCCTACCAGGAGGGGCAAAGTTTACCAAACCTCAAAATGCCTATAAATACACCCCTCACTCACCCACAATTCAGTTTAACAAACTTTGCCTCCTATGGAGGTGGTGAAGTAAGTTTGTGCTAAGATTTCTACGTTGATATGCGCTTCTCAGCATTTTGAAGCCAGATTCCTCTCAGAGTACAGTGAATGTCAGAGGGATGTGAAGGCAGTATCACCTTTTGAATGCAATGGTTTTCTTCACGGGTGATCTATTTCATAGGTTCTATGTTATAGGTTGTAGAAATTCATCACCTACCTCCCTTTTCAGATTGACGATATACTCTCATATTCCATTACCGCTACTGATAACCGTTTCAGTACTGGTTTGGCTATGTGCTATATGTGGATGGGTGTCTTTTGGTAAGTATGTTATGTTATGTTACTTAAAGGGACAGTAAAGTCACAAATTTTTTTCATGATTTAAATAGGGCATGTAATTTTTTTTTTTTTCCATTCTTTATTTATAAACCAAAACAAATTCCAAAGATCCAGTGTCATACATTTGCTATTTTGTACAAAAAACAAATATAAAGACCAAGCTACAAAGCCATTAGAACAAAATATATCAAAATGAATTTGCTAAATTTACACAAAGTTAGTATGATTTTTACACAACATAAAAAAGGAGATTTAAAGCTACATTAAGTGTATTTTTTTTTTTTTACATTTATCTTTGGAAGTATCTAAGTCCGAGATAAAGTTAATACAAGTCAGGGATAATACAATTGTCATCCAAAGTAAACAGAAAAAAAACAAGAGTAGAAATAATTATGAAACCATATCATGGGCCAATATCTTTGTTTAAATAATTCTGTATTCAATCTGGATAGCCTCAGTATTTAAAATTATATTAATTAATATTGTTACATCCCACATGATTATCTATGGAAATGTCTTGGGGTTTTATTTATTTTCCCAATCCCACCTCATTTCTCCCCCTCACGTGTGTAGACAAAAAAAAAAAAAAAAAAAAAAAAAAAAGGGGAAAAAAAGGGAAAAAAAAGAAGAATTTCTCCTTCCCCCGGCCCCCCCCCCCCCCCCACTCCCACAGCAAGAAATTTTTTTTTTTTTTTTTCTCTCTCTGTTATCTACCAATTTCCAAGTAAGACTATTTCTGTATTTTGAAACGGAAAGATTATGTGATTTATTTCTGTAGAAGAAAGTATTTTTAAAAAAATTGCCCAGTTATTGAAGAATCTTTTGACATCCTGCTCATTCTCTATGTTTGTATCCCTTTGTTCTAGTATACACTGTTTTTTTAGACAGTTTTTAACTTCAGGGAGAGATGGAATTGACTGGGTCTTCCATTTTTTACAAATTAAATACCTTGTGGCTAATATAGTGGAGATTACAATCTTTTCACTACTCTGTTTGCCGGGTTGTTCCCTTAATCCAAATACTATCTGAAATAGTGTTAGAGAAAGAGGGGTTATTTTAAGTACGTTCTTTAGCCAGTATTCTACTTTAAGCCAAAGATTCCTAACTCTTGGGCAGTACCATATCATATGCAAGAAATTAGCTGCCAGATACGAACACTTGGGACATTTATAGAATCCCAAGTTAGCACATTTGTAACCTTTCTCCGGGGTGAAGTATGCCCTGTGAAGAAATTTAATGTGGGCCTCTCTCCATGTAGCTGAGAGTGTGTTTTGAGTAATCTTTTTAATTGAAAGTTGAAGGGTTTTTGTTTCTATATTATTCAAGACATTTGGTATATTCCAATTTGCAGTCAGTTGTACTAGAACCGTAGCACCTTTATTGATACCTAGAAAGTAGTAGCACGGTGCAATAGAAATATGGCCATTTCTGGTTAGTGTCAACCAGTCTTCGAGTTTACCTATATTCCAGTTCCAGCCTTTTTTTTTAACTAATTCCAGCGCATAGTGCCTAAGTTGTAGATATGCGAAAAAGTCTTTATTTGGCAGGCTAAAGTCCATTTTTAGTTCTTGAAATGATTTAATACATTGTCTTTCTTTATCAATTATTTGATAGACCTTAGTCAGACCAGTATATTGCCATCTTTTAAAGACATCTGAAAGAATACCTGCCTGGAATTTAGGATTTCCTAATATCGGAAGATATGGAGAGGCTTTGCTATTTATTGAGAGAAGCTTTGCTATTTTTTGCCAAGCTTTGATCGGATTGTAAATTGTTTTAAACTTTTTAATTTCTATCGGAATTTCTTTTGGGTCGAGATGGAGCAGTGCAGTTAGGTCGTATGGGTAGCCGATATTGGATTCTAGTTCATTATTTAAAATATAATTATTGCGGATGATCCAGTCTATAGGTATACGCGCGAGAAAAGAGAGATTATATAGCAAAATATCAGGCAAGGCCAGTCCCCCAGATTCCCTTGGTACTGAGAGTTTCCTGAAAGATATTTTTGCTCTTTTCCCTTGCCATAGGAATTCTGTAAGTAAACTGTTAATTAATCGAATATCTTTCCCCAATAGTAATATGGGTGTATTCTGGAGAATATAAAGTAATTTTGGGAGGAGGGCCATTTTAAATAGAGCTATTCGGCCTGATAGTGATATTGGCAAATTATGCCAGTGCTTAAGTTTTTCTTTGATTACCTTTAACACTGGAGGGATATTAAGTTTGTAAAGATCCTCAGTTCTGACCGGGATATGAATCCCAAGATATTTAAAAGAGTCTATAACCTGCCGAAATGGTAAATTTGTTACCGAATTTTTAGTATTCCTGAGCCAATATATCTCAGATTTCGTGTAGTTTACTTTGTATCCCGAAAAGGAACCAAAGTTATCCATTATAGAAAAGAGTTTCGGCATATTTAGTTTAGTATTTGCCATATAGACAAGTAGGTCATCCGCATATAATCCGATCTTAATTTCATGATTATGAATTTTGATACCATCTATAGCTTGTCTTATTTTAATTGCCAAGGATTCAATGGCAATGTTAAAAAGGAGCGGGGAAAGAGGGCAACCCTGCCGCGTTCCTCTGCCTATAGGGATAGAGGGAGAGAAGTTGTTATTTACTATCAATTTTGTAGCAGAGAAGGCATAAAGGTTTCCTATAAAGTCAGTAAATTTACCTTTAATACCAAAATGTTTTAATGAAGAGTGTATATGGTCGTGGATAATTGAGTCAAATGCCTTCTCTGCATCAATAGAAATGACAGCAAGATCCTGTATGCCCTCTCCCCCGCTATTTATGTCAGACATAGTCTTGTAATATTCTGTCACCACCAACACCTCTCTAATTTTCGCAGCAGAGTTTCTGTTATTTAGAAACCCTGATTGATCTGAGTGGATAATTTTTGCAAGAACCCCTTGTAATCTAGCCGCCAGTACTGCTGTTAAAATTTTATAGTCAACATTAAGGAGGGCTATAGGCCTATATGATTCTTTGCAGGCGGGATCTTTGCCTCCTTTGAGTATTAATGTTGTATATGATTGAGAAAAGGATGGGGGAGTGGGTTTGCCATCAATAAAGAAACTATTAAAAAGGGTACAAATATGCGGGGTGGCTTCACTAAGCATGATTTTATAGAATTCACTAGGCAGACCATCAGGGCCAGGTGCTTTGTTTAAAGATAATTTGGATATTACTTTCTCAATCTCTTCTGTCGAGACAGGGGCATTCAAATTGGTAATGTCTTCTGGAGCCAGTGTGGGATGTTCAATTTTGCTCCAGAAGTCATCCGAGTTATTTACCTCATTGGCTTTGGGCGCGTACAGTTCTTTAAAATATTCATAAAATATTGTCAGAATGTCATCAGGTCTAGAGACAAGTTCCCCTTTATGGTGCAGTTTATCTATATTTAGTTGTTTTCTTTCGTTTTTGATTAATTTAGCCAATATTCTACCTGACTTATTGCCGTATCTATACATTCTGGCTTGAGTTCTTAATTCTTTTTGTGTTTCTTGTGATAGTATAAAGGCATCTCTCTCGCTTTTTGCGCGTAGGTATTTTGCCCAGTTGAGAGGGGTTCTATCCGATAAATACTGATTATAAGAATTAAGCAGAAATTTATGAGATTCCTTTTCCCTTAGCCTAATTTTTTTAAGCAAAATGGCACCATAGGCAATAATTTCCCCCCTCATTACAGCTTTCGCTGTTTCCCAAAATATTTCAGGGTTTTTAAGGTAATCTCTATTAAAGTGTACATATTCTTTATATTTATTCAATAGGCAATTTTTAAATTTTAGGTCAGATGTTAAGTGGTAGGGAAAGAAGAAACGTGATGCAGTGGAGTGCGCAGGTGCTACTAACAATTCAAGAGAGATGGGTGCATGGTCTGAGAGTAATATTGGCATTATTGTCGCTTTGACACTTGTTGTTGGGATACGCTCATCAATCAGAAAGATATCTATTCTGGACATGGTTTTATGGGCTTTTGAAAGACATGTAAAGTTCTGGGCGGTTGGGTTTTGATTTCTCCAAATATCGTGTATAGCTAGATTGTGCATGATTTTTTTATACACTTTAGTTTCTAAGTTATCTCTTTTTTGTTTCCGATATTTAGTATCTTGTCTTAGCCTGTCTAGTGGGCATTGTGGTGCCATATTGAAGTCACCGGCGATAATTAGAGAGCCTTCAGTATAAGATAGGAGCTTTGATTGGAGATTATCCCAATATTCTAAGTCAAACACGTTTGGGCCATATGTATTACACAGTGTGTACATCTTCCTGGCAATCTTTATTTTTAACATGACATATCTCCCCCCCGGATCGGCCACGCAGTGAATAACATCCGACTTAATTTTTTTACCTATTAGTATTGCTACCCCCTCTTTCTCTCAACACCAGCAGCGAAGTATACATCTTTAACCCAAGAGGTTTTTAGTTTTAAAGTTTCCTCTGCGGATAAATGTGTTTCCTGGATAAAACCAATATCGGTATGGAGCTTACGTAGTTGTGTGAGAATTGCCTTGCGTTTAATAGGTGTGGAGATACCTCCTACATTCCATGATACGATCTTACATTTTTCTATTTTTTCCATTTAGAGGATAAGTGTATTAAGCTATAGGGACGGGGGTTGGGGGAGAGAGAGACAGGGAGGGGAGAGAGGAGAGAAAAAAAAAAAAAAAAAAAAACCCATCTTAAAGGGAGGTCCTTTCTTTTAAAACTGTCACACACGTGAGGGGGAAGAATCCCATAACTCTTGTCTATCAAAGGACAAGAGTCTACCCTATTGGAAGTCTGCATTCCTAAACATTCTTTTGTTAAGTTTTAAAGTTTGTTACACTTCTACATTCTGTTGTTGGTCTAAGGAGTCAAGTGTTTTAAAAAAAATTTCAGCCGAAGTGGTTTCTTCGAACCAATGTGATTCTCCATTTACTATGACCTTAAGTTTGTGGGGGTAAATTATCATTGCTCGGTGGCCTTTTTGAATAAATTTAGAGCAAACAGGGGCAAGCTCCCTTCTTTTTGCTGCTGTATCAGCAGAGAAGTCCTGAAATAATAAGATTGTAGCCCCTTTAAATGTTATCGGTTGCTGCTTACGATAATAGTGAAGTAATGCAATTTTGTCCTGGTAATTTAATAATTTTGCTAAAATTGGCCTAGGTCTATTTCTACCTTTATTTTCTGTATAGGGAGAGCCTAGTCTGTGTGCTCTTTCAACTAGTATAGGTTGATGTGTGGTTGGTATTTTAAGGATTTTAGGTAGTGACTCTGAGATAAAAGAGAGAAGGTTCTCATTTTGATGTTCTTCTGGAAGACCAATAATTCTTATGTTGTTCCTTCTGGAACGATTCTCTAAGTCTTCCAGTTTATTTTGGATTTTTTGTATATTAGTTTCTGTTGTTTCAATTTTTGAACTATGTATGTTTGTAGTATCTTCTAAATCAGACACCCTCTGTTCCACTTCTTGTAGTCTAACAGAGAACTGCCGTATTTCTTGTGTTAACAAAAGAATATCCTGTTTTAATTCAGTTTTAAGAGCATCAAGTTTAGGGGTGAGGGCATCTGAAATACTAGTAACCAGGTTTTGAATGTTAGTTACTTCTTGAGTCAGTGGTGCGTTAGGAAATATTAGTTGTGTATCGGTAATGTTTTCCTGTGTAGTCTTCGCTTTCCTATCCCTCTGTCTGGCTGCCATGGCTGGAGAAGTGATCTTGTGTGGGGTGTGTAAAAATTTATCCATGTGGCGAAATTTGTATACAGTGTAAAGAAAGGAGTGATTAGAGTGCTCTGTGGAGGTAAGGGAACCAGCCAAGTGTAAGGTTTAGGAGGTACTTAGACCTCAGGGAGAATAGTGAGGATCAAGAGGGGGGGTGAGACAAGTGAGGAAGAGAAAAAAAAAAAAAAAAAAAAAAAAAATTATTAAATTAGGTGAAGGTAAAGTGTCTATGGAGAGTGAAACAAATTAGTTATGTGAGAAATCCAGCCATGGGGGTGGGTATGAGGGAGCATGTAATTTTAAACAACTTTCCAATTTACTTTTATTACCAATTTTGCTTTGTTCTCTTGGTATTCTTAGTTGAAAGCTAAATCTAGGAGGTTCATGTGCTAATTTCTTAGACCTTGAAGACTGCCTCTAATCGGAAAGCATTTTGACAGTTTTTCACCACTAGAGGGTGTTAGTTCATGTGTTTCATATAGATAACATTGAGCTCTGGCACGTGAAGCTCCTAAGAGCAAGCACTGATTGGCTAAAAATGCATGTCTGTCAAAACAACTGAAATAAGGGGGCAGTTTGCAGAGGCATAGATACAAGGTAATCACAGAGGTAAAAAGTATATTATTATAACTGTGTTGGTTATGCAAAATTGGGGAATGGGTAATAAAGGGATTATCTACCTTTTTAAACAACAAAAATTCTGGTGTTTACTGCCCCTTTGAGACACTCTCAACTATGGTTTGGCACTTTATGTAGTTATATAAAGTTCTAAATATATGTATTGTACTTATATTTGCCATGATTCAGGTTTCAGTATATTATTATATTGCGTCATTTTTGGTGCAAGATTTTTTTGGCGCGAAGTTACGTTCGATGATGCAAATTCATAATTTCTGGCATCTTTGTTGACGCCGAGTCCTTTCACAAGGATGCGTCTTCAATGACGCAAGTGTGTCATTTCCGAATGTTGTTAGCGTCAAAACATTTTCTCTGTTTGTGCGTCATACTTGGCGCCAAATATTTTCATTATTTTAAACCTCATTCCTATATGCCTCTTGCCTTTTTTTTTTCTCTATCAGGGCTATGCTGTTTGCATTTTTTTCCCATTCCTGAAACTGCCATATAACTATAAGGAAATTGATCATTTTGCTTTATATGTTGTTTTTTCTCTTACATTTGCAAGATGTCTCAATCTGATCCTGTCTCAGAAATCACTGTTGGAACCCTGCTGACTGATAACAGTTCTACAAAAGCTAAGTACATTTGTTGTAATCTTGCGGAGATTATATCTCCAGATGTGGTTTGTAATAAGTTGTCATGATAAACTTTTACATGCATAGAATGTGTCCATCAGTAATAGTACATTGCCTGTTGTTGTTCCTTTAACATCTAATGTACAAGATATACCTGTGAATTTATTAGAATTTATTGCTGATTCTATTCAGAAGGCTTTGTCTGCCATTCCGCCTTCTAATAAATGTAAAGGTCTTTTAAAACTTCTCATAAAGTTGATGAAATTTCAAATGACCGACAACATACTAAATTATCCTCCTCTGATGAGGATCTGATTCAGAAGATCCTTCCTCAGATATTGACACTGACAAATCTACTTATTTATTTAAAATGGAGTACATTGTTATTATTATTATCATCATTTATTTGTATAAGCGCAAAAATGGTCCTCAGCACTCAATATTTATCTTAGAAACACTTTATTTACATAGAAAAGTGACGTTTCAGGGTCGCAGCCCCTTATTCATGCTTTATACCTGAACAATGACAAAGTGACTCTTTAAATACATTCATTTTGGCGTCCTTGCACCCAAACTGTGGGAATAACTCCCTCTAGTGTCTGCCTACCGATACTACACTTGTTAAAAAATTCAACAATACTAAAATCTAACTGATATTTTTAACAATCTCTACCTTAATCTATAACTTTAACCTCATACCATTTTATTAAGTTAAAGAGAATTATAACGTTTAAAAATGCTACTAAGTTCCCTACCATTACTTGATGTGTGGAAATCATTATATGTCTTATAATTCTTTTTAACTTAATAAAATGGTATGAGGTTAAAGTTATAGATTAAGGTATACGATGGATTGATAAAAATATCAGTTAGGTTTTAGTATTGTTGAATTTTTTAACAAGTGTAGTATTGGTAGGCAGACACTAGAGGGAGTTATTCCCACAGTTTGGGTGCAAGGGCGCCAAAATTAATGTATTTAAAGATTCACTTTGTCATTGTTAAGGTATAAAGCATGAATAAGGGGCTGCAACCCCGAAACATCGCTTTTCTATATGAATAAATTGTTTCTAAGATAAATATTGAGTGCTGAGGACCATTTTTGGGCATTTACTGTTTATATAAGGACTTGGCAGTGTCCTTAGGTCTTTCGTGCACTCCTCCTACAGTGTGCTGTTCCTATTTGACTTTTTAATCATTTATTTGTATAGCGCCACCAAATTCCGTAGCGCTGGGTACAGTGATAGGGGTATACAATGACAAAGATTTGTGATAAAATACAAAAACATAACAAAACTAAACAAATCTAGTACAGGAGGAAGAGGGCCCTGCTCTGGAGAGCTCACAGTCTATAGGTTTAGGGTATGCAAAACAATGGAACCTGGCTAACAGAAAGCAGACTTCACAAATCTTCATCAACCTCTCGGTCCAGGGACATCCATAAAGGGAAAACACACACTGGTCAGTAAACTTAAAAACAGGATCTTTATTGGAGTGTATAAAAACCAAATTGGAGACAAGGCTCCATTAAACAGGAAAAAAGGCTACAGCGTGACTGACTGCAGACATGTTTCGCGTGTGTCCACATGCTTGTTCACTGCTGTCTGTCAGCTGTACAATTTGCCTCTATTTAAAGAGGCCTGTCTCAATTAAAACCAAATTTGCAGTTAACCCTTTCCTTTCTAATTTAATTGATAGTACACAAAATCAGATTAAAGACAAAGTCAGTTACAGAGATCATATACATATTCATAATTAACACTGGAAAGACTAAGGAATTCTATGTAAATTGATATTTTATGTTTCAAACTTTGTGAGATGAAAAAAATCTTTATATTTTCTACAGATATACCTTGTTGATGGTTTATTACTTAAATTGTTAAATAAATAAATTAACATCGCTCTCCTTATTGATACCATTAGGGTGACTGGTTTTTAACTCAAAAATCCATTTGGCTTCTATGAAACTGAGTCTATATTCTCTATCTCCCCCTCTTTTATGTTTCATTATGTAATCAATTGCCTGTATGCTAAGCAATGAAGCATCCCCTTGATGCATATTTTTAAAGTGTCTTGAGACAGGTGTATCCCTATCTGGGTCCTCAATGTCTCTTATATGTTCTAGAGCCCTATCTTTGACACAACGTTTTGTTCTACCAACGTATTGGATCTGGCACCCCCTACAGGTCAAGAGATATATGACATATGTTGATTTGCAATTTAGATTAAATTTGATGTCATATTCATGACCTGTTACTGTAGATTTAAATTTTGTTCCCTCTTTTACATAGTCGCATGTTTTGCATCTCTGTGCTTTGCATTTAAAGAATCCTAATCTATTAGGTAACCATGTTTTCTTATGTACAAGGGGTAAATCAGACGGGGCTACCATATTTCCAATGGTAAGGCCCTTTCTTGACACAAATTTGCAACCTTCTCTTGTGATCTCTTCTAAACCTGAGTCTACAGCTAGAATAGGTAAACTTTCCTTTATGATGCTGCAAATTTTATTAAACTCCAGACTGTAGGGGGTGCTAAAGACAATTTTATTTTTTGTGGTTTTTTCCTTTTTATATTTGTCTCCATACTGGTTTTTGTATTTTAAAAGATTTTCCCTAGGTATTCTGTCTACCTCCTCTTTTGTTCTTTTTAATAGTGACTCTGGATACCCTCTTTCTAATAATCTATTTTCCAAGATTTTGCATTGAGTATCATAGTTTTGTTCATTAGAACATATTCGTCTAGTTCTCAGGAACTGACCTTTTGGAATTGCATTCTTGACGTGTCCAGGGTGACACGATTTATAATTTAAAATTGTATTGCCACCTGTAGGTTTCCTATATACTGTAGTATTTATTACATTTACTTCTGGATCCACCACCAACTCCAAATCCAAAAATTTGATGGTGGTCTTGTTATACTCAGCTGTAAATTTTAAATTCATATCATTGGAGTTAATGTTTCCAATGAAGTTTTGTATGGATGTTTCATCTCCATTCCACACCACCAACAAGTCGTCAATGTACCTTCCATAGTATACAAAATGTTCCTTGAAGGGATTGCCATCTCCATAGACGTGGCAGGCCTCCCACCAACCCATAAACAGGTTGGCATAAACATTGACGACTTGTTGGTGGTGTGGAATGGAGATGAAACATCCATACAAAACTTCATTGGGAACATTAACTCCAATGATATGAATTTAAAATTTACAGCTGAGTATAACAAGACCACCATCAAATTTTTGGATTTGGAGTTGGTGGTGGATCCAGAAGTAAATGTAATAAATACTAGAGTATATAGGAAACCTACAGGTGGCAATACAATTTTAAATTATAAATCGTGTCACCCTGGACACGTCAAGAAGGCAATTCCAAAAGGTCAGTTCCTGAGAACTAGACGAATATGTTCTAATGAACAAAACTATGATACTCAATGCAAAATCTTGGAAAATAGATTATTAGAAAGAGGGTATCCAGAGTCACTATTAAAAAAAACAAAAGAGGAGGTAGACAGAATACCTAGGGAAAATCTTTTAAAATACAAAAACAAGTATGGAGACAAATATAAAAAGTAAAAAACCACAAAAAATAAAATTGTCTTTAGCACCTCCTACAGTCTGGAGTTTAATAAAATTTGCAGCATCATAAAGGAAAGTTTACCTATTCTAGCTGTAGACTCAGGTTTAGAAGAGATCACAAGAGAAGGTTGCAAATTTGTGTCAAGAAAGGGCCTTACCATTGGAAATATGGTAGCCCCGTCTGATTTACCCCTTGTACATAAGAAAACATGGTTACCTAATAGATTAGGATTCTTTAAATGCAAAGCACAGAGATGCAAAACATGCGACTATGTAAAAGAGGGAACAAAATTTAAATCTACAGTAACAGGTCGTGAATATGACATCAAATTTAATCTAAATTGCAAATCAACATATGTCATATATCTCTTGACCTGTAGGGGGTGCCAGATCCAATACGTTGGTAGAACAAAACATTGTGTCAAAGATAGGGCTCTAGAACATATAAGAGACATTGAGGACCCAGATAGGGATACACCTGTCTCAAGACACTTTAAAAATATGCATCAGGGGGATGCTTCATTGCTTAGCATACAGGCAATTGATTACGTAATGAAACATAAAAGAGGGGGAGATAGAGAATATAGACTCAATTTCAGAGAAGCCAAATGGATTTTTGAGTTAAAAACCAGTCACCCTAATGGTATCAATAAGGAGAGCGATGTTAATTTATTTATTTAACAATTTAAGTAATAAACCATCAACAAGGTATATCTGTAGAAAATATAAAGAGTTTTTTCATCTCACAAAGTTTGAAACATAAAATATCAATTTACATAGAGTTCCTTAGTCTTTCCAGTGTTAATTATGAATATGTATATGATCTCTGTAACTGACTTTGTCTTTCATCTGATTTTGTGTACTATCAATCAAATTAGAAAGGAAAGGGTTAACTGCAAATTTGGTTTTAATTGAGACAGGCCTCTTTAAATAGAGGCAAATTGTACAGCTGACAGACAGCAGTGAACAAGCGTGTGGACACACGCGAAACATGTCTGCAGTCAGTCACGCTGTAGCCATTTTTCCTGTTTAATGGAGCCTTGTCTCCAATTTTGTTTTTATACACTCCAATAAAGATCCTGTTTTTAAGTTTACTGACCGTTGTGTGTTTTCCCTTTATGGATGTCCCTGGACCGAGAGGTTGGTGAAGATTTGTGAAGTCTGCTTTCTGTTAGCCAGGTTCCATTGTTTTGCATACATGTCACAAGTATACGCCGGAAGCGAAGGCGTTAGGACCAGAGCTTCAGGAAGCATCACCGGACGAAGGACACGTGCCTACGCTGAAGCGAACGCAGCCTGAAGGCACAGATCCCTGGAAGTGGTAAGCGCCAACCTTCTTTTTTCTTTCTTTGCTATAGGTTTAGGGTGCAGAGACATAAGGTTGGGGTAGCTTGTTACATTGGTTGTATATGCAGCAGTGAGTCAGGCAGTTCATGTACATGTATTAGTTTGGTTTGGATGTGGGGTGGAGGAGAGATGGTAAGCCTCTCTGAATAGGTGAGTTTTCAAGGAGCGTCTGAAGCTATACAAGGTTTAAGACAGTCTAATGGAGTGGGGTAGAGAGTTCCAGAGGACAGGAGCAGCATGTGCAAAGTCTTGGAGGTGGGCGTGGGATGTATAGATAACAGGAGTGTAGAGACGTAGGTCAGAGGTTGATCAAAGAGGACGGGATGGGGAATATTTCATGATGAGAGAGGAAATATAGTTGGGAGTTAGACTGTTGAGTGCTTTGTAGGTTAGGGTTAATACTTGTATTATTCTTTTGTATTCTGGAGTGTATGGGGATCCAGTGTAGAGACTGGCAGAGCGGAGCAGCTGATGTAGATCGTCAACATGGCCTAATATTGCCCATACAAGATATAATAACAGCACAAGGGAATGTGAATACACACAAACATAAAGCACCCAGTTGGTGCTAGTAGAGCAGGCTGAAAACTTCACAGTGGTCCAGCACAATGAATCCTTGACACAGAGACAGTCCTGATTCCTCTGGAAATCCAATATTCAAGTTCCTATGGGTGTATGAGAAAACAAACCAACATGGTCCAATATCGTCAGGACAAGGAGATATTAGCCCCAAATAAATGCACTTACTAGAGGGTAAGCACCTGCAGGTGCAAATACAGCAAACTGGAACCAAATCATCGCCCAGTAGACTATAATACGACAATCCTCAGCATGGACCAGGAACAGTAGAAAATTATCACAAAGGGTGATACAAACCACAAAAGCAAGTGTATATAAAAATTTTTAAAAGTCTTTATTAACACAGCGACGCATTTCTCAGCCTATAACAAACATTGTAATACACTTGCTATTTAACAAAAAACTAAAAAGCATACTATTGTGATTGGATAATCAGTTAAGTTGCTGCACCTGTCTGTAATCACCTTTGTATGGTTGTTTAGGTAACCATTATAAACACATGTAGATAGAATGGTATCTGACATTATCATATCTCATTGTGGTACAATATACATCAAACATATAATAAAAAGTGGCATAATGCATAATAAATGTACTGAAGTAAAAATATATATATAACCTCTTATGTTTAGTTCATCTCAGTATCCTGTTTTTTAGTTTTTTGTTAAATAGCAAATGTATTAAAATGTTTGTTATAGCCTGATGAAACAGCCCTGAGTAGGCTGAGAAACGCATCGCTGTGTTAATAAAGACTTTTTAATTTTTTATATACACTTGCTTTTGTGGTTTGTATCACCCTTTGTGATAATTTTCTACTGTTCCTGGTCCATGCTGAGGATTGTCGTATTATAGTCTACTGGGCGACGATTTGGTTCCAGTTTGCTGTATTTGCACCTGCAGGTGCTTACCCTCTAGTAAGTGCATTTATTTGGGGCTAATATCTCCTTGTCCTGACGATATTGGACCATGTTGGTTTGTTTTCTCATACACCCATAGGAACTTGAATATTGGATTTCCAGAGGAATCAGGACTGTCTCTGTGTCAAGGATTCAGTGTGCTGGACCACTGTGAAGTTTTCAGCCTGCTCTACTAGCACCAACTGGGTGCTTTATGTTTGTGAGTATTCACATTCCCTTGTGCTGTTATTATACCTTGTATGGGCGATATTAGGCCATGTTGGCGCCTCTGTTTTTTATTCTTTTTTAGATTCTATACATCAGGATAGCCATCCTTTGACAGAGTGCAGCCTAAACGTCTGGATCATCAACACTTTGGTTACAAAGACTATCACAGTTATTTCTGATTTTATGTTTTTTAATTTTCTTTTATATTGTTAATACTGACAATATTATTGTTTGATATTAATATTGCTTTTTACTGATTTTTATGCTTTCATTATCTATCTGACATTATAGCTATATATTTGTTGTCATCCACCTTTGCTAGGGTTGTTAGTATATCTAATGGTACAATCCTGTATCTACCAGACATATATTTATCCACCCTTTCATTTTAAATTCAAAGTTGTTACTGAGGAAGTGCCCCCTAAGGGCGTGGTGTGTTTGTTGCACACACACCACTCTCTCTAGATGTAGATCGTCGACTTAGGTGGATGAGTCTAGCAGATTGCAGGGAGGAGAGGCAGTGTTTTGGAAGGCCATTTAGGAGTAGATTGCAATAATCAATGCATGACAAAAATGAGGGAATGAATAAGTATTTTTGTAGTTTTTTGAGTAAGGAAGGGACGAATTCTGGAAATGTTGTGTAGGTGTGAATGGCAGGATTTGGTAAGCGCTTGTAAATGTGGGTTGAATGTGAGTTCTGAGTCTCGTGTGACCCCAAGACAGCGGACCTGGGGGGAGGTGTTGAGTATAGAGTCTCCAACCATCAAAGAAATGTCAGGTGTTGAATGTCTCGAAGAGGGGGGTATAAGAAGCAGCTCAGTTTTGGACAGATTGAGTTGGAGGTAGTGTGAAGACATCCAAGAGAAAATTGCAGAGAGTCAGTCAGAAATCTGGTTGAGTAAAGAGGAAGAGATATCAGGAGAGGAAAGATAGATTTGGGTATCATCAGCATATAAGTGGTACTGGAATCCAAAGGAGGCTATAAGTTTTCCAAGGCCAGATGTATAAAGAGAGAAAAGCAAGGGGCCCAAGACAGAGCCTTGTGGTACCCCAACTGAGAGAGGCATAGGATCACAAGATATGTTGTTAAAGGAAACGGAAAATGAGCGGTTTGACAGATATGATGCAAACCAGGAGAGGGCTGTGTCTCAGATGCCAAATGAATGTAGTATTTTTAGAAGGAGAGGATGGTCAACTGTGTCAAAAGCTGCGGACAGGTCAAGAAGAATTAGTAAGGAGTAATGGCTTTTTGCTTTAGCTGATAACAGGCCATTTGTTACTTTAGCAAGAGCGAATTCTGTTGAGTGTTTAGGGCGGAAACCAGATTGTAGTGGATCAAGTAAGGAGTTAGTTGTGAGAAATTGAGTTAGCCGATTATAGACTAGTTGTTCCAATAATTTTGAAGCAAAGGGAAGTAAGGAGACTGGTCGATAGTTAGAAGGCATGGAGGGGTCAAGCGAGGGCTTTTTTAGGATTGGTATGATTGTCATGTGAATTATTCATTGTGCTTGTTCCTTTAAGGGAAGTCTATATATTCCCAGCATGCACTTGGCAAGTTGCCAATAATTTTCAGTTTGTGTAGCTATCAGTCGTCACTGAACCTGCTCCTATTCAAATTGTTTGGCTTAGTTACTCGAACCTATCTTATACAAGGTAGATTACTACTGAGACACTCCGTATACACAAAAGTTCCTATTGTTTGTTTTTCCTAAGGACTGTCCTCCATTACAGCCACAACAAGCTATCAAATTACTTCAGAGGATTTCCTTACTCCGTTTATACTCATTCCTGAAATCACCCTCTTGGAAGTGTGAACCTACTTTGTGTATATCTCCGGAAACATCCTCATCATTCTATCCTACAGTAGCCGGGTTTGTGCGGTCCATCAGTGAAAAATCCTTTGACCGCTCTCCCCGCTTCAGACTGTCAGCAATCTGACACTCTTGATTGGAGGATTCACACACACCTCCTTTGTGACGTCACCAACGGCTCCGCTCAGCGTTTTCCCTGCTTGTTTGTAGCTGCAGCATCGGACTGTACTCTCATCAGAGAACTTCAGCGCTTGTCACACATTCAATCTGTAAATATCCACAATTGGATACAGATCCTCATAATCTTCTGTTCACTACGTTTACATTATTTACTTGAACTTTGAAGTACACCTCAGCTGCCATAATTACTACACTACAGGTGTCTTGCTATCTGCTCCTGTAACCAGTTAAACAGGAAAACAATCTCTCCTGTAAATTCCTTTCCCTCATTAACTATCTGCAGTTGCGATCCTTAAAATTGGTTAACATACCTAACTCATTAAAGAGATATAAAGACTGCTTGAACAAAACCAAGTATTTCTGCTACCTTACATAATTATTGGCCTCTTAATAACATAGATCCAGCAGATTTACCCACAGTAGTATACAACTTGTCCCAAAATGTGGACCAACTTTCACAGGGGCTTAGAGAACTTCAATTACAAAATGACTCTTTACGTGCCATAGTCAGAGATAACACACCTGAACCCCAGGTGTCCTTGCCAGAGACGTTCTCTGGTGAACGTACCAAGTTCAGACAATTCAAGAACTCATGTCATCTTTTGTTTCAAATGAGACCAAAAACTTATCACAACGAAAGAATTAAAGTCATGACAGTCATCTCCTTTTTAACAGGAGAAGCTAGGAGTTGGGCTGATATGTTCTTTGAAAACGAAGATCCAGTTCTTGGTTCTTTGACTGACTTTTATTCTCAAATGAATACACTCTATGAAGACACTCAGAAACAACTCACTGCAGAAAACATGATGCGTTTACTAAAGCAGGGTCGCAGACCAGTGGAAGACTGCCTCACAGAATTTAAATTGTACTCCAAAGACTCCCGAATGGCACTGCGCAATCAATATAGATTAGGTCTAAGTGATGCTCTAAAGGATGAGTTAGCTCGCACCAACACTCCCAGATCTCTACAAGCATTGATTGAGCTCAGAATTCAGATCAACAGACGCCTTAGGGAAAGACGAGCTGAACGCCAGCACTCAGATACACCATACCATCCATCTTATTCCCATCCATCTTCTCCAGCGGTAAAAGATCATCCTATTCCCATGGATATTGGATTCACCAAGGGTCCCTTACAGCCAGAAGAGAAACTTTGTAGGAAGAGACAAAATTTGTGCATGTATTGTGCCTCTCCTGCACATTCCGTCAGAGACTGTCCTCTTCTCCAATGCCAGAAGCCTTGTAAGTCTTTTCCTATAAAAAATTGTCTCACCAACCGCATTACTGACTGTGCTTACTGTGTTCTGTCTCTCTCTTTGCAGTGGGATCATCAGACAGTACCTACTAAAGCCACCATAGATTCTGGAGCCTACTCAAATTTCCTTTATCTTGATCTGGAGAAAAAAAATAAAATTCCCTTGCAAATAAAAAAAACACCAGTTTCCATTTGTGTTATTGATGGCTCTATTGTAAAAAATATCACCCATGAAAACATTTCTTTGAAGGTTTTCACTACTACAGGTCATTCTGAATTTATGTAATTTGACGTGCTACCTTCATGCCTTTTCCCTGTAGTGTTGGGGTTGTCTTGGCTTCAACATCACCAACCCAGCATCAATTGGCAGCTGCATGTCAAGTTCGACTCTCAGTTTTGCAAGAAGCACTGTCTCATATCTCAATCGCTCCTTCAGTCTACTGTAGCACCTGTATGTAGTATACCTGAAGTTTATCATCAGTATCTTGACGTCTTCAATAAAAAGGAAGCAGAGATTTTTTGAATTCTTTCAAGAATTATATTGTACACAACCGATAGATAACTCTAACAAATAACTTTTTTGGAATAAAATTATAATACCTCAAATTTCCCCCTCAGACTTAGAACTCTTGAATTCACCAATTTCTAAGGAAGAAATTCTGTCAACAATTAAAAACGCTAAATTAAACAAAGCAGCAGGGCCAGATGGGATTCCGATAGAACTGTATAAAATTCTTAAGGAAGACATAAGTAATTCATTAGTGCTTTTGTTTAACAACTATTATATAACTTCTTCCTCTATATCAAATCTTTTCTCTGCAGCAATAATAACCCTTATTCTCAAAAAGGGCAAAGACCCTGAATAAACAGCTTCTTATAGACCTATATCCGTCTTAAATTCTGATTATAAAATCCTCCTTTCTATTATTGCTAATAGAATGAATAATTTTTTGCCTTTAAATAATTCATATAGATCAAACGGGTTTCATGAATGATTGTACTGTAACTTCTAATCTTCGGAAAGTTGAAACACTGTTAGACTATTTTTGGAATCAATATGAGACCCCAAATAAGGAGAAGTTGGATAAGGATCTAGCTATACTATCTATTGATGCCGAGAAGGCTTTTGATTCCTTCATCTGCTATATTCTTTAAAACGCTTCAGTATTAAAGGCCATTGTCTAGATTTTTTAGCTAAGATCTATAAAAATCCATACTCAGCACTTCTGATAAATGGCAATCTCTCTGATAAAATAGTGTTTGGGCGAGGTACACGTCAAGGCTGCCCTTTATCGCCTCTATTGTTCAATATTGCAATAGAATCATTAGCAGCTTGGCTCCGCCTAGAACTATGGGGGATTAGAATTCGTAACATGGAGCTTAAAATCTCTCTATATGCTGATGATCTGTTAATTTTTTTAGAGGATTCGAAAAGGTCTATTCCTAGAATTCTCAATATACTATCTACTTTTAGTTCTTTTGCGGGGTATAAGATTAATCTTCAAAAAAGTGAACTTCTATGGATACAAAAATACAGGGGAAGCTGTAGTGACCATCCTTTTAAAAATACAGATAATATTAAAGGGACAGTCAACACCAGAATTTTTGTTGTTTAAAAAGAAAGATAATCCCTTTATTACCCATTCCCCAGTTTTGCACAACCAACACAGTTATATTAATATACTTTTTACCTCTGTAATTATCTTGTATCTAAGCTTCTGCTGACTGCCCCTTATTTCAGTTTTTTGACAGACATGCAGTTTAGCCAATCAGTGCTCAGTCCTAGGTCACTTTACGTACATGAGCTCAATGTTATCTATATAAAACATGTGAACAAATGCCCTCTAGTGGTCAAAATGTATTCAGATTAGAGGCAGTCTTCAATGTCTAAGAAATTAGCATATGAACCTCCTAGTTTTAGCTTTCAACTAAGAATACCAAGAGAACAAAGCAAAATTGGTGATAAAAGTAAATTGGGAAGTTGTTTAAAATTGCATGCCCTATTTAAATCATGAAAGATTTTTTTGGACTTGACTGTCCCTTTAAATATCTGGGTATCGTATTACACAGAAATCCTAAGATGTGGTATAATTTAAATTTTAAACCTGTTTTTGAGAAAGCTATGTTAGATCTTAAGAACTGGTACTCATTTCCTCTCTCTCTTTCGGCCCGTGTTAACCTAGTTAAAAAAAATCATCTTCCCAAGGATATTATATCTTCTGCAAAATCTTCCTCTATTCATCCCTAATCAGGAAATTCAAAAGTTGTATGCAGCATGCTCACATTTTTTATGGAAAGGACATAAGGCATGCATCGCTATAGCGAAACTCTGCCAAAAAAAGAGGAATGGTGGACTGGCTCTGCCGGATATTAAACTCTATAATCTGACTACTCTAACTAAAATAGCCATTGGGTGGCTGATTAGTTCCAATAAAGTCTCTTCTTTGGAGACAGAGAGTTTGTTTATAGCTCCCTTCTCTCTAAAAGCAATCTTACATTGCCCATTAAAAAATCTCCCGTCAAATATTAGCAATCTTATATCTTTTAAAAATATAATTATAGCTTGGCAAAAGATATGTGGTATATTTGATATAGATTACAGATTTTCTGCTTTCTTACCAATACAGGGTAATCCAGAGTTTATTCCAGGCATCCATGAGCAAATATATCGTACCTGGGCCCAAATTGGCCTGAAGTATATGAATCAACTTATTTCTACTTCGGGACAGATGCTCTCATTCTGTGATCTAATGCATATATTTGATCTCCCAAGACATAGTCTATTCGCATATTTCCAATCACGACACTTTATTAATTCCGCGAGATCGGAATAATTCCATGGAGCCTCGCTGGTCCGAGATTAATGATTGCATTAAAAAAAGCCACAGCAGGCAAATTTACAATTTCTTTGGTATATAACATTATGCTCGCAAAACAGGGCCAAATTTTTTCTCAAAATCTGGCTACTTTTTGGCGTCTATATTTCCCGCGATTTGAAGTAGCTAATATCTCCCAAAGTTTCTCAAGACTAGAGAAACTGAACGTGTCAATTTTGTGGAAAGAATCACATACTAAATGAATACACAATTTTTATTTAACTCCTCTTAAAATGTCTAAATTTTCCTCTTTAATCCAACAATGGTGTCCAAAATGTCATCTATTAAATGCAGACATTTTACATATGTTTTTCCATTGCCCAAAAATAAACCATCTATGGGGTAAAGTAAACCATTGGTATAATCAGCAGTTTCTTGATACCTTTAAAATATAAGCTTATCGGGGGGCCGAGTCAACTGCCGTTAAGCCCAGACATGCTTTCATGGAGCTCCTGATTCTCTGAACATTTTCATGAGATATTATATATGGATTAACCCTAAAAATTGTGTTTTTTCTATGCTGAGGGCTTCAGACATGTCTAATACTATATATTATATAGAAGCGCATTATCCTTCCTGACTTGCTGACTCCATGTGCTTCCAAGGGAAATGAAGCCATGCGGTACACGCGCCATTCTGGATTAACAGGTCCTCTTCGCTTATGCAAAGCCGCCTAACTGAACAGAGATCATCTACTCTGCTACTGACCATGAGGGAACCCTACTCTGAAATAAAAGCTTGCCTGATAGACTTAGGATGCCGCATCACGAGTCACTTTAATTCTCTGACCAACGTCATCAGATACGGCTCTGAGCCCAATGTAGTGGCGGTTGGACTTGTTGTGGAACAAGCGGAGCTTCATTCTACTATGCAGCTATCTATGGCTTCAACGCAGGGCACTGTACTAGCACTGTCATGCCAGACCCTGATAGCCCCTTTACCCTTAACCTCGCACACAATAGAGGAAGCTGCTTGCTTAGTGGAGGAGCTGTTGAGCCCTCAAGATCACCCAAGCCTGGACGCTCAATACTTATTGAGCGCAACAACTCTTCATGCTAGCGTGGATATCTCGCAACCAACTAAGCCACGCACCACTTCAACCCTGATTCCATCAAGCTCTGACCCACCTGGAGGATCTTACACTCTGCTCTATGCAGAAATGGTGATGGAGGCACAGTTATCGCTGAAGGTGACCGGCGCAGAGGGGTTGTCATTGCGGCTGGCTCACAAGCATTCTCACACTACTCTCCAACTAGGTACATGCGATAGTGAGTTCCCGGTAATAGCATCCTCTAACCTGTCGCAGAAACCTGTGAGGCTGATCCCCTCTGCGCCTGTAGAATGGTTCAGAAGCCCTTTTGATCCAGGCGGTTAGCGATGTCTCTGCTCTTTGTACTGCAAGGTACACACCGGGTATACCAGATCTGCCGTTCTTGACCTATTATACATAGAAACTGAAACACGCTGTGGACTTCTGAGACATTGCCTACTGTTACCCTTTCTTATGTTTCTAGGTCCTTAAGTATACTTAGACAGCTTGGCCTGAATACTGTCTTGCTAATGATCCCCCATATATTACTCACATAACCCATGTTTACTCAGCATGACTAGCACAGTTTTGTTCTCAAATGCTGGAATGTATACCCTTATCAATTATTTAATTCTTGTGTAATCTGTAGTACGCTGGGAATAAGACATACCCTGACTACTCAACAGAGGCGCAACTTGTGCTTGTGGATCGGGTAAGGAGCCCTTTTGACCCAGGGGGCCAGATATACTTCAGTTCACAGTTCTGAGTTTTACACAGCTCTGAGACAAATGCGCAATATCTCTATCAGTGACAGTCACTTGGACTTACAATGAGAACAGCGCCTGATATATTTGAGAAGATATCCCACAATATTAAAGCCTATTAGACTCGAAAATTGCATGTATGGGCTAGTTATTGCTCTCCTATATATCTGTTTATGATAGTTGTTTTATCACGATACCACCACCCAGTAATTGTATGCTTACACTGCTCCATATTCACATTCTTAGCAGAGATCTAGTTTTAATCTCCTATAGAATGTACGTTTAATATTATTAGCTTTTCATACAATATGTACTTCTTACTTAGTCCTTTAGTTACATTCCTGGACATTTAATATAGATGCTCTGTTCATTTACTCTTATATAGTATGTCTGCTCAAATCTGTTTTATGCTGAGAACGTAGTCACATATTTCTTTATTACTTAGCTCTGGTAACTTAAGTTTTTCTACCTTTTTTTTTTTTTTGCCCAGCATGTTGTTCCAGTTGCCTAGATTTCAGGCTAGTATGGGCTTGAGAGTCAGTTTATAATTTTTACATACTTAATTGTGCCTGTATAGCTCACTACAGACTTGAAGGCTGATAAATGACCATATATTTTAGGTGCAGGTTAAATGCAGCTATAAACAGCCTGAGTTACACGCCAGAAAAAGTTTTCTATAAGGTTGATGTAGAACTACTACATATGTATCCCTCTACAATTACTGGAGAAAATATGAGCTTATAAGAGAATTGATGACCTCTTGTTTGATGCCTTTGCCAGATAATTTGCCGTTACTACACATTTTGTGCTAATTTCTATTGCACATCTCTGGGCAAGCCTCAATGCCAATCTATATGATCCTAATCTGACTAATATGTATCTATGAGTAGACAGGATGTAATAATTACCCTTTATATCAGAAACTCAACATTCCCTGCTTAGATATTTGTGGCCTTTATGTTAGCAGCCGAGACACTGGGGTCCACTATGTTTTGCACTGAGTAGCAATTAAAGCACGGGAATACATCTTAATACCACCAGTTTGGTTGTTCTCATAATGATCATGTATATTATTTGGAGACACAATCCTAGTGGTCTCCTAAGTACACTTTAACAAAGGATTAGTCTAGGCTCCATATGAGACTCCAATCCTAGCTCAGCCCACGCTTCCCCACTGACGCACCATAGGACCCTCTTAGAGTTTTCACTAATGCCCCCCCCACATTTAATGATGCTGGGAGTTAGGGTCCCGATAATAGTTAATATAAGATTCCCATCCCAACTGGCTCCGCCCTCCACCCCCCCTCCCCCTATTATATTTCAAGCGGCTCTTGCCCGCTGCATCCCCTCCCCCCTTTTTAAACTATAAAGCTAATCCCTCCTGGCCCTAATTATATCTAAATAGACACTCCAATTCGCCTGCTATATGACCCAGGGAGGACTATTTCTGTTATAATGTTATTACCTTTACTACAAAACTGAAGTCTTAGTGTAAACTGCCCAAATTTTATACCATTACGAGTACTGTTTGTATACATTGTACCCTTACTGTAAGGTTCTGTTTGTAACATTTATCTAACAATATTGTAATTGCACTCTTCTGTAAATGTTTTGAGGCATAGCCTTTGATTGTGTTTGTTTATGACTTCAATAAAAATATATTTAAAAAAAAAAAAATATATATAAGCTTATCATATAATTTTTCTGATAAATCCAAACTTAGTGATGGTTAAAAATAAAATATAAAAATAAAATATAAAAATATCAAGATATTGAATACGATAATCTTAGTAACCAGAACCGTAATATAGAAAAAAATCGAAAGACACATTGTCACTTAGATTCTCTCACTTCCGTAATTTGTTGCTCCAACAACTTGTGTTTGAATCACATAATACAATTTTTCAGTTTGGAGACAGGGCCGAGCTATTTGTAGGGAATTGGAGACCTATAATTAACCTGTATCCACTTTCTACACAGAAGCTAATTCTGGCTCCCCTAGGTTTTACTGAAACTTATAGGAACTTTTTTGGATATCAACGTTAATAGTTGGTTATTAGAACTTAGTCTGGGCCCACTGATTAGGGCGGGGGGTTGAGGAGAGGAGAGTAGTGGGGCTTCTTCCTTTTTTTTTCTTTTGTTCAGTCATTTATGTTAAGTCTCTTTTAATTCATTAGAAAACTATTCTAACAAGTGTACTCAGTTTAGATATAAATCCACACAACCTTCTATTGAACTTATATATATATAGATATTTGCGCTACTGTTATTCCAAGGCCATAGTTGAAATTTATAATTGGACTAGGATAGGTTTTGTGTATGAGTAACGTTTTTGATTAAGGATGTATTTTGCAAAGATGTAATCCCTCTATCTAATACAGACTACAGTGTGTTACCCACTTATACCTATTGCTAATGAGTTTTAAGAAATTGCTCGTTTAATATGAAGTGTTTATTTGGGCTAAGAAAGAATACTCTGTCTGGTATTACTATGTGTTAAGGAAGGGAAATGAAAAAGAAAAGAAAAACATGCTGTATTACAATGTTTTTTTATATAATTTACCCTGCGAGGTATGCTGAGATATTAACTTTGCTCAAACTATTATTGTTGTTCACTGTTGGATAATAAATAAATATGTAAAAAAAAAACAGATTCTTCCTCTCCAACGGATTTACGATTGCCCTACAGAACTTTTACCCGGATCTTCCATTCCCTTTGGGCACATATATCCGCTTTCACAGCCTGAACTGGCTCATTTAAAAACATACTTAGATGAAAACTTTAAAAACGGATTCATCAGGCCCTCTACCTCTCCAGCTGGTGCAGGCATTTTTTTTGTCAAGAACAAAGATGATTCACTATGCCCGATTATTGACTACCGACAGCTCAACAAAAGGACTATCAAAAACAAGTACCCTTTGCCTTTAATTCTAGAGACGGTCGAAAGGCTCAGTGAAGCTAAGATATATACGAAATTGGATCTAAGAGGTGCCTATAACCTTGTTCGCATACGTGAGGGGGATGAATGGCTGACTGCTTTCCGTACCCGCTATGGGTTATTTGAATACCTTGTGATGACCTTCGGACTTTGCAATGCCCCTGTCACATTCCAAAGGTTTATCAACGTCATCTTCACAGACCTCTTAGACGTGTGCATGGTGGTTTACTTAGATGTCATTCTCATTTATTCAACATATCTAGAATAACACTTCAAGCATGTCAGTTGGGTTCTGTCCAGGTTACGCACACATCAATTATTTGCGAAGCCCGAAAAATGCCTTTTCCATGTTACTGAACTATCGTTTCTTGGTTATCAGATCACACCATCCGGTCTTAGGATGGAAGAAAACAAAGTTGATGCTATTCTTAATTGGCCCATTGCTAAGTCCAAAAAGGACATTCAACGTTTTTTAGGATTCACCAACTTCTACCGCAAGTTTATCAAAGGCTTCTCAAAAATTGTCAAACCACTCACTTCACTTACTGGTGTCCAGTCATCGTTTTCTTGGAATGAAGAAGCACAACTTGCTTTCAACTCCCTCAAGCAGTCCTTCACCTCTGCACCCATTCTGCACTTTCCTAACCCCAATCTTCCATATATCCTAGAAGTGGATGCTTCTAATTATGCATTTGGTGCCATATTGTCTCAACAAACTTCACCCATAGATCCAATTCATCCAGTAGCCTTCTACTCTAAACTAATGTCTACACTAGAAAGAAACTACTCCATCAGAGAAAAAGAACTCCACGTCATTAGGAAGTCCTTGGAACACTGGTGTCATCTCCTTGAGGGTACTTCTATCCCAATTCTCATATACACGGACCACCGTAACTTGGAATACTTACAAAATAGAAAAACCCTTTCAGCACATCTCTACTGGAGTCTCTACTTTGCTAGATTCAACGTTGTAATTACCTACCGGCCTGGTTCCAAGAATGGGAAGGCCGATGCTCTGTCCAGGGCACTTATCCCTCCTACTCATGACATTCCTCCTCAAATGATATTGTCTCCCAAACATTTCCTTGGTCTCACTCATATCGACTCTGATGACTTATACACATCTCAACTCGACGACCATACACTTCCTATACAGCTTCTCCAAAAAGGCAAAGATGGTTTATACTACCACAACCAAAGGGTCTACATTCCTCCATCCCTAAGACAGACTTTGACTGCCAGTCACCATGATTCTCTCTTAGCTGGACACCCAGGCATTGGTAGAACTACCAAACTGATTGGAAGAAACTATTGGTGGCCATACATGGCATCATTTGTTAAGGAGTACGTGAAATCATGTCATGTCTGTGCGATCCTAAAACCTCAGATGTCCCGTCCTTATAGTTTGTTGAAACCCCTTCCTATACCTGACCGTCCTTGGTCTACAATTGGGATGGATTTTATAGTTGATTTACCACCTTCATCGAACCACACCACCATACTGGTTATAGTGGACCTTCTAACCAAAATGGCACATTTCATCCCTTATAAGAAACTCCCCACTGCCTCGCAAACTGCCTTCTTGTTTATGAAAGAGGTTGTCAGATTACATGGTCTCCCTAACATCATCATTACAGATCGTGGTTTACAGTTCACCTCGAAATTTTGGAAGGAACTCTGCTCCATACTGAAAATTGATCATCGTAGTAGCACCGCCTACCACCCACAAACAAACGGGCAGACTGAGAGGGTTAATCAGTGGTTAGAGCAATATCTTTGTTGTTATTGCTCTTTTCAGCAAGATCAATGGTTTACTAATTTGTATACTGCAGAGTTTGCTTATAACAATTTATACAACGCTTCTATAAAATGCTCACCATTCATGGCCGACTATGGTTATCACCCTGTATTCCAGATTTATACCCATTCTTGTACCGCTGCGCCTCTTGTTGATGACACTATCAACTCCTTATCTGATTCATTCTCTCAACTAAGGGATAACATTAAAGCTGCACAATCTACCCAGAAGAAATATTACGATAGTAAACTAAGAAAGCCACCGTCTTACGCCATAGGGGACAAGGTATGGCTATCGACCAAGCACCTCAACCTTAAAACACCATGTAGGAAATTTTCTCAGCTTTTCATGGGTCCCTTCCCCGTTAAAGGGTTGGTAAATGAGAACGCTGTAATTTTGGACTTGCCACCTTCTTATCGAATACATTCCACATTTCATGTGTCTCTCCTCAAGCCTTACTATCCTACAAGACTTCAGTCCTCTGATTCTGTTTTGCCTCCAGTTGCCACCAAGGAGGAGATTTACGAAATCAAGGCCGTCCTCGACTCCCGGTGGTATAAGGGTTCCCTGCAGTACTTAGTGCATTGGAAGGGATACTCGCCTGAAGATGACTCCTGGGAGCCCTCAGAACATCTTAACACTTCTCGTTTAATTTCACGTTTCCATCAATCACACCCTGATAAACCGTCTCCTTTGGCTGCGGTGCAGCCCCTTTGATGGGGGGAGATGTCATGTGAATTATTCGTTGTGCTTGTTCCTTTAAGGGAAGTCTATATATTCCCAGCATGCACTTGGCAAGTTGCCAATAATTCTCAGTTTGTGTAGCTATCAGTCGTTACTGAACCTGCTCCTATTCAAATTGTTTGGCTTACTTACTCAAACCTATATTATTCAAGGTGGATTACTACTGAGACACTCCGTATACACTAAAGTTCCTATTGTTTGTTTTTCCTAAGGACTGTCCTCCATTACAGCCACAACAAGCTATCAAATTACTTCAGAGGATTTCCTTACTCCGTTTATACTCATTCCTGAAATCACCCTCTTGGAAGTGTGAACCTACTTTGTGTATATCTCCAGAAACTTCCTCATCATTCTATCCTACAGTAGCCGGGTTTGTGCGGTCTATCACTGAAAAATCCTTTGACCGCTCTCCCCGCTTCAGACTGTCAGCAATCTGACACTCTTGATTGGAGGATTCACACACCCCTCCTTTGTGATGTCACCAATGGCTCCGCTCAACATTTTCACTGCTTGTTTGTAGCTGCAGCATCGGACGGTACTCTCATCAGAGAACTTCAGCGCTTGTCACACATTCAATCTGTAAATATCCACAATTGGATACAGATCCTCATAATCTTCTGTTCACTACGTTTAAATTATTTACTTGAACTTTGAAGTACACCTCAGCTGCCATAATTACTACACTACAGGTGTCTTGCTATCTGCTCCTGTAACCAGTTAAACAGGAAAACAATCTCTCCTGTAAATTCCTTTCCCTCATTAACTATCTGCAGTTGTGATCCTCAAAATTGGTTAACATACCTAACTCATTTAAGAGATATAAAGACTGCTTGAACAAAACCAAGTATTTCTGCTACCTTACAATGATTGAAGCATGCTTGAATGTGTCAGGAAATGTGCCAGCGGTGAGAGATTGGTTAAAGAGATGAGTTAGGGTAGGGGTTAGTGAAGCAGAGAGAGAGGGAATAAGTTGTGAAGGAATAGGGTCAAGTGGGCAGGTTGTGAGATGAGCCAAGGATAGGAGTGCAGAGACTTCTTCCTCAATTACAGGAGGGAAGTAGCATAGATTTTTTTTTAATAGAAGGGATGGGTAAGATTGCTGGGTTTGAGGGGTGTGAGGTGCAGATCTCTTTTCTAATGGTGTCAATTTTATTTTTGAAGTGATCAGCAATAATTTAAGCAGTGAGGTTGGTACTGGGCGGGGGGGGGGGGGGGGGCAAGCGGACGTAGAAGGGAGTTAAAGGTTGAGAACAGTTTTCTGGGGTTGGATGCGTGAGATGACACAAGGGAGGAGAAATAGACTTGTTTGGCTAGGCTGAGTGTAGAGTTGTAGGACTTAAGGTTGAATTTTTAATGTTGGAAATCAGCAAAGGTGCGTGATTTCCTCCCCTGCCATTCAGCAGCCCATGAGCATCGCTGAAGATATCTGGTCTGTTTAGTGTGCCACGGTTGCTGTCAAGTGACTGATGTATGTCGAAGAGTGGAGGGTGCAGTTTTGTCAAGTGTTGATTGTAGTGCAGAATTATACTGTAGAGTCACAAGTTTTTGACAACTGAGGGATGAAATGTCAGAGAGTAGAAAATTCGTTCTTTGTTAAAGAAGTGTTGATTATATTGGATATTTTCATTCCTTTCGACTAAATAAGGAACAGAAACCTATTCCTTTCCCCAAAGAATCTGTTCCAAATTGGAAATTTTCTTCAAATTGGATTAAATCCAAGCCTTTTAAGGAACCAAAGCCAGCCCCTAAGTCCGCATGTAGGTGCGGGTCTCATTCCAGATCAGCTGGTGGGGGCAGATTAAGATTTCTCAGGGGTACCGAATAGGATTCAGAGTAAGACTTTCTGTGAGAAGATATTTTCTCTCACCGCATTCCAGCAAAATCTAGTAAAGGCTCAGGCTTTCCTAAAGTGTGTTTCAGACCTGGAGTTTTAGGGGTAATCACGCCAGTTCCATTTCAGGAACAGGGTTTGGGGTTTTATTCAAATCTATTCATTGTCCCAAAGAAAGAAAATTCATTCAGGCCAGTTCTGGATTTGAATTTTTTTGAATCATTATGTAAGAGTACCAACTTTTAAAATGGTGATTATAAGGAATATTCTGCCTTTTGTTCAATAAGGGCATTATATGTCCACCATAGACTTACAGGGTGCATATCTTCATATTCTGATTCATCCAGTTCATTTTCAGTTTCTGAGATTCTCTTTTCTAGACAAGCTTTACCAATTTGTCACTCTTCCATTTGGCCATAGCAACAGCTCTAATAATCTTTTCTAAGGTTCTTGGTGCCCTACTCTCTGTAATCAGAGAGTGGGATATTGCAGTGTTTCCTTATTTGGATGATTTCTTGGTATTAGCTCAGTCTTTATATTCTGTAGAATCTTACTATAATATTTCTGTTGTATTTGTGGAAATAGAACTGGTGGATCTGGAGCGCAACTGCAGAAATTGACAGTAAGTTTTATAATAGAAATATATATAGGAATGTATCAGCTCCAAGCTTAATTGCACTACTGTAGCAAGTGCTATCTGAAGCAAGGAATTGAAGTTTAATCAAATATACAAGCCTTGGAGTAGTATGAGGCAAGTATCAATTTACTGAACAAACTATCTGTAAGTTCAGGCAAATTACTTGGTTTTATAATGTAGGTGAAATGCTGACCAGGTTTTAGCACACAGTCTGTTTTTTGTATACCTGAGTAACAAGATTCTGATACGTACTCTGAAGTACTTATAAATGACTCAGCTGGACTTGGAAAGTATACTAGATTGAGATAATTTATCTACATGTAAGAACATATCATGAAAAAGAGTCAGAGTCTTACTTCCAGCTCTTATGTGCTGATGGCTTGCTAACAGTCAGAGAATAAATGGCAAAGTGGGAGGAGTTTTACTTGAGCGTGTACACGCTAGATGCAAGCAGCTGAATAGTCCCGGAGTTGTTTGTAACAACAGAGGTGTTTCCTAAAAGTTGTTCCTACTTCAGTGGAAAAGTGATTAAATGTATCCAGCAAATGAAGTTTAAATTGAATACTGCAGATGTAGTGACGACTCCGGGTAACAGTCTCTGGCTTGAAATTGCAGCGGCAAAATAGTTCCGTTAATGCTTGAGAAACAGACATGGAAAATGTAGCACTTGAAGTGAAAATAAAAAGATGAGTTGCCACTATATTGCAGAGTAAGTTAGTAGAAGCCTCTGAGTTAAATTAGTAGTATAGTTGTTTAGGAATTACTTGTAAATCCAAGGATCTAGGAGAGCTCAGTGATACAACAGCTAACAGTCTGCTATACAAAATACTAAGCACAGAAGATTGCAGACTCAGGTGCTTTATCAGTTTGGTAGGCAGGGCTAAATGAGTCACAACCTGAGTGTTAAAGGTACAAGTGGCTATAAGGGCTCTGACACTTACACAAATCAACTAGTGCTGTTTCTCAGACAAGGGTCACCTTTTTAGGTTTCCAGATAGATTCAGTGTCCATGACGATTTGAATTGGTTACAGCCTGTCGGAACCTTCAGTCTCAGTCATTCCCTTCTGTAGCTATGTGAATGGAAGTTTTAGGTCTCATGACTGCAGCATCGGGCACAATCCACTTTTGCTCGTTTTCATATGAGACCTCTCCAGCTTTGTGTGCTGAACCAATGGTGCAGGGTTTTTTCAATGATATCACAATTTATATCCTTAAATCCCAATGTTCGACTATCTCTGACTTGGTGGTTAAATCACCATTGTATAGTTCTAGGGGCCTTTTTTGTTCATCCAACCTGGACTGTGATCACAAACAGATGCGAGTCTTTCAGGTTGGGGAGCTGTTTGGCAATCTCTGACCGCACAAGGGGTTTGGAAATCTCAAGAGGCGAGATTACCAATCAATATTTTGGAACTCTGTGCGATTTTCAGGGCTCTTCAGATTTGGCCTCTGTTGAAGAGAGAACCGTTCATTTGTTTTCAGACAGACAATATCACAACTGTGGCATTTGTCAATCATCAGGATGGGACTCACAGTCCCCAAGCTATGAAAGAAGTATCTCAGATACTTGCTTGGGTGGAATCCAGCTCCTGTCTAATTTTTGCGGTTCATATTCCAGGTATAGACAATTGGGAGGCGGATTATCTCAGGCGTCAGATTTTACATCCTTGGGAGTAGTCCCTCCATCCAGATGTGTTTTCTCAGGTTGTTCAGATGTGGGGTCTTTCAGAAATAGATCTGATGGCTTCTCATCTAAACAAGGAACTTCCCAGATACCTGTTCAGGTCCAGGGATCCTCAGGCAGAAGCAGTGGATGTGTTGACACTTCCTTGGTGTTGTCAACCTGCTTATATTTTTCCCATCTTTAGTTTTTCTTCCAAGAGTGATCTTCAAAATCATCATGGAGCAATCGTTTGTGCTGCTGGTGGCTCCAGCATGGCCTCACAGGTTTTGGTATGCGGATCTTGTTCGGATATCCAGTTGCCAACCTTGGCCACTTCTATTAAGGCCGGACCTTCTGTTTTCAAGGTCTGTTTTTTTTCCATCAGGATATCAAATCTTTAAATCTGAAGGTATGGAAATTGAATGCTTAGTGCTTAGTAATAGAGGTTTCTTTGACTTTGTGTTTAATACTATGTTGCAGGCTCGTAAATCTGTTTCTAAAAAGATTTCAGGAAGACTTCTAGTCTATTTGTTATCCTTTCTGGTTCCAGGAAAGGTCAGAAGGCTTCCGCCGTTTCTTTGGCATTGTGGTTAAAGCTTTTGACTCATCACGCTTATTAGGGGTCGGGTCAGGCCCCGCCTCAGAGAATTACAGCTCATTCTACTAGGTCAGTCTCTACTTCGTGGGCTTTTAAGAATGAAGATTCAGTTGATCAGATTTGCAAAGCAGCAACTTGGTCTTCTTTGCATACATTTACTAAATTCTACCATTTTGATGTATTTGCTTCTTCGAAAGCAGTTTTTGGTAGAAAGGTTCTTCAGGCAGCTGTTTCAGTTTGATTCTTCTGCTTATGATTTAAGTTTTTTCCTTTCATTTATGATAATAAACTTATATTTGGGTTGTGGTTTAATTTTTTTCAGCGAAATGGCTGTTTTTATTTTATCCCTCCTTCTATAGTGACTCTTGCGTGGATTTCCACTTCTTGGGTATTGCTATCCCATATGTCACTAGCTCATGGACTCTTGCCAATTACATGAAAGAAAACATAATTTATATGGGAACTTACCTGATAAATTCATTTCTTTCATATTGGCAAGAGTCCATGAGGCCCACCCTTTTTTTATGGTGGTTATGATTTTTTTTGTATAAAGCACAATTATTTCCAAATTCCTTTGTTAATGCTTTTAACTCCTTTCTTTTTCACCCCACTACTTGGCTATTCCTTAAACTGAATTGTGGGTGTGGTGAGGGGTGTATTTATAGGCATTTTGAGGTTTTGGAAATGTTGCCCCTCCTGTTAGGATTGTATATCCCATAGCTTGCCAATATGAAAGAAATTAATTTATCAGGTAAGTTCCTAAATAAATTATGTTTTTTTTTATTTCATGATTCAGATAGAGCATGCAATTTTAAGCAACTTTCTATATTACTGCTATTATCAATTTTCTTCGTTCTCTTGCTATCTTTAGTTGAAAATCAGGAATCTAAGCTTAAAAGGACAGAAAACTGCAAAATTCTCATTCATGATTTGGCTAGAACATACAATTTAAAAAACTTTCCAATTTACTTCTATTATCGAATTTGCTTCATTCTCTTGTTATCATTTGCTGAAGGAACAGCATTGAACTATTGGCAGCTGGCTGAAAACATCTAGTTAACCAATCACAAGAGACAAATTTGTGCAGACGCCAATCAGAAGCTAGCTAGGATATGTGCGTATTTATTTTTCCAACAAGGGATACCAAGAGAACGAAGCAGATTTGAAAATAGAAGTGAATTTAAAAGTTTGTATAAATAGACAAAACCAATGGCACCACCTAATGGAATAGTTGTACACTAATATATGTAATTTTGATATTGATATATAGCTGCGAGGTGCTGTGTATTAAAATGAAATATTTACGAATGTGTGGACTTCCGTTGGGGGGGAGCTGACAGACATCCTGCTGCACAGCTCCAAACCGGCCTAAGAGCCCAAGAGCCGTGAAATCTTGCCCCACTGCTATTACCCGTGTGCCTGGCGTGGTCCAGGGTTTGTCGGAATTTGAGGCTGTGTCTGAGCCTGAGCTGCGGAAGCCCCATTTGGCAGTTTGTGTCTAGTGGTAAATACCACACCCACCGCCAAAGGACACCAGTAAAGTGGAGTCCTGGGATAGAAGTAAGTCACTGAGAAGCCGAGAGTTGTGAGAGGTATGGGACTTCCCTGGTCTCGTGATTGATGCAGCCGCTTGTAGGTTGAGGCTGTTAGCCCGCAGAGGGCTCCGTGGGAGGTACCTCCTCCTCGCGGTGGAGAGCATCACCTGGCTACCGGTAGAGGATATCCCGTGGATAAGGAGGCATCTGCTCTGTTGCTGTACGCCCCAAGGTGTGGAGGATATTTTAAGGAGCCGCTACACGGTTTGTTGCTTTATCGAAGTCACATCGATATGGGCTTTTGCTTTGTCTTGCTGAACGTACAAGGCTGATCCTGGTAAGGCCCAATCTATTTCTATTTTCTGGTTGAAACGCCCAGAGGTTGTCAAGGAACCATTTGACCCATCAGGTATAATCATTGCAAGTTTCTCTCTGCTTATGCTTATCCCATTGTGTTATATGGATTGCACACAGCGGGGCCTAGTTATCAAGCCGTCAACCTCAAATACGCTGGAATTCCGCAGCGTATTTCTGGTGAGGCTGATTCGCCTTAGTTATCAAAGGCTAGAGACCGGCAAAAGTAGAATTTTGTGACGTAAACTTCGATCCGCCGGACTCAGTCCGACACAGATTGATTCTTACGTCACTCCAGATGTTCCGCACACAAGTTCGGCACAATCTGACTACTTTTGCTAGTTATCAAAAAACTAGCAGGTACGCTCTGCACTTTTCCGGCCCAGCGTACCTGGTTTTCAAACCGCCACCCTGGAGGTGGCGGATCCCATAGGAATCAATGGGAGTCTGACCATAGCGAAAGTACAAGTTCGCTGCTGCCAGACATCCCATTGATTCCTATGGGAGCTGTCTGCACCTAACATCCTAACATGTACCCCGAGTCTAAACACCACTAATCTGTCCCCCCTACACCGCTGCAACTAAATAAAGTTATTACTCCCTAAACCGCCGCTCCCGGAGCCCACCGCAAGCTACTCTATACATATTAACCCCTAAACCGCCGCTCCCTGACCCCGCCGCAACTATAATAAATGTATTAACCCCTAAACTGCCGCTCCCGGAGCCCACCGCAAGCTACTCTATACATATTAACCCCTAAACCGCCGCTCCCGGAGCCCACAGCAACCTATATTAAATTTATTAACCCCTAATCTGCCCCCCCTTCACCGTCGCCACCTATAATACATTTATTAACCCCTATCCTGCCCCCCACTACACCACCGCCACTGTAATAAAATTATTAACCCCTAAACCTAAGTCTAACACTAACCCTAACACCCCCCCTAACTTAAATATTAATTAAATAAATCTAAATAATATTTCTATTATGAACTAAATTAATCCTATTTAAAACTAAATACTTACCTGTAAAATAAACCCTAAGATAGATACAATATAAATAATAATTATATTGTAGCTATCTTAGGATTTATTTTTATTTTACAGGCATCTTTCAATTTATTTTAACTAGGTACAATAGCTATTAAATAGTTATTAACTATTTAATAGCTTACCTAGCTAAAATAAAGAGAAATTTACCTGTAAAAGAAAAACTAACCTAAGTTACAATTACACCTAACACTACACTATACTTTAATAAATTATTCCTATTTAAAACTAAATACTTACCTGTAAAATAAACCCTAAGATAGCTACAATGTAATTAATAATTACATTGTAGCTATTTTAGGAATTATATTTATTTTACAGGTAACTTTGTATTTATGTTAGCTAGTTAGAATAGTTATTAAATAGTTATTAACTATTTAATAACTACCTAGCTAAAAGAAATACAAAATCACCTGTAAAATAAATCCTAACCTAAGTTACAATGAAACCTAACACTACTATTTAAAACTAAATACTTACCTGTAAAATAAACCCTAAGATAGATACAATATAAATAATAATTATATTGTAGCTATCTTAGGATTTATTTTTATTTTACAGGCATCTTTCAATTTATTTTAACTAGGTACAATAGCTATTAAATAGTTATTAACTATTTAATAGCTTACCTAGCTAAAATAAAGAGAAATTTACCTGTAAAATAAAACTAACCTAAGTTACAATTACACCTAACACTACACTATACTTTAATAAATTATTCCTATTTAAAACTAAATACTTACCTGTAAAATAAACCCTAAGATAGCTACAATGTAATTAATAATTACATTGTAGCTATTTTAGGAATTATATTTATTTTACAGGTAACTTTGTATTTATTTTAGCTAGTTAGAATAGTTATTAATAGTTATTAACTATTTAATAACTACCTAGCTAAAAGAAATACAAAATCACCTGTAAAATAAATCCTAACCTAAGTTACAATTAAACCTAACACTACACTATCATTAAATAAATTAAATAAATTACCTACAAATAACTACAATTAAATACAATTACATAAACTAACTAAAGTACAAAAAATAAAAAAACAGAATTTATGCTTACCTGATAAATTACTTTCTCCAACGGTGTGTCCGGTCCACGGCGTCATCCTTACTTGTGGGATATTCTCTTCCCCAACAGGAAATGGCAAAGAGTCCCAGCAAAGCTGGTCACATGATCCCTCCTAGGCTCCGCCCACCCCAGTCATTCGACCGACGGACAGGAGAAAATATATATAGGAGAAACCATATGATACAGTGGTGACTGTAGTTAGAGAAAATAATTCATCAGACCTGATTAAAAAACCAGGGCGGGCCGTGGACCGGACACACCGTTGGAGAAAGTAATTTATCAGGTAAGCATAAATTCTGTTTTCTCCAACATTGGTGTGTCCGGTCCACGGTGTCATCCTTACTTGTGGGAACCAATACCAAAGCTTTAGGACACGGATGAAGGGAGGGAGCAAATCAGGTCACCTAAATGGAAGGCACCACGGCTTGCAAAACCTTTCTCCCAAAAATAGCCTCCGAAGAAGCAAAAGTATCAAATTTGTAAAATTTGGCAAAAAGTGTGCAGTGAGACCAAGTCGCTGCCTTACATATCTGGTCAACAGAAGCCTCGTTCTTGAAGGCCCATGTGGAAGCCACAGCCCTAGTGGAGTGAGCTGTGATTCTTTCAGGAGGCTGCCGTCCGGCAGTCTCATAAGCCAATCGGATAATGCTTTTTAAGCCAAAAAGAAAGAGAGGTAGAAGTCGCTTTTTGACCTCTCCTTTTACCAGAATAAACAACAAACAAGGAAGATGTTTGTCTGAAATCTTTAGTAGCCTCTAAATAGAATTTTAGAGCACGGACTACGTCAAATTGTGTAACAAACGTTCCTTCTTTGAAACTGGATTCGGACACAAAGAAGGTACAACTATCTCCTGGTTAATATTTTTGTTGGAAACAACTTTCGGAAGAAAACCAGGCTTAGTACGCAAAACCACCTTATCTGCATGGAACACCAGATAGGGCGGAGAACACTGCAGAGCAGATAACTCTGAAACTCTTCTAGCAGAAGAAATTGCAACCAAAAACAAAACTTTCCAAGATAATAACTTAATATCTACGGAATGTAAGGGTTCAAACGGAACCCCTTGAAGAACTGAAGAACTAGATTTAGACTCCAGGGAGGAGTCAAAGGTCTGTAAACAGGCTTGATCCTAACCAGAGCCTGAACAAATGCTTGAACATCTGGCACAGCTGCCAGTCTTTTGTGAAGTAAAACAGATAAAGCAGAGATCTGTCCCTTCAGAGAACTTGCAGATAATCCTTTCTCCAAACCTTCTTGTAGAAAGGATAGAATCTTAGGAATTTTTATCTTGTTCCATGGGAATCCTTTAGATTCACACCAACAGATATATTTTTTCCATATTTTATGGTACATTTTTTCTAGTTACAGGCTTTCTAGCCTGAATCAGAGTATCTATTACAGAATCTGAAAACCCACGCTTTGATAAAATCAAGCGTTCAATCTCCAAGCCGTCAGTTGGAGAGAAACCAGATTCGGATGTTCGAATGGACCCTGAACAAGAAGGTCCTGTCTCAAAGGTAGCTTCCATGGTGGAGCCGATGACATATTGACCAGGTCTGCATACCAAGTCCTGCGTGGCCACGCAGGAGCTATCAAGATCACCGAGGCCCTCTCCTGATTGATCCTGGCTACCAGCCTGGGGATGAGAGGAAACCGTGGGAATACATAAGCTAGGTTGAAGGTCCAAGGTGCTACTAGTGCATCTACTAGGGTTGCCTTGGGATCCCTGGATCTGGACCCGTAGCAAGGAACCTTGAAGTTCTGACGAGACGCCATCAGATCGATGTCTGGAATGCCCCATAATTGAGTTATTTGGGCAAAGATTTCCGGATGGAGTTCCCACTCCCCCGGATGGAATGTCTGACGACTCAGAAAATCCGCTTCCCAATTTTCCACTCCTGGGATGTGGATCGCAGACAAGTGGCAGGAGTGATCCTCCGCCCATTGAATTATCTTGGTCACTTCTTTCATCGCCAGGGAAGTCCTTGTTCCCCCCTGATGATTGATATATGCAACGGTCGTCATGTTGTCTGACTGAAACCTTATGAATTTGGCCTTTGCTAGTTGAGGCCAAGCTCTGAGAGCATTGAATATCGCTCTCAGTTCCAGAATGTTTATCGGGAGAAGAGACTCTTCCCGAGACCATAGACCCCTGAGCTTTCAGGGATTCCCAGACCGCGCCCCAGCCCACTAGGCTGGCGTCGGTCATGACAATGACCCACTCTGGTCTGCGGAAGCTCATTCCCTGTGACAGATTGTCCAGGGTCAGCCACCAACGGAGTGAATCTCTGGTCTTTTGATCTACTTGAATCGTCGGAGACAAGTCTGTATAATCCCCCATTCCACTGTCTGAGCATGCACAGTTGTAATGGTCTTAGATGAATTCGTGCAAAAGGAACTATGTCCATTGTTGCAAACCATCAATCCTATTACTTCCATGCACTGTGCTATGGAAGGACGAGGAACAGAATGAAGTACTTGACAAGAGCTTAGAAGTTTTGATTTTCTGACCTCTGTCAGAAAAATCCTCATTTCTAAGGAATCTATTATTGTTCCCAGGAAGGGAACTCTTGTTGACGGGGACAGAGAACTTTTTTCTTTGTTCACCTTCCATCCGTGAGATCTGAGAAAGGCTAGGACGATGTCCGTATGAGCCTTTGCTTTTGACAGGGACGACGCTTGAATCAGGATGTCGTCCAAGTAAGGTACTACTGCAATGCCCCTTGGTCTTAGAACCGCTAGAAGGGACCCTAGTACCTTTGTGAAAATCCTTGGAGCAGTGGCTAATCCAAATGGAAGTGCCACAAACTGCCAATGCTTGTCCAGAAAAGCGAACCTTAGGAACTGATGATGTTCCTTGTGGATAGGATAATGTAGGTACGCATCCTTTAAATCCACGGTAGTCATAAATTGATTTTCCTGGATAGTAGGTAGGATCGTTCAAATAGTTTCCATTTTGAACGATGGTACCCTGAGAAATTTGTTTAGGATCTTTAGATCCAAAATTGGTCTGAATGTTCCCTCTTTCTTGGGAACTATGAACAGATTGGAATAAAATCCCATTCCTTGTTCTCTTATTGGAACTGGATGTATCACTCCCATCTTTAACAGGTCTTCTACACAATGTAAGAATGCCTGTCTCTTTATTTGGTTTGAAGATAATTGAGACCTGTGGAACCTTCCCCTTGGGGGTAGTTCCTTGAATTCCAGGAGATAACCTTGAGAAACTATTTCTAGCGCCCAAGGATCCTGAACATCTCTTGCCCAAGCCTGAGCAAAGAGAGAAAATCTGCCCCCCCACTAGATCCGGTCCCGGATCGGGGGCTATCCCTTCATGCTGTTTTGGTAGCAGTGGTAGGCTTCTTGGCCTGCTTACCCTTGTTCCAGCCCTGCATTGGTTTCCAGGCTGGTTTGGGTTGTGAAGTATTACCCTCTTGCTTAGAGGATACAGAATTAGAGACTGGTCCGTTTCTGCGAAAGGGACGAAAATTAGGCTTATTATTAGCCTTAAAAGACCTATCCTGTGGGAGGGCGTGGCCCTTTCCCCCAGTGATGTCTGAAATAATCTCTTTCAAATCAGGTCCAAATAATGTTTTACCTTTGAAAGGAATGTTAAGCAATATTGTCTTGGAAGACACATCCGCTGACCAAGACTTTAGCCAAAGCACTCTGCGCGCCACGACAGCAAACCCTGAATTTTTCGCCGCTAATCTAGCTAATTGCAAAGCGGCATCTAAAACAAAAGAGTTAGCCAATTTAAGTGCTTGAACTCTGTCCATAACCTCCTCATACGAAGATTCTTTACTGAGCGATATTTCTAGTTCCTCGAACCAGAAACACGCTGCCGTAGTGACAGGAACAATGCATGAAATTGGTTGTAGAAGGTAACCTTGCTGTACAAAAACATAATTTATGCTTACCTGATAAATTTATTTCTCTTGTAGTGTATCCAGTCCATGGATCATCCATTACTTATGGGATATATTCTCCTTCCCAACAGGAAGTTGCAAGAGTCCACCCACAGCAAAGCTGCTATATAGCTCCTCCCCTAACTGCCATTACCATTCATTCGACCGAAAACATGCAGAGAAAGGAAAACCATAGGGTGCAGTGGTGACTGTAGTTTAATGGAAAAATTACCTGCCTTAAAGTGACAGGGCGGGCCGTGGACTGGATACACTACAAGAGAAATAAATTTATCAGGTAAGCATAAATTATGTTTTCTCTTTTTAAGTGTATCCAGTCCACGGATCATCCATTACTTATGGGATACCAATACCAAAGCTAAAGTACACGGATGATGGGAGGGACAAGGCAGGTACTTAAACGGAAGTTACCACTGCCTGTAAAAAACCCTTTCTCCCAAAAATAGCCTCCGAAGAAGCAAGGTATCAAATTTGTTAAATTTGAAAAAGTATGAAACGCAGACCAAGACTCCATCTTGTAATCTGTTCAACAGAAGCCACATTTAAAAAAGGCCCAAGTGAAAACCACAGCTCTAGTAGAATGAGCTGTAATCCCTTCAGGAGGCTGCTGTCCAGCAGTCTCATAAGCTAAATGAATTATGCTTTTTAACCAAAAAGACAGAGAGGTTGCTGAAGTCCTTTGACCTCTCCTCTGTCCAGAATAGACAACAAACAAGGTGAATGTTTGATGAAAATCTGTAGTAGCTTGTAAGTAAAACTTTAAAACACGAACCACGTCCAAATTGTGTAATAGACGTTCCTTCTTTGAAGAAGGATTAGGATACAAGAATGGAACAACAATCTCTTGAGTGATATTCTTGTTAGATACCACCTTAGGTAAAAACCCAGGTTGGTACACAGGACTACCTTATCCGTACGGAGAACCAGATAAGGAGAATCACATTGCAACGCAGATAACTCGGAGACTCTATGAGCCGAGGAAATAGCTACCAAAAAGGAACTTTCCAAGATAGAAGTTTGATATCTATGGAATGAAAAGGTTCAAATGGAACTCCTTGAAGAACCTTAAGAACCAGCTTTAAGCTCCATGGCGGAGCAACATTTTTAACCACAGGCTTGGTTCTAACCAAAGCCTGACCAAATGCCTGAACGTCTAGAATACCTGCCAGACGCTTGTGCAAAAGAATAGACAGAGTAGAAATCTGTCCTTTTAAATAACTAGCTGACAACCCTTTTCTCAAAATCATCTTGGAGAAAAGATAATATCCTGGGAATCCAGACTTTACTCCATGAGTAACCCTTGGATTCATAACAATAAGATATTTACACCATATCTTATGTTAAATTTTCCTAGAGACAGGCTTTTATGCCTGTATTAAGGTATCAATTACTGACTCGGAGAAGCCATGCTTTGCTAACATCAAGCGTTCTGTCTCCAGGCAGTCCATCTCAGATTAGTTATATTTAGATGGTTGAAAAGACCCTGAGGTAGAGGGTCCTGTCTCAGAAGCAGAGACCGTGGTGGAAAGGATGACATGTCCACCAGATCTGCATACCAGGTCCTGCGTGGCCACGCAGGCGCTGTCAAAAGCACCAAAGCACTCTCCTGCTTGATCTTGTGCAAACCCCTCCGGAGGGAATTCCCACTCCCCCGGATGAAAAGTCTGACGACTTAGAAAATCTGCCTCCCAGTTCTCAACACCTGGGATAGGGATAGCTTTTAGACAAGAGTGAGTCTCTGTCCAGTGAATTATTTTAAGACTTCTAACATTGCTAGGGAACTTCTGTTCCCCCTTGATGGTTGATGTAAGCCACAGTCGTGATATTGTCCGACTGAAATATGATGTACCTCAGAGTTGCTAACTGAGGCCAAGTCTGAAGAGCATGGAATATCGCTCCCAGTTCCAGAATATTCATTAGAAGGAGGGTCTCCTCCTGAGTCCACTATCCCTGAGCCTTCAGGGAGTTCCAGACTGTATCCCAACCTAAAAGGCTGGCATCTGTTGTAACAATTGTCCCATCTGACCTGCGGAAGGTCATACCCTTGGACAGATGGACCCGAGATAGTCACCAGAGAAGAGAATCTCTGGTTTCTTGGTCCGGATTTAACAGGAGAACAAATCTGTGTAATCCCCGTTCCTCTGGCTGAGCATGCATAGTTGCAGTGGTCTGAAATGTAGGCGTGCAAATGGTACTATGTCCCTTGCCGCTACCATTAAGCCGATTACATTCATGTACTGAGCCACCAAAGGGCGCGGATGGAATGAAGAACACGGCAGAAATTTAGAAACTTTGACAACCTGGACTCCGTCAGGTAAATTTTAATTTCTACAAAATCTATCAGAATCCCTAGGAGGGAAACCCTTGATATTGGGGATAGAGAACTCTTTCCTTGTTCACTTTCCACCCATGCGATCTCAGAAATGCCAGTACTACGTCCGTATGAGACTTGGCAACTTGGATGTTTGACGCCTGTATCAGGATGTCGTCTAAATAAGGGGCCACTTCTATGCCCCGCGGCCTAAGGACCGCCAAAGTGACCCCAGAACCTCCATAAAGATTCTAGGGGCTGTAGTTAACCCAAAGGAAAGAGCTACAAACTGGTAATGCCTGTCTAGAAAGGCAAACCTGAAAAACCGATGGTGATCTTTATGCATCGTAATGTGAGGATAAGCATCCTTCAAATCCATTGTAGTCCTCTATTGACTCTCCTGGATCATAGTTAAGATGGTACGAATAGTTTCCATCTTAAATGATAGAATTCTAAAGAATTTGTTTAAGATCTTTTAGATCCAAAATAGGTCTGAAGGTTTCCTTTCCTTGGGAACCACAAACCGATTTGAGGAAAACTGTGTCCCTGTTCCTCTATTGGAACTGAATGGGTCACGTACACAATGCAAGAATGTCTCTTTCTTTATCTGGTTTGCAGATAAATGTAAAAGGCAAAAACTCCCCTTTTTTGGGGGGGAAAGCTTTGAAATCCAGAAGATATCTCTGGGGTATAATTTCCAATGCCCAGGGATCCTGGGCATCTCTTGCCCACGCCTGGGCGAAGAATGAAGTCTGCCCCCTATAGGATCCGTTACCAGATAGGGGTCCGTTCCTCATGCTGTTTTAGAGGCAGCAGCAGGCTCCTTGACCTGCTTATCTTTGTTCCAGGTCCGGTTGTCTCCAGACCGCCTTGGACTGAGCAAAAGTTCCCTCTTATTTTGCCTTAGAGGAAGTTGATGCCACACCTGCCTTGAATTTTCGAAAGGCACGAAAATTAGGCCTTTTTTGTCCCTTGATTTGGACCTGTCCTGAGGAAGGGCATGATCTTTTCCTCCAGTGATATAAGTAATAATCTCCTTCAAACTAGGCCTGAATAGGGTCTGCCCCTTGAAGGGAAGTTAAGTAGCTTATTTATTAAAGTCACGACAGCTGACCATGATATAAGCCATAGCGCTCTGCGCGCCGAGTATAGTAAAAAACAGAATTCTTAGCCGTTAGTCTAGTCAAAGGAACAAAGGCATCAGAAAACAAAGGAATTGGCTAGCTTAAGTGCTCTAAGCTTGTCAAATATATTCATCCAATGGAGCCTGTAAAGCCTCATCAAGAGACTCAAACCAGAACGCCGCAGCAGCAGTGACAGGAGCAATGCGTGCAAGGGGCTGCAGGATAAAACCTTGTTGAATAAACATTTTTTATCCATTGGATCTAAAAAAGCACAACAGTCCTCGCCAGAGGTAGTGGTACGCTTAGGTAGAGTAGAAACTCTTCTCTCCACCTTAGGAACTGTCTGCCATAAGTCCTGTGTGGTGGCAACTATTAGAAAACATTCTTCTAAAAAATAGGAGGGGAAGAGAACGGCACACCTGGTCTATCCCATTCCTTATGAAAAATTTTAGTAAACCTCTTTAGGTATTGGAAAAACATAAGTACACACCGGCACTGCATATTATTTATCCAGTCTACACAATTTCTCTGGCACTGCGATTGTACACATTCATTCAGAGCAGCTAAAGCCTCCCTGAGCAACAAGTGGAGGTTCTCAAGCATAAATTTTAAATGTAGAAATATCAGAATCAGGTTAAATCATCTTCCCTGAGTCACAAATATCACCCACAGACTAAGCATATTGTGAGGTAGTATCAGACATGGTTCTTAAAGCGTCTGTATGCTCTGTATCTACCCCCAGAGCTGTTTTGCTTTCCTTTAATTTCAGGTAGTCTGACTAATACTGCTGCCAGTGTATTATACACAACCTTTGCCATGTCTTGTAAAATAAACGCTATGGGCGCCATTGATATACTTGGCGCCATTTGAGCGTGAGTCCCTGGAGCGGGAGTCAAAGGGTCTGACACGTGGGGAGAGTTAGTCGGCATAACTTCCCCCTCGACAGAATCCTCTGGTGATAATGTTTTTAAATACAAAAAATGATCTTTATTGTTTAACATGAAATCAGTACATCTGGTACACATTCTAAAATGGGGTTCCACCATGGCTTTAAACATAATAAACACAGAGCCTCCTCTATGTTAGACATGTTAGAACTAATAAAGAGACTAGTAAGCTTGGAAAACACTTTAAATCAAGTTAACAAGCAAATATAACAAACGTTACTGTGCCTTTAAGAGAAACAAATTTTGTCAAAATTTGAAAAACAGTGAAAAAAGGCAGTAAATCAAACGAAATTTTTACAGTACATGTAATAAGTTAACAGAGCATTGCACCCACTTGCAAATGGATGATTAACCCCTTAATGCAAAAAACAGATAAAAAAAAAAAAAAAAAAACGACATTTTTTTAAATAGACACAACAAAACTGCCACAGCTGAGCTGTGGATTACCTTCCCTATAACTGTTTCTATGCAAAATTTAAGCCAGCCATGTGGAAAAATTAGGCCCCAATAAGTTTTATCACCAAACATATGTTAAAAAACGATTAAACATGCCAGCAAACGTTTTAAAACACATTCTTATAAGAGTATGTATGTCTATTAATAAGCCTGATCCAGTCGCTATCACTGCATTTAAGGCTTTACTTACATTACTTCGGTATCAGCAGTATTTTCTTAGTCAATTCCATTCCTTAGAAAAATATATTACTGCACATACCCTAGCATATATCTCTATCAATCAGCCTGGTACCAGTCGCTTTCACTGCATTTAAAGGCTGTACTTACATTACTTCGGTATCAGCAGTATTTTCTTAGTCAATTCCATTCCTTAGAAAAATATTTTACTGCACATACCTTATTTGCAGGAAAACCTGCACGCCATTCCCCCTCTGAAGTACCTTACTCCTCAGAATGTGTGAGAACAGCAACTGGATCTTAGTTACGTCTGCTAAGATCATAGAAAAAACGCAGGCAGATTCTTCTTCCAAATACTGCCTGAGATAAACAGCACACTCCGGTGCCATTTAAAAATAACAAACTTTTGATTGAAGAAATAAACTAAGTATAAAAAACCACAGACTCTCACGACCTCCTATCTATGTTGAGACTTGCAAGAGAATGACTGGTAATGGCAGTTAGGGGAGGAGCTATATAGCAGCTTTGCTGTGGGTGGACTCTTGCAACTTCCTGTTGGGAAGGAGAATATATCCCATAAGTAATGGATGATCCGTGGACTGGATACACTTAACAAGAGAAAATCTTTTTAAGCAAACCCTCTAATTTCTTATCCATAGGATCTTTGAAAGCACAACTATCTTCGATAGGAATAGTAGTGCGTTTATTTAGAGTAGAAACCGCCCCCTCGACCTGAATCTGAAATTTCTCCATCAGACAAAACCTCCCTCATGGCCCCTTGAGATTGGTGTGAGGGTATGTCAGAACAGTTATCATCAGCGTCCTCTTGCTCTTCAGTGTTTAAAACAGAGCAATCGCGCTTTCTCTGATAAGTAGGCATTTTGGATAAAAGATTTGCTATGGAGTTATCCATTACAGCCGTTAATTGTTGCATGGTAATAAGTATTGGCGCACTAGATGTACTAGGGGTCCTCCTGTGTGGGCATAACTGGTGTAGACACAGTAGGGGATGATGTAGTATCATGTTTACTCCCCTCATTTGAGGAATCATCTTGGGCAATATCATTATCTGTTGCAATACTGTCCTTACTTTGTTTGGACACTATGGCACAATTATCACATAAATTTAAATGGGGAGACACATTGGCTTTCATACATATAGAACATAGCTTATCTGATGGTACAGACATGTTAAACAGGCTTAAACTTATCAACAAAGCACAAAAAACGTTTTAAAATAAAACCGTTACTGTCACTTTAAATTTCAAACTGAAAACACTTTATTACTGAATATGTGAAAAAGTATGAAGGAATTGTTCAAAATACACCAAAATTTCACCACAGTGTCTTAAAGCATTAAAAGTATTGCACACCAAATTTCAGAGCTTTAACATTTAACCCCTATACAGTCCCAGAATGAGGCTCTGTCTATAACTAGAAAGGCCCCCATCTGAAAAAGGTGTCCAACACAGTGCCTGCCGTTTTTCTAAACGTTCCCCAAGATTATAATACCAATAATTAGTTAGAATCTGCATAATATGCCTAGTAAAGCAACTGTTTTAGCCCAGAAAAATGTCTACCAGTTTTTAAGCCCTTTTTGAAGCCCTTTATTCTTTTATGTTTAACTAAGAAAATGGCTTACTGGTCCCCATGAGGGGAAATGACAGCCTTCCAGCATTACATGGTCTTGTTAGAAATATGGCTAGTCATACCTTAAGCAGAAAAGACTGCTAACTGTTTCCCCTAACTGAAGTTACTTCATCTCAACAGTCCTGTGTGGAAACAGCAATTGATTTCAGTTACTGTCTGCTAAAATCATCTTCCTCTTACAAACAGAAATCTTCATCCTTTTCTGTTTCAGAGTAAATAGTACATACCAGCACTATTTTAAAATAACAAACACTTGATAGAAGAATAAAACTACATTTAAACACCAAAAAACTCTTAACCATCTCCGTGGAGATGTTGCCTGTGCAACGGCAAAGAGAATGACTGGGGTGGGTGGAGCCTAGGAGGGATCATGTGACCAGCTTTGCTGGGACTCTTTGCCATTTCCTGTTGGGGAAGAGAATATCCCACAAGTAAGGATGACGCCGTGGACCGGACACACCAATGTTGGAGAAAGCTAAGTTACAAAAAATATAAAAAATAGGTTACAAACATTTTAAAAATATTACAACAATTTTAAGCTACTTACACCTAATCTAAGCCCCCTAATAAAATAACAACCCCCCCAAAATAAAAAAAATGCCCTACCCTATTCTAAATTAAAAAAGTTCAAAGCTCTTTTACCTTACCAGCCCTTAAAAGGGCCATTTGTGGGGCATGCCCCAAAGAATTCAGCTCTTTTGCCTGTAAAAGAAAAATACAACCCCCCCAACATTAAAACCCACCACCCACATACCCCTAATCTAACCCAAACCCCCCTTAAAATAACCTAACACTAATTTCCTGAAGATCATCCTACCTTTAGTCGTCTTCACTCAGCCGAGCCACCGATGGAACTGAAGAGGAGACCCGGACCGGCAGAAGTGATCCTCCAAGCGGCGCTGAAGAAATCTTCCATCTGATGAAGTGATCGAAACAGCCAATAGAATGTGAGCTCAATCTGATTGGCTGATTGGATCAGCCAATCGGATTGAACTTGAATCTGATTGGCTGATTCAATCAGCCAATCAGATTTTTCCTACCTTAATTCCGATTGGCTGATAGAATCCTATCAGCCAATCGGAATTGAAGGGACGCCATCTTGGATGACGTCCCTTAAAGGAGCCTTCATTCGTCGGTAGTCCGTCTGTAAAGAAGGATGTTCCACGTCGGCGGGATGAAGATTCAAGACCCGGCTTGGAAGATGACATCGCCCGGATAGAAGACTTCTTCAGCGCCTCTTGGAAGATGACATCGCCCAGATGGAAGACTTTTTCAGCGCCGCTTGGAGGATCACTTCATCGGATGGAAGATTTCTTCAGCGCCGCTTGGAGGATCACTTCTGCCGGTCCAGGTCTCCTCTTCAGTTCCATCGGTGGCTCGGCTGAGTGAAGACGACTAAAGGTAGGATGATCTTCAGGGGATTAGTGTTAGGTTATTTTAAGGGGGGTTTGGGTTAGATTAGGGGTATGTGGGTGGTGGGTTTTAATGTTGGGGGGGGTTGTATTTTTCTTTTAAAGGCAAAAGAGCTGAATTCTTTGGGGCATGCCCCACAAATGGCCCTTTTAAGGGCTGGTAAGGTAAAAGAGCTTTGAACATTTTTAATTTAGAATACGGTAGGGAATTTTTTTATTTTGGGGGGGTTTGTTATTTTATTAGGGGGCTTAGATTAGGTGTAATTATCTTAAAATTGTTGTAATATTTTTAAAATGTTTGTAACCTATTTTTTTTATTTTTTGTAACTTAGCTTTTTTTATTTTTTGTACTTTAGTTTATGTAATTGTATTTAATTGTAGTTATTTGTAGTTAATTTATTTAATTTATTTAATGATAGTGTAGTGTTAGGTTTAATTGTAACTTAGGTTAGGATTTATTTTACAGGTAATTTTGTATTTATTTTAGCTAGGCAGTTATTAAATAGTTAATAACTATTTAATAACTATTCTAACTAGCTAAAATAAATACAAAGTTACCTGTAAAATAAAAATAAATCCTAAGATAGCTACAATATAATTATTATTTATATTGTAGCTATATAAGGGTTTATTTTAAAGGTAAGTATTTAGTTTTAAATAGGAATAATTTATTAAAGTATAGTGTAGTGTTAGGTGTAATTGTAACTTAGGTTAGTTTTTATTTTACAGGTACATTTCTCTTTATTTTAGCTAGGTAGCTATTAAATAGTTAATAACTATTTAATAGCTATTGTACCTAGTTAAAATAAATTGAAATTTGCCTGTAAAATAAAAATAAATCCTAAAATAACTACAATATAATTATTATTTATATTGTAGCTATATTAGGGTTTATTTTAAAGGTAAGTATTTAGTTTTAAATAGGAATAATTTATTAAAGTATAGTGTAGTGTTAGGTGTAATTGTAACTTAGGTTAGTTTTTATTTTACAGGTAAATTTCTCTTTATTTTAGCCATGTAGCTATTAAATAGTTAATAACTATTTAATAGCTATTGTACCTAGTTAAAATAAATTGAAATTTGCCTGTAAAATAAAAATAAATCCTAAGATAGCTACAATATAATTATTATTTATATTCTAGCTATATTAGGGTTTATTTTAAAGGTAAGTATTTAGTTTTAAATAGGATTAATTTAGTTCATAATAGAAATATTATTTAGATTTATTTAATTAATATTTAAGTTAGGGGGGTGTTAGGGTTAGTGTTAGACTTAGGTTTAGGGGTTAATAAATTTATTACAGTGGCAGCGGTGTAGTGGGGGCAGGATAGGGGTTAATACATTTATTATAGGTGGCGACGGTGTAGGGGGGGCAGGATAGGGGTTAATAGGTATAATGTAGGTGGCAGCGGTTGTTTAGGGGTTAATACATTTATCAGAGTTGCAGCAGGGTCTAGGAGCGGCGGTTTAGGGGTTAATACATTTATCAGAGTTGTCGCAGGGTCTAGGAGCGGCGGTTTAGGGGTTAATAACTTTATTTAGTTGCGGGGGGCTCCGGGGGCGCCGGTATAGGGGGTAGAACAGTGTAGTTAGTGTGAGTGCTTAGTGACAGGCTAGCAATAAAGCTGGGAAAAAGCCGAAGAGCAGCGAGATCGGATGAGTGATAACTCTCACAGTCCGCTGCTCATTGCCCCGCGGCTTTTTGACAGCTTTATTTGATAACTTAGGCGAAATTTTTCAGGTCCGCGACGGCGATGTGAGGCGAGCTTAGGCGGGCGTATTGGGCCGGCGAAGGCAGGAAAGTTGACACGTTGATAACTATCCCCCAACATATGTAAGGGAGGTTGATTATCTAAAGTTTCAGCGTGTAGCTGCTATTGTTTATATGTGGCTGCCTTAGATAAATCTCTCTTGGGTCTTATAAGCAAAGTTCTGAGCTACAGTTCTAATAATAATCCCCTTACTATTTGCCTGGGAGCTGTCTAATTGCCTTTAGTCTGAAAAGACTGTGTGGAAAGAATCAACTTAAAGGGACAGTATACTGTAAAAAAGTTTTTCTCTTAATGTGTTTACAATTGCTTTTTTTACCAACTGCAGAGTAAAACATGTATGAAAAGTAGCTTTTTAAGGTTTATTTGTGTATATTAAAGCTCTTATTATATGTTTTAAAGCTACAACCTAATAAAATGGGTTGAGCTTGTAGGTATAATCAGATCTCATTACTGTATCACATTGTGTACATATACCTGCTTCTTTATCTTATGTCTGTCCATAAAACAATCACCAGTACTTGGAGAGTACAATGGAAAATCAACATTTTATTACCTTATCTCTGCTATATCCGACTGGGAGTGTAATCTCTTCTGCTGGCTGTGTTTACAAAGCTCATCTATAGCTTGGACCTGCGGCCACAAACTTTCAGAATAGGTGGGGATACCACATGCTAAATCAACTATTTAAAATGCCAATATAAGGGTAAAGGAGCTATTTGTAAACAATTTAATACACTTAAACAACTTAAAGGGAAGAAAAATGTTGAGTAAACTGTCCCTTTAACATTGTGACTTTCTTATCTTTTTTGTGTTCCTTCTGATAATCTGGGGACTTTATCGGCTAGATTTGGAGTTTTGTCGGTAACGACCCGAAAAACTAACGCCGGCTTTTTTCTGGCCGCGCCATAAAAATAACTCTGGTATTGAGAGTCCACATAAAGGCTGCGTTAGGCTCCAAAAAAGGAGCGTAGAGCATTTTTAACGCAGCTTCAACTCTCGATACCAGAGTTGCTTACGCAAGCGGCCAGCCTCAAAAACGTGCTCGTGCACAATTCTCCCATAGGAAACAATGGGGCTGTTTGAGCTGAAAAAAAACCTAACACCTGCAAAAAAGCCGCATTCAGCTCTTAACGCAGCCCCATTGTTTGCTATGGGGAAACACTTCCTACGTCTGCACCTAACACTCTAACATGTACCCCGAGTCTAAACACCCCTAACCTTACACTTATTAACCCCTAATCTGCCGCCCCCGCTATCGCTGACCCCTGCATATTATTATTAACCCCTAATCTGCCGCTCCGTAAACCGCTGCTACTTACATTATCCCTATGTACCCCTAATCTGCTGCCCTAACATCGCCGACCCCTATATTATATTTATTAACCCCTAATCTGCCCCCCACAACATCGCCTCCACCTGCCGTTGGCTGTTCCGATCAGCCAATAGAATGCGAGCTCAATCTGATTGGCTGATTGGATCAGCCAATCGGATTGAACTTGATTCTGATTGGCTGATTCCATCAGCCAATCAGAATATTCCTACCTTAATTCCGATTGGCTGATAGAATCCTATCAGCCAATCGGAATTCGAGGGACGCCAACCGTCATTCGGCTAGTAGGCTTCGGGAGAAGAGGATGTTCCGCGTGGGAGGTCTGCAAGATGGATCCGGAAGAAAGAAGATTGAAGATGCCGTTGATAGAAGACTTCATCCGGATCATGGACCTCTTCAGCTCCCGCTTGGATGAAGACTTCATCCGGATCATGGACCTCTTCAGCTCCCGCTTGGATGAAGACTTCAGCCGGATCATGGACCTCTTCAGCCCCCCGCTTGGGCTTGGATCAGGACATCGGAGGAGCTCTTCAGGACGGATCGGTGAACCTGGCAGGGTGAAGATAAGGTAGGAAGATCTTCAGGGGCTTAGTGTTAGGTTTATTTAAGGAGGGTTTGGGTTAGATTAGGGGTATGTGGGTAGTGGGTTGTAATGTTGGGGGGGTATTGTATGTTTTTTTTTACAGGCAAAAGAACTGAATTCTTTGGGGCATGCCCCGCAAAGGGCCCTGTTCAGGGCTGGTAAGGTAAAAGAGCTTTTAGTAATATAGAATAGGGTAGGGCATTTTTTTATTTTGGGGGGCTTTGTTATTTTATTAGGGAGCTTAGACTAGGTGTAATTAGTTTAAAATTGTTGTAATATTTTTATTATGTTTGTAAATAGTTTTTTATTTTTTGTAACTTAGTTCTTTTTTGTTTTTTGTACTTTAGCTAGTTTATTTAATTGCATTTATTTGTAGGAATTGTATTTAATTAATTTATTGATAGTGTAGTGTTAGGTTAATTGTAGGTAATTGTAGGTAGTTTATTTAATTAATTTATTGATAGTGTAGTGTTAGGTTTAATTGTAACTTAGGTTAGGATTTATTTTACAGGTAATTTTGTAATTATTTTAACTAGGTAGCTATTAAATAGTTCTTAACTATTTAATAGCTATTGTACCTGGTTAAAATAAATACAAAGTTACCTGTAAAATAAATATAAATTCTAAAATAGCTATAATATAATTATAATTTATATTTGTAGCTATATTAGGATTTATTTTACAGGTAAGTATTTATCTTTAAATAGGAATAATTTATTTAATAAGAGTTAATTAATTCCGTTAGATGTAAATTATATTTAATTTAGGGGGGTGTTAGTGTTAGGGTTAGACTTAGCTTTAGGGGTTAATACATTTATTAGAATAGCGGTGAGCTCCGGTCGGCAGATTAGGGGTTAATAAGTGTAGGCAGGTGGAGGCGACGTTGTGGGGGGGGCAGATTAGGGGTTAATAAATATAATATAGGGGTCGGCGGTGTTAGGGGCAGCAGATTAGGGGTACATAAGGATAACGTAGGTGGCGGCGCTTTGCGGTCGGCAGATTAGGGGTTAATAAGTGTAGGTAGGTGGAGGCGACGTTGTGGGGGGCAGGTTAGGGGTTAATAAATATAATACAGGGGTCGGCGGTGTTAGGGGCAGCAGATTAGGGGTACATAAGGATAACGTAGGTGGCGGCGCTTTGCGGTCGGCAGATTAGGGGTCAATAAGTGTAGGTAGGTGGAGGCGACGTTGTGGGGGGCAGGTTAGGGGTTAATAAATATAATACAGGGGTTGGCGGTGTTAGGGGCAGCAGATTAGGGGTACATAAGGATAACGTAGTTGGTGGTCGGCAGATTAGGGGTTAAAAAAATTTAATAGAGTGTCGGCGATGTGGGGGGACCTCGGTTTAGGGGTACATAGGTAGTTTATGGGTGTTAGCGTACTTTAGAGCACAGTAGTTAAGAGCTTTATAAACCGGCGTTAGCCCAGAAAGCTCTTAACTACTGACTTTTTTTCTGCGGCTGGAGTTTTGTCGTTAGATGTCTAACACTCACTTCAGACACGACTCTAAATACCGGAGTTAGAAAGATCCCATTGAAAAGATAGGATACGCAATTGACGTAAGGGGATCTGCGGTATGGAAAAGTCGCGGCTGAAAAGTGAGCGTTAGACCCTATTTTGAGTGACTCCAAATACCGGCGGTAGCCTAAAACCAGCGTTAGGAGCCTCTAACGTTGGTTTTCACGGCTAACGCCAAACTTCAAATCTAGGCCTATGACTGCTTACTTTTCCCATATCATGCCTGGAGGAAGGAGCTAAAAGGAAAAAAGGATCAGATAAAGAATGTATAAGAAGAAGCTGGTAGGAGGAAAGTAAAGGAATTAAAGAAGGACTTGCCTTGAGTTTTTTAACCCTGTAGTGTGTTTTCTGCCCAGGGTATAAATTGGGCTCAAATTATAATTATATTAAGAGGCATAAAATGAGGCTGGTTTAGATAATTGGTTTCTTGTATAGGAGTATTGCGCTCCTCATAAAATCTATAAAGGGTTTATGTCCATTGTTACTTCCGGTCTGTTTTCCTAAAGTATATTTGTGTATATAAAACAGACTCCGAGTGCACAGGTTATTCTTAAAAAATAAATTAAAAAAAATTCTCCCATAATGCCCCCAAAAGTTAAGGACAGAAAGAAAAAGAGTGCAGATATTACCCTAGAACCTGCTATAGATTCAATTACACCCACTTTTGATATGCAATCCTTATTATCTCAGCTAGCGGATATGTTCACCCCACAGTTTGATATTCTTAAAAATGAGCTTAATAGTATATCTACAGACATGGGCCTCTATTTATCAAGCCGTCGACTTACCTGCATCGCCTAACATCGCTGCCGCGGACCTGAATATGTATATCTCCAAAATTTAAAAAAAACCTGTCAAAAAAGCTGCTCTTCGGCTTTTTCACAGCATTTTTGCTACCCTGTCACCAAACACCTACACTATACTAAACTGTTTTACCCCTATACCGCCGCTCCCGGAGCCCACTGCCACTCTAATAAACTTATTAACCCCTAAACCGCCGCTCACGGACCCCGCCGTAACTAAATAAAAGTGTTGAACCCCTAAACTGCCGCTCCCAGAGCCCACCACCACCTACATTATACTTATTAACCCCTAATCTGCTGCCCCCTACACCCCGCCACCTACATTATATTTATTAACCCCTAATCTACCGCCCCCTACACCGCCGCCACCTACATTATATTTATTAACCCCTAATCTGCCCCCCTACGCCGCCGCCACTATATTAAATGTATTAACCACTAAACCTAAATCTAACCCTAACACCCCCTAACTTAAATATAATTTAAATAAATCTAAATAAATTATTTTTTTTTAAAACTAAATACTTACCTATAAAATAAACCCTAAGATAGCTACAATATAACTAATAGTTACAATGTTGCTATTTTAGGATTTATTTTTATTTTACAGGCAAGTTTGTATTTATTTTAACTAGGTACAATAGTGATTAAATAGTTATTAACTATTTAATAACTTCCTAGTTAAAATAAATACAAAAGTACCTGTAAAATAAAACCTATTTATTTAGATTTATTTAAATTATATTTAAGTTAGGGGGTGTTAGGGTTAGGATTAGACTTAGGTTTAGGGGTTAATAAATTTAATATAGTGGTGACGGTGTAGTGGGGCAGATGTGGGGTTAATAAATATAATGTAGGTGACGGTGGGCTCCGGGAGCGGCAGTTTAGGGTTAAACACTTTAGTTGCGGTGGGGTCTGTGAGCGGCGGTTTAGGGGTTAAACACTTTATTTAGTTGTGTCGGTGTAGGGGGTGGCAGATTAGGGGTGTTTAGACTCAAGGGTTATGTTAGGGTGTTAGGTGTAAACATAACTTTTATTCTCCCATAGGAATCAATGGGAAATCGGGCAGCAGCGAACCTAAGATTTTGCTGCTTTCAGACTCCCATTGATTTCTATGGCATCCGCCACCTCCAGGGCGGAGGATTGAAAACCAGGTACGCTGGTCCAGAGCGTACCTGCTAGTTATTTGATAACTAGCAAAAGTAGTCAGATAGTGCCGAATTTGTATTCGGAACATCTGGAGTGACGTAAGCATCGATCTGTGTCGGACTGAGACCGGCGGATTGTATGTTACGTCACTAAATACTACTTTTGCCGGTCTGTAGGGTTTGATAACTAAGGCGAATCAGGCTTGCCACAAATACGCTGCGGAATTCTAGCGTATTTGCGGTTGACAGCTTGATAAATAGAGGCCATTGTGTCTTTATCAAATGAGGTTAAACAATTTGCGTCAAGGATAAATGAGGCAGAAAATAGAATCTGGAAGATCTAGTTAACACCCAAGATAGGATAGTCCAAAACCAGGAGGTTAAATCACTAATTTAGAATCGCGCCTGGAGGATCTAGAAGATCGTTCCAGGCGCAATAACATAAGAACTGTTGGTCTCCCAGGAACCTCTGAGTATGAGGACCTCATGAAGGTCACTTCCATATTACTCCCTAAAGCGCTAGGTTTCCCGGCTCATCAGATCCCACTAGTAGTTGAAAGGGCGTACAGGATTGGCCCTAGAAAACTTAGCTCTGGACCCTAAAGCAGAAGTAGAAAGTGCATTTTTAAATTACTTAGATATCAAGACAAAGTAGAACTCTTAAAACTATACAGAAAAACGAGTCATTTATATTTGATAAAAATAAACTTTTATTGTTTCAAGATTTCTCACTAGAAACCTCTTCTAAGAGGAAACAAATGATAACGTATTGTACAACACTATTTGATAAAGGCATGAAAGCATGGTTAATCTATCCTGCAAAAATTATAGTGGAAGATAATGGTACTAGTCGAATCCTAAATAATCCTCAAGAAGCTCAGGAATTTATTGGTACTAGATAGCACAAATGGGTAGATTCATTTCTAGTCCAGTTGTAAAGTTTATATGGTTAGTTTTATTTTTCTGTGCATTAACAGTTTTGTAGAAGCTGTTTTATATGTTTTTCTTTGTAAACAATGTGTTCAGCGTGGTTGTTTTTTTTTGTGTGTAATCAAAGTAGCTGTTCCTGGTATATATTGTTAGGGTATTGTAGTATTTTTAATTTTGGGTTTCTCTCTTTTTTTTTTTTCCTTTTCCCTTCCATCCTGCACGGTCTGCTCAGTTTTTCCTTTTTTAGAGAGACCGTAGGTGATGGCTGCAGTTGCAGTTAAGATTAATATTCTTTCATGGAATATTGGGGGTATAACATCCCCCAGGAAGCATACACTTATTATTAAATACCTCTCTAAATTTAATCCAGACTTGGTTATGTTACAGGAAACACATCTTAAAGAGTCAGAACTCCCTAAATTCAAATGCAAATGGGTGGGGTAAATAGTGGCCGCCCCGGCAGTTAAAAGGAGGTCAGGGGTAGCGAACACATTTTCCCCAGAATTTTGGGATAATATTAGGTTTAAATTATTTCCCTTTATTGGGGGGAACTTAATATTAGGGGGAGATTTTAATATGTCTATGTGTCCTGAATTGGATAGACTGTCAAAAAAATGTAAGAGAATATCACAAAATTGCAAAATATTTCAAAAAATGTTGTCATGAATTAAGCCTGGTGGATATATGGAGGCAAACAAATCCAGATGTGCGAAGTTTTAGATGTGAGTCAAAAGTGCATAAGACTTTTTCCAGAATTGACTTATGCTTAATTTCTAAACCATTGGCTAAGGTTATTTTGAGGGGGGAAATAAAATCTTATCTCTGCAGCTGAAGAAAGAATGTTCTGGCTACGGAGTTTCAATTAGCCGCACAAGTTATAAACTCAGTTAGACGTTACTGTATTGATAAATCCATATATAACTGGGATAAATATTGCAAGGCAAGAAGGAAAGGAGATATTTTTTTAAAACAAAGATCTCAGGAAGAGAAACTCGAGATTCATTATCACTTTAGAGGATTTTATGGGAATTCTGCGAAGTACTTGGCTAAATTAGTAAAAATTAGAAAGAATAAAAATCTTATTCCAGCCATCAAAGTCGATAGCATAAGATATTATAACCCTGGTGATATTAATAAAGTGTTTTTTTGAGGTTTACCAGAAACTGTACACAGAATCAGAGGTTAATGTGGACAATTTCACTCATTTTTGGACTAAGATTAAAATACCCAATATTTCTGAAGAAGAGCTTCAACTGCTGAATCAGCCTATTTCAGAGTATGAGATACTGGGAGCTATTCAATCAGCCAATACTAATAAGGCCCCAGAACCGGATTTTTTACCGATAGAATTCTACAAAATCTTGAAAGATTAAATCAAAGTTACATTAGTGAGTTTATTTAACTACTATTTTTATTCTAGTAACGAAATGTCAAATTACTTTTCTGCTGCATGTATTTTGCTGATATTGAAGAAAGTTAAGGAAGCTGAGGATCCGGGGGCCTACAGGCCAATTTCAGTTCTTAATGCAAATTATAGAATATTGACTGCCATTATTTCAACAAGGTTAGCCGTTTTGCTGGATAAAATTATTCATCCAGGCCAGACAGGATTTATGAAAGTAAGAAATTCACTTAAAAATATTCGGAAAGTTACATCCCTTCTAGATTATGTCTGGAATCTAGATTTAGATAAAGACGAATACAGTCGATATAAGGGTGCAGTGATCCTCACCGTTGACGCTGAAAAAGAATTTGACGCAATTAACTGGAATTATTTATTTGTAGCCTTAGAGAAATTTGGATTTAGAAATCAATTTGTGGGATTTATTCGAAATCTTTATAAAAACCCTATATCGTATTTATCCATCAATGGTATTCTATCACCAAAAATACATCTTAAGAGAGGGACAAGACAGGGATGCCCTCTCTCTCCTTTACTTTTGAATTTAGCTCTGGAACCATTTAATATATTGTTAAGAGATAGTTTACCAGGGATATCTATGAATACTGTAATCCAGTACCCACTCCTGGTGCCTGGTTTAAAGGAAATAGCATGGTCCTCTAGGGTATAAATGACACAGCCTTGATACATTTAAACAGTCAGTTTTATTTTCACTGTCCAAGTGCAGATAACAGCAATTTGTTTTATAGCAGTTTAACACACTTAATACTACAAACAAAAAGCCTAGCTCAGTTTGAGCACTTACTAACATAATTTTACATCACTTACTAAAACAGGGTAAACTAAACTAAACAAAACATGCTGTTTTTAGCAAACTCACTTTTATCAGCGTTTCTCAGTTCAGCTGCAATGTGTCTCTCTCCAAGTTAGAAATACTGGTGGCTCTCTCTCCACCTAGCAGCTGGAGAATAAATTACCCTCCTTTAATTAAACACAGGTGAGTAAAGATCCCTTCCTGATTGCTTACTCTCAGCTATAGAAAACCGAGGAATGGAACACTGACCCAACCTCTCTCCAGTGTTCCACCTCAGGGACCCAAAAACACAGTAGCTTAATTCCAAGCCACATTTTATACAATACATTTCCCTGGGGTTTAAAAACTGAATACACATTTCAACTTGCAGACGACTTACATATTTTTCTAGATAATGCACAACAAACTATTCTGCTAGTTTTGCGACTATTTCACTTCTTCTCTTCTTTTTCTGGTTATAAAATAAACTTTGATAAGAGTGAACTGTTATGGCTGTGCAAAACCGGCACTAATCTTTTAAATCATCCATTTAAAATGGTGGACTCGTTTTGTTATCTGGGTATAGTTCTACATAGAAATCCAGGAAACTGGTATAATTTGAATTTTCACCCGATATTTAAAAAAATCAAAGCTGACCTGGAAATGTGGTCCTCTCTCTTAATTTCTATCTCAGCAAGGGTTAATCTGATGAAAACAATTATTTTTCTGCGAATACTGTACCTTTTACAAAATCTTCCATTATTATTATCCAATAGGGATATTTCAGATTTATATTTCTGGCAATCTAAATTTATATGGGGCAATAAGAAGCCTCGGATTGCATTAAAAAGGTTAATGCAAAAGAGGCTAATAGCCGGCTTGGCTCTACCAGATCTAAGACTATATAATTGGGCATCTTTGGCCAAGATTGCACTTGATTGGATCACAGAACTGAATCGGTTTGTATCATCAGTCTTAGAAACATTTTTGGTAGCTCCTTTTGGTTTAAAAGCTATTTTACACTGTCCAGTAAAAAAAATTACCCTTTAATGTTGCCAAGTTGATATCTATAAAAAATATTTTAGCATGGCACAAAATCTGTGGTGTATTGAAGGTGTCCCCAGTATTCTCTGACTTCCTACCGATAGTGGGTAATCCGGAGTTTATTCCAGGTATATGTCAAGATGTATTTAAATGATGGGCTGATCTTGGTTTGCTTTATGATCATCAAATTTTTGATGCAAACCAAAGTTTGACTTCAGAGTCCCTCTTCCAAAAGTTTAATCTCCCGAGGTCTAATTTATTTGCTTATTTTCAGTTGCGGCATTTTGTTTTCTCTCAGAAGTGGGATCTTGAAGCCCTGTCTGGCTGGTCCGATATCAAGAATGACATTCAAAGATTTGCGGCGGGTTTTACTTCAATATCTTTGATTTATGATATCATGTTGGCCAAACAGGGTGAATTATATGTAAATAAATTATGCAATTTTTGGGGTGGGTATTTCTCGCCTTAGAAGAAGACAGGATAAAACAAAGCTTTTCGACTTTAGATAAATTACAGATCTCTATGTCATGGAAAGAATCTCACTTAAAATTAATTAATAATTATTACTTATCCTCTTATAAAATGTCCAGATTTTACCCTTCACAATCCTTTGTGTGTTCACGCTGTTCATTTAATAAGGCTGATATTTTTCATCTATTTTGGGCATGCCCTAAAATTTTGCAATTTTGGCAGAAGATTTGGTATTGGTATAGTAAACACTATAAGGACTTTAGACAGCTCACAGCAGAAGATATATTTTTCCTAACAATTTACGAGCTTAGATCTAAGGTGGTGGTTAAAGTCCTAAATACTATTATTTGCACGACATTTAATTTAAAAGTGTCATTCGATATATTCTGTGTTCTTGCAGGATTTATTATTTTCTTAGCATTAGCTATGTTTCCCTATATCTAGCTCACCTATATTACTAGGTCTGCGGTTTCACTTGTTATATCTCAGGTCTAATGGTCTTAGACTGTTGTTTTTAACTAATTTCCCCTGATTTTAATTATACAAATAAAGATGTGATATTTTAAAGTTTGTGAAATAAAGTGACACCAAACACTACATATACACTACATTACTTTTGTACTATTGAATAAGAGAGTGCTATAAGTGTATTCTTTTGCAATTAGTGAACTCTTTACCACTAATTGTTTTTTTGTAAATAGTGAATTTAAAATTGTCTTAAAATTACATGCTCTGTCTGAATCCTGCAAATTTAATTTTGAATTTCCTATCCCTTCAAGTAACATAAAGCATATAAGGAAAAACGTTTATTCTTACATACTTAATCTAGTACCTCTGAACATATTATAGCAAACTGGCATATATGAAATAACATCACTTGTTCAAAGTAAAATAAACTTTGAGGTAAATATTTAAAAGAATAGTACCAGCGTATATACAACAAAGTTTTACTATATGCATGAGGCATTCCCCAATATTCAGGGGCTAATATATAAGATGAATCCTATATCTAATGGAAAATAAATAGAAAACCTAGATATAACAAAAACTAAAGGCAACAGTATCGGTGTATGTTCAAGGTAGCAAATATACCCTGAATGTACAACATTAAGGCCTCAATTTATCAAGGTCTGTCAGACCTAATCCGACAGTGCGGATCAGGTCTGACAGACCTCGCTGAATACGGCGAGCAATATGCTCGCTGTATTCAACATTGCACCAGCAGCTCACAACAGCTGCTGGTGCAACGCCGCCCCCGGCAGACTCGCGGCCAATAGGCCGCCAGCAGGGGGCTGTCAATTAACCCGATCGTACTCGATCGGGTTGTTTTCCGGTGATGTCTGTCCGCCTGCTCAGAGCAGACGGACAGGTTATGGAGCAGCGGTCTTTGTGACCGCTGCTTCATAACTGCTGTTTCTGGCGAGTCTGCAGGCTCGCCAGAAACACAGGGCATCAAGCTCCATTCAGAGCTTGATAAATATGCCCCTAAGTATCCAAATGGCAAAAATTATAATTGAACCAGTTAATAACCACACAACTGTTGAATATTTTATCAAATGTAATTGAATACTGGCAAATATACATATTAAATAAATGCTATACCATTGGATCCATGAATGTTTTTAAACACACCTAATTTTTAACTATTGCACAATAAAGTTTTGTTTTTAACAAAGTACAACCACGCACAACACATTTATGAGATCAACTGAGTGCTTAAACAGTATCGTCATCCAGTAGTGCCGCTACTTGACTGATTTGTTGCAGAATTCAACCAAACCGCTTTTATGAACTACATATCCCAGAAACCTCACAGTGCATCAGATACGCAGACTGGACCAATCCGCAAACAACATCCAGAAGCAAAAACAAAAACGGCGCACTCACGAGGTATAGAGCTAAAACATAAAACTTTATTAGTGTCTCATTAAAAATATACATATATGATTAAATGCTTAAACAGTATACTCCTGTCAGTTTTCCTTACTGAATTTGAAAATAAACAGTGAGAATAACCTTGTAAGCTAATGAGCCCAGAAGTAGATAAGACGTTTAGCCATATTTATCATCGGTCTACTCTTTAAATGTATCATTCTATCTAGCATTTGTTTAGTGTTTAATGTCCCCTTAGTGAGGTTCTGCTCTGAATCATCCAACCACTTAAAAAAAATCAGTAGTAATGTTTATATTTATCAAGGCCCTAAAATAGATTCAAATATTTTGTGCAATAAATTTCTTAGTAGACTTTCAATCAAAAATAAGCATGTCTTACCACTAGACAACCACACTGCCTAGCTAACCACTACGGCGGAGAGTGAAAGGAAATGTTGCCCTGAAGTTAGAGCCACTGCAATGACGATTCCTTTTGTTACAACAGGTCTGTAAGCTGCTGCCAAAGACATCAAGGACAAAGAAACAAAATTCAATGGAATTCTGTCAATTTGTTGTTTACCAGGTGCCAAAGTGTAATAGCTGATTGTGTAATGAGGTTCTATGGACCTAAAACTGAAAAACGCACGCCTAGATTTAGAGTTTGGCGTTAGCCGTCAAAAGCAGCGTTAAGGGGTCCTAACGCTGCTTTTTACCGCCCGCTGGTATTTAGAGTCAGCCAGGAAAGGGTCTACCGCTCACTTCCCTACCGCGATTCCAGGCTACTGCAGATCCCCTTACGCCAATTGCGTATCCTATCTTTTCAATGGGATCTGCCTAACACTGGTATTTGGGGTCTTGGGAGAAGTGAGCGCTAGACCCTCTACCGACAAGACTCCTAACGCCAAAAAAAGTCAGTAGTTAAGAGCTTTATGGGCTAACGCCGGAATATAAAGCTCTTAACTATTGTGCTCTAAAGTACAATAACACCCATAAACTATCTATGTACCCCTAAACCAAGGCCCCCCCACATCGCCGCCATTCTAATAATTTTTTTAACCCCTAATCTGCCGACCGGACACAGCCGCAACCTACGTTATACTTATAAACCCCTAAACTGCTGCCCCTAACATCGCCGACCCCTATATTATATTTATTAACCCCTAATCTGCCCCCCCAATGTCGCCGCTACCTAACTACACTTATTAACCCCTAATCTGCCAAACAGACCTCGCCGCCACTATAATAAATGTATTAACCCCTAAACCGCCGCACTCCTGCCTTGCAAACACTATAATAAATCGTATTAACCCCTAATCTGCCCTCCCTAACATCGCCGCCACCTACCTACAATTATTAACCCCTAATCTCCCGCCCGCACCATCGCCGCTACTATAATAAAGTTATTAACCCCTAAACCTAACTCTAACCCTAACACCCCCCTAACATAAATATAATTTATATTAAACAAAATAATATTCCTAAAATTAACTAAATTATTCCTATTTAAAACTAAATACTTACCTATCAAATAAACCCTAATATAGCTACAGTATTATTAATAATTACATTGTAGCTATTTTAGGATTTATATTTATTTTACAGGCAACTTTGTATTTATTTTAACTAGGTACAATAGCTATTAAATAGTTAATAACTATTTAATAGCTACCTAGTTAAAATAAGTACACAATTACCTGTAAAATAAATCCTAACCTAAGTTACAATTAAACCTAACACTACACTATCATTAAATTAATTAAATAAATTAACTACAATTACCTAAAATAAAATACAATAAAATAAACTATTCTATAATACAAAAACAAACACTAAATTACAAAAAATAAAAAAGAATTACAAGCAGTTTAAACTAATTACACCTAATCTAAGCCCCCTAATAAAATAAAAAAGCCCCCCAAAATAAAAAAATCCCTACCCTATTCTAAAATACAAAAGTAATCAGCTCTTTTACCAGCCCCTAAAAGGGCTTTTGCGGGGCCTTGCCCCAAAGTAATCAGCTCTTTTGCATGAAAATAAAAATACAATACCGCCCCAACATTACAACCCACCACCCACATACCCCTACTCTAACCCACCCAAACCCCCCTTAAAAAAAACTATCACTAACCCCCTGAAGATCTCCTTACCTTGAGTCGTCTTCACCCAGCCGAGCCGAATTCTTCATCCAAGCGGAGCAAGAAGATGTCCTCCATCCGGTAGAAGTCTTGATCCAAGCGGCAAAGAAGAGGTCCTAGTAAAAGAGCTGATTACTTTTGTATTTTAGAATAGGGTAGGGAATTTTTCATTTCGGGGGGCTTTTTATAGGGCTTTTTATAGGAATAATTTAGTTAATTTTAGGAATATTATTTTGTTTAATATAAATTATATTTATGTTAGGGGGTGTTAGGGTTAGGGTTAGAGTTAGGTTTAGGGGTTAATAACTTTATTATAGTAGCAGCGACGGTGCGGGCAGGAGATTAGGGGTTAATAATTTTAGGTAGGTGGCGGCGATGTTTGGGAGGGCAGATTAGGGGTTAATACAATTTATTATAGTGTTTGTTATCACATGGCACCTTTGAGATATGGGGGTGCTGAAGTAATGAATCTGGGCGTATAACACCCCCAACACCTCCAAGAACCCTCACTGTAAATAATAGGGGATAATTTTCAGGATCTCTAAATACTACACAACTCCCAAGAGAATCCACTGCTAAACAACAAATGTAACTATTATCCATATTTAAGTATGTGACATTTTTCCTCATAACACTGTGTGCTTTATGTTACCTGTTAACCAATAATGGGAGATTCTTTACGAACAGACTTGTGTAGCTGATTAATTCCTTTCAAGTGAATTTACTATGCAGCCAAAAATCTCAGTCTTTTCTGGGGGAGTAAAATGGCATAACTTTCCCCCATGTAATTTAGCTCCTTATATCTAAATATAAGTCCCCACTTGAGTCACCCAGTTTGAGGCATTTTAATGGTAAAAGGGACATGAAATCCCAAATCTTTCTTTCATGATTCAGATAGAGAATACAATTTTAAAAAAAAGTTTACAATTTACTTATTTTATCAAATTTGCTTTTTCTAATGTTATTCATGGTTGAAGAGATATCCATATACGTGCAGTGAGGTCAGAGGCTGGTGAGGCACTAGATATGATACGCTGGAGAAACACATGTACAGAGGGCCGCAAGTACCCCCTACAGGGCAGGTTTAAATGATAGCTGAACCAGTGCACAGGTGACATAATCAGGTGATGGGTGAGAGCAAGTTAGTAACCACTGAGTTACTGATCAGCTGATTACTTCACCTGCGCACTGATTCAGCTATAATTAAAACCTGGCCTGTTGGGGGTACTTGAGGACCATTGTTGAGAAACACTGCACTAAAGCACCAGCTCATCGGATATGTATTGATTACCTGGAGAATAAAGCACACATACTCTGCTCACAGACACCCACACACACTCTGCTCACATACACACTCACACAATTCTGTGGCACAATGCCAGTTACTAAGCAATTAGAATGATACACAATCTCTTCTCTACTCACTACTGTATTGTAAAAATAGAAATAGTTTACCATACAAGTTTTACACAAAGGACAAGTTATCAATACTGCCAACACAGCTGCTGCAATATGGTGTTCAAGAAACGCACGTGCACATCCCACTTAGGTATGCTCTTCAACAAAGGACACCAAAGGATACCAAAAGAATGAAGTACATAATAATAAAAAAAGAAAAATAGAAAGTTTTTTTTTTTTTTTTGTGCAATTTCTATCTGAATGATGGAAATGTAATTATGACTTTCCGGTTCCTTTCAAAAACTAATTTGATTTGCTGACATGGGGCCAGTAACAGTTGATGCTAATTCTCAAAATATAAATAACTAGAAAAGTCTATTAAAATAGCATGCTCTACCTCAATCATGAAAGTTTAATTTTAAATTTCCTCTCCCTTTGACTATGTGTTTAACCAGTAACTTTACAGTGGCATTATTTCTAAAAACATTTAACTGCAATAATTGAATATATTTTTTAAATGACTCATTATCTTGTTTTTATTAATATAAACGTATAAAAGCAGCACATAATTAAAAACACAATGCAACAGCTTTCAATTGATTTGTGAATTACAAGTTAACAGCAGTCTTTAAATAAATGGAGACACAGAGAAAAATAAAAATAGATACTGCATCCTCTGACTGAACAGACATAACATATATGGAGTTTGTACCTAATTAAATCAAATAACCATGAAAAAGGGAGGCTTAGCCATATTCGATGTCAAAAACTTTAGTTTAAATAATGTGGACACTGCACACTTAACTTCAAACTCTGGGTTTTAAATTATGGATTTAAATTTGAATTGACCCTTTGACTTCCTGTCAGTATTGGGTTATGCTCACTGTCCCCTGTTAATGAGCTGCATCTGAACACAATTTGTGAATCACAAGAGATGTAGATTAGAATACTACTTTACTCTTCTGCTTGGTGTCATCTGTTCTTAGGTTACCTCAGCTTCCAGTTGTGTCACATGACCCTGCTCACTGCATCCTCCTTCTGATCAATCTATATATCCTTCACTTGCTAGGAGGCATCAAGAGGGGTGCCTCCTATTGGTCCCAATTTTTGCTGCTAATATATTGACAGAACACAGGTGGCGCTGCAGCACAGCTTTTCCTTTTGACCCATGCACTGCAATGGAGAGAAGCATTCCTGTACCTGCCTCTCCATAGCATTACATGGGGGGAAATTTTTTTTTTTTTTTACTTTTTTTTTTTTTAATTAAAATTTAATTAAGCTTTGGCCACATATGGCAGGGTAGGCACTGCCTCCCCTGCCTCCAATGAGTGCACATCCTCCCACTTAAGAAGATGAGAGAGGCCTGTAATTTTCATCATAGGTATACCTCAACTAGGAGAGACAAAATGTGGAAACAAATCCAGACAATCACGTTGTCTGATTTGGAAATAATTTATTTGCAAATTATGGTGGAAAATAAGTATTTGGTCAATATCAAAAGTTAATCTCAATACTTTGTTATATATCCTTTGTTGGCAATGACAGAGGTCAAACATTTTCTGTAAGTCTTCACAAGGTTGTCACACACTGTTGCTGGTATGTTGGCCCATTCCTGCATGCAGATCTCCTCTAGAGCAGTGATGTTTTGGGGCTGTTGCTGGGCAACACGGACTTTCAACTCCTTCCAAAGGTTTTCTATGGAGTTGAGATCTGGAGACTGGCTAGGCCACTCCAGGACCTTAAAATTCTTCTTATGAAGCCACTCCTTCGTTGCCCGGGTGGTGTGTTTGGGATCATTGTCTTGCTGAAAGACCCAGCCACGTTTCATATTCAATGCCCTTGCTGATGGAAGGAGGTTGGCACTCAAAATCTCATGATACATGGCCCCATTCATTTTTTCATGTACACGGATCAGTCGTCCTGTTCCCTTTGCAGAAAAACAGCCCCAAAGCATGATGTTGCCACCCCCATGCTTCACAGTAGGTATGGTGTTCTTTGGTTGCAATCTGCTTCTGGATCATCCAAATGCTCTCTAGCATACTTCAGACGGGCCCGGACATGTACTGGCTTAAGCAGGCAGACACGTCTGGCACTGCAGAATCTAAGTCCCTGGCGGCGTAGTGTGTTACTGATGGTAGCCTTTGTTACATTGGTCCCAGCTCTCTGCAGGTCATGTACTAGGTCCCCCGTGTGGTTCTGGGATGTTTGCTCACCGTTCTTGTGATCATTTTGACCCTACGGGGTGAAATCTTGCGTGGAGCCCCAGATCGAGGGAGATTATCAGTGGTCTTGTATGTCTTCCATTTTCTAATTATTGCTCCCACAGTTGATTTCTTCACACCAAGCTGCTTGCCTATTGCAGATTCAGTCTTCCCAGCCTAGTGCAGGTCTACAATTTTGTTTCTGGTGTCCTTCCACAGCTCTTTGGTCTTCACCATAGTGGAGTTTGGAGTGTGACTGTTTGAGGTTGTGGACAGGTGTCTTTTATACTGATAACAAGTTCAAACAGGTGCCATTAATACAGGTAATGAGTGGAGGACAGAGGAGCCTCTTAAAGAAGAAGATACAGGTCTGTGAGAGCCAGAAATCTTGCTTGTTTGTAGGTGACCAAATACATATTTTCCACCATAATATGCAAATAAATTCTTTCCAAATCAAACAATGTGATTGTCTGGATTTGTTTCCACATTTTGTCTCTCATAGTTGAGGTATACCTATGATGAAAATTACAGGCCTCTCTTATCTTCTTAAGAGGGAGAACTTGCACAATTGGTGGCTGACTAAATACTTTTTTTGCCCCACTGCATATATATATATTGTGTACATGTCTGAAGCATTACATTACAGGAAATAGTGCTGCCATCTAGTGGTCTTACTAATGTATAACATTGTTACAAAACTGCTGCCATATAGTGCTGTAGACACGTGCACAGGGCCGGTGCTACAATAGAGGCAGATAAGGTGATCACCTAAGGGCAGGAGGGGAGCACAAATTTGATGCCTGATTATATATATATATATATATATATATATATATATATATATAAATATATATTAATACATTTTTTAAGAGAGAGAGATATGGAGAAAAGGAATAATCTTTTTTTACTCCATAAGTAAGAGAATTCAGCACTCTTTTACATTTAAAACCATGGGCATTTATTTTTATATTTCATCTACTTGATACAGAAATACGCCTGTGCCGAAGTTGCTACAAACTCATCAAGACTTAAAAGGTAGCTAGGAAATGCATACCCAAAATGTTACTTATTATTATTATTATTATTATCGGTTACTTGTAGAGCGCCAAAAGATTCCGCAGTGCTATAAACAAATGCGGAGTACAACCAAACAATTATATGGATCAAATGGGTAGAGGGCCCTGTCAAGAGTTGCACTGTTGTAGTCAGCTCTTAAGAAGGTGATCTACAAACAGCTGGACTCTTAGGGGCTAAGGGGTTTCAGGGGATAGCGATGGAGTAGAGGAACTGGTATAAAGAAAGGTTAGCGTAGGTTGTATGCCTCCCTGAACAGTAGAGTCTTTAGGGAGCGCTTGAAGCTTTCAAAACAAGGGGAGAGTCTTGTGGAGCGAGGCAGAGAGTTCCACAAGATGGGAGCCAGTCTAGAGAAGTCCTGTAAACGGGAGTGTGATGAGGTAACAAGAGAGGAGGAGAGTAGGAGGTCATGAGCAGAGCGAAGAGGACTGAAGGGAGAGTATCTGGAGACAAGGTCTGAGATATAGGGGGGAGCAGTGAAGTTGAGGGCTTTGCATGTGAGAATTTTGTGTTTGATCCTACAGGTAAGAGGAAGCCAGTGAAGGGATTAGCAGAGAGGTGCAGCAGATGAAGAGCGACGTGACAGGAAGATAAGCCTGGCAGAGGCATTCATTATGGATTGTAAAGGAGCTAGGCGGCAGATGGGGAGACCAGAGAGGACAGAATTGCAGTACTCGAGGCGGGAAAGGATGAGAGAGTGGATTAAAATCTTAGTTGTGTCTTGTGTAAGTGTCTAATTTTAGAGATATTTTAAGGTGGAAGTGGCAGGCTTTAGCCAAGGACTGAATGTGAGGAGTGAAAGAAAGATCTGAGTCAAATGTGACCCAGAGACATCAGGCATGTGGGGTAGGGGTAATGATGGAATTGTCGACAGTTATAGAGAGATTGGGGGTGGAGATAATAAGGAGCTCAGTTTTGGAGGGATTTAGCTTGAGGTAGTCAGAGGACATCCAAGAAGAGATGTGAGAAAGAGAGTTAGTGACACAGGAAGGAAGGAGATAGGTCTGGTGCAGAGAAGTAGATTTGGGTGTCGTCGGCATACAAATGATACTGGAAACCATGGGACTTTATTAGGGAACCTAGTGATGACATGTAGATTGAGAAGAGAAGAGGACTGGGGACAGAGCCTTGCGGTACTCCGACAGAAAGTGGTGACGGGGCAGAGGAGGCCCCAGAGAAGGCTACGCTAAAGGTACAGTTTGACAGGTAGGAAGAAAGCATTGCAGATGCCAAAGGATTGGAGGGTTTGGAGCAAAAGAGGGTGGTCAACAGTGTAAAAGGCTGTGGATAGATCAAGGAGGATAAGCAGAGAAAAGTGGCCTTTTGATTTTGCTGTAAGTAGGTCGTTGGTAACCTTAACAATTGCTGTCTCTGTGGAGTGATGGGGACGAAATCCAGATTGCAGTGGGTCAAGGAGGGAGTTTGATGTAAGGAAATGGGATAGGCATGCATATACTAGTTTTTCAAGAAGCTTTGAGGCTAGAGGGGGAAGGGAAATAGGGTGGTAGTTGGATGGGGAGGTAGGATCAAGGGAAGGTTTTTTTGAGGATAGGTGTGACTAGTGCGTGGTTCAGAGATAAGGGAAATATACCGGTGCTGAGGGAGAGGTTGAAAATGTGTGTGAGTATAGGGGTAATAGTAGCAGAGAGGGAGGGGAGTAGCTGTGAGGGGATAGGGTCAAGGGGACAGGTAGTGAGGTGAGAGCACATTACAGGGAGTGCAGAATTATTAGGCAAGTTGTATTTTTGAGGATTAATTTTATTATTGAACAACAACCATGTTCTCAATGAACCCAAAAAACTCATTAATATCAAAGCTGAATATTTTTGGAAGTAGTTTTTAGTTTTTTTTTAGTTTTTGCTATTTTAGGGGGATATCTGTGTGTGCAGGTGACTATTACTGTGCATAATTATTAGGCAACTTAACAAAAAACAAATATATACCCATTTCAATTATTTATTTTTACCAGTGAAACCAATATAACATCTCAACATTCACATATATACATTTCTGACATTCAAAAACAAAACAAAAACAAATCAGTGACCAATATAGCCACCTTTCTTTGCAAGGACACTCAAAAGCCTGCCATCCATGGATTCTGTCAGTGTTTTGATCTGTTCACCATCAACATTGCGTGCAGCAGCAACCACAGCCTCCCAGACACTGTTCAGAGAGGTGTACTATTTTCCCTCCTTGTAAATCTCACATTTGATGATGGACCACAGGTTCTCAATGGGGTTCAGATCAGGTGAACAAGGAGGCCATGTCATTAGATTTTCTTCTTTTATACCCTTTCTTGCCAGCCACGCTGTGGAGTACTTGGACGCGTGTGATGGAGCATTGTCCTGCATGAAAATCATGTTTTTCTTGAAGGATGCAGACTTCTTCCTGTACCACTGCTTGAAGAAGGTGTCTTCCAGAAACTGGCAGTAGGACTGGGAGTTGAGCTTGACTCCATCCTCAACCCGAAAAGGCCCCACAAGCCCATCTTTGATGATACCAGCCCAAACCAGTACTCCACCTCCACCTTGCTGGCGTCTAAGTCGGACTGGAGCTCTCTGCCCTTTACCAATCCAGCCACGGGCCCATCCATCTGGCCCATCAAGACTCACTCTCATTTCATCAGTCCATAAAACCTTCGAAAAATCAGTCTTGAGATATTTCTTGGCCCAGTCTTGACGTTTCAGCTTGTGTGTCTTGTTCAGTGGTGGTCGTCTTTCAGCCTTTCTTACCTTGGCCATGTCTCTGAGTATTGCACACCTTGTGCTTTTGGGCACTCCAGTGATGTTGCAGCTCTGAAATATGGCCAAACTGGTGGCAAGTGGCATCTTGGCAGCTGCACGCTTGACTTTTCTCAGTTCATGGGCAGTTATTTTGCGCCTTGGTTTTTCCACACGCTTCTTGCGACCCTGTTGACTATTTTGAATGAAACGCTTGATTGTTCGATGATCACGCTTCAGAAGCTTTGCAATTTTAAGAGTGCTGCATCCCTCTGCAAGATATCTCACTATTTTTGACTTTTCTGAGCCTGTCAAGTCCTTCTTTTGACCCATTTTGCCAAAGGAAAGGAAGTTGCCTAATAATTATGCACACCTGATATAGGGGGTTGATGTCATTAGACCACACCCCTTCTCATTACAGAGATGCACATCACCTAATATGCTTAATTGGTAGTAGGCTTTCGAGCCTATACAGCTTGGAGTAAGACAACATGCATAAAGAGGATGATGTGGTCAAAATACTCATTTGCCTAATAATTCTGCACTCCCTGTATAAGTGCCAAAACTTCTTCCTCAGTAACAGGGGAGAATGAGCTAAGTTTAAGGTTACGTGGATTGTGGTTGATTGAGAGCATTTGAGGTGGGTGATAGAATTGAATTATGTTGAGAGCTGATTTAGTTTCTGATGGAGTCGATTTTGTAAATGAAGTGGCTGGCAAAGTCTTGAGCTGACAGAGAAGTTGTATTAGGAGGTGGGGGAGGCCGGAGAAGAGTATTGAAAGTGGAAAACAGAGGTTTTCGGTTTGAAGAAAGATTAGAGATAAGATTAGAGAAGTAGTATTGCTTATGGAGATTAAGGGCAGAATAGTAGGAGTTCAAGATGAATTTGTAATGAAGAAAATTAGCTGAACTCCGAGATTTTCTCCAGTGCTGCTTAGCAGTACAGGAACATCTGCGTAGGTACCGTGTCAGAGGAGTATGCCAAGGCTGAGGATGAGTGTGTGATTTCCGAGCTATGGTAATGTAACATATCTCAGCCTAACATCACTGTCCCTTTAAGACTGCCTTCCCTGCTTCTGACAAATCAAGCTGGTTTGGGCAGTATTTGCATTCAGCTTGCCTGCCTGATTAATCATTCATGCACCTGATTCTCTCAGCCTCTTTTTAAGTCTTCTCAGGCCTAATGTGCTTTGCATTAACTTTGAAGTTGTGATCCTGAACAACAGAGGTCTGTGACTGTTTCCTGCATGAATTTACCAACTTATTCAAGCTACAGCCTTTTCTATTACCTATGCCTAAAATCATCAAAATGCAAGTATCCAAATAATTCCATTTCTGTTTCCTGGACACTGCTACTTAACAAACTCTGAACTTTATTATAAATCACAAGTATGCTTTTGGTTATCATCACACACTAATTACAACTACAGCATCTTACTCAGAACTTTATAACTAATTCTCTGCCACAAGTTGTCATAGGTGAAATAACCTACTGCAAATATGTTAATATATTCAGAACTCTGCATCTATGTGTTCAGTTAAAAGCTTCCATGTGATTCTCCAATATATGCACAAACAGTAATTAATGCCTTTAACTTGCAACTTGTCTATCACCTGTGCTGCTTTGCTTAATTTTGACATTCAGCTCTATATAATAATATGTACTGAGAACCTGCAACAAACCTTAGTCTGCATCTATGAGTCAATCTTTTACCAGTTTACTCTAAAGCCTGAACATCCTACATTGCTATATTTTCCTCTCATTGAATCCTGCAGCTACTCCTATTAACTAACTATAGTCAGAGTGAAGCCAGAATATATTGTATACTTATGTTGCACTCTCCATGAATTCTACAATAACTTCTTGCAACTATGAATCACAGAATATCATCTATATACGTCCAGGATACTCTTCCCCGGGTCAGGGGTGGGTGTCTCCAAATCCCTACCACTGCCCCGAGGGTCTGTGTCCTGAGCGCATGTACACCGGATCATGACAGGTGAGAGGAGCCAGATTGTCAAGGACGAATGTAAGGGTGCAATTATAGTGGCAGATAGATTGGTCAGGGCAGAAAAAGGAGGAGAGGTTCGAGGGAATTAGCAAGCTGTTGCTGATCTAATGACATAATGCTTCTGTGAAGTTTGGTGTGAGGAGTAGAAGGAGGGAGAGTTGTAGTGAGGGATCATATGTTGTAAGCAAGGATATGGTGGTCAGAAAGAGAAAAGGGGGAGTTTGTGAAGTTTGAGAGAGTGCATCGATAGCTAGATCAGGTCAAGGGAGTGACTGTCTGTGTGAGTGGGAGAATCAGTCCATTGTGAGAAATGCCCTTCTAGGTGTAAAACTGCAAACCATTCATGTAAATATATAGGTAAATACATTTACATAACGAGGAGTCAAAAGTTGAAATATCAAAATATATAGACTCTATAGTTACAGCATTACAGCACTCAGTTCCTTTAAAGGTAGTCCCACTTTGTAGAGGGAGAGGTGCACCTCATAGTTTGAAGCTCATATCGGGAACTTAAAAGGCAAAGTCACTGTAGTTATAATGCCTGCTGACCGCAGATTTCACCACACTTAAGGTCTATAGGCATTTCTTTTTAGATCACTTAAATTACTTTGTCCAGAGTTCTGAATATTTCATAGACAACGGATCATTTTTGTTAAGCCAACCACTACAGATTGCACATATCACCTCCACTGGAAAGCCTCATACGTCCTGTATTTTCTGAAGACATATCAGTGATATTGCTGCTCACCGCAACCTTGCTGTTTACACACAGCTCCTCTGTGGTTGCTCACCGGAGCCGGTTACTGGTCTATTAAGGACGGTTTCACCTGGACTTTAACAATTTGCGATCTGCCATGGAGCACCCGGTGTGTAACCTCATCTACTCTGTTATACGTGGTTGCTTATTAATCACAACGATCCTGCTGTTTGTAGTGAAAAGCATATGGCAAATTCTCTCTTGCCTGTTGCCTGTTGGTTACTCTGTATAGGTCCCCTTGTTAATGCAAATGCTGTTTGTGTCTCCTCGAAGTTTGTGAAGGCTCTTTTGCCAACAACATGTTCGTTTCACCCCTACATACAAATTGAAATGGGGCTGCGTCAGGGCTAACTTTCTCATCACATTTTTCTTAATTATTTAAACCTTTAGGCCCTGCCTATTTGAATTTCCACAATACCTTTTTATTAAAGGGACATAACCTTAGTGCAAATATCACTTTCCTTATTCGAGAAGAGACGTAAAATTTTCAAGAGGGCATACGAGTTTAATTAATTAATCTACAACCTTATATTACAAAGACCATATACAGATTGTTTAATACCTATTAAAATGCTAAACCAACAAAAAACATTAGCATAATGCTAAGAGTATCTATTTAATCATTTCACCCTAGAGGTTCTATTTGTAAACCCGCCCGGTTCTCTAGCTTATGGATAGATGTCACTGCATTATACAAAAGAAAAGAGAAGAAAACATTTATATTTTTCACCCCTGAAGGTTTTCTTATTTTACAGTCACAAATACATTATATTTTTCTATAGGAGGACTTTATCTAAGTCTCCTCCTTTGTGCATTCGCTTGTGTTAGCTTGTGTTATGATATTTTGTGTTAAAATATTTGTAAACATAAATATACATAAATATACATCCACTTTAATCAATGGGGTGTATGAGCATATCTACATATGTACAAATAATTAACCTGCAAGATTCATTAACACATACAGATATCATAATGTTAAACAAAGCTAGAAAAATCAATTTTGTCATTTAAACCCAAGGGTTTCCTTGTTTTGAGGTAGTAAATCCATCTAGCCTCCTTCTGTAGGAGGACCTTGTCTACATCTCCCCCTCTATTATGGGGGTCCCCTTTGTATATTGCTATAAATTTCAACCCTTCTGCATCATTTTTATGACTCATACAGAAATGTCTAGCCACATTGGTATTGCGGTTGTTGGTTATATCATCCCTGTGCTCCTGTATCCTATCCTTCAAAATGTGTTTAGTTTTTCCAATGTAAAACATGGGACAGGAGCAGTGGAGGAGATAAGCAACACCTACAGAATTACAATTCATAAAAAATTTGATTTCAAAGTTTCTTGGTCCATTACTCCTAAAAGATTTGCCTTTTTTCCATATACGGGCAATAAACACATTTGCCACATTGATAGCTTCCTTTTATTCCTCTATCTTTTCTGAGCCAGTCAGACGTAGAGGGGCTTCTAAAGAACCTACTTAGCCGTGAGCAGAAGATAATCCCCCACTATTTTACTAATGTTTTTGTCCAGCTTTAATATGAGCAAATTATTTTTTTTAGCGCCTGTCTCAGGGGTTTCCATTTATTGTTATAGGTGGTAATGAATCTTATTGAACCTTGCTTATTAATCTTTTTATCACCATATAGCAAATCATCTCTGCTAGTATTTCTAGCCCTAGTAAAGGCTTTATTAATATTTCTATTTGCATATCCCCTGTTTTTAAATCTCTCATGCATGCAGCATGTTTTTCATACTTTGTAATCGAGGAGCAATTGCCCTATCGGTATGCCTCTGACTAGGGACAGTGGATATGCACTTGTGGCCTCTAAAATGCTATTGGTGGCTGTTGACTTTCTGCAATGTTCTGTCATTATATTACCTCCTTCCTTCCTTATTTTTACATCCAGGAAGGGAAGTTCAGTTAAGCTGGTTTCAAGTGTAAGAAGGATATTTTTGTTATTTATATTTAGACCCCTCACAAAGCTTTTTAAGAGTTCTTCTGAACCATCCCAAAGAATTAAAATGTCATCCACATATATTACCCACATTAATACATGCAGTTCAAATGCATTGCTTATTATCTCAAACACATCAGACATTTCCCATGCCCCCTAAATGTAGGCAGGCATATGTTGGGGCACAAACTGCCCCCATAGCAGTGCCTCTGACCTGCCTGTATATTTTCCCATCAAAGGAAAAAATATTGTTTTCTAGAATGAACTGTAGATGCTGGATGACAAATAATGTATGTTTTTTAAACTTATGATGCCTAGTGTCTATAAAAGATCTTATTGCTTTGATACCAATTTCATGTGGGATTGAAGAGTAGAGACTTTCCACTTCTAGTGATGCTAATATAGTTTCTTCTGTTACTTTAATTCCATCTAATTTTTTCAAAAGGTCAGCTGTATATTTGATGTACGAGGGGAGAGTTAACAAAAAGGGTCTTAAAATAAAGTCCACATATTGGCCTATCTTTTCAGTGGCCCCTCCTATACCCAAAACTATAGGTCTCCCCGGTGGGGTTTTAATATTCTTGTGTAGCTTCGGTATTATATTGAATGTGGGCATAGTGGGGAATTTAGGATAAAGGTAGTTATATTACTGATTAGAAATTAACCCTTCTCTTTTTTCCTGATTCAGAATTTTTGAAAGTTCCTTCTGTATCTTGGCTATTGGGTTGCCTGTCCATCTTTCATATTGGTCCTGCATCCCTAGCTGGCGTTTTACTTCCAAGATGTAATTTGTTTCATCCATCAACACCAGATTTCCTCCCTTATCGGCAGGTTTGACTATCACGTTTGTGGCCCTAGCTAGTTCATCAAGGGCCCTCCTTTACTTTTTGGTCAAATTGTCACAGGTCCCAGTATCAGTGGACATTCCTTCTATTTCTTTTTCTACTGCTTTCACAAAGAAATTAACTGCTGGCACTTGTGACAATATGGGCATAAAGGAAGATTTTGCTTAAATGGGGATTTTATAATTGAGGATATTGTGATATTAGGATTCTGTGTCTGATTCTCTTCCAAAAGGGACTCTAAAATATCAATAGTCAACCTGTCTTCCTTATTTACTATACTACCCTCCATAGTTTGTTTACCTACTGTTTGAGCAAGTACCAATTTCCTTGCAAAAAGGTAGGGATCTTTTATTACTTGTAATGTGTCCATTTTATTTGTCGGACAATATAATAACCCCTTTTTCAATACAGACACATGGGCCATATTGAGGGGAAAGGAAGACAGGATAACTATCTGCAACTCATCAGTGTGTTTTCCTAGTAGCCCCTGCAAAACCTCCTCCTTGATCGACCCCTGTATATTGGTCTGTCCTAAATTTGATAGTTCTGTCCCCTGTCTCTTTGTCTGGTGGAATATGTCCTTTCTTCTAAAGACATATTCCCTGGGCCTCTTCCTCTTTCTGCTTCCTCTCCTCCTCCTTCTCCATCTTCTATACCACCCATCTGAAAATTTGAACTCTGTAGTCTATTAAGTTTCTCTCCTTCTGACTCAGAAGCATCAGTTCCTGAGTCATAGAAGCTTCTCTGTGATCTATATACATAGATCTTTTTTTGTTTATATAATCATCTTGATCTCTATGCAACTTTCTTATTTTCCTGGTTTTAATTTCTGCCTGTAACCTAGCTATATTCATTTTTGTTTCATTATTGAGTTTACTAAAATTCTGATCTTTCTCAGATGTGTTTACTTCTTATAAATTCTTATCTATTTCAATTTTTAATTTTGCCAACCTTTTATCATTTCTTTTTATTAGCATGTCCATTAATTACAATGTACACTTAGTTTATCATTCCACTCCTCTAGAAAGGTATCTACTTCCTCATTTTCTTTTATATTAGGCCCTGGGTCTAAAAGCAATCTAAGACCTCTAGGTATCATTTTGTTTATGATGTAATTATTAAGGCTCGAATTCTCAGCTTTAATTTTGACCTGTCTTGTTAGGCAGGTCCTATACATTTGAAAGGCTTGAAAAACATTTTGTACCTCACTACCTTCATCTTCCAAACCTCCTGTTTTTGTAAGTGACTCTTTAAACTCAGCTTCCCATTGAGCATCAGAAAACTCATATGCTATTTCGGAACCCAACCCCTGCACAAATAGTTAACCCTTAACAAGTGGTGACCTAATAATCTTTTATGCAAATTGTATTCTAGGACAATTCTATGCACAGGATAAGATAAAAATAGAATCCTCTAACAGACTCTTAATGAATATATAAAAAATCCAAATTGGTGGAGAGAGACCTTTTCATCTTACCTTACAATCATAATTTTAACCCATAATATACACTTTCCAATTCCTAATCTCAGGAAATTTGGTGCAGACCCTTAAAATAGTTATTTTAATATTTTTTTTTAAGAGAGAGATATGGAGAAAAGGAATAATCTTCCTTTGACTCCAAAAGTAAAGGAATTCAGCACTCTTTTAAATTTGAAACCATGGGCATTTATTTTTATATTTCACAGTCATCCACTTGATACAGAAAAACACCTGTGCCGAAGTTGCTACAAACTCATCAAGACTTAAAAGATAGCTATCAAATGCATACCCAAAATGTTACTTATTATATACAATGCCCTGTGTAAAACTGCAAACCATTCATGCAAATATATAGGTAAAGACATTCACATAACAAGGAGTTAAAAGTTTAAATATCCTTTCAAACGGGAAAACAATGCTGACAGTTCACTTTTGGCACCACTACTTCTATAGATACAACCATGATGATTAAGCGTCATTTGCGGCGCGAAACTCATCAGGATTCTCTTTCTCCTTGACCTCTGCATGTCTATGCCGTTTTTATCAATCTTTCTAATAAAAAATTTTATTTCCCTATTTCGAGTGCACAGGATTCCCTTGCTGATTATTACAGGTAAAACGTATCAAATGCATCAGCATTCCAATTAAAAAGTAAAGTTTAATAACTTTACTTTTTAACTTTGAGAGAGTCTGCTGGATTTTTCCGGGTACTTCCTTTTGTTCTGGATGTAATTTATGCTAGGTATCAGTCTAAGTATAATAGTGAAAAAGAAAAAAGGTAATCTTGTCTCCAGCTTTGTGTGTTTTATATTGTATTTAGTTATCTGTAGCTGCTTAACACCTGACTAGAACATTTTGTTAAGAAGCTGTAATGGCAGAGTATATTGTTTCTTGGGGAAGGGGGGATATGGGTGCAAATTGTATATTTGTCTGTGTAGCCAAGAACCCTAGCACCGGCCCTGCATGACATGCACTCTCCTGAGCATACCTTCCTGATTTTCAACAAAGGATAACTAGAAATGAAGAAAAAAATTGGAAGGTTGTTTAAAATCATATGTTCTAACTGATCCATTAAATAAAAATATTGGGTTTTATATTCATTTAATGCTGTGTGATAAGATGTTTTCAAATTCAACCCCATCTGACGCCAACAGAAAAATAGTTTTTATAACTGATTTTACAACTTGTCACATACTTGACACTAACTTGTCACTGAGACACTAACTAACCCTGTTCCAATCTATCAAAAAAAATATTTTAAACTACATTTTTTTTTAATTTTATAAAAATAATATTATAAATGTACCCTGTTAAAAATCCTTTTGAACATTTTTGCATGGTGTATCTAAACTTTTCCAAGGCTTTTTTATACTGCTTTTTTTATACATTTGATGAGACACAGCAATTTCTTAAAGGGACATTAAACACTAAAATAGATGCTAGATAGAATGATGCATTTAAAGAAAAGATTAATCTGAGAATAACATGTAGATGAATTTTTAAAAGTTTCATTAGCTGTTTAAATATTGACAAAATTAGACTAAAGTGACAGTCTTAGTGTCTATAAAACAATGCCATGTTGTAACTTTGGTTACCTTCTCTGCTGTGGCCAATTAGGGACAGTTTTAAATAGGTCTCTAGAGTGTGCAGCCAATGGCTGCAAGGAATATAACAGTGTTCTGAACTTCCATTTCTAACAGGAACTGAAAAGCTCAACATTTTAAAATGGAATAACAGGAAAAGGGGACAAAATAAATAATGAAAGTATATTGCTGAGTTTTTTTTCTATATACGATTTCTCATTTAATATTACCATCTCAAAGTGTTTAATGTCCCTTTAAGTTGATTAAAAATGTAAAAAGTAAACAAAACACACTTTTAAATTATAAAATGCATAAGCAAATCATGCTTCTCATGAACTGAGTTACTTTTACGGCAATCATGCGATACATCTGCATAGGGACTGCTTCGTTTTTTGCTTAGATAGGGAGATATGTGTGTAATTTATGTGTGTAATTTATAAAGACAGTGGTTTTTTTTTTTTTTTTTTTTTTTGAGGGGGGTTCTTCATTTTACTTTGAATTGTTATTCAAGTACCAATTTGGGCATAGGTACCAGTATTAAGGGTTGGATAGCAGTTCTGTATTGGTTTTGAATACCCTCTTATTGATAGTCAAGACAAATTGAAATATTCCTTTATATTGCTTTTTTAATATAAGTCCTGTCCTGTCTGACAGATGGAGCAAGTGCAACAAGCTAGCAGAGTAAGGGGGAGAACTGCATGTTCAGAGATGTAAGAGATACTAGATTTGCCATACACAGAGTGGATGCACCCTCCTTGCCAGTGCATGAGACTCCTCAGTGATTTCCTAGTGTCATCTCCATCCCTGCTAGATCCAGTGCTGTGCCACTGGGTGTGCTGGAGCAGCTGCTCTCCTCCTGACGCAGGAGTGGAAGGTAAAAGGAGTGTGCGCGAGACAGGAGGAGGAGGCTGAGAATAGAGAAAACACAGCAGTCAGAGTCACAGAGCAGCAAAAGGAGACAAAGGGGAGAGAGATAAGGGCACTGTAATAGCCATATCATTGTTAGGTAGATGACATAATTAGTGTCAGGGATTATTGCAGGGCGGCTGGAGCAGAGCACAGCAGATCAGTTTAGTATCCATCAGTGCACAGAGGACCTATCTCCATATCACTGACCTATCTCCGTATCTCCGTGCACATAGGATGGCCGTGGTGCAGAGCTCTCTGCCTGCTCTCGGGCTACTGCTCGTCCTCCTCGGCACTTGCTTCTCCCTCTCCTCATCTGAGGCTCTGGGCAGGAGGCGCAGGCTCAGCCAGGAGCCAGGTGGCATCTCGTTTGAGTATCACCGTTATCCGGAGCTGAGAGAGGCGCTGGTGGCAGTTTGGCTGCAGTGCCCCACAATCAGCAGGATTTACACGGTGGGCAAAAGCTTTGAGCACCGGGAGCTGCTGGTCATTGAATTCTCTGACAATCCTGGGGAGCATGAGCCTGGTAAGTCCGTTTTTATAGAAAATAGACCCTCGTATGCGAAATTATGTTACATCATAGACACTGAGAAATATATACTCATGCACAGTGCAATACACAGGGATATGCATACAAACACATCGTATAATTAAATAATTTATTATATCCTCTGAAATAATGTACAATGACAAAATGATCCACTGCCATCATTCATAGCTATAAGGTGCAAATGATACACAAGGATCTGCAAAATGATGTATCTATAATCTATATCTATCATCTATCTATCTATCATCTATCTATCTATCTATCTTTCTATCTATCATCTATCTATCTATCTATCTATCTATCTATCTATCTATCTCTCTCTCTCTCTCTCTATCTATCTATCTATCTATCTATCTATCTATCTATCTATCTAGTGCAAAATTACCTTGAGTAACCCATACCAAAGGACTTAGCCCTTAAAATGTGATAGTGCTGTGATAATATTGATTAAATAATCGTCAGTGAATTAATTCAGATCTATATTTTGTACACAATAAAATGTTGGACAATAATGATCAAAACCTTGTTTAAAAATCACAGTGACCTGCAAGTTGTCTGCCATGGTATTTCTCAGGTGATATGTGCTAACACTCACAGTCCTGCTCTGTGAGATATAATTATGTCAGTATAAAGCACATACAAATACAACAGGATGTGTTTAATAATTAATATGTAGATGGTTATAGTACAGTACACACAATGAGAGCTGATGATCACAAGGTAAAAGTCATCACTTCATTACAAACACATTATAAAGGATGTATCCTGATCTTCTTGTCCGTGTCCAAATCTTTTTTTCCCCATACATTATGTTTTTGTTTGGAAACATCCCAGAAAATAAGATGAATTTGGTGCCCTTGAAAACCATCAAGGGATCTAGTTACATGCAGAGGGAAATACAATGCTTTTTAATAAATCAGTACACATAGCCCAAGGAACAGCTCAATGTATCAATATGTATGAATCCATAGAGTCAGTTCTGGATGTCAGAGAAGGCCAACAAGACCCCGGCCTATGACGGTTGACTGGAGGCAGCAAAATAAGGGGAGGGGCATAATAAAGGGAAAATTCTAACACAGAAACAATAGCACTTTAAAATGGTATTGTAGTAAAACAAAGTCTGCTCTGTATGATGTTAAAGTCTTTTATTATTATTTAGCATTTAGGTAGCTTAAAAAGCAATACATCTTATTTCTCTCTATTATTTTTATTTAGCATTCAGGTAGCTTATAAAGCAATTCAACATCTTATTTTCTTTCATTGGGGGTTGGTAAATCGGCCCCATAGGCTGCTGATATGGACATAGCACAGATCCATTTACAGGCGAGCATGGGAAAGTTTACCTACTTTATTTTACAGGTAAATCCAAAGAGTTAAGAAATATTATGGGACAGTTCGTGAAAGATGTCGTCCCTAAAATATATTGAAAGTATTTTTTTTTTACAACAATACCTGTTTAGCACACTCTCTTGGTATCCTTTGTTGGAGAGCATACCTAGATAGGCTCAGGTGCAGCAGTGTATTAATGGGAGCCAGCTGCTGATTGGTGGCTGCACATATACTGTAAGTCTCTTGTCATTGGCTCATCCTATGCGTTCAGCTAGCTCCCAGTAGTGCATTGCTGCCCCTGAGCCTGTACGCTTTTTCAGCAAAGGATGCAAAGTGAATCATGCAAATTTGATAATAGAAGTAAATTGGAAAGTTGTTTAAAATTGCATGCTCTGTCTGACTCATTAAAGAAAAAACATTTGGGTTTCTTGTCCCTTTAAGTAGTTTTGTTTCTGTATAATTTTCAATACAAATTTCTATTTTCCATAAAAAAAATTTTTCAGAACAATTATTTTTACACTTTTTAAAAAATGTGTGCATACAACTTTAAATGTGATTAAACTCTGAATTTCATTTATTCATTTTATACAATTTTTAAATGATGTTTTTCTGTTTTAGCTCTACTGTAATGTATGTGTCACCTTCACATACTTAAAGGGACACTGTACCCAATTTTTTTCTTTTGTAATTCAGAAAGAGCATGCAATTTTAAGCAACTTTCTAATTTACTCCTATTATCAATTTTTCTTCGTTCTCTTGCTATCATTATTTGAAAAGAAGGCATCTAAGCTTTTTTTTTTGTTTTAGTACTCTGGACAGCACTTTTTTATTGGTGGATGGATTTATCCACCAATCAGCAAGGACAACCCAGGTTGTTCACCAAAAATGGGCCGGCATCTAAACTTACATTCTTGCATTTCAAATAAAGATACCAAGAGAATGAAGAAAATTTGATAATAGGAGTAAATTAGAAAGTTGCTTAAAATTTCATGCTCAATCTGAATCACGAAATAAATTTTTTGGGTACAGTGTCCCTTTAAAGGGACATGAAACCCAATTTTTTTTCTTTCATGATTTAGAAAGAGCATACAATTATAAACAACTTTCTAATTTACTTCTATTATCTAATTTGCTTCATTCTCTTGATATTCTTTGCTGAAAAGCATATCTAGTTATGCTTAGCAGCTGCTGATTGGTAGCTGCACATAGATGCCTCCTGTGATTGGTTCACCATGTGCATTGCTATTTCTTCATTAAAGTATATCTAAAGAATGAAGCAAATTAGGTAATAGAAGTAAATTGGAATGTTGTTTAAAATTGTATTCTCTACCTTAATCATGAAAGAAAATGTTTGGGTATAGTGTCCCTTTGATTCAGGGAGTGCCCCTTTGTGAGACACGGTTCTCAAGGTAAATAAACTGCCTTTAGAGCTTTACAACAGGGGCTTCATAGTACTGGTCAGATTTCTTAGTGAATCTAACAATCCCACAGAGCTTTAGAGAATCGGGCCCTGGATGAGACGAGCAACACCTACAGCCAAAGGGCTCAATTCTTAAAAACTCACTGGCATGGAGCAAAATCATCAGCTTATTGTATTAAACATTATATTGCAATGTAAGTGTCAGAGTCTGATAATCTAAAGCTCTCCACCCTGGTGAGATGATCTAAGCAGTCTCTTCAGTACTGTGAGTTCCCTCAAATTTTTAGAAAGGTGAATTTTACTTTGTGGGCTGTTTATAAAGCTATAAAGGCTTCCGGATGTAAAGTAGAGGTGCATACATTACAATAAAATGCAAAATAAAGCCTCTAAAGATGTTTTGTGATTTCTTTACTTGCCTACAAGCTTCTAGGGAACTCCCTATAAATAAATCTACAGCATTTAATAATCACAAGAACCACCGGTGGCTACAATATCAATAAAATACATAAAACTTCTGATAAAAAAAATTTGGTTGATACTATAAAAGTCCATCAGTCTATTTCATATGACAGTCCGATCATGGTCATGGTAAACCACTATAGAAAGATATAAGGTAAGGTTGGATTCGAAGGGTGTTCCAGATATTCTTATATCAAACATAGACTAAGTCTGTAATATTGGCAAGAAGCCTAAAGGATAGCAAAGATGCAGTCCTCCCACGATATTTCAGTTCAGATTTTATACCCAGATGTGCCCCTTGCCGATTGCCTTGTTTTCTGGCTGGTTCGTGGAGGTTAAACTGCTCCGGTGTACCTGAGTTGATCCAGGCTTATACCCAAACGTACCAAGTGCCGATTACCTTGTTATCTGGCAGGTCAGTGGAGGTTCGCGGGTAGGGATGGGCGAATGTTTTGCAACATTCAAAAAATGAAACGAATTTTAACACGTTCGAATCGAATTTCAAATGTTTACATAACATTCTAATATTCGATTTTCGAATGTTCGGTTTTGTATTTTACGATTACATTCGAAAATATTCTTTTCGAAAAATTCGAATTTATATTTGTAATAGTATTTCTAATACTTTCTTTAAATGTAATATTCAAATTATGCAATATTCAAATTCGAAAAATTCGAATTTATATGTTTGTAATAGTATTTCTAATGCTTTCTTTAAATGTAATATTCAAATTATGCAATATTCTATATAGAAACATTCAAAATGATATATTTGTATCTATTATGTATCAATTTACTAGATTCCCTCCCTACCACATGAACTATTGAACTTCTGAATAGTATTTGTTAAATAGAATGTTAAATTCGAAATTTCGAATGTGGACATTCGATATAATTATAAACATTCGAATTTGAAAGTGACATTTGAAAACTGTAAATAGCATTCGATTATAGAATTTTTAAGAATATTCGTTCTTATCAACATTCGGATTTATAATTCGAATTTCGGTAATAACATTCGTTCTAACATTCAAAATTTGGAAATTTATACCTTCGCCCATCCCTATTCGCGGATAAGATGCTCCGACATCTTAGGAGATAAGGTCTTGTGATACGTCCCAGCCACATGATGCCCATAATCCAATCAGGTTCCAATATTTTGGCAAACAGACTGTTTAAAAGTCAACACAATACAGAGCGCTCTGTGAACTTCTATCTGTATTGTATCTTCAAACAGGTTATCCGTCAAAGATTTTTGACGGATAACCTGTTTGAAGATACAATAAAGATACAATACAGATCACTTTATGAGCTTCTGTTACATCTGTTGCCAAAATATCGAAACCTCATTGGAGTACAGGGATCACATGGTCGGAACGTAGAACACAACCTTATCTCCTAAGACGCCGGAGCATCTTACCCGCGAACCTCCACGGACCTGCCAGATAACAAGGTAATTGGCGCGAGGTAGTTTGGGTATAAGCCCAGATCAACTCAGGTACACCGGAGCAGTTTTAACTCCACGAACCAGCCAGATATCAAGGTAATCGGCAAGGGGCACATCTGGGTATGAAATCTGTGCACTGAAATATTGTGGGAGGACGGAACCTTAATAATATTGACAAGAAGCCTGAAGGATAACAGACTTAGTCTATGTTTGATATAAGAATATCTGGAACACCCTTCGAATCCAACCTTACCTTATATCTTTCTATAGTGGTTTACCTTGACCGTGATTGGACTGTCATATAAAATAGTCTGAAAAACTTTTATAGTATCAACCAAATATGTTTTTATCAGATATCTTTTTGTGTTTTATTGATATAGCCACCGGTGGTTCTTGTGATTATTAAATGCTGTTTATTTATTTCATGTGTTTACTGTTCTGATGATATGTAGCTTTCTTTTAGCTCAGGCAATTGATTATTTGCTTTCTATTGATTTTATCGATTGCCTACAGAGGGCTGCATTATATATTTAGATATGTTAGTTCATACTGTTTTATGTCCTTTTAAGAGCTAAATTTATTATGTTAATATGTCTTTGTCAAGAATTAAATTTCACCTTGCTCATATGAAAGGACCACAGTTTGTTTCCTTGGGGACATTAAGGCAGCCTGTACTGCATGAGTACTGAAGTCACAAGAAGACACATGCTATGCAAAAGCACAGCGCAGTGGCGTATTTAGGTTTTGTGCTGCCCTAGGCACTCAAAATTCTACTTTTTTTCTCCTTAATATTTTTGGGATCAGTGTGTAAAATGTGTTTTTTTGTTTTTTTCTCATAACAATTCAAAAGAAAATGGGCTAGGAAAACACTTGCATACAAGTGGGTTGAATTGCATGCATCTCATACCATTTTCTCCCTGAGAGAAGAGAGAGAAAAGAAGGGGAGGGGAGAAAAGGGAGAGAAAGGAAAGAAGGGAGGGAGAGATAATAGAAAAGTGGAGAGGAAGAGGAGAAAAGGGGGAGGGAAAGAAAGGAGTGAAAGAAGGGACCAAGGGAGGGAGGGAAACAAAGAAGGGAGGGATTTAAGGGAGGGAGTTGAGGGAAAGAAAGAAGGGAGTGAGTTGAGGGAGGGAGTGAGTTGAGGGAGGAAGAGAGGTAGGGAGAAAGGGACAGAAGGGAGAGAGGAAGGGAGGGAAAGAAGAATACACTTTGAAACAATCACTGCTCTTTACATGCAAGATATAGTAATTACCATCATTCAAGTAATGAAACTTTTTAAGTGTCCGTTTACTATTTACTCAGTGGATTCATGAATTCAGAGACAGTTAGCTATTAGAAGCTAACATACATTAGCACTGAGAGTTTATGATTAGAAATCGCATAAATGCAGAGACAGCTAGCTATTAGTAGCTAACATACATTAGCACTGAGAGTTTATGATTAGACATCACATGAATGCAGAGAAAGCTAGCTATTAGTAGCTAACATACATTAGCACTGAGAGTTTATGATTTGACATCACAAGCTGATCTAAGCAGTGCACAGACGCATCCAATCTGTTAGTTACTAAGACCTGCAATAAGCACTGCGCTCGCAGACCCACCACAGCTGACAAGGGGTGGCAGTATATCGCACAAGGTCTTCTCCTCCAGCCTCACCTTGTAAGCATATCCCCGGGCAAGTTTCTTACAAAGAACGCTTCCACTGCAAAAATGCCGGCAGCTCTGAATGAAGCAACAGTTTAAAAGGAGCACTGCCTGTGAAGAGCAATCTTAATCAGCACACATGCCTTGTCTTCTCTGTAAAAGACAACACTTTATCGCTCACTCTACTTGCTTTTAGAGAGAGGATAGGGCAGATGTGCTGCCCCTCCCAAATCTGCTGTCCTAGGCACCGGCCTTGTTGGCCTAGGCCATAATACGCCTCTGGCATAGCGTTTAGCATAAGCAATAAGCTGGGAGCTTAAACACACATACTGTAGTTTATGTTTATTTTAGATCAAATGAAAGAACAACAAATAATGATACATAGTTTGTATGTTTGAACAAGCCGTTATGAGATTTTGTTCAATTAAAAAGAATGTTAATAAAATCATTTTATTAATGACACTGATATTGTATTGCTGACAGTCAAATAGGGACACAATACTGTACTTGTTTAATCACATCAAGCAGTGAACAACACACACAGATACTTATATTGATAAATACATCAGAGCACAGTAAATGCAATATATACATTATACATATATATATATATATATATATATATATATATATATATATACATACATACATACATACACACACACATACATACATACATACACATATATAGTTTGTGTTTCAACATTTTGTGAACTTCTTTAATGCAACAAAAATAAGTAAAATGTGCGCATTATTTCATGCCAAGAAAAACTACTTCCCCCCCCCAAAAAAAAACAATTTTAGGAATTACCCTGTTTTGGACTAGATTACAAGTGGCATGCTAACGTTAGTGCAGCTCAATATTGAAATATTGCACCCATGCTAACTTGCGCACGCATTACAAGTTGATAGTAAACATTACTAACACCAAGATTACACGTTGTGCGCTAAACTCGGTGCATAAATAACGCAAAAAAATTAGCGGTATCGCACTCTCCATAGCGCTGTCATTACAAGTTCCTGAAAAATCTTCTTTTGTTGTGTGGTATGTTGCATTAAGCTCCATACCGCACAAAACCCAAGGCCTGACTTGACGTGCTCGTGCATGTTTTCCCCCATAGACATTAATGGAAAGTGTTAGAAAAAAACTAGCACTTGCCATCGCAGAATGGCAATCGCTGTAACGCAATCCCCATTGATGTTTATGGGGGAAAAAAAAGTTATGTAAAAACCTAACACCCTAACATAAACTTCTAGTCTAAATACCCATAATCCGCCACCCCCGACATCGCTGACACTAAATAAAGTGATTAACCCCTAAACCGCCAGCCCCCAATATCGCTACTACTATAATAAACCTATTAACCCCTAAACTGCTGGGCCCCCACATCGCTACTACTATAATAAACCTATTAACCCCTAAACTGCTGGCCCCCTACATCGTTACTTAGAAAATAAACCTAATAACTCCTAAACCGCCATTCCCCACAATGCAATAAACCTAATTAAACTATTAACCCCTAAACTGCCATCCCCCCACAACACAAATAACTAATTTGATCACTAAGCCCCCTAACCTAACACCCCCTAAATTAACCCCAATTACATAAAATAAAAAAAGACTAAGTTAAAATTAAAATAAACAGTCCTAACACACATACTGTAGTTTATGTTTATTTTAGATCAAATGAAAGAATAACAAATAATGATACATAGTTTGCATGTTTGAACAAGCCGTTATGAGATTTTGTTCAATTAAAAAGAATGTTAATAAAATCATTTTATTAATGACACTGATATTGTATTGCTGACAGTCAAATAGGGATACAGTACTGTACTTGTTTAATCATATCAAGCAGTGAACAACACACACAGATACTTATATTGATAAATACATCAGAGCACAGTAAATGCAATATATACATTATATATATATATATATATATATATATACATACATACACACACACACATACATACATACATACACATATATAGTTTGTGTTTCAACATTTTGTGAACTTCTTTAATGCAACAAAAATAAGAAAAATGTGCGCATTATTTCTTGCCAAGAAAAACTACTTCCCCCCTAAAAAAAAACAATTTTAGGAATTACCCTGTTTTGGACTAGATTACAAGTGGCATGCTAACGTTAGTGCAGCTCAATATTAAAATATTGCACCCATGCTAACTTGCGCACGCATTACAAGTTGATAGTAAACATTACTTACTAACACCAAGATTACACGTTGTGTGCTAAACTCGGTGCATAAATAACGCAAAAAATTTGTGGTATCGCACTCTCCATAGCGTTGCCATTACAAGTTCCTGAAAAATTTTCTTTTGTTGTGCGGTATGTTGCATTAAGCTCCATATCGCACAAAACCCAAGGCCTGACTTGACGTGCTCGTGCATGTTTTTCCCCATAGACATCAATGGAGAGAAAGTGTTAGAAAAAAAACTAGAACCTGCCATTGCAGAATGGCAATCGCTGTAACGCAATCCCCATTGATGTCTATGGGGGAAAAAAAAAGTTTTGTAAAAACCTAACACCCTAACATAAACCTCTAGTCTAAATACCCATAATCCGCCACCCCCGACATCGCTGACACTAAATAAAGTGATTAACCCCTAAACCGCCAGCCCCCCATATTGCTACTACTATAATAAACCTATTAACCCCTAAACTGCTGGCCCTCCACACCGCTACTACTATAATAAACCTATTAAACCCTAAACCTCCATTTCTCTTGTAAGGTGTATCCAGTCCACGGATCATCCATTACTTGTGGGATATTCTCATTCCCAACAGGAAGTTGCAAGAGGACACCCACAGCAGAGCTGTAATATAGCTCCTCCCCTAACTGTCATAGCCAGTCATTCTCTTGCAACTCTCAACAAGCTAGGATGTTGTAGGAGAGAGTGGTTAAATATAGTTAGTTTATTTTCTTCAATCAAAAGTTTGTTATTTTTAAATAGTACCGGAGTTGTGCTATTTTATCTCAGGCAGTAAATAGAAGAAGAATCTGCCTGAGGTTTCTATGATCTTAGCAGGTTGTAACTAAGATCCATTGCTATTCTCACATATGTCTGAGGGGATTACACAGATGAGGTAACTTCAGCGAGAGAATGGCGTGCAGTTTATTCTGCTATCAGGTATGTGCAGTTATAATTTTTTCTAGAGATGGAAAACACTAGAAAATGCTGCTGATACCGGAGAAATGTAAGTTAAGCCTGAATACAGTGATTTAATAACGACTGGTATCATGCTTACTCCCAGGGGTAATACCCTTATGATATTGCAATATAAACGTTTGCTGGCATGTTTAATCGTTTTTATATATGCATTGGTGATAAAACTTTATTGGGGCCTAGTTTTTTCCACATGGCTGGCTTAAATTTTGACTAGAATCAGTTTTACTGAGGCTTTCCACTGTTATAGTATAAAAGTTACAGTTGGTGCAGTTAAAATTACAAACTGTGACATCCAGCTTCCCTCAGGAGTCCCCTGTATGCTATAGGACATCTCTAAAGGGCTCAAAGGCTTTACAAAGTCGTTTATTGGGGAAGGTAGGACCACAGCTTGCTGTGGCAGTTGGTTGTGACTGTTAAAAAAAAAAAAAAAAAAAAAAAGTCTATTTCGTTTTTTTTTATCCGTTTTTTGAACTAAGGGGTTAATCATCCATTTGCAAGTGGATGCAATGCTCTGCTAGCCTATTACATACACTGTAAAAATTTCATTTGATTTAATGCATTTTTTCACTGTTTTTCAAATTCTGACAAAATTTGTTTCTCTTAAAGGCACAGTACCGTTTTTTATATTTGCTTGTTAACTTGATTTAAAGTGTTTTCCAAGCTTGCTAGTCTCATTGCTAGTCTGTATAAACATGTCTGACATAGAAGACAATAGAAGTTCATTATGTTTAAAAGCTATGGTGGAACCCCCTCTTAGAATGTGTACCAAATGTACTGATTTCATTTTATGCAATAATTCTGTTTTTAAAAAAAATTATCACCAGAGGAATCTGACGAGGGGAAAGTTATGCCGACTAACTCTCCCCACGTGTCAGACCCTTTGACTCCCGCCCAAGGGACTCACGCTCAAATGGCGCCAAGTACATCTAGGGCGCCCATAGCGTTTACTTTACAAGACATGGCGGCAGTCATGGATAATACACTGTCAGCGGTATTAGCCAGACTACCTGAACTTAGAGGTTAGCGAGATAGCTCTGGGGTGAGACAAAATGCAGAGCATACTGACGCTTTAAGAACCATGTCTGATACTGCCTCACAATATGCAGAAGCTGAGGAAGGAGAGCTTCAGTCAGTGGGTGATGTTAATGACTCAGGAAAGATACCTGATTCTAATATTTCTACATTTAAATTTAAGCTTGAACACCTCCGCGTGTTACTTAGGGAGGTTTTAGCTGCTCTGAATGACTGTGATACCATTGCAGTGCCAGAGAAATTTTGTAGACTGGATAAATGCTTTGCAGTGCCGGTGTGTACTGATGTTTTTCCAATACCTAAAAGGTTTACAGAAATTATTAATAAGGAATGGGATAGACCAGGTGTGCTGTTCTCTTCCCCTCCTATTTTTAGAAAAATGTTTTCCAATAGACGCCACCACACGGGACTTATGGCAGACAGTCCCTAAGGTGGAGGGAGCAGTTTCTACTCTAGCAAAGCGTACTACTACTATCCCTGTCGAGGACAGTTGTGCTTTTTTAGAGCCAATGGATAAAAAATTAGAAGGTTACCTTAAGAAAATATTTATTCAACAAGGTTTTATCCTACAGCCCATTGCATGCATTGCCCCTGTCACTGCTGCTGCGGCGTACTGGTTTGAGTCTCTGGAAGAGGCTTTACAGGTAGAGACTCCATTGGATGACATACTTGGCAAACTTAGAGCACTTAAGCTAGCCAATTATTTTATTTCTGATGCCATTGTTCATTTGAATAAACTAACGGCTAAGAATTCTGGTTTTGCTATACAGGCGCGCAGAGCGCTATGGCTTAAATCATGGTCAGCTGACGTGACTTTAAAATCTAAGCTACTTAACATTCCCTTCAAGGGGCAGACCCTATTCGGGCCTGGTTTGAAGGAGATTATTGCTGATATCACGGGAGGAAAAGGTTGTGCCCTTCCTCAGGACAGGTCCAAATCTAGGGCCAAACAGTCTAATTTTCGTGCCTTTCGAAACTTCAAGGCAGGTGCGGCATCAACTTCCTCTAATAATAAACAAGAGGGAACTTTTGCTCAATCCAAGATGGTCTGGAGACCAAACCAGACCTGGAAAAAAGGTAAGCAGGTCAAAAAAGCCTGCTGCTGCCTCTAAGACAGTATGAAGGAACGACCCCCTATCCAGTAACGGATCTAGTAGGGGGCAGACTTTCACTCTTCGCCCAGGCGTGGGCAAGAGATGTTCAGGATCCCTGGGCGTTGGAAATTATATCCCAGGGATATCTTCTGGACTTCAAAGCTTCCCCCCCAAAAGGGAGATTTCACCTTTCACAATTATCTGCAAACCAGATAAAGAGTAAGGCATTCTTACACTGTGTACGAGACCTCCTAGTTATGGGAGTGATCCATCCAGTTCCAAAGGAGGAACAGGAACAGGGTTTTTACTCAAATCTGTTTGTGGTTCCCAAAAAAGAGGGAACCTTCAGACCGATTTTGGATCTAAAGATCTTAAACAAATTCCTCAAAGTTCCGTCGTTCAAGATGGAAACTATTCGTACCATCCTACCACTGATCCAGGAGGGTCAATATATGACTACAGTGGATCTAAAGGATGCTTATCTTCACATTCCGATACACAAAGATCATCATTGGTTTCTCAGGTTTGCCTTTCAAGACAGGCATTACCAGTTGTAGCTCTTCCCTTTGGATTAGCTACAGCCCCAAGAATCTTTACAAAGGTTCTAGGGTCGCTTTTGGCGGTCCTAAGGCCACGGGGCATAGCAGTAGCCCCTTATTTAGATGACATCCTGATACAGGCGTCAAACTTCCAAATTGCCAAGTCTCATACGGACGTAGTACTGGCATTTCTGAGGTCGCATGAGTGGAAAGTGAACAAGGAAAAGTGTTCTCTATCCCCACTCACAAGAGTTTCCTTTCTAGGGACTCTGATAGATTCTGTAGAAATGAAAATTTACCTTGACGGAGTCCAGGTTATCAAAGCTTCTAAATTCCTGTCGGGTCCTTCATTCTATTCCGCGCCCTTTGGTGGCTCAGTGTATGGAAGTAATCGGCTTAATGGTAGCGGCAATGGACATAGTGCCGTTTGCACGCTTACATCTCAGACCGCTGCAACTATGCAGGCTCAGTCAGTGGAGCGGGGATTACACAGATTTGGCCCCTCAACTGAATCTGGACCAAGAGACCAGGGATCCTCTTCCCTGGTGGCTATCTCGGGTCCATCTGTCCAAAGGTATGACCTTCGCAGGCCAGATTGGACTATTGTAACAACAAATGCCAGCCTTCTAGGTTGGGGTGCAGTCTGGAACTCCCTGAAGGCTCAGGGATCGTGGACTCAGGAGGAGTCTCTCCTTCCAATAAATATTCTGGAACTAAGAGCGATATTCAAGGCTCTTCAGGTTTGGCCTCAGTTAGCAACTCTGAGGTAATCAGATTTTAGTCGGTCAACATCACGACTGTAGCTTACATCAACCTTCGAGGGGGAACAAGAAGTTCCCTAGAGATGTTAGAAGTTTCAAAAATAATTCACTGGGCAGATATTCACTCTTGCCACCTATCAGCTATCCATATCCCAGGTGTAGAGCACTGGGAGGCGGATTTTCTAAGTCGTCAGACATTTCATCCGGGAGAGTGGGAACTCCATCCGGAGGTATTTGCACAACTGATTCTCCGTTGGGGCAAACCAGAACTGGATCTCATGGCGTCTCGCCAGAACACCAAGCTTCCGTGTTAGGTCCAGGGATCCCAAGGCGACACTGATAGATACTCTAGCAGCGCCCTGGTTTTTCAACCTGGCTTATGTGTTTCCACCGTTTCCTCTGCTCCCTCGACTGATTGCCAAGATCAAGGAGAGAGCATCGGTGATTCTGATAGCACCTGCGTGGCCACGCAGGACCTGGTATGCAGATCTAGTGGACATGTCATCCTTTCCACCATGGTCTCTGCCTCTGAGACAGGACCTTCTACTTCAGGGTCCTTTCAACCATCCAAATCTAATTTCTCTGAGGCTGACTGCCTGGAGATTGAATGCTTGATTTTATCAAAGCGTGGCTTCTCCGAGTCAGTTATTGATACCTTAATACAGGCACGAAAGCCTGTCACCAGGAAAATTTACCATAAGGTATGGCGTAGATATCTTTATTGGTGTGAATCCAAGGGTTACTCATGGAGTAAGGTCAGGATTCCTAGGATTTTATCTTTTCTCCAAGAAGGTTTGGAAAAAGGATTGTCAGCTAGTTTCTTAAAGGGACAGATTTTTGCTCTGTCTATTCTTTTGCACTAGCGTCTGGCAGATGTTCCAGATGTTCAGGCATTTTGTCAGGCTTTAGTTTGAATCAAGCCTGTGTTTAAACCTGTTGCTCCACCATGGAGCTTAAACTTGGTTCTTAAGGTTCTTCAAGGAGTTCCGTTTGAACCTCTTCATTCCATAGATATCAAACTTTTATCTTGGAAAGTTCTTTTTTTTTTTTATTTCCTCAGCTCGTAGAGTCTCTGAGCTATCTGCCTTACAATGTGATTCTCCTTATCTGATTTTTCATACGGATAAGGTAGTCCTGTGTACCAAACCTGGGTTCTTACCTAAGGTGGTATCTAACAAGAATATCAATCAAGAGATTGTGGATCCATCCTTGTGTTACACAATCTGGACGTGGTCTGTGCTTTAAAGTTTTACTTAGATTTTCGTCAAACATCTGCTTTGTTTGTTGTCTACTCTGGACAGAGGAGAGGTCAAAAGGCTTTGGCAACCTCTTTTTCTTTTTGGCTAAGAAGCTTAATCCGCTTAGCCTATGAGACTGCTGGACAGCAGCCTCCTGAAAGGATTACAGCTCATTCCACTAGAGCTGTGGCTTCCACTTGGGCCTTTAAAAATGAGGCTTCTGTTGAACAGATTTGCAAGGTGGCGACTTGGTCTTCGCTTCATACTTTTTCAAAATTTTACAAATTTGATACTTTTGCTTCTTCGGAGGCTATATTTGGGAGAAAGGTTTTACAGGCAGTGGTTCTTTCCATTTAAGTTCCTGCCTTGTCCCTCCCTTCATCCGTGTACTTTAGCTTTGGTTTTGGTATCCCACAAGTAATGGATGATCCGTGGACTGGATATACCTTACAAAAGAAAACACAATTTATGCTTACCTGATAAATTTATTTCTCTTGTGGTGTATCCAGTCCACGGCCCGCCCTGTCATTTTAAGGCAGGTAATTTTTAAATATAAACTACAGTAACCACTACACCCTATGGTTCCTCCTTTCTCGGCTTGTTTTCGGTCGAATGACTGGCTATGACAGTTAGGGGAGGAGCTATATTACAGCTCTGCTGTGGGTGTCCTCTTGCAACTTCCTGTTGGGAATGAGAATATCCCACAAGTAATGGATGATCCATGGACTGGATACACCACAAGAGAAATAAATTTATCAGGTAAGCATAAATTGTGTTTCCCCACAATGCAATAAACCTAATTAAACTATTAACCCCTAAATGGCCATCCCCCTACAACGCAAATAACTAATTTAATCACTAAGCCCCCTAACCTAACACCCCCTAAATTAACCCCAATTACATAAAATAAAAAAAAATACTAAGTTAAAATTAAAATAAACAATCCTAACATTAATTAAAAAAAACAAAAAACTAATTAAATTAAAATAAATAATTCTAAAACTACAAAACAATAATAAAATTACAGAGAAAATAAACCAAATTATCAAAAATAAAAAAATTAAACCTAATCTAATACCCCTATAAAAAATAAAAAAGCCCCCCAAAATAAAAACACCCCATAATCTAACACTAAGGTACCAATTGCCCTTAAAAGGGCCTTTTGTAGGGCATTGCCCCAAAGTGATCAGCTCTTCTACCATAATAAAGTACAATTTACCACCTAAAAGCAACCCACCGACCCACCCACACAACCCCCCAAAATAAAAAACCTAACAATAAAAAAACCTAAACTACCCATTGCCCCTAAAGGGGCATTTGAATGGGTATTGCCCTTAAAGGGCAAACAGCTCTTTTGCAGCCCATTAAAATGGCTGCAAAAGTCTGGCGGTGAAGGTCTTCTTCCAGTCGGTTAAGGTCTTCTTCCAGGCGATGACATCCTCATCCAGCGAGGGGACCTCTTCTATCTTCAACCAGGGTAAAGGTGGTGCGGAGCGGAGGTGGCCGTGGAACAGAGCCATCCAGCGTGGAGGATCCTCTTCATGCGATCGATGCCGCACACTGAAACTTGAAAGCAAGGTACCTGTTTTATATTTGGGGTACCTTGCATTCGTATTGGCTGAAAAATTCAAATCAGCCAATAGGATGAGTGCTACTGAAATCCTATTGGCTGTTCAAATCAGCCAATAGGATTTCAGTAGCTCTTATCATATTTGTTAAAAGTTTGCATGTGTTAAAAGTTTACTTCTGGAGGTGTTTGCGAGCCACTTGTAATCTGGCCCATTGTTTCTATGCTGTATATATATATAAACATGACACAGATGTGCATGCTATAATTCAGGTCATAAAACAAAAACTGCAGGTCTTCATTAACCACTTTAGTGCTTAGCTCTGTTGCACTGCAGTTGAGCCCATGCACGTAATAAAGGAGATGTTGTGAACTTTATTGAAAGACAAAAGAAATGGAGAAACTGGAAATTAGAAAAGCTGTTCCAATCTTAGTGAATCATAACTAAAGAGTTATTTGAAAACATGCATGAACTATATTTGTTTCTTCTTGTTGAATTATGGATTTTGAAATTAAAAAAATAAAATGTGTTTTCTTCATATAAAAAAGGGCATTCTGAAATATATTACAGTATTACAGCTTTGTTTTCTTTTTTAAATGGATATTAACCCCTTAATGACCGGACCATTTTTCAATTTTCTTACCCTTAATGACAATGGCTATTTTTACATTTCTGCAGTGTTTGCGTTTAGCTGTAATTTTCCTCATACTCATTTACTGTACCCACACATATTATATACCGTTTTTCTCGTCATTAAATGGACTTTCTAAAGATACCATTATTTTCATCATATCTTATAATTTACTAAAAAAATAACGATAAAATATGAGGAAAAAATGGAAAAAAACACATTTTTTTCTAACTTTTACCCCCAAAATCTGCTACACATCTACAACCACCAAAAAACACCCATGCTAAATAGTTTCTAAATTTTGTCCCAAGTTTAGAAATACCCAATGTTTACACGTTCTTTGCTTTTTTTGCAAGTTATAGGGCCATAAATACAAGTAGCACTTTGCTATTTCCAAACCACTTTTTTTTCAAAATTAGCGCTAGTTACATTGGAACACTGATATCTTTCAGGAATCCCTGAATATCCCTTGACATGTATATATTTATATTTAGAAGACATCCCAAAGCATTGATCTAGACCCATTTTGGTATATTTCATGCCACCATTTCACCGCCAAATGCGATCAAATAAAAAAAATTGTTGACTTTTTCACAATTTTTTTCACTAACTTTAGGTTTCTCGCTGAATTTATTTACAAACAACTTGTGCAATTATGGCATAAATGGTTGTAAATACTTCTCTGGGATCCCCTTTGTTCAGAAATAGCAGACCTATATGGATTTGGCGTTGCTTTTTGGTAATTAGAAGGCCGCTAAATGCCGCTGCACACCACACGTGTATTATGCCCAGCCGTGAAGGGGTTAATTAGGGAGCTTGTAGGGAGCTTTTAGGTTTAATTTTAGCTTTACTGTAGTGTAGTAGACAACCCAAATTATTGATATAGGCCCATTTTGGTATATTTCATGCCACCATTTCACCGCCAAATACGATCAAATAAAAAAAAAAAACTTACATTTTTCACAATTTTAGGATTCTCACTGAAATTATTTACAAACAGCTTGTGCAATTATGGCACAAATGGTTGTAAATGCTTCTCTGGGATCCCCTTTGTTCAGAAATAGCAGACATATATGGCTTTGGTGTTGCTTTTTGGTAATAATAAGGCCGTTAAATACTGCTGCGCACCACACTTGTAATATGCCCAGCAGTTAAGGGGTTAATTAGGTAGCTTGTGGGGTTAATTTTTAGCTTTAGTGTAGAGATCAGCCTCCCACCTGACACATCCCACCCCCTGATCCCCCCCTGACCCCCCTCAAACAGCTCTCTTCCCTCCCCACCTCACAATTGTCACCGCCATCTTAAATACTGGCAGAAAGTCTGCCAGTACTGAAATAAAAATATTTTTTTTTATTTTTTTTATTTTTTGGCGTAAAGTCTGCAGTGATAGATCCCCCCTTACCCCACAACCTCCCTGATCCCCCCTTACATCTTTCTAACCCTCCCCCTCTGTCTATATGCCGCCATCTTGGGTACTGGCAGCTGTCTGCCAGTACCCAATTTGCCCCCCAAAATAGTTTTTTTTTTAACTTTTTTAATATAAAATATATGTTTGCTGTAGTGTAGCTGGCCCCCCTAAATAATATCCAACCCTCCCCCTCCCAGATCCCTTATTAAAGAACAAAGATTCCACTGCATCTAGATCGATCTTTTATTTTTTTTTTGAGTGGGCTGTAAATTTTGCACCCGCCCCCCCCCCGTCCCCCCCCCCCGCCGCAACAGCCGGACCGGCAGCAAACACAAAGAAAGAGAGATCGGGTAGTAATTTCAATATTGAGGTTATATTAGTTAAAAGCAGCACCCACCCAGCCACTAATTGTAAAACACAGAGTGGCCCTTTCTGCATCGGTATGTAAAATGGGGGATTGTAGTGATGCCTCAATATTGAGGCATCACTACAATACCTTGTAAGCAGCTGGAAGCGATCAAGATCGCTTCCAGCACTTCAGACAACAGAGGACGTACCAGGTACGTCAACTGTCATTAAGGGAAGTTTTTTCTATGACGTACCTGGTACGTCCTCTGTCTTTAAGGGGTTAATGTGCCAACAAAAAAAACCCCACCACATTACCATTCACATAGACTCAGTAGAAATTTACATGCCATAAACACAGAACTACTTTCTCATACTCTAAACTCCCTACTCCCTGCAATCTCCTCCTTTTCCTGCCCTGACCTTTAGACTTGCTAACTGGCAAGTCTAAAGGTCACTACTCCATGCTAATCCTTTTAGACTTCTCTGCAGCCTTTGACACTGTTGACCATACAATGCTGCTCCAGACCATTCAATCATTGGGTATTTGTGACACAACTCTTCTGTGATTCTTTGTCTAACTTTCTAACCATACCAGGATAGGCTCTAAATATGTATAGCTTAGATGAGTGAAGGGAAAAGGTGATATGATAGCAACTTTCAAGTACGTTAAAGGGCTTAGTAAAACTGAGGCTGTGGGTATTTTACATAAAATTCAAGAACAAGGGGTCATGATCTCAAGCTGAAGGGTAGTAGATTCAGGAGTAATTTGAGAAAACACTTCTTTACAGAAAGAGTGATTGGTTTATGGAATAAACTTCCTCAAGAAGTAGTAATGACAAACATTGTGGGGGACTTTAAAAATGCCTGGGACAAGCATAAGGCTATCCTACGAGTAGACAAGTTTATACTGTTAGGTAATATCGGACAGACTTACTGGACCTATGGCTCTTATCTGCCGTCAATATCTATGTTTCTGTATCTTCATTGTATCCTTCTCTGGCTCTTCCTCCTACCCTCTACCCCTCTCTGTTTGGGTACCTACACACTCAGTTTTAGGTCCTCTTCTTTTCTCGGTCTACAAATCTATTTTCTTTAATTAATTCCTATGGGTTTCAGTATCATCTTTATTCTGATGGCACCCAAATTTATCTTTTTTGCACCAGACATTTCCTCTTCCCTACTGACTCGTTACCAGCTGCCTATCTTATATCTCATCCTGGATGGCTTCTTATTACCTAAAGCTGAAACTCTCTAAAACTGAACTTCTATTTCTTCCATTTTAAAATCTTAACATTCCTCAAATCTCACTGTATAAAACTCTGTCATTACCTCTAACTGTCAGGCTAACTGCCCTGGGGTCACACTTGAATGAAAACCTTCTTTTGCTCTCTACATTAAGTCCTTAGCTCACTCCTACTGCTTCCAACATAAAAATATCTCTAAACTTCGTTACCACCTCGCTCAAGACACAACTAAGATTCTCATTCACTCCCTTATAATTTCCTGCCTTGACTACTGCAATTCTGTCTTCCCCGGTCTCCCAAGCTACTGCTTGCCCCACTGCAATCCATCATGAATGCCTCTACCAGGCTCACCTTCCTTAAGCGTCGCTCCACATCTGCTGCACCTCTTAGCCAACACCTCCACTGGCTTCCCTTAACCTGAAGAATAAAATTCAAAATTTTGACCCTCACCAACACTGCATCCTCAAATATTTCTGCCCTTGTCTGCAAATAATCCTCAACCTGCTCCCTCTACACCTGCCCCTTGCTATTGGCTCACCAGATGTGTGCAGCTAGCTATGGGGCTGACTTTAAAGGGATATTAAACAGTTTTCCTTTGGTAAAAACAAACGTGTTAATTCAAAGTAATCATTTAAAGAAAGATTATGCACACAAAAAACAGCAAAAATGTTTTCTTTAAAAATTAGTACTTTGAATTTCTCACTGCAGCCCATGCCCTTAGTGTTATAAGAGTGGAGACTTTTTTTAAACTTAAAGGGGCAGTAAACTTACAAACTAATGTTATATAATTCTGCACATTATTATTATTTTTTATTATTATTCTTTATTTATAAAGTGCCAACAGATTCCGCAGCACTGCCCATTGGTACAAGGATAACAGTACAATAGACAAACAATACAATGAAAGACAAAATTTTACAGACAAATACAGGGGGAATTGAGGGCCCTATTCCGTGGGAACTTACAGGGGCAACTGTTAGTTAAGTGAAGTTAGTTTGTTAATAAGTCGGGGCGATAAGCTTCCCTGAACAGAAAGGTCTTTAGGGAACGCTTGAAGGAGGAGAGGTTAGGGGCAAGTCTGACAGCTCAAAGAAGTGTGTTCCAGAGGGTTGGTGCCGCACGAGAGAAGCCCTTTAGTCTAGCATGAGAGGAGGTGATGGTAGAGGACGCAAGAAGCAGGTCATTGTTGGATTTTAGGGGGCGGGAAGAGGTATATTTGTTGATGAGTGAGGACAGGTAGGGTGGGCAGCATTGGTGAGGGCTTTGTAGGTCAGGGTGAGAATTTTGAATTTAACTCTGCTGTGAATGGGAAGCCAATGAAGGGACTCACAGAGAGGTGCAGCAGAAACAGAGCGTCGAGAGAGGTGGATTAGCCTGGCAGATGCATTTAGTATGGATTGGAGGGGAGAGAGGGAGGCCAGTTAGTAAGTTGTTACAGTAGTCAAGTCGCAAAATTACCAGGGAGTGGATTAGCTATTTAGTGGTTTCAGCTCTCAGAAACGGACAAATTTTGGAGATATTGCATAGGTGGTTGCGGCAAGATGAAGAGAGCAATTGGATGTGGGAATGAAGGACAGATTTGAGTCAAGTGTGACTCTGAGGCAGCAGACTTGGGGTGATGGCGAGATAGTGGTGCCGCCAACAGTGATGGAAAAATTAGAAACTGGAGTATAGATAGAGGGGGGAATTAGAAGTAGTTCGGTCTTGGACATGTTTATTTTTAGATGGTGAGAGGCCATCCAAGAGGAAATGTCAGATAAGCAGTCACTGATGTGAGAATTGACAGAAGGAGAGAGTGCAGGGGTGGAAAGGTAGATCTGGGTATCATCAACATAGCAGTGATAGCTGAAGCCATAGCCGTTGATAAGTTTACCCAGTGAAGAAGTGTAAATAGAGAAGAGTAGAGGACCCATGACAGAGCCTTGAGGTACTCCAACAGACAGAGGCAATAGAGAGGAGGAGTCACCAGCAAAAGAGACTGAGAAGGATCTGTTAGATAGATAAGAGTGAATCCAGGAGAGGGCAGTGTCACAGAGCCCAAGAAGCCCGAGAAGGGGATGGTCAACAGTGTCAAAGGCAGCAGAGAGGTCAAGTAAGATAAGTATAGAGTAGTAGCCTTTTTTTAGCAGAAAGGAGATCGTTAGTAGCTTTGGTGAGGGCAGTCTCAGTTGAGTGTTGGGGATGGAAGCCAGATTGCAGGGGGTCGAGCAATGAGTTGGAGGACAGGAATTGGGTTAGGCGATCAAAAATTAGTTTTTCAACTAATTTTGAAGCTAGTGGGAGCAGTGATATGGGGCGGTAGTTGGCAGGGGAGTTAGGGTCAAGGGAGGGGTTTTTTAAGGATGGGGGTGGCCTTTGCATGTTTGAAGGAGACAGGAAATGAGCCAGTAGAAAGGGATAGGTTGAATATGTGAGTAAGAGCCGGAGTGAGGGTGGGAGACAGAGGAGGAATTAGATGTGAAGGAATAGGGTCAAGTAGGCAGGTAGTGAGGTGTGAGGAAGACAAAAGGGAAGCCACTTCACTTTCAGTAGTTGGGAGGAGGGTGCAGAGAGTGGCAAAGGGGGGTGACTGGGTGCGAAGTTGGAAGATTGCAGTTTTGTGCTGGGATGTTTCTTTGGATGGCAAGTGTTTTATTGAAAAAGTAGTCCCCAAGCTCTTGAGCACTGAATGCAGATGAGGGGGGTGGTGCAGGTGAGTAGAGGAGAGAGTTGAAAATGGAGAAGAGAGTCTTTTAGGGTTTGAAGAGTGAGTGGATATAAGAGAAGAGAAGTAGGTTTGCTTAGCTAAGCAAAGGGCAGAGGTTTAAGAGTAAAGAATGAACTTATAATGCATGAAATCAGGTTCAGAGTGGGATTTACTCCAGGCACGTTCAGCAGTGCGGGAGCATTTTGTAGGTGGCGTGTTTGTTGGGAGTGCCAGGGCTGGAGCTGACGACGTGGGGCTTTGTGAAGTTGTGGCGGAGCAAGAGTGTCAAATGCAGCAGAGAGAGAGTATTGTTATAGTGGGTTATAGCAAGGTCAGGGCAGGATATCGTGGAAGTGTGAGGGAGGTGTATTTGAATAAGATTGGAGAGTTGGGGAAGGTTCACAGTGTGCAGATTTCTACTGGTGCGGGGGCGAGGGGGGAAAATGGGTTTAGCATCTATATTAGGATTAAAGGTGAGCAGATGGTGGTCTGAGATGGGAAATTGGTGACAGGCAACATCAGAGAGAGCGCAGAGATAGGAGAATACCAGATCAATCGAGTGTCCATCGTGGTGGGTAGGGAATAGGGCGGATTGTGAGAGGCCAAAGGAGTTAGTGAGTGAAAGAAGTTTAGAGGCAGCAGGGGCAGATGGGTTGTCAATAGGGATGTTGAAGTCCCCTAGAATTAGGGTAGGTGTATTTGTAGAGAGAAAGTGAGGAAGCTAGGCAGCAAAGTTGTCAAAAATTGGGAGGTTGGTCCAGGGGGGGGATAGATAACTCCCACTCTGAGATAGAGGGGGAGAACAGGCGAATGCAGTGGACTTCAAAGGAAGAAAAGGAGAGAGATGGAAATGAGCTAGGTACTGATAGGAGCAGGAGGGGGAGAGTAAGATGCCAACACCGCCACCATGTCTCTCACCTGGCCTAGGCGTGTGGCTAAAGTGAAGACCACCATGAGTGAGAGCAGCAATGGAAGCAGTGTCAGTGGAAGATAGCCAGGTTTCAGTAAAGGTTAAAAGGTTGAAACAAACAGGTCGTGAACAGTTTGTAAGTTTGTTACAGACAGAATGAGCATTCCAGAGGGCACAAGAAAAGAAAGGGGATAGGTGCTGTGTGTTAATGGAAATTAGATTGTTGGTATTGCGTGAACTAGAATTTTTGCAGTGAGAGACGGAGCGAGAGTGTAAAAATGTGGTGATTGCTGCAGGGCCAGGGTTAGGAGAGACATCACCAGCAGCAAGCAGTAGTAACAGTGAGAGTGACAGAAGGTGGGAGTGAGACTTGTAGGAGCACGTATGACTAGACACAGGAGAGTTAGAAGGACAAGTGTTTCTAAGGAGACAGAGTAGTTCATGAGAGGACAGCATAGGGGATGAGAGAAGGGAGGGTGAGATATGGATAGTGTGGAGGTTGTTATAGGGACATGCAGTGATTTTTAGGAGAAGGGCAGACAGAGAGAGCAAAAAATACATAGGGAACATTGAGTAGGTATATAGTTATTACGTTTACATATTGCAGAATTATATAACATTAGCTTACCGGCACATTTATACTTTAAAGTATTTCAGAGAAATTGTATTTAAAACCTTCGTTTACCAGAACGCCGCTCCTTGCTCTACTGAGCGGGTCTGGCTTTTACACAGCGCATCGCGGCAACACTGTCTAGTCACAGTGTGCCCGGTTGCGCCATTAAAATTAATGTAGCTCACTCCCACTCTGGTCTAGTAGCGGGAGCAAGCTACATTAATTTTTTTTTAAAATAATTTTTTTATTGAAGGTTTTTTATAATAACAACATAGAAATATGGCATGTAAATATTACATTACATAGCAATGATTGTCTCAACAACAATATTACAATGGAAGGAAACATATAATAACTGTCAAGGTATAATTGAAAACCTCCTTTTATGTTATTTATATATCATAATGAAAGTAGCTATTATTCCGGGCCATCGTGTTAAAACACGTTCTAAAGGAGCACTGTAGCTACTAAGAGGACCCAATTTATTATGAACTTCTCAAGAACTTATGTATCTAGTTCGTCTAGTCTTATATAACAACACCAGAGGCCCAGGATATGTAGCTGCTAAGCCAGTCTGAATACTGGCTCGCTGTTAATTTAGCTTGTCAAGGACTTGAATGCTTGACAACGTTTTAACAGGGCTCATACATAACTAATTTTCTCAATGAGATAATAGTTCCTATAGGCTACGTTAGTATAGGGGTGAAAGGTGTACCTATATGGAGAGCTTAAGACTGCTATATAAACCCCTCCCCTGGGGAAATGCCAACTATAGGCAATGTAGGTAAAAGGAGTAGGGGTATGACCAGCAGGTAATGAATGCCGTCGGGAAAGGGAGGAGAGGGGTCATATGAGAGTCATAAATGGAAATAACATGGCAACTGAAAAATAATACCAACTGTCTTTGCAAGTCCTTAGATAAGATAGTTGTAAATGACTCATGTGATACATACTGCATTCAACCATAGTATGGTTGAGGTTTGGGATATAAAAGAGAAAATAGTCATGAGAACATGTAGGAAAAAATTTATACTATTACCCCTGTTTTCAAACTATACTAGAATTATCTATTACTTAATTACCGTAGGGGTGACTTTGGGATACACTAAGCTAAGCTACTGTTATTAAGGTGTTAAAAAAAAAAAAAAAAAAGACAGAAGGTTCGGGATTCGGTGTGGTTCGCTTGCTTATTTAGAGAAAGAAATACACACAGGGCCTACACAATGAGAGAAATCGTACATCTGCAAGCTGGCCAGTGCGGTAACCAGATAGGAGCTAAGTTCTGGGAAGTCATCAGTGATGAACATGGCATTGATCCAACAGGAAGCTACCATGGAGATAGTGACCTGCAGCTTGAAAGGATTAGTGTATACTACAATGAGGCATCAGGTGGGAAGTATGTTCCAAGAGCTATTCTTGTGGACTTAGAGCCAGGAACCATGGACTCTGTCCGCTCAGGCCCCTTCGGACAGATCTTCCGACCAGATAACTTTGTTTTTGGCCAGAGTGGTGCTGGAAACAATTGGGCTAAAGGTCACTATACTGAGGGAGCAGAACTGGTAGACTCTGTCATGGATGTGGTGAGAAAGGAATCTGAAAGTTGTGACTGTCTGCAGGGCTTTCAACTCACTCATTCACTGGGTGGGGGAACAGGCTCTGGCATGGGAACTCTGCTTATTAGCAAAATCAGGGAAGAGTACCCAGATCGCATTATGAACACCTTCAGTGTAGTACCATCCCCTAAGGTATCTGATACAGTGGTTGAACCATATAATGCAACACTCTCTGTGCACCAGCTGGTGGAGAACACTGATGAAACCTTCTGCATAGACTACGAGGCCCTGTATGACATCTGCTTCCGCACACTTAAATTGACCACCCCAACCTATGGCGACCTTAACCACTTAGTCAGTGCCACAATGAGTGGTGTCACTACTTGCCTCCGTTTCCCAGGGCAAATCAATGCTGATCTTTGCAAGCTAGCAGTCAACATGGTCCCATTCCCACGTCTTCACTTCTTCATGCCAGGATTTGCTCAACTAACCAGCCGTGGCAGCCAGCAATACCGCTCCCTAACTGTGCCAGAGCTTACCCAACAGATGTTTGATTCAAAGAATATGATGGCTGCCTGCGATCCACGTCATGGGCGCTATCTTACTGTTGCTGCTATTTTCAGAGGACGCATGTCCATGAAGGAGGTAGATGAGCAGATGATGAATGTCCAGAACAAGAACAGCAGCTACTTTGTGGAGTGGATCCCAAACAATGTCAAGACTGCTGTGTGTGATATTCCTCCCCGTGGCCTCAAGATGTCAGCAACATTCATTGGGAACAGCACAGCCATCCAGGAGCTGTTCAAGCGTATCTCTGAACAGTTCACAGCCATGTTCCGCCGAAAGGCCTTCCTGCATTGGTACACAGGAGAGGGAATGGACGAGATGGAATTCACAGATGCAGAGAGCAACATTAATGACCTGGTGTCAGAATACCAGCAATACCAGGATGCCACAGCAGAAGAGGGAGAATTTGAAGAGGATGCAGAGGAAGAAATTGCTTGATTTTCCAGATGTCAATTTAACCCTTCCATCGTAATTTAACCCCACCCTTTCTCCTGTAACACATCTAAGTCACGGAATAGGAATACAGAATAGGAAAACATGAGACTAAATGGTATTCTCAGCCTCTGATCTCAAATAATGACCAAGAGAAATGCCTTCAAGCTAGCTTCATAATTCTCCTTCACTGCACAGGTTTCCCACTTGCATCCAAGAGCAGCTGTTTTCAAATTTGGATCGTGTCTGAATCCAAAAAAAATTGTTAAATCATGCAAATGTGAAGTCAGTAACAAATGTATACTTTAATAAATTCATCACAGAAGTTAAGATTGTTATACCTTGTAACTGTCACACAATATTAAGTGTTTATGGTTTCTAAGTTTAATAGTTTGATCATATTTATATTAAAAGGTATTTACTATTAATACAGTATGGTTTTTATCTTCTGTCTAGGTGTCCCCATTTAAACTACCTATTTTAGTAGAGACCTCCAGTGGAAGGTACCACATACTAGGCAGACTTTACTTTATGGATATCTTGAGGGAACACTAAATTATAGTACATTCTTTTCTTACCACTTGCATCCACTTAAAAGGATGCTCTTCAAACTGTATCCCTGCCCATTTCGAGGCTCCTCTTCCTATACAGACACTGCTGTTTATCCTCCCATAGCCCATTTGTCCTTTGTGACCTAGCACTGGAGGGGTTAATAGTACTTCCCAAGTCACATTGCTAACAATGTTTTGTGTCATCAGGGTACAAGCTTGTGCATGACTAGCCCTCATATTTTTTTTACTTGACTCCTAAAGCTGAGTCATCTACATATCACTCAGCAACTAATGAAACCAAAATTGGTATCCATATTGGCAGTCTGGCTTGCCCTGTTACATAAGGAGGGTGGAATTTCAGCTGTGGCTTTTTACAAAGGAACACAAGGTACAACTAGGTCTCCTTTGGAAAACTGCCTCCTGTCATTGCATTTTCTTTACCTTTTTGTTGTGTATAGTTTGGTTCTGTGACATACATGTGTGATTGTGAAGTTGTGACCTAAAACATTGGACCCATTGTACACGATGGAAGCACTTACCAAGCAATGTTATCATGTCTGGATACTACTGAATAAAAGCTTGTGCTCAAAAAAACAAAAAAACAAAAAAAAACTAGTAGGTAAAACAAGAAACAGTTAACTATTGAGTGCTGTTAGTAGGTAGAGGAAACACAGTGATATTCTGAACCTTAGCTATTAAGCAAGTAATTCGTGATGATATAGCTAATAAAGGACAATGATAACTACATCCAACATAATATAACAAGACAGAATAGGTAATAGCAATGCACATTCTCAGTATATGAAAAACATTTGGATTGAGTTTATAGGTTAGCAATGACTAGATCTTGTTGACATCAATGTCTCAGGTTTTACATGAGAGGGGTGGGTTGAAGGAATGATCTCCTAGTAGCGATCAGAAAGGAGTAATAATGACTCTTAAATTCTCAAAGGTCTGAGGGGCAAACCAGGGTTGAACCTGCTCACTATGTTTAATTTGCCATTTGTTACTCAAGTTTCCATAAGTCATAGGAATCCGTAAAGTTTTCAAGAGCTTAGCTGCAAACAGGGAGTTTAAACACATCAAGGAGAAGGCACACCTGTATATCTAATATAAAGTGTAATGAAGTTCATCGGTAGCTCTAGCTTGCACAATGCTTGTATAATAGAAACTAATCCTTAATCCTCGTGTGAGAATGGGTCTAGCAAGAGTAGACATACATTAATAGTGCTATAGGGGAGTTTCCCTACATGTACAGAAAAGGAGTCCTACCAAAAGCTCGGTATCACACATGAGCTATTTTACAAATGGCTATGACTGTAACAAAAAATATATAACTAAAATTGGGGTAGATTGCGAGTAGGTCTACCCTTACACATTTATGGGGTCAATGTAACCAATTTAAATATAAAATGAAGGTGAACCTGCAAAAGCAAACAAAGAACAATAAACTGGCTTGAGCATATTTCTGCATACTACCAAGAATACATAATATACGGGAGGCTGACCTTAAGTAGTTTTTCACCACATCTTATTAAGAAAACCTTAGGTGTATCAGATATACATTAGAGCCCATCCCCAAAGGGGAAAATGCTGCTATTTAACATCCCATACATCTATCTCTCCTTATGAGTAAAGCAAAACTTTAAGTTAGGTGGACAGGAAAAATAAAAAAACGTAACATAAAAACATTTTCTTAGAACTAGGGTTCCCATTTTCTAAACATAAGCGGAGATCTCAACTGAGAAGACAGGCATAGTGGCAAGTGGACAACATAATTGGAACATCTGAAAAGAGTGCCAGTAAAGAAATACACATGTACTATATAAGAGGCTAGTAAGGAAGAAAAAATGAGAAAATGTGTGCTGAAATACATAATACATTTTGCTATAATAAGCCAAATGTATTATCTAAGATAAGTGTCCATAGATACTAATTATAGGAGCAGTTAACAGCTTATTATTAGGCAGCTTATGAGGATCTAGAGGACCCACCATACGCAAACAATGAGACTCTAGGTGAAATAGTAGAGAACTCACTCAACCAAAGGGGATGGTCACTATAGAAAAGACTGGTGAACATAAGTGGACTAATGACCTGGGACATAGACATTAAATACTGTACTTAACGTGTCCACAAAAGTTATTGTCCTGAATCAGATATGTCCCTTGTAGCGAGTAGTCCTCTTGCTGCTGGGTTTAGTGGGCCAGCAGATCCGGCATTACTATGTACTTTATTTCAACTGTCCTGCCAAATAGTGTAGTATACTGCAAAAATAATGGTATGTCTCAGGCTGTCGTCCCGTCATCATCAAGTAAAATTACCCTATTTATGCTATTCTTAGAAGAGAGAGTAAAACAAGATTTTGGGTCATGAAAAACGTAGATAACAGAATCTCATAAAGTCAACCTTTACCAATTAGCCGACTCTGACTCTATCAGCCCATCTGTAGGGGCGTCTCAGGAATGAAAGTCTCCAGCATCGCAGGTGATGAAAAGAGAGCCGCTTGTAGAATGATCCTGCATGCGGTAGGCCTGGGCTCCCCGTCGTGACTACTAATGTGCACTTCTCTACCGGAAGTGGTGGGTGTTTTGTGACTGCCGTGTCTTCTATACTCTCCCCAGCTCCTGCAGCTGGCTGATACTGTGGGGAAGGTGGAGCACGATCTGGTTCTCTAGCATTTACCTCAGGATTAGTGTGTGCCAACCACTGTTGCAACCCACGGTCAGTATTAGGCTCCGGTTTTGCTTCAGGTAGGTCTGCAGGTAATTCTTGGGAGATGTCTTGACTGGAGTTTACCCTAACAGGGCAGCTGGAAAAAGACCTCAGGGTATGTATAATATCCGCCCGTTGGAGGTCCAAGCAGGAGCTAAGCTCAGCTAAGATGCGGGTCAGATACATTCTTTCCCCCTATCCTCCGCAGCTTGATTTACCAATGTCCCACTGAGGATTATCTTATCAGGTTGAAGTGCTGCCTGTCGGTTTGAAGATTCTTTATATCTGTGCAGCAATCATCCGTTTCTGTTACAGGTGTGTTTTAGGCCCCAATATTTATGTATAGTGGTATGTGTGCATAGTTCCGGTACTCACACCATGCTGTCTTTCGTAAAGAATCTCCTGCTTTGTAGTCGTATAGGCATTCCTGTACAAGTATTCGCTGTGCGGCCTCAGGCTGTAAAAAATATTATCAAGCCAGTCTCTACAGCTTCTGTGTACCTCCATTCCAATATGGCGCCTGTTGTTCTGCTCTGTCCGATGTGAGTCCCCGAGCTACATTAATTTAATGGCGCGACAGGGCACACAGTGTTGCCCCGATGCGCTGTGTAAAAACCAGACCCGCTCAGTAGAGCAAGGAGCGAGGTTCTGGTAAAAGGAGGTTTTAGATACAATTTCTCTGAAATACTTTAAAGTATAAATGTGCCGAATTACATAACATTAGTTTGTAAGTTTATTGCCCCTTTAAGTTTTATTCTGTCAGTCTTGAGCATGAGCAAATTTGACTCCCTGATTATCAAGTCTATTCACTTAATACTAAACCAAATCTGGAAGATTTATGTCATCATGCTAGATAAGCTTCCTGTAGAGAACACTGCCTTCTCATAGGGCTGTGACAGGAAGTCATGGATACTGCACAAATGACTTTTAAAAAATAAAAATAAAAGGTAAAATCCATTTAAATAGGTGAATAATACATCAATGCTTTATACAAGCCACTCTTTAGTGCTTTTTTATTACAACAATGAAAGACTGTCTAATGTCCCTTAATTTATGTGTCTATTCCATATGCATGGGGTTAAACACAGTTATATTCAAGCAATAATAAAATCTTCTAACATAGAATATTTTGTTTTTGCACTTAAAACAATTTTTTATTGACTTTAAAAATATAGTCAGTTTAAAAGTATTTAATTGGCGGGAATACATTAAAAAGGAAGGTATTTTGCATTGCAATAGCTTTATTTATCAATATAATGTCTGACAAGTGTATGTCATAAATCTTTAGTGCCTGACTTTGCTCTACAGTTGGTTGGATTTAGCAAATCAGACTAAACTCTGTTGCAAGTCAGTTATTTTGTGGATAGCTGACTTGCTAATAAAAAGTTGTCAATATAAAAATAAAAAGGCAAAAAAAAAGAAGTTTGTTATGCTAGTTAGGTTTATTAAAAATGTTAAGCTAATTTGAATTCAGAAAATAACCAATCTGAATATTTGTCAGCTAAATGAGACTAAGGGGTAGATTTACCAAAGGTCGAGCGGACATGATTCACTGTAGCGAATCATGTCTGCTCAACCTCACTAAATGCCGACAGCAAACACTGTCAGCATTTAACATTGCACAGGCATTTCTGGTGAAATGCTTGCGCAATGCCATCCCCTGGTCACTCGCGGCCAATCAGCCACTAGCAGGGGCCATCAATCATCCTAATTTTATCGTATCAGGATGATTTCAGTCCGCCACCTAAAAGGTGACGCAGAAGTTAAGGAGCAGCTGTCTTGCGACCGCTGCTTTTTAACTTCCATTATTGGTGATCCAGAAACGATAGGGCATTGATGCAGCATCTGCTGCTTAATAAATAGACCCCTACATTTGGTCACATTAGGTCAGTAGCCCCACAGTGAATAGACCACATTGTTAATGACACATATCCATGAATTGCTAATCCACATGAGGAAATGGAGGTGAGCCAATCAAGAGCGGTATATTTAGGTATCTTCCAATCAAATAATGTATCTGTAGTGACACACTTAAGCGCTAGCTATGTGTTTGACCTCTAAGGTGTAGCACATTGTGTGAGAAGAGAATACATTTAAACAAAGTATCATTTATAAAGAGAGCTTTAGGTTTACACTAGATTGTCACTTTATTGGTTTTCAGAAATAGATTCTAAAACTCAAAACAGGGAATTATTATAAAATCCCTGATTTGCCCAAAGCTTGTATAGTCAAATAACAAAATAAGTTAAAAGAGAATAAACAGAAGATAATTTAGATGCCAGGTGGCAGCTTTTGCTGTAATATTACACTAAGCATTAGACGTAAAAGTATAAATGTTGACTTTTGCAATGTACATAATACCTTTATTGTTATTCAAAGCGTTTACATTGTCTGAATTACAAAATCAAATAAACATATTTCTTTCCTAGTAAATGCAGATCAGTTCTGCACCACTGTCATTCTTCATATTCCAAAGTCTACCAGCTGCCACTTACAGTGATTTTGACTGTCAGAAACGTTTATGCAATGTGCTGTAGCTAACTGTATTTGGATTCAAAGTTTTTTTCCAATTTATGTGGCCAAACAATAAAACAATAAACCTGCAGACAGAATTTATCAAACATTGTTAAAGTGAAGAAAGGATCTAAAGTTATTAATCTATCTGCTTTATCTATAACCTCATTCAACATCTGATTTAGAACTAATTAAAGGGACACTGAACCCAAATTTTTTCTTTTGTGATTGAGATAGAGCATGCAATTTTAAGCAACTTTCTAATTGACTCCTATTATCAAATTGTCTTCATTCTCTTGGTATCTTTATTTGAAATGCAAGAATGTAAGTTTAGTTGCTGGCCCATTTTTGGTGAACAAACTGGGTTGTTCTTGCTGATAGGTGAATAAATTCACCCACCAATAAACAAGTGCTTTCCATGGTTCTGAACAAAAAAATAGATTTGATGCCTTCTTTTTCAAATAAAGATAGCAAGAGAACCAATATAAATTGATAATAGGTGTAAATTAGAAAGTTGCTTAAAATTGCATGCTCTATCTGAATCACAAAAGAAAAAAAAAATTGGGTTCAGTGTCCCTTTAAGAATACATTTTAGGCAAAAAAAGCATACCCTTGTAGTCTCAGGGGAAGCAATGCACTGGGAGCTAGCTGGTGGTTAGTGGCTATGAACATATGCCTCTTTTTATTGGCTCACCAGATGTGTACTGCTCTGATGCTTTAATCTATTCACTTAACTCTTTGTAGGGTATATGCAAAAGATAGTGCAATAAAATAATGCTCTAACACATTCAGGTATTTTCTTTTTGAAGTTTCTGGAATGTGTAAAGGGAGCATGCAATTTTAAGCAACTTTCTCATTCACTCCTATTATACAATTGTCTTCATTCTCTTGCTATCTTTATTTGAAAAATCCACCAATCAGCAGTTGCCACCCAGGTGCTGAACCACAAATTGTCCGCCTCCTATGCAAATAAAGATAGCAAGAGAAGAAAGAAAAATGTATAATAGGAGTTAATTAGAAAGTTGCTTAAAATTGCATGCTCTATCTGAATGATAAAAGAAAAAATTGAGTTTGGTGTCCCTTTAAGTAATAGATTTGTGAATTAAAGGGACAGTCAACTCAAATGATGTTATTGTTTTAAAAGTTAAATAATCCCTTTATTAACCATTCCCCACTTTTGCACAGAAAACATGGTTATATTAATACACTTTTTACCTCTGCAATTACCTTGTTTCTAAGCATCTTCTGACTGCCCCCTGATCACATGACTTTTTTGACTTGCATTCAAGCCAATTAGTGCTGTGTTGGTAGAATCCATGGGCGTCAACACAATGTTATCTATATGGCTCACATGATCTAGCTTCCCCTGATGTAAAAAGCAAATACAAAAGCATGTGATCATGGGACTTAGAAATATAGAGGTTTAAAGATTATAAAGTATGTTAATATAACCATGTTGGTTGTGCAAAGCTGGGGAATGGGTAATAAAGGCATTATTTATCTTTTTAAACAATAACAATGTTTGTGTTGACCGTCCCTTTACATTAAAACTAACAATAAATACATATTTATTGGTTATTGGCCATTAGATACATTTTCAACAGCTGTATTTGAAAAAAGAACAGGTTGATCAAATACAGGAAAACTTTTAAACTTTAATACACTCTAAAATACCTCCTTTTTGATGGAACAAATAGAATAATAATACAATATTATTCTAAATGAGTTATAGCCCCTTTCCCAAGCATGTTAGAAAGAAGGTGTTCATTTGTCTTGATCATTAAATGGCCATTATAGTCCAACAATGACAAATGACAAGCTCTTATTCATTAGATCAGTGATTTTTAACCTTTTTTTTGCCGTGGCACACTTTTTTACATTTAAAAATCCTGTGGCACACCACCATCCCAAAATTTAAAAAAAATCACACATTGTAGCCTAATACAGCATATATATATACACATACACACAAACACACACATACTGTATGTATTGTGCTGTTATGCCATGCCTCCTACAAACTACCCCTGCACTGGGAGTAAAAAACAAGCAAAGTTTGAAAAATATGTCACACTGTTGTCAGTCTGCCGTGGCACACCTGAGGATCTCTCACGGCACACTAGTGTGCCACGGCACACTGGTTGAAAAACACTGCATTAGATCATGCAATTTTAAGACTATGGACCCTAGACTACGGTAATTGGCTCTTGTTGTATTATGTATGGTAAAACTTGGTGATTATTGTTTACCAAATATCTTTTTAACCGTGGAGATCGGGGCGGCCAGCGCCTTTGACAAAGCATGGGCGAAACACGTGCCAGGCATTCACACCGCTACTCCCTTATAATTGATTGTGTTACTAGAAGTATAATATATGGAGTTTGATTAATTTTTACTTTATATAAAATTATTTCTTTGTGACCTCTTAGTTATTTTTTTAGAAGATGCAGCACGGGGATACACAAGGGGTAAATAGACCTATGCTGGCAATCATCTAGATATTTGGAGGGAACTTTTGTGTACAAATGGCAATGGGGATAATCACCCAGTTTGTGCTGATCTTATAATTTTTTTCTAGATTAGGTCACTATACTTCTAACTTAATTGTGTTCTGGATTTATTAGTAATCCTTTTGGCAGCTTGATTATGTGTTTTTTACTTATGTTTTAACTGTTTGTTGTTTTGAATCATAATGTTTTAACTTGTGTAGACTTCCCCTTTTCCCATTCTTTATAATTATGTTAGTGCACCCAGTAGCGTATGGGCTTTAGTGTGCCGTATTAATGCTCCTTTCTTTCTCTCCCTATTTGTTATTCTGCATTAGGCACTGCCCCTCTGTGGAGCTTCTCACTTAGGGGAATTAGTGGGTGTCTTATTACTTTATTATCCTAGCATTAGTCTAGGATTTTTTTTTTTAACTACTGTGTGTTTAACCCCTGCAAAGATGTTGTGATATTTGAAAAAAAAAATAAATGTTGGGGGCACTTTAGGACGTGCATAAAAAGCTTACTTCTAGCGGAGTTAACGCGTGAGCAGAAGTGATAAAAAGTGCTCCTCGCCTAATCTTACATCACAGCTGCACAGGCTACTATTTTTTTCTTTTAGACCAGCAAATATATATGAATTATTTAAATATAGGTTGTGTTGTTTTGAAGGGCATGGTCATCTAATATACAATAGCTTTAGTTTTTAGCTGACACTTCATAACTAATTATATATTCATTTTATATTCATAGTAACATCTTTAGTTTCTAGCAGATGTTACATTAATAATTAATTATGCAAATTGCTATGTAACAAAGATGTGCATTTGAAGGATGTTGCATGACCTTATCTATATATATGAGCAGAGAACTCTGGGAGTTCTAAAATCCTTTGAGTGTCCTGTATATAAATCTCTAATTAAAGGTGACGACAGTCTGTAGCCCCCCTTGTTCTAGTCACACAATATTACTGTGTGTTGCTACGTTTTGATATGAATAAGAATAATGTTTTCATATATGAAGAAATATTATATATAATGCATATAATTATATATTTTGTTATTATTGTACATTATTCACTAAACTGCAGATGATATGGTTCAAGCAAACTTAAATACTAAGGGTCCGAATAATCAAGCTCTGAATGGAGCCTGTCTAAAGACCGCTGCTCCATAATTTGTCCGTCTGCTCTGAGGCTGCGGACATTAATCCGCCCGATCCTATACGATCGGGCTGATTGACACCCCCTGCTAGCGGCCGCAAATCTGCAGGGGGCAGCATTGCACAAGCAGTTTACAAGAACTGCTTGTGCACTGATAAATGCCAACAGCGTATGCTGTCGGCATTTATCGATGTGTGACATACATGATATCCTACATCGTATCATGTCCACTCGCACTTTAATAAATCTGCCCCAAAGGCTAAGGTATGTGCTGGTGGTAGAGTTAGTATGGTGCAGAAGTGCAGTCAGTATAGTGCAAGGCTGGAGTCGTGTTTTAGGACAGATGCTAGGCAGGCATGGAGAGGGGTAAGGGTAGCCTGGATTGGAGTCAGTATAATACAAGGGGTGGGGTTTGTGTGGTGCATAGGCAAAGTCAGAGGAGTAGCAAGGAAGCTCTGGTGAGGAATTAGGGCTGCCTTGACATGGAGTCATAATGATACAAGGATGGAGTCAGTGTATGCCAGAAGAGTGGATAGGCAAGCCTGATGAGTATTTGGGCTGACTAGGAGCAGTGGCAGTATGAGTATGACACAAGGGTGATGTCATTATGGTGCATAGAAGGAGTTCAGCTGTCCATGGTGATGCCTAGGTAGTCCTGGGGAGAGGCAGTCTGAGAATAGAATACATATGCTGCAAAGGTAGTCAGTGTGATATACAGGAGGAGGGAATTAGAAGGGTGTGGCAGAGCAGGCCTGTAGAGGTGTTGTGGTTTTTCTGGAGGTGGTTTATTAATTCCCTCGTTTTATCTTTTAAACCTGAGACATAATTATGTTAGACCTCCTAAACCTTATCAGTTCTGCTAAATGTCATTTGGGAGCTCTGAATTGTGGTGATCGCTACAGTCATTGGGTTATTTGAGGTGCCAAACATGATATTGCACAATGTTCTTGCTCTCTCTAGCATTATATTACTTGTAAATCACAACATCTTTGTTTTACATAGACCACCAGGTACAGATATTTTGCCTGTCTCCCAATGACATTATGGGATACGAAACCCAAACATTTTCTCTTGTGATTCAAAGACAGCATACAATTGTAAAAAAGTTTTCAGTTTACTCCGATTGTTACATTTGCTTTATTCCCTTTGTTGAAGAGATACCTAGGTATATCGGTAAAGCATGTTAGGAAAACAGAATTTATGCTTACCTGATAAATTACTTTCTCCAACGGTGTGTCCGGTCCACGGCGTCATCCTTACTTGTGGGATATTCTCTTCCCCAACAGGAAATGGCAAAGAGTCCCAGCAAAGCTGGTCACATGATCCCTCCTAGGCTCCGCCCACCCCAGTCATTCGACCGACGGACAGGAGGAAATATATATAGGAGAAACCATATGATACCGTGGTGACTGTAGTTAGAGAAAATAATTCATCAGACCTGATTAAAAAACCAGGGCGGGCCGTGGGCCGGACACACCGTTGGAGAAAGTAATTTATCAGGTAAGCATAAATTCTGTTTTCTCCAACATTGGTGTGTCCGGTCCACGGCGTCATCCTTACTTGTGGGAACCAATACCAAAGCTTTAGGACACGGATGAAGGGAGGGAGCAAATCAGGTCACCTAAATGGAAGGCACCATGGCTTGCAAAACCTTTCTCCCAAAAATAGCCTCCGAAGAAGCAAAAGTATCAAATTTGTAAAATTTGGCAAAAGTGTGCAGTGAAGACCAAGTCGCTGCCTTACATATCTGGTCAACAGAAGCCTCGTTCTTGAAGGCCCATGTGGAAGCCACAGCCCTAGTGGAGTGAGCTGTGATTCTTTCAGGAGGCTGCCGTCCGGCAGTCTCATAAGCCAATCGGATAATGCTTTTAAGCCAAAAGGAAAGAGAGGTAGAAGTCGCTTTTTGACCTCTCCTTTTACCAGAATAAACAACAAACAAGGAAGATGTTTGTCTGAAATCTTTAGTAGCCTCTAAATAGAATTTTAGAGCACGGACTACGTCCAAATTGTGTAACAAACGTTCCTTCTTTGAAACTGGATTCGGACACAAAGAAGGTACAACTATCTCCTGGTTAATATTTTTGTTGGAAACAACTTTCGGAAGAAAACCAGGCTTAGTACGCAAAACCACCTTATCTGCATGGAACACCAGATAGGGCGGAGAACACTGCAGAGCAGATAACTCTGAAACTCTTCTAGCAGAAGAAATTGCAACCAAAAACAAAACTTTCCAAGATAGTAACTTAATATCTACGGAATGTAAGGGTTCAAACGGAACCCCTTGAAGAACTGAAAGAACTAGATTTAGACTCCAGGGAGGAGTCAAAGGTCTGTAAACAAGCTTGATCCTAACCAGAGCCTGAACAAATGCTTGAACATCTGGCATGGCTGCCAGTCTTTTGTGAAGTAAAACAGATAAAGCAGAGATCTGTCCCTTTAGAGAACTTGCAGATAATCCTTTCTCCAAACCTTCTTGTAGAAAGGATAGAATCTTAGGAATTCTTATCTTGTTCCATGGGAATCCTTTAGATTCACACCAACAGATATATTTTTTCCATATTTTATGGTAAATTTTTCTAGTTACAGGCTTTCTAGCCTGAATCAGAGTATCTATTACAGAATCTGAAAACCCACGCTTTGATAAAATCAAGCGTTCAATCTCCAAGCCGTCAGTTGGAGGGAAACCAGATTCGGATGTTCGAATGGACCCTGAATAAGAAGGTCTTGTCTCAAAGGTAGCTTCCATGGTGGAGCTGATGACATATTCACCAGGTCTGCATACCAAGTCCTGCGTGGCCACGCAGGAGCTATCAAGATCACCAAGGCCCTCTCCTGATTGATCCTGGCTACCAGCCTGGGGATGAGAGGAAACGGTGGGAATACATAAGCTAGGTTGAAGGTTCAAGGTGCTACTAGTGCATCTACTAGAGTCGCCTTGGGATCCCTGGATCTGGACCCGTAGCAAGGAACCTTGAAGTTCTGACGAGACGCCATCAGATCCATGTCTGGAATGCCCCATAATTGAGTTATTTGGGCAAAGATTTCCGGATGGAGTTCCCACTCCCCCGGATGGAATGTCTGACGACTCAGAAAATCCGCTTCCCAATTTTCCACTCCTGGGATGTGGATCGCAGACAAGTGGCAGGAGTGATCCTCCGCCCATTGAATTATCTTGGTCACTTCTTTCATCGCCAGGGAACTCCTTGTTCCCCCCTGATGATTGATATATGCAACGGTCGTCATGTTGTCTGACTGAAACCTTATGAATTTGGCCTTTGCTAGTTGAGGCCAAGCTCTGAGAGCATTGAATATCGCTCTCAGTTCCAGAATGTTTATCGGGAGAAGAGACTCTTCCCGAGACCATAGACCCTGAGCTTTCAGGGATTCCCAGACCGCGCCCCAGCCCACTAGGCTGGCGTCGGTCGTGACAATGACCCACTCTGGTCTGCGGAAGCTCATTCCCTGTGACAGATTGTCCAGGGTCAGCCACCAACGGAGTGAATCTCTGGTCTTTTGATCTACTTGAATCGTCGGAGACAAGTCTGTATAATCCCCATTCCACTGTCTGAGCATGCACAGTTGTAATGGTCTTAGATGAATTTGTGCAAAAGGAACTATGTCCATTGTTGCAACCATCAATCCTATTACTTCCATGCACTGCGCTATGGAAGGACGAGGAACAGAATGAAGTACTTGACAAGAGCTTAGAAGTTTTGATTTTCTGACCTCTGTCAGAAAAATCCTCATTTCTAAGGAATCTATTATTGTTCCCAAGAAGGGAACTCTTGTTGACGGGGACAGAGAACTTTTTTCTTTGTTCACCTTCCATCCGTGAGATCTGAGAAAGGCTAGGACGATGTCCGTATGAGCCTTTGCTTTTGACAGGGACAACGCTTGAATCAGGATGTCGTCCAAGTAAGGTACTACTGCAATGCCCCTTGGTCTTAGAACCGCTAGAAGGGACCCTAGTACCTTTGTGAAAATCCTTGGAGCAGTGGCTAATCCGAATGGAAGTGCCACAAACTGGTAATGCTTGTCCAGAAAAGCGAACCTTAGGAACTGATGATGTTCCTTGTGGATAGGAATATGTAGGTACGCATCCTTTAAATCCACGATAGTCATAAATTGATTTTCCTGGATAGTAGGTAGGATCGTTCGAATAGTTTCCATTTTGAACGATGGTACCCTGAGAAATTTGTTTAGGATCTTTAGATCCAAAATTGGTCTGAATGTTCCCTCTTTTTTGGGAACTATGAACAGATTGGAATAAAATCCCATTCTTTGTTCTCTTATTGGAACTGGATGTATCACTCCCATCTTTAACAGGTCTTCTACACAATGTAAGAATGCCTGTCTCTTTATTTGGTTTGAAGATAATTGAGACCTGTGGAACCTCCCCCTTGGGGGTAGTTCCTTGAATTCCAGGAGATAACCTTGAGAAACTATTTCTAGTGCCCAAGGATCCTGAACATCTCTTGCCCAAGCCTGAGCAAAGAGCGAAAGTCTGCCCCCCACTAGATCCGGTCCCGGATCGGGGGCTATCCCTTCATGCTGTTTTGGTAGCAGTGGTAGGCTTCTTGGCCTGCTTACCCTTGTTCCAGCCTTGCATTGGTTTCCAGGCTGGTTTGGGTTGTGAAGTATTACCCTCTTGCTTGCGAAATGGACGAAAATTAGGCTTATTTTTAGCCTTAAAAGACCTATCCTGTGGGAGGGCGTGGCCCTTTCCCCCAGTGATGTCTGAAATAATCTCTTTCAAATCAGGTCCAAATAATGTTTTACCTTTGAAAGGAATGTTAAGCAATTTTGTCTTGGAAGACACATCCGCTGACCAAGACTTTAGCCAAAGCGCTCTGCGCGCCACGATAGCAAACCCTGAATTTTTCGCCGCTAATCTAGCTAATTGCAAAGCGGCATCTAAAACAAAAGAGTTAGCCAATTTAAGTGCATGAACTCTGTCCATAACCTCCTCATACGAAGATTCTTTACTGAGCGACTTTTCTAGTTCCTCGAACCAGAAACACGCTGCCGTAGTGACAGGAACAATGCATGAAATTGGTTGTAGAAGGTAACCTTGCTGTACAAAAATCTTTTTAAGCAAACCCTCTAATTTCTTATCCATAGGATCTTTGAAAGCACAACTATCTTCGATAGGAATAGTAGTGCGTTTGTTTAGAGTAGAAACCGCCCCCTCGACCTTGGGGACTGTCTGCCATAAGTCCTTTCTGGGGTCGACTATAGGAAATAATTTCTTAAATATAGGGGGGGGGGACAAAAGGTATGCCGGGCCTTTCCCACTCTTTATTTACTATGTCCGCCACCCGCTTGGGTATAGGAAAAGCGTCGGGGGGCACCGGAACCTCTAGGAACTTGTCCATCTTACATAATTTCTCTGGAATGACCAAATTGTCACAATCATCCAGAGTAGATAACACCTCCTTAAGCAGTGCGCGGAGATGTTCTAATTTAAATTTAAATGTCACAACATCAGGTTCAGCTTGATGAGAAATTTTTCCTGAATCTGAGATTTCTCCATCAGACAAAACCTCCCTCATGGCCCCTTGAGATTGGTGTGAGGGTATGTCAGAACAGTTATCATCAGCGTCCTCTTGCTCTTCAGTGTTTAAAACAGAGCAATCGCGCTTTCTCTGATAAGTAGGCATTTTGGATAAAAGATTTGCTATGGAATTATCCATTACAGCCGTTAATTGTTGCATGGTAATAAGTATTGGCGCACTAGATGTACTAGGGGCCTCCTGTGTGGGCATAACTGGTGTAGACACAGTAGGGGATGATCTAGTATCATGTTTACTCCCCTCATTTGAGGAATCATCTTGGGCAATATCATTATCTGTGGCATTACTGTCCTTACTTTGTTTGGACACTATGGCACAATTATCACATAAATTTAAATGGGGAGACACATTGGCTTTCATACATATAGAACATAGCTTATCTGATGGTACAGACATGTTAAACAGGCTTAAACTTGTCAACAAAGCACAAAAAACGTTTTAAAATAAAACCGTTACTGTCACTTTAAATTTCAAACTGAAAACACTTTATTACTGAATATGTGAAAAAGTATGAAGGAATTGTTCAAAATTCACCAAAATTTAACCACAGTGTCTTAAAGCATTAAAAGTATTGCACACCAAATATCAGAGCTTTAACCCTTAAATTAACGGAACCGGAGCCGTTTTCAAATTTAACCCCTATACAGTCCCAGCTATATGCTTTGCTGAGACCCAACCAAGCCCAGAGGGGAATACGATACCAAATGACGCCTTCTAGAAGCTTTTTTAGTGATTCTTAGATCCTCACACATGCATCTGCATGCCTTGCTCTCCAAAAACAACTGCGCAGTAATGGCGCGAAAATGAGGCTGAGTCTATAACTAGAAAGGCCCCCAGACTAAAAAGGGTGTCCAACACAGTGCCTGCCGTTTTTTAAACATTCCCCAAGATTATAATGCCAATTATAAGCTACAATCTGCATAATATGCCCCAATAAAGCAATCGTTTTAGCCCATAAAAATGTCTACCAGTTTTTAAGCCCTTTTTTAAGCCCTTTATTCTTTTATATTTGACTAAGAAAATGGCTTACCGGTCCCCATGAGGGGAAATGACAGCCTTCCAGCATTACATGGTCTTGTTAGAAATATGGCTAGTCATACCTTAAGCAGAAAGGTCTGCTAACTGTTTCCCCCAACTGAAGTTACTTCATCTCAACAGTCCTGTGTGGAAACAGCAACCGATTTTAGTTACTGTCTGCTAAAATCATCTTCCTCTTACAAACAGAAATCTTCATCCTTTTCTGTTTCAGAGTAAATAGTACATACCAGCACTATTTTAAAATAACAAACACTTGATAGAAGAATAAAAACTACATTTAAACACCAAAAAACTCTTAACCATCTCCGTAGAGATGTTGCCTGTGCAACGGCAAAGAGAATGACTGGGGTGGGCGGAGCCTAGGAGGGATCATGTGACCAACTTTGCTGGGACTCTTTGCCATTTCCTGTTGGGGAAGAGAATATCCCACAAGTAAGGATGACGCCGTGGACCGGACACACCAATGTTGGAGAAATAGTGATGCCATCTAGTGCTCTTGCAAATGGATAACATTCTTACAAAACCATATAGCGCTGCCATCTAATGCTCTTGCAAATTGGATAACATTCTTACAAAACCGTATAGTGCTGCCATCTAGTGTTCTTGCAAATGGATAACATTCTTACAAAACCATATAGTGCTGCCATCTAGTGCTCTTGCAAATGGATAACAATCTTACAAAACCATATAGTGCTGCCATCTAGTGCTCTTGCAAACGGATAACATTCTTACAAAACCATATAGTGCTGCCATCTAGTGCTCTTGCAAATGGATAACATTCTTATAAAACCATATAGTGCTGCCATCTAGTGCTCTTGCAAATGGATAACATTCTTACAAAACCATATAGTGCTGCCATCTAGTGCTCTTGCAAATGGATAACATTCTTATAAAACCATATAGTGCTGCCATCTAGTGTTCTTGCAAATGGATAACATTCTTACAAAACCATATAGTGCTGCCATCTAGTGCTCTTGCAAACGGATAACATTCTTACAAAACCATATAGTGCTCCAGACAGGGGCAGGCTTTTGAGCTTATGTCCCTACTTTTCATCAAAAGATACCAAGAGAATGAAGACAAATGATAATAGAAGTAAATTAGAATGTTGTTTAAAATGATATGCTTCATCAGAATCATGAAAGAAAAATTTTGGATTACATATCCCTTCAATAATATGTAAAATGCAATGGTTTAATATAAAAATGTGGAAACATGCATATAGTCTCTCCTCTCTCTCTTCTTGCCAGGTTAACTGCTATTTGTAATTCTGTGTCTTTATAAACTAGTGATTCATTGGTTCAAAGGCGATAATCACTGTTTTGTTATATACAATAATACCAAAATATGTATACTTACAAAAAAAAAATTATTTTGAAAAAGACATAGTGAGATTGAAAGACAAAAAAAACCCCAGTCAACTGAACAATTATGAAGTGAATAATAATATTTTAAATTTTAAATTTTTTTGAAATTGCAAAAAATATATATTAGAATTAGAATTGCCATTGCTATGAATTGAACAAATTGCTGTGCTGCAAACATCATGCTGTACTTTATGAAACATCTCACCTTATTAATTTTAATTTATATTTATTTTATACAATACCAGGCAGAAAGAGGCTACAAATATAGAATGGCCTCAAAGGCAGGTGATTCGCTGTTAGGAATAAGGATAATGTTGAATACACTGTCCAAAAGAATATACAATATACTTTAACAGAGCACTGTTGGTTTCCCTTCTTTCGTTTCAAGACTTGGCAAAGCCTCAGTCAAATGGTTTTATTTGCACATTTATTAAAGATGACCTATTTTAAGTAGTAGAAATCAATAAAAAAATAAAGAAACTTAATATAGTTTAGGGAAAATATATTTGTAAGCTTTATACTTGCGTAAATCCCAGTGTTTAATTCTCATTCAAACACAAATCAAATTTCAGCCATAAGCCAATTTGTTTGAAAAGCATTAAGAAAAAAAAGGTCCTCTTAAGGAGCAAGTCAAACTTAAATGGACATTATAATGCAAAAATAACATGCATTGAGAATGTATGTATTGCACTACTGTCCCTGCAAGTCCATGTGTTCATCCCTCATAAATGAGTTAAACACATAGTTAAAGTACTACTCAGAGCCACAGAGAATTGCTCACACGGAAGCAGTGGCTGAGCAAATAAGCAGCGGTAGTTACAAAGCTCAGTAGCCATATCTGCTTAGAATAAGCAGTTCTCTGTGGCTGCCGAGCAGTACTATAACTTTGTGTTTAACCTCTTTGCGAGGATTAAACACATATACTTGCAGGGCAAGTTGTGCTAAATTACATGCTCTAACAAATTACGGGATTACATTGTTACAGAATAATGTTCGTTTAAACTATTTTAATTTCTTGAACCTGATACACATTTTTGAGCTTTGATAAATACACAATACTCACTGTTTAATTTTATTACATATTTTGTATATCAAATGAAATATTTTAATGTTTAAAGGGATAGTCTTGTCAAAATTAAAGTTTCATGATTCAGATAGAGCATACAATTTTAAGCAACTTTCTAATTTACTCCTATTATCATTTTTTCTTCATTCTCTTGGCATCTTTATTTGAAATAGCAAGAATGTAAGCTTAGGTGCCGGACCATTTTTGGTTCAGAACCTGGGTAGCGCTTGCTGATTGGTATATGATTACTTTATAAAAATATATTCAAGGAAATTGTTTGTGATAAAAGGTTACAATGTAAGGCTGGAGCAAAGGAGATTTAATCTCCAGTAATGTGAAAATTTTTTCACTGTAAGAGCAATCAAATTGTGTAACTCATTACTAAGCAGGTAGTGAATTCCAATACCTTAGATACATTTAAAAATGTCTTAAATACATTTTTGGCTAGAAAGAGAATTCAAGGATATGCAAGCTTGTGTTAAAGGGACAGTCTAGTATAAATTAAACTTTCATTATTCAGATAGGACCTTTAATTTTAATCAACTTTCCAATTTACTTTTATCATCAAATTAGCTTTTTTCTCTTGGTATTCATAGTTTAAACTAAACATAGGTAGGCTCATATGCTGATTTCTAAGACCTTGAGGTCTGCCTCTTATCACATGCTTTTTAAATCTCTTTTCAACACAAAGAGACAGAAAGTACACGTGGGTCATATAGATAACACTGTGTTCAGGCACAGGGGGTTATTTAAGATTTAGCACAAAACAATGCTAAATTTAAGACAATAGATAATAAACAGTCACAGTCATGTGATCAGGGGGCTGGAAGAAGGTTCCTAGATACAAGGTAATCACAGAGGTAAAAAGTATATTAATATAACTGTGCTGGTTATGCAAAACTGGGGAATGGATAATAAAGGGATTATCTATTTTTTAAAACAATAACAATTCTATGGTAGACTGTCGCTTTAAATTGGTCACCTTTTAATTGGATTTAATTTAAGCACAAACAACCATACACTCAGATAGTGAAACAGAAAGAGCGCTCTGTAGAAAAAAGGGTGTTAGTAAAACAATCTATAATCACACAAACAATGCGTATGTATGAGTGGGTATATACAAAATGGAGATGAGGCAATTCAAATGAACACAATGCAAATGATACACAATACAGATGAATAAACATACAACACTGATGAATATCCAAACACTGCAAAAGGATATGTTAGATTCAGGAAATCTTTACATCAGACAAAAGTGTATGAGACAGGTGATGCAGCTTCCCAAAAGTCACAGCACTGGAGGCTGGATGTCACTAATACAAATTCAAAAGAAAGAAAGGGCGGCGCAAAACACCTCTAAATGCAGACTGTAAGATCACAACAAGTTTATTAAAACATATGACGATTAAAAAACTCACACTCTTAAACCTCAAACATATGAGGTATGTTCAGTCACAGAAATAAAAATAAAAAAGCACTCAGATGCTCAATCCTACGTGATAAAGAGGTTAGAACAAAGTTCACAATATGTAAAAGTTCGTAGTAAACTAATATGTCACAAAAACAGACGCCAAAAGCCCATACTGCACCAGACTACCAGGTTGAAAAAGCCGGCTCTCCTGCAGCTGTTGTATGCGGCGTGGCGTGAAGACGGTGGGCAGGGCCTAAAGACACAGGCAAAACTAGGTAGCAGTAATGATATCCAATCGAAGGATTGGATATCATTACTGCTACCTAGTTTTGCCTGTGTCTTTTCTCAGAGAACATTACTGCCTGTGTTTAAACTATAACCAATAAGAATCAATTCCGGATTGGAGGAGTAGTTTAAGAGACGGCAGAGATAGAGTGTGGGCAGCCTCTGACGAAGTAGGAAGACGTCCTACGAAACACGTTAGGCCCCGCCCACCGTCTTCACGCCACGCCGCATACACCAGCTGCAGGAGAGCCGGCTTTTTCAACCTGGTAGTCTGGTGCAGTATGGGCTTTTGGCGTCTGTTTTTGGGACATATTAGTTTACTACGAACTTTTACATATTGTGAACTTTGTTCTAACCTCTGTGGTAACTGCACAACAGCGTGCTGAGGACTGTTCGTATGCTGGAACTTTATCACGTAGGATTGAGCATCTGAGTGCTTTTTTATTTTTATTTCTGTTACTGAACATACCTCATATGTTTGAGGTTTGAGAGTGTGAGTTTTTAATCGTCATATGTTTTAATAAACTTGTTGTGATCTTACAGTCTGCATTTAGAGGTGTTTTGCGCCGCCCTTTCTTTCTTTTGTATTTGTATTAATTTAAGCACAGTTAGAGTTTTCTATTGAAGATCTGTATAGGTTGAATTTCATGAATGTTTGTCTTCTTTCAACCTCATCGACTATGATACTATAATGTGTAAATAAAGATGTAGAAAACACACACATACACACTCACTCACTCACTCACTCACACACAAGATATTTATCAAACATTACATTTGATTATCCTGGAGTTGTCAATTGTTATTGTAAATTATATTAGTTTTTGGCTTGTCATATTATAAATCATTAAAGGGACTGAAACAATGATACTGATACTACAGGGAGTGCAGAATTATTAGGCAAATTAGTATTTTGACCACATCATCCTCTTTATGCATGTTGTCTTACTCCAAGCTGTATAGGCTCGAAAGCCTACTACCAATTAAGCATATTAGGTGATGTGCATCTCTGTAATGAGAAGGGGTGTGGTCTAATGACATCAACACCCTATATCAGGTGTGCATAATTATTAGGCAACTTCCTTTCCTTTGGCAAAATGGGTCAAAAGAAGGACTTGACAGGCTCAGAAAAGTCAAAAATAGTGAGATATCTTGCAGAGGGATGCAGCACTCTTAAAATTGCAAAGCTTCTGAAGCGTGATCATCGAACAATCAAGCGTTTCATTCAAAATAGTCAACAGGGTCGCAAGAAGCGTGTGGAAAAACCAAGGTGCAAAATAACTGCCCATGAACTGAGAAAAGTCAAGCGTGCAGCTGCCAAGATGCCACTTGCCACCAGTTTGGCCATATTTCAGAGCTGCAACATCACTGGAGTGCCCAAAAGCACAAGGTGTGCAATACTCAGAGACATGGCCAAGGTAAGAAAGGCTGAAAGACGACCACCACTGAACAAGACACACAAGCTGAAACGTCAAGACTGGGCCAAGAAATATCTCAAGACTGATTTTTCTAAGGTTTTATGGACTGATGAAATGAGAGTGAGTCTTGATGGGCCAGATGGATGGGCCCGTGGCTGGATTGGTAAAGGGCAGAGAGCTCCAGTCCGACTCAGACGCCAGCAAGGTGGAGGTGGAGTACTGGTTTGGGCTGGTATCATCAAAGATGAGCTTGTGGGGCCTTTTCGGGTTGAGGATGGAGTCAAGCTCAACTCCCAGTCCTACTGCCAGTTTCTGGAAGACACCTTCTTCAAGCAGTGGTACAGGAAGAAGTCTGCATCCTTCAAGAAAAACATGATTTTCATGCAGGACAATGCTCCATCACATGCGTCCAAGTACTCCACAGCGTGGCTGGCAAGAAAGGGTATAAAAGAAGAAAATCTAATGACATGGCCTCCTTGTTCACCTGATCTGAACCCCATTGAGAACCTGTGGTCCATCATCAAATGTGAGATTTACAAGGAGGGAAAACAGTACACCTCTCTGAACAGTGTCTGGGAGGCTGTGGTTGCTGCTGCACGCAATGTTGATGGTGAACAGATCAAAACACTGACAGAATCCATGGATGGCAGGGTTTTGAGTGTCCTTGCAAAGAAAGGTGACTATATTGGTCACTGATTTGTTTTTGTTTTGTTTTTGAATGTCAGAAATGTATATTTGTGAATGTTGAGATGTTATATTGGTTTCACTGGTAAAAATAAATAATTGAAATGGGTATATATTTGTTTTTTGTTAAGTTGCCTAATAATTATGCACAGTAATAGTCACCTGCACACACAGATATCCCCCTAAAATAGCTATAACTAAAAACAAACTAAAAACTACTTCCAAAACTATTCAGCTTTGATATTAATGAGTTTTTTGGGTTCATTGAGAACATGGTTGTTGTTCAATAATAAAATTAATCCTCAAAAATACAACTTGCCTAATAATTCTGCACTCCCTGTATTCACAGAGGGCCAACTTTGATCCTATCGTATACTGGTATAAGACCTCCAAATCAGCTACTGCCCAAAAGGAATTCTTTTTCTCTTGTAAGGTGTATCCAGTCCACGGATCATCCATTACTTGTGGGATATTCTCCTTCCCAACAGGAAATTATTGCTGACATTACTGGAGGTAAGGGTCATACCCTTCCTCAAGACAGGGCCAAATCAAAGGCCAAACAGTCTAATTTTCGTGCCTTTCGAAACTTCAAGGCAGGTGCAACATCAACTTCCTTTGCTACAAGACAAGAGGGAACTTTTGCTCAATCCAAGCTGGGCTGGAAACCTAACCAGTCCTGGAACAAAGGCAAACAGGCCAGAAAGCCTGCTGCTGCCTCTAAGACAGCATGAAGGAACGGCCCCCTATCCTGTAACGGATCTAGTAGGGGGCAGACTTTCTCTCTTTGCCCAGGCGTGGGCAAGAGATGTTCAGGATCCCTGGGCGTTGGAGATCATATCTCAGGGATATCTTCTGGACTTCAAAGCTTCCCCTCCTCAAGGGAGATTTCACCTTTCGACATTATCTGTAAACCAGATAAAGAAAGAGGCATTCTTACGCTGTGTGCAAGACCTCCTAGTTATGGGAGTGATCTGTACAGTTCCACAGTCGGAACATGGACAGGGTTTTTATTCAAATCTGTTTGTGGTTCCCAAAAAAGAGGGAACCTTCAGACCCATTTTGGATCTAAAGATCTTAAACAAATTCCTCAGAGTTCCATCGTTCAAAATGGAAACTATTCGGACCATCCTACCTATGATCCAGGAGGGTCAGTACATGACCACAGTGGATTTGAAGGATGCTTACCTTCACATACCGATTCACAAAGATCATCATCGGTTCCTAAGGTTTGCCTTTCTGGACAGGCATTACCAATTTGTGGCTCTACCCTTCGGCTTAGCTACAGCTCCAAGAATCTTTACAAAGGTTCTGGGATCGCTTCTGACGGTCCTAAGACCGCGAGGTATATCAGTGGCCCCTTATCTGGACGACATCCTGATAAAGGCATCAAGCTTTCAGATTGCCAAGTCACATACGGACATAGTTCTGGCATTTCTCAGGTCACATGGGTAGAAGGTGAATGAGGAAAAGAGTTCTCTATCCCCACTCACAAGAGTCTCCTTCCTAGGGACTCTGATAGATTCTGTAAAAATTAAGATTTACCTGACAGAATCCAGGTTATCAAAGCTTCTAAAATCTTGCCGTGCTCTTCCTTCTATTCCGCGCCCTTCGGTGGCTGAGTGTATGGAAGTAATCGGCTTGATGGTAGCGGCAATGAACATAGTGCCATTTGCGCGCCTACATTTCAGACCGCTGCAACTACAGGGAGTGCAGAATTATTAGGCAAATGAGTATTTTGACCACATCATCCTCTTTATGCATGTTTTCTTACTCCAAGCTGTATAGGCTTGAAAGCCTACTACCAATTAAGCATATTAGGTGATGTGCATCTCTGTAATGAGAAGGGGTGTGGTCTAATGACATCAACCCCCTATATCAGGTGTGCATAATTATTAGGCAACTTCCTTTCTTTTGGCAAAATGGGTCAAAAGAAGGACTTGACAGGCTCAGAAAAGTCAAAAATAGTGAGATATCTTGCAGAGGGATGCAGCACTCTTAAAATTGCAAAGCTTCTGAAGCGTGATCATCGAACAATCAAGCGTTTCATTCAAAATAGTCAACAGGGTCGCAAGAAGCGTGTGGAAAAACCAAGGCGCAAAATAACTGCCCATGAACTGAGAAAAGTCAAGCGTGCAGCTGCCAAGATGCCACTTGCCACCAGTTTGGCCATATTTCAGAGCTGCAACATCACTGGAGTGCCCAAAAGCACAAGGTGTGCAATTCTCAGAGACATGGCCAAGGTAAGAAAGGCTGAAAGACGACCACCACTGAACAAGACACACAAGCTGAAACGTCAAGACTGGGCCAAGAAATATCTCAAGACTGATTTTTCTAAGGTTTTATGGACTGATGAAATGAGAGTGAGTCTTGATGGGCCAGATGGATGGGCCCGTGGCTGGATTGGTAAAGGGCAGAGAGCTCCAGTCCGACTCAGACGCCAGCAAGGTGGAGGTGGAGTACTGGTTTGGGCTGGTATCATCAAAGATGAGCTTGTGGGGCCTTTTCGGGTTGAGGATGGAGTCAAGCTCAACTCCCAGTCCTACTGCCAGTTTCTGGAAGACACCTTCTTCAAGCAGTGGTACAGGAAGAAGTCTGCATCCTTCAAGAAAAAACAGAATTTATGCTTACCTGATAAATTACTTTCTCCAACGGTGTGTCCGGTCCACGGCGTCATCCATTACTTGTGGGATATTCTCCTCCCCCACAGGGAAAGGCAAGGAGAGCACACAGCAAGAGCTGTCCATATAGTCCCTCCCAGGCTCCCCCCCCCCAGTCATTCGACCGACGGTTAGGAGAAAAAAAGGAGAAACTATAGGGTGCCGTGGTGACTGTAGTGTATAGAGAGAGAAATTTTTCAAACCTGATTAAAAAACCAGGGCGGGCCGTGGACCGGACACACCGTTGGAGAAAGTAAGTTTTCTCCAACATTGGTGTGTCCGGTCCACGGCGTCATCCATTACTTGTGGGAACCAATACCAAAGCTTTAGGACACGGATGAAGGGAGGGAGCAAATCAGGTTACCTAAACAGAAGGCACCACGGCTTGCAAAACCTTTCTCCCAAAAATAGCCTCCGAAGAAGCAAAAAGTATCAAATTTGTAGAATTTGGCAAAAGTGTGCAGAGAAGACCAAGTTGCTGCCTCACATATCTGATCAACAGAAGCCTCGTTCTTGAAGGCCCATGTGGAAGCCACAGCCCTAATAGAGTGAGCTGTGATTCGTTCAGGAGGCTGCCGTCCGGCAGTCTCATAAGCCAATCGGATAATGCTTTTAAGCCAGAAAGAAAGAGAGGTAGCAGTAGCTTTTTGTCCTCTCCTCTTACCAGAATAAACGACAAACAAAAAAGAAGTTTTGTCTGAAATCCTTTGTTGCTTCTAAATAGAACATTAAAGCACGGACTACATCTAAATGGTGTAACAAATGTTCCTTCTTTGAAACTGGATTCGGACACAAAGAAGGGACAACTATTTCCTGGTTAATATTCTTGTTGGAAACAACTTTTGGAAGAAAACCAGGCTTGGTACGCAAAACAACCTTATCTGAATGGAACACCAGATAGGGTGGATCACACTGCAAAGCAGATAGTTCAGAAACTCTTCTAGCAGAAGAAATAGCAACCAAAAACAGAACTTTCCAAGATAGTAACTTGATATCTATGGAATGTAAGGGTTCAAATGGAACCCCTTGAAGAACTGAAAAAACTAAATTTAGACTCCAGGGAGGAGTCAAAGGTCTGTAAACAGGTTTGATTCTGACCAAAGCCTGTACAAAAGCTTGTACATCTGGCACAGCTGCCAGTCGTCTGTGTAACAAGACAGATAAAGCAGATCTCTGTCCTTTTAGAGAACTCGCTGACAATCCCTTATCCAAACCTTCTTGTTAGAAAGGAGAGGATCCTGGGAATATTAATCCATGAGAATCCCTTGGATTCACACCAACAGATATATCCTTTCCATATTTTATGGTAAATCCTTCTAGTCACAGGTTTTCTGGCTTGGACCAGAGTATCTATCACTGAATCTGAAAACCCGCGCTTGGATAAAATCAAGCGTTCAATTTCCAAGCAGTCAGCTGGAGAGAAACTAGATTTGAATGTTCGAATGGACCTTGCACTAGAAGATCCTGTCTCAAAGGTAGCTTCCATGGTGGAGCCGATGACATATTCACCAGGTCTGCATACCAAGTCCTGCGTGGCCACGCAGGAGCTATCAGAATCACTGAGGCCTTCTCCTGTTTGATCCTGGCTACAAGCCTGGGAAGGAGAGGGAACGGTGGAAATGCATAAGCTAGGTTGAACGACCAAGGCGTCACTAATGCATCCACCAGAGTCGCCTTGGGATCCCTGGATCTGGACCCGTAGCAAGGAACCTTGAAGTTCTGACGATTCCATGTCTGGAATGTCCCATAATTGAGTCAACTGGGCAAAAACCTCCGGGTGGAGTTCCCACTCCCCCGGATGGAAAGTCTGACGACTCAGATAATCCGCCTCCCAGTTGTCTACTCCTGGGATGTGAATTGCAGATAGATGGCAGGAGTGATCCTCCACCCATTTGATGATCTTGGATACCTCTCTCATCGCCAAGGAACTCTTTGTTCCTCCCTGATGGTTGATGTAAGCTACAGTCGTCATGTTGTCTGACTGGAATCTTATGAATCCGGCCTTCGCTAGTTGAGGCCAAGCCCGGAGAGCATTGAATATCGCTCTCAGTTCCAGGATGTTTATCGGGAGAAGAGACTCTTCCCGAGACCATAGACCCTGAGCTTTCAGGGAATCCCAGACCGCGCCCCAGCCTAATAGACTGGCGTCGGTCGTGACAATGACCCACTCTGGTCTGCGGAAACTCATTCCCTGAGACAGGTGATCCTGTGACAACCACCAACGGAGTGAGTCTCTGGTCATCTGGTCTACTTGAATCTTTGGAGACAAGTCTGTATAGTCCCCATTCCACTGCTTGAGCATGCACAGTTGTAATGGTCTTAGATGAATTTGAGCAAAAGGAACTATGTCCATTGCTGCAACCATCAACCCTACTACTACCATGCACTGAGCTATGGAAGGCTGCAGAATAGAGTGAAGAACTTGACAAGCTTTAGAAGCTTTGAATTTCTGACTTTTGTCAGGAAGATCTTCATTTTTAAAGAATCTATTATCGTTCTCAAGAAGGGAACTCTTGTCGACGGAGACAGGGAACTCTTTTCTACGTTCACCTTCCACCCGTGAGATATGAGAAAGGCTAGAACAATGTCTGTATGAGCCTTTGCTTTGGAAAGAGACGACGTTTGGATTAGAATGTCGTCCAGATAAGGTGCCACTGCAATACCCCTTGGTCTTAGAACCTCTAGAAGGGACCCTAGCACCTTTGTGAAAATCCTTGGATGATCTTTGTGGATAGGAATATGTAGATACGCATCCTTTAAATCCACGGTAGTCATAAATTGACCCTCCTGGATTGTAGATAAAATTGTTCGAATGTTTTCCATTTGAACGATGGAACTCTGAGAAATTTGTTTAGAATTTTTAAATCCAGAATTGGTCTGAAAATTCCCTCTTTTTTGGGAACTACAAACAGATTTGAGTAAAACCCCCGACCTTGTTCCACAGTTGGAACTGGGTGTATCACTCCCATCTTTAACAGGTCTTCTACACAATGTAAGAATGCCTGTCTCTTTATTTGGTTTGAAGATAAGTTAGACATGTGGAACCTTCCCCTTGAGGGTAGTTCCTTGAACTCCAGAAGAAAACCCTGAGAGACTATTTCTAGTGTCCAGGGATCCTGAACATCTCTTGCCTAAGCCTGAGCAAAGAGAGAGAGTCTGCCCCCTACTAGATCCGGTCCCGGATCGGGGGCTACCCCTTCATGCTGTTTTGGTAGCAGCAGCAGGCTTCTTGGCCTGTTTACCCTTGTTCCAGCCTTGCATTGATTTCCAAGCTGGTTTAGTCTGGGAAGCGTTACCCTCTTGTCTAGAGGCTACCGAGTTGGAAGCAGGTCCGTTCCTGAAATTGCGAATGGAACGAAAATTGGACTTATTCTTAGCCTTGAAAGGTTTATCTTGTGGGAGGGCATGGCCCTTTCCCCCAGTGATGTCTGAAATAATCTCTTTCAATTCTGGCCCAAAAAGGGTCTTACCTTTGAAAGGGGTATTAAGCAATTTTGTCTTGGAAGATACATCCGCCGACCAAGACTTTAGCCAGAGCGCTCTACGCGCCCCAAATTGTAAACCCTGAATTTTTCGCCGCTAACCTCGCTAACTGCAAAGCGGTGTCTAAAATAAAGGAATTAGCTAACTTAAGTGCGTGAATTCTGTCCATGACTTCCTCATACGGAGTCTCCCTACTGAGCGACTTTTCCAGTTCCTCGAACCAGAACCACGCCGCTGTAGTGACAGGAATAATGCACAAAATAGGTTAAAGGAGGTAACCTTGCTGTACAAAAATCTTTTTAAGCAAACCCTCCAATTTTTTATCCATAGGATCTTTGAAAGCACAATTGTCCTCAATAGGAATGGTCGTGCGCTTGGCTAGAGTAGAAACCGCCCCCTCGACCTTAGGGACTGTTTGCCATGTGTCCTTCCTGGGGTCGACCATAGGGAACAATTTCTTAAATATAGGAGGAGGGACAAAAGATATGCCTGGCTTCTCCCACTCCTTATTCACTATGTCCGCCACCCGTTTAGGTATCGGAAAAGCATCAGGGTGCACCGGGACCTCAAGGAACTTGTCCATCTTGCACAATTTTTCTGGGTTGACCTGATTGTCACAATCATCCAGAGTAGATAGCACCTCCTTAAGTAATGCGCGGAGATGCTCTAATTTTGATTTAAATGTCACAACATCAGGTTCTGCCTGCTGAGAAATTCTTCCTGTATCAGAAATTTCCCCATCTGTCAAACCCTCCCTCACTGCCACTTCAGATTGGTGTGAGGGTATGACAGAAAAATTATCATCAGCGCCCTCCTGCTCTACAGTGTTTAAAACAGAGCAATCACGCTTTCTCTGAAATGCTGGCATTTTGGATAAAATATTAGCTATGGAGTTATCCATTACTGCCGTCAATTGCTGCATAGTAACAAGCATTGGCGCGCTAGAAGTACTAGGGGTCGCCTGCGCGGGCATAACTGGTATAGACACAGAAGGAGATGATGTAGAACTATGTCTACTTCCTTCATCTGAGGAATCATCCTGGGCAACTTTACAATTTGTGACAGTACTGTCCTTACTTTGTTTGGACGCTATGGCACAATTATCACACATATTTGAAGGGGGAACCACATTGGCTACCATACATACAGAACATGATCTATCTGAAGGTACAGACATGTTAAACAGGCTTAAACTGGTTAATAAAGCACAAAAACAGTTTTAAAACAAAACCGTTACTGTCTCTTTAAATGTTAAACAGGGCACACTTTATTACTGAATATGTGAAAAACTATGAAGGAATTATCCAATCTTTACCAAATTTTCACCACAGTGTCTTAATGCATTCAAAGTATTGCACCCCAATTTCCAAGCTGTTAACCCTTAAAATGTGGAAACCGGAGCCGTTTTTAGTTTTAACCCCCTTACAGTCCCAGCTACAGCCTTTGCTGCGACTTCACCAATCCCAGGGGGGTATATGATATCAAATGAAGAATTCTAGGAACGTTTTTAGTGGATTCCAGACCCACACACATGCAGCTGCATGTACTGTACTCAAAAGTAACTGCACAGTAATGGCGCGAAAATGAGGCTCTGCCTACTACAGAGAAAGGCCCTTCCTGACTGGGAAGGTGTCCTAACAAGTGCCTGGTACTAAAAAACGTTCCCCAATGTTATAAAAGTGTGAGATTCAACTTCAAACGGCATATAATACTTAAATAAAGCAATCGATTTAGCCCTTAAGAGTGTCTACCAGTGTATAGCCCATAATAAGCCCTTTATTCTGTTTGAGACTAAGAAAATGGCTTACCAATCCCCATGAGGGAAAATGACAGCCTTCCAGCATTACACAGTCTTGTTAGAAAAATGGCTAGTCATACCTTAAGCAGAAAAGTCTGCAAACTGTTCCCCCCAACTGAAGTTCTCTCATCTCAACAGTCCTGTGTGGGAACAGCAACTGATTTTAGTTACTGTCTGCTAAAATCATAATCCTCTTTTAAACAGAACTCTTCATCTCTTTCTGTTTCAGAGTAAATAGTACATACCAGCACTATTTTAAAATAACAAACTCTTGATAGAAGAATAAAAAACTACAACTAAACACCACAAACTCCTCACCATCCCCGAGGAGATGCTACTTGTTCAGAGCGGCAAGGAGAATGACTGGGGGGTCGGAGCCTGGGAGGGACTATATGGACAGCTCTTGCTGTGTGCTCTCCTTGCCTTTCCCTGTGGGGGAGGAGAATATCCCACAAGTAATGGATGACGCCGTGGACCGGACACACCAATGTTGGAGAAACATGATTTTCATGCAGGACAATGCTCCATCACACGCGTCCAAGTACTCCACAGCGTGGCTGGCAAGAAAGGGTATAAAAGAAGAAAATCTAATGACATGGCCTCCTTGTTCACCTGATCTGAACCCCATTGAGAACCTGTGGTCCATCATCAAATGTGAGATTTACAAGGAGGGAAAACAGTACACCTCTCTGAACAGTGTCTGGGAGGCTGTGGTTGCTGCTGCACGCAATGTTGATGGTGAAAAGATCAAAACACTGACAGAATCCATGGATGGCAGGCTTTTGAGTGTCATTGCAAAGAAAGGTGGCTATATTGGTCACTGATTTGTTTTTGTTTTGTTTTTGAATGTCAGAAATGTATATTTGTGAATGTTGAGATGTTATATTGGTTTCACTGGTAAAAATAAATAATTGAAATGGGTATATATTTGTTTTTTGTTAAGTTGCCTAATAACTATGCACAGTAATAGTCACCTGCACACACAGATATCCCCCTAAAATAGCTATAACTAAAAAAAAACTAAAAACTACTTCCAAAACTATTCAGCTTTGATATTAATGAGTTTTTTGGGTTCATTGAGAACATGGTTGTTGTTCAATAATAAAATTAATCCTCAAAAATACAACTTGCCTAATAATTCTGCACTCCCTGTATGCATGCTCAGTCAGTGGAATGGGGATTACACAGATTTGTCGCCTCTGCTAAATCTGGATCAAGAGACCAGAGATTCTCTTCACTGGTGGCTATCTCGGGTCCATCTGTCCAAAGGTATGATCTTTCGCAGACCAGATTGGACAATTGTAACAACAGATGCCAGCCTTCTAGGTTGGGGTGCAGTCTGGAACTCCCTGAAGGCTCAGGGATCGTGCACTCAGGAGGAGAAACTCCTCCCAATAAATATTCTGGAGTTAAGAGCAATATTCAATGCTCTTCTAGCTTGGCCTCAGTTAGCAACCCTGAGGTTCATCAGATTTCAGTCGGACAACATCACGACTGTGGCTTACATCAACCATCAAGGGGGAACCAGGAGTTCCCTAGCGATGTTAGAAGTCTCCAAGATAATTCGCTGGGCAGAGACTCACTCTTGCCACCTATCAGCAATCCATATCCCAGGTGTAGAGAACTGGGAGGCGGATTTTCTAAGTCGTCAGACTTTTCATCCGGGGGAGTGGGAACTCCATCCAGAGGTGTTTGCTCTAGCAGCGCCTTGGTTCTTCAACCTGGCTTATGTGTTTCCACCATTTCCTCTGCTCCCTCGACTGATTGCCAAAATCAAACAGGAGAGAGCATCAGTGATCTTGATAGCGCCTGCGTGGCCACGCAGGACCTGGTATGCAGACCTAGTGGACAAGTCATCCTTTCCACCATGGACCCTGCCTCTGAGACAAGACCTTCTACTACAAGGTCCTTTCAATCATCCGAATCTAATTTCTCTGAGACTGACTGCATGGAGATTGAACGCTTGATTTTATCAAAGCGTGGCTTCTCCGAGTCAGTCATTGATACCCTTATACAGGCACGAAAGCCTGTCACCAGGAAAATCTACCATAAGATATGGCATAAATACCTTTATTGGTGTGAATCCAAGAATTACTCATGGAGTAAGGTTAGGATTCCTAGGATATTGTCCTTTCTCCAAGAGGGTTTGGAAAAAGGATTATCAGCTAGTTCTTTAAAGGGACAGATTTCTGCTCTGTCTATTTTTTTGCACAAGCGTCTGGCAGAAGTTACAGACGTTCAAGCTTTTTGTCAGGCTTTGGTTAGAATTAAGCCTGTGTTTAAACCTGTTGCTCCCCCATGGAGCTTAAATTTGGTTCTTAAAGTTCTTCAAGGGGTTCCGTTTGAACCCCTTCATTCCATTGATATCAAACTTTTATCTTGGAAAGTTCTGTTTTTGATGGCTATTTCCTCGGCTCGGAGAGTCTCTGAGTTATCTGCCTTACAATGTGATTCTCCTTATCTGATTTTCCATTCAGATAAAGTAGTTCTGCGTACAAAACCTGGGTTTTTACCTAAGGTGGTTTCTAATAAGAATATCAATCAAGAGATTGTTGTTCCATCATTGTGTCCCAATCCTTCTTCAAAGAAGGAACGCCTTTTACAAAATCTGGACGTGGTCCGTGCTTTAAAGTTTTACTTACAAGCTACTAAAGATTTTCGCCAAACATCTACACTGTTTGTTGTTTACTCTGGACAGAGGAGAGGTCAAAAAGCTTCGGCAACCTCTCTTTCTTTTTGGCTTCGGAGCGTAATACGCTTAGCCTATGAGACTGCTGGACAGCAGCCCCCTGGAAGGATTACAGCTCATTCTACTAGAGCTGTGGCTTCCACCTGGGCCTTTAAAAATGAGGCTTCTGTTGAACAGATTTGCAAGGCGGCGACTTGGTCTTCGCTTCATACCTTTTCAAAATTTTACAAATTTGATACTTTTGCTTCTTCGGAGGCTATTTTTGGGAGAAAGGTTCTACAGGCAGTGGTTCCTTCCATTTAAGCCTGCCTTGTCCCTCCCTTCATCCGTGTACTTTAGCTTTGGTATTGGTATCCCACAAGTAATGGATGATCCGTGGACTGGATACACCTTACAAGAGAAAACATAATTTATGCTTACCTGATAAATTTATTTCTCTTGTGTATCCAGTCCACGGCCCGCCCTGTCTTTTTAAGGCAGGTCTAAATTTTAATTTAAACTACAGTCACCACTGCACCCTATAGTTTCTCCTTTCTTGGCTTGTTTCGGTCGAATGACTGGATATGGCAGTTAGGGGAGGAGCTATATAGCAGCTCTGCTGTGGGTGATCCTCTTGCAACTTCTTGTTGGGAAGGAGAATATCCCACAAGTAATGGATGATCCGTGGACTGGATACACCACAAGAGAAATAAATTTATCAGGTAAGCATAAATTATGTTTTTTGCAAAATCACCTATTAAAAACTGAACTACAATATCCAACTGAGTAGAGCAACCAATCTATCCACAAAGCAATAACTGTACTGCTTGTAAAATCCAGACAATATTATTAATCAAAATAGTGATTTTACACCATATGCTCTTTATATACTAAATTACAAATTTGAACATTAAGCCCACAATGAAAAAATTGTTTTTGTTGACGTTGAGCAAATATCAATATGAATTGTTATGAGGGCAATTTGAACAAGAGTTGAACCGAAACAATTGCTATAGAGCCAGTAAGAATCAAGTTAAAAGCCTATAAAAGTAAAACAAATAAAAAAAATATTTGTAACAAAGCTATACATACAGTGCACAGCACACATGCACATACATAAGCCTATCTCAGTATGCTCTTATGGAAAGTAGCTAGGTTTCATCAAAGGATACAGATAAAGAGGTACAATTGATTACAGAAGTTATTTTTTTTTGTGTATGGCCAATAATTGACACTTTAGTCAGTTTCAAATAGGTTCAGATCAGGGGCGCGATCCGATATCGATCGCAGTTTGCGGCGCAAGCGAGGGAACCGGCGTCGCCCGCAGTTTCAGCTCGCAACTCGAGCTATCCCATATAGGTCGCCGTCAGATGCTAACGTGCCGTAAGTCTCACAAACCAGCGATGTCCAGAAATCTGCGTAAGTACAAATTTCTGGCGTCGCCAGTGACTTGCGCCACGTTAGAATCTGCCGGCGCCTATAAAACCTGACTAAAGTCTAAAACACCCGCACTGTCTAACACGCCTCCCTAACATAGCCCGCACTGTCTAACACGCCTCCCTAACATAGCCCGCACTGTCTAACACGCCTCCCTAACATAGCCCGCACTGTCTAACCCTCTATCCGCTATCCCCCCTCACTAGCCTAACAATAAAAATGCTATTAACCCCTAAACCGCCGCTCCTTTACCCCGCCGCAACCTAATAAAATTATTAACCCCTAAACCGCCGCTCCCGTACCCCGCCGCCAGCTATATTATATCTATAACCCCCTAAAGTGAGCCCCTAACACCGCCGCCATCTATATTAAAATTATTAACCCCTAATCTAAGCCCCTTACACCGCCGCCATCTCTATTAAAATGATTAACCCCTAATTTAATCTACCTACCCTGCCGCCAGCTATATTATCTATATTAACCCTAAGTATATTATAGTTAATATAGTTATTACATTACATATATTAACTATATTAACCCTAATTATATTAGGGTTAATATAGTTAATATAGTTACTATAGTATTTATATTAACTATATTAACTCTATCTAACCCTAACACCCCTAACTAAATTTATATTAAATTAATCTAATTCATTTATAAACTAAAATATTCCTATTTAAATCTAAATACTTACCTATAAAATAAACCCTAAGATAGCTACAATATAATTAATAATTACATTGTAGCTATGTTAGGGTTAATATTTATTTTACAGGTAAATAGTTAATTATTTTAACTAGGTATAATAGATATTAAATAGTTATTAACTATTTAATATCTACCTAGTTAAAATAATTACCTAATTACCTGTAAAATAAATACACCTACACTATCAATAAATGTAATAAACTACAAACATCTATCTAAAAATACAATTAAATTAACTAAACTAAATTACAAAAAAAAACAAACACTAAATTACAAAAAATAAAAAAAAGATTAAAAGATTTTTAAGCTAATTACACCTATTCTAAGCCCCCTAATAAAATAATAAACCCCCAAAATAACAAAAATTCCCTGCCCTATTCTAAATTAAACAAATTTCAAAGCTCTTTACCTTACCAGCCCTTAAAAGGGCCTTTTGTGGGGCATGCCCCAAAGAATTCAGCTCTTTTGCATTCAATAAATACAATCCCCCCCCCCATTACAACCCACCACCCACATACCCCTATTCTAAACCCACCCAAACCCCCCTTAATAAATCCTAACACTACCCCCCTGAAGATCTCCCTACCTTGTCTTCACCACACCGGGCCGAACTCCTGATCCGATCCGGGCGATGTCGTCCTCCAAGCGGCAAAGAAGAATTCTTCCTCCGGCGACGTCTTCCTCCAAGCGGCAAAGAAGAAATCTTCCTCCGGCGACGTCTTCCTCCAAGCGGCAGCAAAGTCTTCAGTCTTCCGGCGGCATCTTCAATCTTCTTTCTTCGCTCCGCCGCCGCGGAGCATCCATCCCGGCCGATCGCTAAACTTGGAATGAGGTACCTTTAAATGACGTCATCCAAGATGGCGTCCGCCGAATTCCGATTGGCTGATAGGATTCTATCAGCCAATCGGAATTAAGTTAAAAAAATCTGATTGGCTGATTGAATCAGCCAATCAGATTCAGGTTCAATCCGATTGGCTGATCCAATCAGCCAATCAGATTGAGCTCGCATTCTATTGGCTGTTCCGATCAGCCAATAGAATGCGAGCTCAATCTGATTGGCTGATTGGATCAGCCAATCGGATTGAACCTGAATCTGATTGGCTGATTCAATCAGCCAATCAGATTTTTTTAACTTAATTCCGATTGGCTGATAGAATCCTATCAGCCAATCGGAATTCGGCGGACGCCATCTTGGATGACGTCATTTAAAGGTACCTCATTCCAAGTTTAGCGATCGGCCGGGATGGATGCTCCGCGGCGGCGGAGCGAAGAAAGAAGATTGAAGATGCCGCCGGAAGACTGAAGACTTTGCTGCCGCTTGGAGGAAGACGTCGCCGGAGGAAGATTTCTTCTTTGCCGCTTGGAGGACGACATCGCCCGGATCGGATCAGGAGTTCGGCCCGGTGTGGTGAAGACAAGGTAGGGAGATCTTCAGGGGGGTAGTGTTAGGATTTATTAAGGGGGGTTTGGGTGGGTTTAGAATAGGGGTATGTGGGTGGTGGGTTGTAATGGGGGGGGGGGATTGTATTTATTGAATGCAAAAGAGCTGAATTCTTTGGGGCATGCCCCACAAAAGGCCCTTTTAAGGGCTGGTAAGGTAAAGAGCTTTGAAATTTGTTTAATTTAGAATAGGGCAGGGAATTTTTGTTATTTTGGGGGTTTATTATTTTATTAGGGGGCTTAGAATAGGTGTAATTAGCTTAAAAATCTTTTAATCTTTTTTTTATTTTTTGTAATTTAGTGTTTGTTTTTTTTTTGTAATTTAGTTTAGTTAATTTAATTGTATTTTTAGATAGATGTTTGTAGTTTATTACATTTATTGATAGTGTAGGTGTATTTATTTTACAGGTAATTGGGTAATTATTTTAACTAGGTAGATATTAAATAGTTAATAACTATTTAATATCTATTATACCTAGTTAAAATAATTAACTATTTACCTGTAAAATAAATATTAACCCTAACATAGCTACAATGTAATTATTAATTATATTGTAGCTATCTTAGGGTTTATTTTATAGGTAAGTATTTAGATTTAAATAGGAATATTTTAGTTTATAAATGAATTAGATTAATTTAATATAAATATAGTTAGGGGTGTTAGGGTTAGATAGAGTTAATATAGTTAATATAAATACTATAGTAACTATATTAACTATATTAACCCTAATATAATTAGGGTTAATATAGTTAATATATATAATGTAATAACTATATTAACTATAATATACTTAGGGTTAATATAGATAACATAGCTGGCGGCGGGGTAGGTAGATTAAATTAGGGGTTAATCATTTTTATATAGGTGGCGGCGGTGTAAGGGGTCAGATTACGGGATAGATAAGGTAGATGGCGGCGGTTTTAGGGGCTCACAGTAGGGGGTTAGTTTATGTAGATGGCGGCGGGGTCGGGGAGCGGCGTTTTAGGGGGTAATAACTTTATTAGGGATTTCGGGGGGGGGGGATCGCGGTTGACAGGGAGATAGACATTGCGCATGCGTTAGGTGTTAGGTTTATTTTAGAAGATCGCGGTTGACAGGGAGATAGACATTGCGCATGCGTTAGGTGTTAGGTTTATTTTAGAAGATCGCGGTTGACAGGGAGATAGACATTGCGCATGCGTTAGGTGTTAGGTTTATTTTAGCAGCTAGTTTAGGGAGTTACGGGGCTCCAATAGTCAGCGTAAGGCTTCTTACGGCTGCTTTTTGTGGCGAGGTGAAAATGGAGTAAGTTTTCTCCATTTTCGCCACGTAAGTCCTTACGCTGCATATTGGATACCAAATTGCGCGGGTTTGGTATACCTGCCTATGGCCTAAAAAACTGCGGGCGACGGCAGAAATATACGGGCGTAACTTCTAGCTTACGCCGTATATAGGATACCAAATCCGCGCAATTATTGGCGTCGCCGGCTTTTGCGGGCGACGCTTTATATCGGATCGACCCCCAGGTTTATACAATTAAATGTCAGTTGTTTGTGGATAGCAATAAAATAAGAGTGCAGTTTGAAGTTGCAAATACATATGTTCTTGGTAAGACAAATGAAAGTTTATTTCAGCAGTGTAGTGTAGCAATGGACCAAAATAACTGGCAGAAATAAACTTTGTGGGTCTTTTAAATTTGTGGCCTCATTTAAAAACGTTTTCTGTTTGTCCAATAAAAATATGTAATCAGTGACACACAGTTATGGAGAGAATTTACTGTGAATTCAGCACAAGTGAAAAATATGTTAATAAGAGACTGCTGTTAAAAGTTAGACTGTAGTCTACTTTTGGGTGGAAAATTTTACTGCACTGCAATTTCTTGGTTTTTCAAAAACAAAACAAAATAATCAATAAAAGATGATAAAATACAATTAATTTTTTTGCATGTTATTCAAAGACAGAGACTGTTCATTAATGTAAATGGTCATATGCAAAACAGCATTGCAGATTCTGTAGAGTGTCATCATTCATCAACAACTGGCTCATAAATTATTTAATATTTTTCACTTATAAAAAAATCTTACTACATTGTTCTTAAAGGGGTATTACAAACATTAAAACTACCTTTGTTTGATTTATACAGTTTTTTTTAAAAAGCTTATTTAGCTTAAAGAATGTTACTACATATTGCATTCATGTATTTTTATATCTGCTGCAGTCCCTCCACAAGATTGCTGCATTGATGACTTAGCCAATCTCTGAATACATAAGTTAGCACAACTTTAGACTTTTTTCCTCATATATAGGATTTGTGGCAGCTTTTATGGACATGATAATATTTTGTTCTCTGTTCTAAATAAAAAAAAGTTTCAAAATGTATAACAGTGCTTAGCTATTTGAAAAACAAAAATATATTGATTTGCTGAATGAACTAACTTTTTTTGGTGAAACGTGTCCCTCTCAGCCAGTGGGCAGTACACTCCCAGGACTAATAATCGACTTGCTGTTAGTTTTACTTTATACAAACAGAGAGAAGCGTACTCACAGGAACAAACAACCAGCTCAATAACATTGTTAGCCTGTTCTATGGCAACTTCCCACCTGGGTGCAGTTTTTTTTTAGCCCAGTAATGGTTTTCACATACTAGAACTTTCCTGTAGTATATCAGTCTGATCCCACCTATTACGGTCAGTCCAGCGCTAAAATACCAGGCAATTCAGTGAGGTGTAGCCATATTCCTCTAAGCACACTGAGCAAGAAGTCCACGTCTGGTTGCCCCTTTTTCCCTTTGGGAGACTTATACACACAGAAAGAAGCGCACTGACAGGAATGAACAACCAGCTCAAAAACATTATTAGCCTGTTCTATCCTGATTTACCACATGAGTGCAGCTTCTTTTTAGGTAGTTTTACTTTAAACAGCTTTAACTTAAAGGACCAGTAAATACAGCATATTTGCTAAATCAACAAATGCATGATAACAAGACAATACAATAGCACTTAATCTGAACTTCAAATGAGTATTAGTTTTTTTTTAACCAATTTCAAAGTTATATATATTTCCACTCCCCCTGTACCATGTGACAGCCATCAGCCAATCACAAATGCATATACATATATTCTGGGAATTCTTGCACATGATCAGTAGGAGCTGGTGACTCAAAAAGATTAAATGTAAAAATACTGTGGACATTTTTTGATGGAAATAAATTGGAAAGTTGTTTAGAATTGCATGTTCTATCAGAATCATTAACATTTAATTTGACCTGAGTATCCCTTTAACCCTTTTGGGTGCAAAATATATTTTTAACATGCTTAACTGCTGCTCATATATTTTCATGATAGAAAGAAAATAAAAAAGATGAATTTGTCCCATCATAATGGTTTTGGCTTGGCACCAACGTGCATGTCCATACATAAGTCAAGTCCAGAATTACATATGTAGAGCTCCAAGGCTGAGGTTATTTAGATGTCCCATTGGCATTACATACTAGTTGTATCAAGTGACATAAATATGTACCACAGTCTACAGACAGACATTCATTAAATAGTCATTATAATGAAAAAATAACCACCCCTGATTGGAGTATGCTATTTTTGTATTACTAACCCTAGCTTACTATGTTTATATCCCTTGCATTGCAGCTCCAAGACAGGAGACACATATTATATTTCTCACTTGTTATGTTTTGTTCATGAGGTGCAATCCTTGTGGCTCCTAAACAAAACTTTACCTATGCAAAGTAACTCCAATGCAGTGGTTAAACACATAGCAAGCTAAGACAAGTAACACAAAAATGACATACTTTTTGCTTTAGAATGACCCTTTAAGATTGGCTCATTAGCTGTTCTGCATAGAATGTTATTTAATAATACTAGCTTGCAAGTGTACATCACTTAACCAGTCAGAAAAGTACCATTTGAGTGAAGGTCGCCCTCAACAGCAGCCTATTCTGTGTAATTAAAAACCTGAACCTTCATATGGGAGAAAATATAATTATTATCACTAGCACAACAGGCATCTTAAGAGTCAAGAATAATTTATTATTAAAAACAGAGAGCAAAATTCACTAACAGCCCTCTCTGTACTCTTCAGCCTCAAGAAAACTGATATTATTCTATGTAGGTGGATCCCTAAAAATGCAGAGGTGAATGAGGTTTACAAAGTACTGAATGTTGCCTTTTATCTGGCAAAGGGAGAAAGAATGCTACAACCAGCTCCAAATAAACAAACAAATAAAAATAAATGGCATGTTTCTAATGATAAATATCCTAGTTTTGTACTTAAAGGGACATTTAACCCAAATATTTTCTTTCATGATTTAGATAGAGAATACCATTTAAAACAACTTTCTAATTTACTTTTATTATCTAATTTTCTTCATTCTCTTGATATTCTTGCCTGAAAAGCATATCTAGATAGGCCCAATAGCTGCTGGTGGCTGCACATACATTCCTCGTGTGATTGTCTCATCCATGTGCATTGCTATTTCTTTAACAAATTATATCTAAAGAATTAAAGGGACAGTCTACCATAGAACTGTTATTGTTTTAAAAGATAGATAATCCCTTTATTACCCATTCCCCAGTTTTGCAAAACCAACACAGTTATATTAATATACTTTTTACCTCTGTGATTACCTTGTATCTAGGAACCTTCTTCCAGCCCCCTGATCACATGACTGTGACTGTTTATTATCTATTGTCTTAAATTTAGCATTGTTTTGTGCTAAATCTTAAATAACCCCCTGTGCCTGAACACATTGTTATCTATATGACCCACGTGTACTTTCTGTCTCTTTGTGTTGAAAAGAGATTTAAAAAGCATGTGATAAGAGGCAGCCCTCAAAGGCTTAGAAATCAGCATATGAGCCTACCTATGTTTAGTTTAAACTAAGAATACCAAGAGAAAAAAAGCAAATTTGATGATAAAAGTAAATTGGAAAGTTAATTACAATTAAAAGTTCTATCTGAATAATGAAAGTTTAATTTATACTAGACTGTCCCTTTAAGCAAATTAGATAATAGAAGTAAATAGGAATGTTCTTTAAAATTGTATTCTCTATCTAAATCATGAAAGGAAATTTTGGGTTTAATGTCCCTTTAAGTATAAAAATAATCCATAAAAGCAAGTGCACTTTTCACAGTCATTCAGTATTTTTTAAAAGATCATACTAATACAAAGAAATGCTGTGGTGCATTAAAACATATGTTAAAAAAATGTGCAAAAAACACAACATAAACAGGGTTAAACACACAGGAGAGGCCATAATTCGCAGTCAGGATTTATCAAGCAGTGCTCATCAGACCGCTGCTTCTCTACCCTTTTCTCCATCTTTTAGGTGGAGAATTTAAATCACCAATCACGTGCAGGCAGAGGGCGGGGTTGCACTGAGCGCAAACCTGAGAGATTGAAATGCATTGTTAAATTGCGAATTGCAGCCCACCAGAGGAAAGCTTGGGCGCACAGGGTCAAAAATGTACACCCCGATCTGCCAAGGATTGATAAATCAAGCTCATAGTATCTATGATTAAGTGCCACTAGGGGACATGCAACACATCAGAGTTTCTGTGCCCCACCATGTGTACTTTTTAATATTTTAAATAAATACTGTTTTCTCTTGTTAAGTGTATCCAGTCCACGGATCATCCATTACTTGTGGGATATTCTCCTTCCCAACAGGAAGTTGCAAGAGGATCACCCACAGCAGAGCTGCTATATAGCTCCTCCCCTCACTGCCATATCCAGTCATTCTCTTGCAACTCTCAACAAAGATGGACGTAGTAAGAGGAGAGTGGTGTATTATAGTTAGTTTTTTAACTTCAATCAAAAGTTTGTTATTTTTAAATGGTACCGGAGTGTACTGTTTCATCTCAGGCAGCATTAGAAGAAGAATCTGCCTGTGATTTCTATGATCTTAGCAGAAGTAACTAAGATCCACTGCCGTTCTCACATATTCTGAGGAGTGAGGTAACTTCAGAGGGGGAATGGCGTGCAGGTTTTCCTGCAATAAGGTATGTGCAGTTAATATATTTCTAGGGATAGAATTTGCTAGAAAAATGTTGCTGATACCGGATTAATGTAAGTTAAGCCTTAAATGCAGTGATAGTGACTGGTATCAGGCTTATTAACAGAGATACATACTCTTATAAAAGTGTAATATAAAACGTTTGCTGGCATGTTAATCGTTTTTATATATGTTTGGTGACAAAACTTATTGGGGCCTAGTTTTTTTCCACATGGCTGGCTTGATTTTTGCCTAGAAACAGTTTCCTGAAGCTTCCCACTGTTGCAATATGAGTGGGAAGGGCCTATTTTAGTGCTTTTCTGTGCAGATAAAAATACTGACAGAGACATTCAGCTTCCCTCTGCATGATACAGGACATCTCTGAAGGGCTCAAAAGGCTTCAAAGTCGTGTTTGAGGAGGGTAACAATCACAGTAGTCTGTGGCAGTTGTTGTGACTGTGTTTAAAAAACGTTTTTGTCATTTATTATTCTGTTTTTGTTATTAAGGGGTTAATCATCCATTTGCAAGTGGGTGCAATGCTCTGCTGACTTGTTACATACACTGTAAAAATTTTGTTAGTGTAACTGCCTTTTTTCACTGTTATTTCAAATTCTGTCAAAATTTGTTTCTCTTAAAGGCACAGTAACGTTTTTTATATTGCTTGTTAACTTGCTTTAAAGTGTTTTCCAAGCTTGCTAGTCTCATTGCTAGTCTGTACTAACATGTCTGAAACAGAGGATACTTGTTCATTATGTTTAAAAGCCATGGTGGAGCCCCATAGGAGAATGTGTACTAAATATATTGATTTCACCTTAAACAGTAAAGATCAGTCTTTATCTATAAAAGAATTGTCACCAGAGGGGTCTGTCGAGGGGGAAGTTATGCCGACTAACTCTCCCCACGTGTCGGACCCTTCGCCTCCCGCTCAAGGGACGCACGCTAATATGGCGCCAAGTACATCAGGGACGCCCATAGCGATTACTTTGCAGGACATGGCTGCAATCATGAATAATACCCTGACAGAGGTATTATCCAGATTGCCTGAATTGAGAGGCAAGCGCGATAGCTCTGGGGTTAGACGAGATACAGAGCGCGTAGATGCTGTAAGAGCCATGTCTGATACTGCGTCACAATATGCAGAACCTGAGGACGGAGAGCTTCAGTCTGTGGGTGACGTCTCTGAATCGGGGAGACCTGATTCAGAGATTTCTAATTTTAAATTTAAGCTTGAGAACCTCTGTGTATTGCTTGGGGAGGTATTAGCTTATCTGAATGACTGTGACACAATTGCAGTGCCAGAGAAATTGTGTAGGCTGGATAAATACTATGCAGTGCCGGTGAGTACTGATGTTTTTCCAATACCAAAAGGCTTACAGAAATTATTAGTAAGGAGTGGGATAGGCCCGGTGTGCCCTTTTCCCCACCTCCTATATTTAGAAAAATGTTTCCAATAGATGCCACTACACGGACTTATGGCAGACTGTCCCTAAAGGTGGAGGGAGCAGTTTCTACTTTAGCAAAGCGTACCACTATCCCGGTTGAGGACAGTTGTGCTTTTTCAGATCCAATGGAAAAAAATTAGAGGGTTACATTAAGAAAATGTTTATTCAACAAGGTTCTATTTTACATGCATTGCGCCTGTCACTGCTGTGGCGGCATTCTGGTTTGAGGACCTGGAAGAGGCCATCCATACAGCTCCATTGACTGAAATTGTTGACAAGCTTAGAACTCTTAAGCTAGCTAACTCATTTGTTTCTGATGCCATTGTTCATTTGACTAAACTAACGGCTAAGAATTCCTGATTCGCCATCCAGGCGCGTAGGGCGCTATGGCTCAAATCCTGGTCAGCTGATGTGACTTCAAAGTCTAAATTACTCAACATTCCTTTCAAGGGGCAGACCTTATTCGGGCCTGGTTTGAAAGAAATTATTGCTGACATTACTGGAGGTTAGGGTCATACCCTTCCTCAGGACAGGGCCAAATCAAAGGCCAAACAGTCTAATTTTCGTGCCTTTTGAAATTTCAAGGCAGGTGCAGCATCAACTTCCTCTGCTTCAAAACAAGAGGGAACTTTTGCTCAATCCAAGCAGGCCTGGAAACCTAACCAGTCCTGGAACAAGGGCAAGCAGGCCAGAAAGCCTGCTGCTGCCTCTAAGACAGCATGAAGGAGTGGCCCCCTATCTGACAACGGATCTAGTAGGGGGCAGACTCTCTCTCTTCGCCCAGGCGTGGGCAAGAGATGTTCAGGATCCCTGGGCATTGGAGATCATATCTCAGGGATATCTTCTGGACTTCAAAGCGTCTCCTCCACAAGGGAGATTTCACCTTTCAAGATTATCTGCAAACCAGATAAAGGAAGAGGCATTCCTAAGCTGCGTACAAGATCTCCTTGTAATGGGAGTGATCCATCCAGTTCCGCGGATGGAACAAGGACAGGGGTTTTATTCAAATCTGTTTGTGGTTCCCAAAAAAGAGGGAACCTTCAGACCAATTTTGGATTTAAAGATCCTAAACAAATTCCTCAGAGTTCCGTCATTCAAGATGGAAACTATTCGAACCATTTTACCCATGATCCAAGAGGGTCAGTACATGACCACAGTGGACTTAAAGGATGCCTACCTTCACATTCCGATTCACAAGAATCATCATCAGTTCCTGAGGTTTAATTTAGCACAAAATAGCAAGAGCACTACACTAGTGAGATAGGAACGCTCTGTTTTGTGGTTCAATATATACACAGAATTTTCAGGTTAATTACCAATAGTGTAACTTTTTGTATACATAAATTGTGGATACCTGTGTGTATTTATTAAATTTATGAATTTTTAATAGGTATATACATATATACCCAATGAGCTTGAGTGCTTGTGCATAAAACAGCACTAGTTACGAATGTAGTCTATATCAGAGGAGATAGAGACTAAAAGAATGCATTTGAGTAGCACTTCTGTTCCTGGAAATGATATTAAGATTGATATGGACCTTAAACAACCACTGTAGGTCAAAGGGTTGAAAGAAAATTAAAACATAACTTTTATTAACTTAACATTCGATAAAAATATATACTGTGTGGATGTGTGCACTTTAAAGTGAGGTTTGCCTTTCTAGACAGGCATTACCAATTTGTAGCTCTTCCATTCAGGTTGGCTACAGCCCCAAGAATTTTTACAAAGGTTCTGGGCTCACTTCTGGCGGTCCTAAGACCGCGAGGCATAGCGGTGGCTCCTTACCTGGACGATATCCTGATACAGGCGTCAAGCTTTCAAATTGCCAAATCTCATACAGAGATAGTTCTGGCATTCCTGAGGTCGCATGGGTGGAAAGTGAACGAAGAAAATAGTTCTCTATCTCCTCTCACGAGGGTTTCCTTCCTAGGGGCTCTAATAGATTCTGTAGAAATGAAAATTTACCTGACGGAGTCCAGGTTATCAAAACTTCTAAATGCTTGCCGTGTTCTTCACTCCATTCCGCGCCCCACGGTGGCTCAGTGCATGGAAGTAATCGGCTTAATGGTAGAGGCGATGGACATAGTGCCATTCGCACGCCTGCATCTCAGACCGCTGCAATTATGCATGCTCAGTCAGTGGAATGGGGATTACACAGATTTGTCCCCTCTACTAAATCTGGATCAGGAAACCAGAGATTCTCTTCTCTGGTTGTTATCTCGGGCCCATCTGTCCAAGGGTATGATCTTTCGCAGACCAGATTGGACAATTGTAAGAACAGATGCCAGCCTTCTAGGTTGGGGTGCAGTCTGGAACTCCCTGAAGGCTCAGGGTTCATGGACTCAGGAGGAGAAACTCATCCCAATAAATATTCTGGAGTTAAGAGCAATATTCAATGCTCTTCTGGCTTGGCCTCAGCTAGCAACACTGAGGTTCATCAGATTTCAGTCGGACAACATCACGACTGTGGCTTACATCAACCATCAAGGGGGAACCAGGAGTTCCCTAGCAATGTCAGAAGTTTCCAAGATAATTCGCTGGGCAGAGACTCACTCTTGCCACCTGTCAGCGATCCATATCCCAGGTGTAGAGAACTGGGAGGCGGATTTTCTAAGTCATCAGACTTTTCATCCGGGGGAATGGGAACTCCATCCGGAGGTGTTTGCTCAATTGGTTTTCCATTGGGGCAAACCAGAATTGGATCTCATGGCGTCTCGCCAGAATGCCAAGCTTCCTTGTTACGGATCCAGGTCCAGGGACCCAGAAGCGGCACTGATAGATGCTCTAGCAGCGCCTTGGTTCTTCAACCTGGCTTATGTGTTTCCACCGTTTCCTCTGCTCCCTCGTCTGATTGCCAAAATCAAACAGGAAAGAGCACCAGTGATATTGATAGCGCCTGCGTGGCCACGCAGGACCTGGTATGCAGACCTAGTGGACATTTCATCCTTTCCACCATGGACTCTGCCTCTGAGACAAGACCTTCTAATACAAGGTCCTTTCAATCATCCGAATCTACTTTCTCTGAGACTGACTGCATGGAGATTGAACGCTTGATCCTATCAAAGCGTGGCTTCTCCAAGTCAGTAATTGATACCTTAATACAGGCACGAAAGCCTGTCACCAGGAAAATTTACCACAAGATATGGCGTAAATATCTTCATTGGTGTGAATCCAAGAATTTAATGGAGTAGGGTTAGGATTCCTAGGATATTGTCCTTCCTCCAAGAGGGTTTGGACAAAGGATTATCAGCTAGTTCTTTAAAGGGACAGATTTCTGCTCTGTCTATTCTTTTACACAAGCGTCTGGCAGAAGTTCCAGATGTTCAGGCATTTTGTCAGGCTTTAGTTAGAATTAAGCCTGTGTTTAAACCTGTTGCTCCTCCATGGAGCTTAAACTTGGTTCTTAAAGTTCTTCAAGGGGTTCCGTTTGAACCCCTTCATTCTATTGATATCAAACTTCTTTCTTTTTTCTGATGGCTATTTCCTCGGCTCGAAGAGTCTCGGAGTTATCTTCCTTACATTGTGATTCTCCTTATCTGATCTTTCATTCAGATAAAGTTGTTCTGCGTACAAAACCTGGATTTTTACCTAAGGTGGTTTCTAACAAGAATATCAATCAAAAGATTGTTGTTCCATCATTATGTCCTAATCCTTCTTCAAAGAAGGAACGTCTTTTGCATAATCTAGACGTAGTCTGTGCCTTGAAGTTTTACTTACAGGCTACTAAAGATTTTCGCCAAACATCTAACCTGTTTGTTGTTTACTCTTGACAGAGGAGAGGTCAGAAGGCCTCGGCGACCTCTCTTTCTTTTTGGCTTCGGAGTATAATCCGTTTAGCCTATGAGACTGCTGGACAGCAGCCTCCTGAAAGGATTACAGCTCATTCTACTAGAGCTGTGGCTTCTACCTGGGCCTTTAAAAATGAGGCCTCTGTTGAACAGATTTGCAAGGCTGCAACTTGGTCTTCCCTTCATACTTTTTCCAAATTTTCCAAATTTGATACTTTTGCTTCTTCGGAGGCTGTTTTTGGGAGAAAGGTTCTACAGGCAGTGGTTCCTTCCGTTTAAGTTCCTGCCTTGTCCCTCCCATCATCCGTGTACTTTAGCTTTGGTATTGGTATCCCACAAGTAATGGATGATCCACGGACTGGATACACTTAACAAGAGAAAACATAATTTATGCTTACCTGATAAATTTATTTCTCTTGTAGTGTATCCAGTCCACGGCCCGCCCTGTCCTTTTCAGGCAGGTCTAAATTTTCATTAAACTACAGTCACCACTGCACCCTATGGTTTCTCCTTTCTCGGCTTGTTTCGGTCGAATGACTGGATATGGCAGTGAGGGGAGGAGCTATATAGCAGCTCTGCTGTGGGTGATCCTCTTGCAACTTCCTGTTGAGAAGGAGAATATCCCACAAGTAATGGATGATCCGTGGACTGGATACACTACAAGAGAAATAAATTTATCAGGTAAGCATAAATTATGTTTTAATTCCTCCACACTTTTGAGTGCCACCTTAATTATTTTCATTCTATAGCAATTTTTAATTTCCTAATAAAAACAGACAAAATAAGACAAATAAACCATCTTAGACAACAGTGAACTTTGTTCACAAACTCAAACAAATAATTAATAGATTTCTTCAAATTTCCAGTGTTTGAGCTGAATTCAATCTCTAATAAACTGGCAAGCTATTTATAAGGTTATATTATGTTCTGCCAGCAATTCATTAAAATGTGTTTATAAGCTAAACAAAAATAAGAAAAACATGTATTTTCATAAAATTAATGTGATTATAATTTAGAGGCCGTTTGCTGTACAGTTGGTATAAACTGATTAGGATGTGACAGTGCCTTGTTTTAAATAGATGGTTATTGTTAGAAGGATGTTAATAAGGATGACTGTCCCTGAAACGTTCTCAGCATGTCTGTTTGATTGATGCATGAAAGATGTGTCCAAGGTAGATGTTGCTATGGTGACATAAAGGATTAGCAGAAAAGGGCTGATTTCATTGGTCTGTTGCTGGCTTATAGCTAGAGTTAATATGTGCTCTCCTGCTGCCGCATGTGTACTGACCATCTGTCATTGAAAGACTTGAAAATCTATGGTTTAAAAAACACAATGTACAAACGGCCTCTTAGCTTTATACCTTTGGAATAAGTAATTTCATTATTTTTCATTATTTCTGGAATAAAAACTTAATTTATTACTTTTTAAATAATATATATATATATATATATATATATATATATATATATATATTGTTTTCTGTATGAAAAGAATATCCACTTTTTATATCAAGTGCAAATATCAGTTTGTGTACTCAGATGATACAATTAGCGTATATTTTACCCTTCAAATTAATTTTAAAAACAATGATACAAATTATAGCAGTACAATGTAATATAAAATTCTGCTTTCAAGAAATATATTTCTTTATTAATGATTTTATATATATTATATATATTTTTAATATAATTTTAATTGTATCATTATGTAATTTGACATTATAGCACATTCAATATTATTATATATTTTAATATTATAGCTCAAGGGATAAATATATTTATAGTTAGTTCTAATTTTGGCTTAATTGAACTCAAGCAACTGCTCTATTAATAATCATGAACTTTTAAACACAATAAGCTAAATTTTTGTTATTTCTGCCTAAAATCAGGACCTTTTTAAATTGTGACTTAAAAGTTTGAATCCCAAATTATTGAGCCTTTTAAAAATAAATGACATTCTAATTGAAGATCTTCTGCTGCACATAGTGATCCATTGTGTGTGTGGGAGGTTAAAGGGCAATTTCCCCCATGACAGCCAGGAGCAAACTGGCTCACCTCGATATTATCAGGCGCCAGTTTAGCCACGCCCATCTCACTACAGGAAGTCACATGCAGGGGCAAGCAGCTGTCAGGTTGTTGCTTCCCTCTCATTCAGCGGTTTATTGACCCTCCAGATTTTGGGCTCTGGGTTTGCCCATTGCTGTGCATATAAAAGAATAGTGATGAAAATTACAGATTTGTGAACATATCTGCTTTATATTGACAACTCCGACAGTAGTATATCTCAAGACCCTACGAGGATGACAATACAGAAAATGCTTTTTACAGCTCAGCCCATATGTATTTACACATCTGTATGACCTTTGTCTATCAAGGTGCAGATCTATCCATGTAAAGACATCATGATTTTACAAATACCCCTTAGGGAGACTATTGATATATATATATATATATATATATATATATATACACACACACAGTATATATATATATAACATGAATATATTATGCTTTATAGGTTTACTTGGAACTTCCAAACTAGTGAAGATAAACAGTCATTTTGTTCAGGGCAGAAACATTCATTGGAAAAGAACACTGATCATATATTTAAAATATCGTCTTTTATATTGTTTTAAAACAGGATATAATGTCCTTTAAGTAAAGATTAATTTTACAATTGTTCTACCTTTAATGCTGTATCTTTTTGTTGTGCTCAGTAAAGGTAGAGAGCTGTGTGTGTTTGTACACGCTCTACAGCCATTTTATGAATTCTCAGTGGCCATATCCTCATTATGCTCAGAGATGCCCTTCCCAGTAGGGAAAAATATAGGAGTGAGAGCAAAGTTGCCATAGAGAAATCTATTCTAATGAGATTTACATAATACAAAATCATATCTCACTTAATTGTAATCCCAGTAGTCTAAAATATTTAAATATAATGTTTGTAAATGTGTTTCTGAATGTTCTCTGTATGTGACTGTACTATAGAAAGAACATATTATTTTACTTGACACAAAATGTAATATTATACTCAATTAAATCTGTATAATAGTAAATTGAAATACATTGAGCAAGAGTATATGAAAGCTATGGTGTAAAAAATCATAAGATTTATACACATTACAAATTAGGGAAAGAAAAATCAGCCAACTTTTATTTATTAATTGTAAAGATTAACCAGCCAAGTTTATTCCTGAGCGTTCGCTCCTTGGAGACTGAACATTAGGAATAGTTGCTAGTTGGCCTGCTTTTCAGCATCTTATTTTTGTTCTGCTGCTTGCTGTGACTCATGGCTTGTGCCTGACCACACACATGCAATGCCTGTCCTGACCAATTTCCTCTTCTGGATCATGAACCTTTCTTGACTTGCTGCCTGTGCCTGATCATCCATTTGTGCTACTGCCCTTTCCTTTTTTTTTATATATATTTTAATTATCCAACAAAAAGGGATGATTGTACAATAATACAGAATGATAACAGAACATAAGAGAGTTGTCGATAACAAAAGTAAATGATACATTAGTTTTAAACATATTATTAACCACTTAGTGACCACAGCACTTTTCCATTTTCTGACCGTTTGGGACCAAGGCTATTTTTACATTTCTGCTGTGTTTGTGTTTAGCTGTAATTTTTCTCTTACTCATTTACTGTATCCACACATATTATATAGACTTTTTAATTATTTTTATCAAATGTTATAATTTACTATAAAAACTTTTATAAAATATGATGAAAAAATGGAAAAAAACACATTTTCTAACTTTGAACCCCAAAATCTGTTACACATCTACAACCACCAAAAAACACCCATGCTAAATAGTTTCTAAATTTTGTCCCAATGTTTACATGTTCTTTGCTTTTTTGCAAGTTATAGGGCAATAAGTACAAGTAGCACTTTGCTTTTTCCAAACCACTTTTTTTTTCAAAATTAGCGATAGTTAAGTTGTAACACTGATATCTGTCAGGAATCCCTGAATAACCCTTTACATGTATATATCATTTTTTTTTTTAGTAGACAACCCAAAGTATTGATTTAGGCCCATTTTGATATATTTCATGTCACCATTTCACCGCAAAATGCAATCAAATAAAAAAAAGTTCACTTTTTCACAAACTTTAGGTTTCTCACTGAAATTATTTACAAACAACTTGTGAAATTATGGCACAAATGGTTGTAAATGCTTCTCTGGGATCCCTTTTGTTCAGAAATAGCAGATATTTATGGCTGTAGCATTACTTTTTGTTAATTAGAAGCAGGTCCGCCACTAGAAATTTTGGGGCCCCTGACTTAACCATTGATCAGGTCCCCCCCTCCTTTGACATGTGCAATTTTTGACCAAGTGACTAAAATGTATATGCACTTTATTCTTAAGTGTCTATTTAAACTTGGAAATGTTGTAAAGATAGTAACATACACACACACAGACACACTCATACACTGAAACACGCACACATTCACACATAAGGATTCACATATAGACACGCAAAGAAACACACACAGACACCCAAACAGACACTCAGCACTTGTTTACATTGACCTAACAAGTAATGAGGTAAACTACAGTTTTGTAAAAAAAAAAAAAAAGGAGATTTAGAAAAGAAAATATGGTGTTCTGATTATCTTTTTGTAAAGGAAGATGCCAACTAAATGATGACAACAGCATGCAGTGGCTGAAAGGAAGGGCCCTGAACTGCCTAAACAATAATTTAAAGGTTAAATGGTGGATTGGTGACTTCCGGAAAGGTCTCCTTAGTCTCAAAGTCTGTAGAAAGATGTGAATAATCAGTAGTAAGGTCAAAGTGTCCTAAAAAGGAACAGACAATGGACACACACACAAATTCAAACTTGCAAATACACCCAAGGAAACACTGACAGAGACAGCCTCAGAAAACACACAAAGACATACACACACAGAGAGACAACCACACAAAACACAGAAAGACATACATACACACACCCTCACTGATACATCCACAGAAAACACACAAAGACATACACACACCCTCACAGAGACACCTACAGAAAACACACACCCTCACAGAGACATCCACAGAAAACACAGACATACATACATACACACCCACCCACCCACCCACCCTCACAGAGACATCCACAGAAAACAGACATACACACTCACCCTCACAGAGGCATCCAGAGAAAATACACAAACACAAACATACACACACCCTCACAGAGGCACCCATAGAAAAAGCTCAAAGACATATGCACACACCCTCACAGACATCCACAGAAAATGCACAAAGACATACACACCCACCCTCACAGAGAAACCCACAGAAAAAATTACATACACACTCATAGAGACACAAACAAAAGCACAAAAACAAACACAGACACCCACAGAAACACTCACAGGAGGAAACATTTATGCACCTTGCATCCCCTAAATCAACAGTGTGTGACATGCATGATAAAAAAATTGCAGAAATTAAGAGATCACTTTTTAAAGAATCATATATGTAAATGTGCAAACAAAAATAATTATGTGAATTAAAAATTGTACATTAATGATCTGGGTAGATAGCTAGATGAAGAACAGTACTTTTAAAAGGTTGACATATGTTTGTTTGTTTTTTTCCCCATTTTCCCCAACCAAGAGCACCACTTCAAATATAGTGTACAAATGTTCCCATCTGTCAGCTGTACTTATGGATTTTGAAAATGCTGTACTCTATATGGTCTTGGTGGAACCATAAGCTGTGGTACTCATACCATTAGATCTGGTTAAATGCAGGATTGTTTGTATGTATTTCAAAATTAAGTCAGCTGTAGTGTAAACTAAACAGTTTTAAGTTAACCCGTCTCATTTCAAACACTGAGCAATCTTAGTCTGAGAGTATAACATTTTATGCAGATGTAAAAATCTTAGATAAAATGCCTCCTTGCATCTGGAAAGTCCTTGCATAAAGGGGCAGTAAACTGGAATGTAATATACTATATATATATATATATATATATATATATATATATATATATATATATATATATATATATATATAAAAATAAAAAAATGCTTATCTGCCAAAAGGGCACCTACCATTTGTGTAGTGAGGAGGAAAAATTTCTGCATGGTTTTAAATATAGAATTTTACAGCATTGTCAAATAATCATAAATACACTGCTTCTAAAAAAAATGTGTTTTTATGTGTTTTTATGGACCCCTGGCCCCACTATACAACGACTACCACACTGAAGTTGTGTACACAAAGAAATAAAAAACATTTGCTAAGTAAGTCCTACCTCCTGTGCAAATGAAAGTGATCTGGCACACACTGTACAAACAAAGTGCCAAGTCTGTCTCACACTGTGCATAGTGGTTTAGTGCACACTCAGAAATCATCTCAAATGCTAATACTTTACTCCTTGTAATAACATTTCCCATGCTCAATTATCACTCTGCTGTAGTAACCACTGGTGGCTGCCAAAAATTAAAAAAAAAAAAATTTTTTTTTTAGTTCTTGCCTCATGGGGCCCCCCTGGCCCATTGGGCCCCTGACAGGAGTCACCCCTGTCACCCCCTGATGGTGGCCCTGATTAGAAGGCCGCTAAATGCCGCTGCGCACCACACTTGTATTTGGCCCAGCAGTGAAGGGGTTAATTAGGTAGCTTGTATGGTTAATTCTGCCAAAAATTAAAAAAAAATATTTTTTTTAGTTCTTGCCTCATGGGGCCCCCCTGGCCCATTGGGCCCCTGACAGGAGTCACCCCTGTCACCCCCTGATGGTGGCCCTGATTAGAAGGCCGCTAAATGCCGCTGCGCACCACACTTGAATTTGGCCCAGCAGTGAAGGGCTTAATTAGGTAGCTTGTATGGTTAATTTTAGCTTTAGTGTAGTGTAGTAGACAACCCAAATTATTGATCTAGGCCCATTTTGATATATTTCATGCAACAATTTCACCGCCAAATTCGATCAAATAAAAAAAATTCTTCACTTTTTCACTAACTTTGGGTTTCTCACTGAAATTATATACAATCAGCTTGTGCAATTATGGCACAAATGGTTGTAAATGCTTCTCTGTGATCCCCTTTGTTCAGAAATAGCAGATATATATGGTTTTAGCATTGCTTTTTGGTAATTAGAAGACTGCTAAATGCTGCTGCGTACCAGACTTGTATTATGCCTAGCAGTGACAGGGTTAATTAGGTAGCTTGTAGGGAGCTTGAAGGGTTAAATTTAGCTTTAGTGTAGAGCTCAGCCTCCCACCTGACACATCCCAACCCCTGATCCCTCCCAAACAGCTCTCTTCCCTCCCCCACCCCACAATTGTCCCTGCCATCTTAAGTACTGGTAGAAAGTCTGCCAGTACTAAAATAAAAAGCTTTTTTTTAATATATATATTCTGCTGTGTAGGATCCCACCTTATCCCCCAAACCTCCCTGACCCCCCCCCCAAAGAGCTCTCTTACCCTCCCCCACTAACTATTTGCCACCATTTTGGGTACTGGCTACCCACTTTGAAATTAAATGTGACTTTTTAAAAAATAAAAAATAAACTTTTTTTGTAGTGTAGCTGCCCCCACTCCATACCCTACCCCCTCCCCCTCGCAGATCCTTTTTTAATTTTTGTTCCTCCTCCTCTGACACCCACCACCCTCTCCTACCACTTAACATTTTTTGTAACAGACTAGATTGTGGGCGTGCGCACATGCCCCCCCCTCCCGCGCTCTCCTGCGCGCACCCGAAAACCATTTCCCACTGCTGCCTGGAATTTTGCCAGCGATGGGCTGACCACCCGCCTCCTTGCAGCTGCTCCCACCCACCAACGATCGGCACCATCGCTGGCCGATGCAGAGAGGGCCACAGAGTGGCTCTCTCTGCATTGTTGTGCCAAAAAAAGGTATTGCAGTGATGCCTTAATATCGAAGCATCACTGCAATACCTTAAAAGGTATCACTTCCAGAACTTCAAACCCCAGAGGACGTGCCAGGAACGTCCTTGGTCGTTAAGTGACATCCAATGGAGGACAAAACAGCAGAATCTTCTGTAGACCTATGCTTAAGAATTCCCTCCAGGAATATATATTCTATCCTTGAGTTCCAAAAAAGAAAAATCAAATATCCCAAATACAGTATACCTATTTTTTGGGCTTTTTTATTATTCTAAGGAGGGTGGAGAAAATGGGAATAAAAAAAAAAAGAGGAAACAAAGAAGAGAAAAACTCTCTCTGCCCTTGATCCCCCTGAACCCACCCGACTACAATAAATGCTTCCATTCCGCCGGATACCAATCCGTAGCAAGAATCGCAAGGATAAATTCTGTCAAATGCCTCATTGGATGGAGAATTTTAAGTTGAAACCCTAATGGGAAAGATATGAGAACCTTATCCCATTTATTCAGAAAGTGGACAAAGCGTTATATTACTTGACCGCTATTTGTAATGTAATTTCTTTTAAAAAGAGATTGAAACTGGGACTATGCTTGTCCTTCCAAGATTTGAGGATAAGCTGTCTCGCAATGAGAATGGCTGTATTGATCAAATATCTGTTCTGAAAATTCAGATTATTAAATAAAAAAAATATGATATTTATTCAGTTTAATTTTAGTATCCAGAAATGTATTCAACCAGAACCCAATTCGGGACCATAGTTTTTGTATCTTAGGACATTGCCAAAAACAGTGTAAAAGATCCTATTCCCATGAGCGACATCTGAAGTTCTATCCGAGGGGTTCCATTTCGATCTCATAAGAGGAGTTATCAGGGGCGTATTAAGGCCTAGGCCAACAAGGCCCGTGCCAAGAGCGGCAGATTTGGGGGGGCGGAACATTTTTCCCATCGCCCCTGGCTGCTGCACTAATGTATATTACTTTAAAAAAAAAAATAGACTCTGCCCAGCTTACCGCTGACGTCATGTGAAGTCCACCAATATCTGCCTTCCTGCAGTCTGCACATGGCTCAAGTAAGTCATGCACATGATCTCCCAGGACGGCCGGCAATCGGGTTTGAAAGGGTTGAAGAAGCAAAGCCTACATTAGTGGCAGATAGGATTGAGTAGTGGACACTGGCTGGCGTTTGAGAGCTCTCAGGTGGGTCATTCACTAAAGAAAATTATATTAAAATAGCAGCAGTGTGCCACTGACTGTTGCCACTTGCCTGTTATGCATGGAGGATGGACCGTGATAACGATATCACATAGATATGACATGAACTGAAGAGTATTGTTTTGTGTCCGGACTCACTGTGTGTGTAAATACTGTAAAATATGCTACTAAAACACTCTTAATTTAGCATGCCATTTGGAAGGCTTGTTACCAGTCTGTGGATTGTGAATAGATAGTACATTTTTGCTGTCAGCTTGAAAAATGGCTGTTTGCCTCCTCAGAACGGCTCGCCTCATTCCTGCTCTAGAACTCAGCCTCTCCCACATATTAACGCTATACCGACACCATGATTTCCTGTAGTTTCAGAACAGACAAATGTCCTCTTAACTTATTAGACAAATGACTGTGTGCCTGTCAGAACAGCCCATTCCTGCACTTCTACAATTTAACCCTTTCCTAATCCTGGTACTATGTTTTTATGCAGTCTCAGGATTGTGTGATTACTGTCTACATATATAGCTTGTCGGTGGATCCAGGGACACACTCTAGCCAAATTCCTTAAAGGTATATCCATTTTTACAGGTTATTTAAGTGTAGATTTTATTATATATATATATATATATATATATATATATACAGTATATAAAAGTTCCTTGAGAACTCTGCACTCACTTGTTCGTCCAGCACCAGCAACAGCCTGGGGTGCATCCAATGTAAATACAATGTCCAGAGTAAAGAGCACTCACCAGGTCTTTAACATATTTAACAATCAATGCTTTATTATGCCATAAGGTGACATTTCAGGGATTTTAACCCCGTCCTTAGACCATAAAAAATGTACATACCTTGCTCGTTAAATACCCAACACCAACTATCCACGCCGCAGCACCGGAAGTCACCCGGCGTCCTGACCACACTCATGTGGATGCTCAGTCTGTTGCCATGGCTACCGGACATGGCGTAGCTGAAACACACCATAAAAGTAACTAAGTGCAATACAATATGGAAAGTGACACTTCTAAGATAACAAAAGTAACAATCCTGTCCTACTAGGTTATTAACTATGTACTCAAACACCTAGTATATACTTCAAAAACACTTTGTCACAGTTCGCCAACAATGAATTTCACAGAGTAAATAATATGATATTATAGATTTGCTAATCCTAAAGCTATATATATCTGCAACCAAAGACAGCAACTCTGAAAGGGTGTTTTTTCCTACACATAGCACATGTTACAAATAATTATATTACATATGATCAAACATTTAGGTTTAAATTTGTACAGTTGATTAAGCAGAAATTAAAGAAAACAGTGCCAATCAAGGTGGGTGTTTAACCCACCGGGTACTAAAGTACCCAAATAATAAATCCATCTGGATTCACACTGCAATAACAGTTTGTTCCTATCCCCACCTCTCACTAAAGGTGGAATGTGGTCTATAATAACATACCTAAATCAGCAACTGTATGGCCAGTCAATGCAAAGTGCCGAGTTACAGGTTGCTCAGAACCTCTTTTGTTTATGGCAGCTCTAATTGCTGCACAGTGATTGGCCATACAGGTGCGAAGGTCATCAATGGTTTTACCGACATAGAATAACCCACATGGACAGTGTAATAGATACACAGTATGTGTCATTGTGCAGGTTACCCTATACCGGATAGTATATCTGTGATTAGTACCTGGATGGGTAAAGAATTTAGCATTTGACAGACCATTGTACGTAGTGCACCCAGCACATCTATAACATCCCGGTTTGGCAGTCTGTAACCAAGTTGTAGTTGTATAACTCTGGACTGGATCAACCTTTTAAGGATATCACTTATAGATCTCGATCTTCTGTACCCCACTTGTTGGTGTAATGTTCCTTGAAACGGTAAGTTCTTATCAGTTTCCAGTATGTTACAATTCTTCTTTATTAGTTGTTGTAACTCTCGTTTGTCAGAGGTGTATGTAGTGGTAAAGATCATTCTGTTGTCATTATCCCGTAATGATGAAGCCTGTAAAGCTGTATCTTGATCCATTGTTGTAAATCTCTGCAAGTGCTGTTCAATCTGTTTTCCTCGATAACCCCTTTGTAGGAATCTCATTCTCATCTCACCTAGTTGTTGCTGGGCATAACACTGTCTGCTGTTATTTTGTACTACCCTCTTAAACTGAGAGATTGGAAGAGCCTTTTTCAGGGATGGTGGATGGCAACTTGTGGCCTCCAACAAGGAATTTCGATCAGTTTCCTTCCTAAATAGAGTTGTATGTAACATACCATCCTCCACAAATATTCTTAGGTCCAAAAAATCAACCGTTTGAGAATTATGTGTCATCTTGAATTGTAAATTAGGGGGAACTGCATTGAGATTAAGAAACCAATCCTCCAATTTGGCTTCAGTACCTGTCCACAAGAGGAACAAATTATCTATGTACCGTCTGAAATACATGATGTGATTCTGTGAGAAGAGGTCAGTGTCTCTTTCCTCAAATTCAGCCATATAAAGGTTGGCATACGATGGGGCCACATTTGACCCCATCGCCGTACCCATTAACTGCAAAAAGAATGACTTTCAAATTTGAAGTAATTTCTAGTGAGACATAGCTCCAATAGTTCCAAAACCAATTCCACCAGGGGTCCCACAAATGGATATCGGTTAAGTTGTTTGTGAATAGCCATGAGCCCTTGTATATGTGGGATTACAGTGTATAGGCTCACCACGTCCAACGTTACCAGAATAATAGGTTCTTCAATTGTAGCAAACAACTTCATTTCTTTAATATTATGTACTAATGGCTGCAGAATGTTTTCAAGATATACGGCTATAGGTTGCAGTAGAGATCCAATAGAAGAAACTATGGGTCTTCCTGGTGGTCTAGTGGGGTACTTATGGACTTTAGGTAGAGTGTAGAAGGCGGGGGTCTGAGGATGTTCCACTTTCATAAACCCCATCTCTTGTTTATTAAGCCATCGATGCTCAAAGGCCCGATCCAAGACTTGATCAATTTGTGTTTTAAAGATTTTTGTGGGATTACACGATAACCGCTTATATGTAGAGGCGTCATTCAACTGTGACAATATTTCTTGTTGGTAATACGTATAATCTAATATCACCAATGCCCCACCCTTGTCGGCTTCTCTGAAGATCAGGTCTTTGTTACTACTTAAGCTGTCCAATGTGAGCCTTTCTTCTCTTGATAAATTATTTCTACATTCAGGTTTAGCCTTTGCACACATGTCTCCTGTTTCATCCATCAACAATCTGGTATAAGTTTTTATACTAGGATTTAAGCTGGAAGGATCATAGGTGCTTCTAGGTTTCAATCTTGTGGTTTTGTTAAGATCCCGATTAGGTGGATCCCTTTGTTCTCTGCCAAAGTGTTCTTTGAGCCTAAGATTCCTTTAGAATTTCTGTATATCAATATACATGTCAAATGGTTTATAGAATGTCATAGGAATAAAGGACAAGCCTTTATTTAATATCCTTGTTTCCAAAGGTGACAGTTGGTGGGCACCCATGTTAATCACTATGTCAGTAGTTACATTCTTCGTCGTGCTCTCGGTGGTCTTCCACAAATGGGACACTGTGGCATTGGACTATAAAGAAAAAAGAGTCTACAGGTGGTTACTCTCTGCTGAAGAGCGCCAGATGGCGTTTGAGAATAGACCAAGAAGATCTCGGTACTATAAACCCAGAAATATAACCATAGTGGACTCATCAGGTAATAGTTCGGGTTCATATGGCATTGTGATGACTGATACATCCCAATGAACCCCGGGTGGTGGAGTTATTACCAGGTCAAAAAACCAAGGAGGCACAGGACACATATCAGGAGAGGTGGTGGTACGTGGAAGACCACAGAGAGCATGACAAAGAATGTAACTACTGACATAGTGATTAACCTGAGTGCTCACCAACTGTCACCTTTGGAAACAAAGATATTAAATAAAGGCTTGTCCTTTATTCCTATGACATTCTATAAACCATTTGACATGTATATTGATATGCAGAAATTCTAAAGGAATCTTAGGCTCAAAGAACACTTTGGCAGAGAACATTGGGATCCACCTAATCGGGATCTTAACAAAACCACAAAATTGAAACCTAGAAGCACCTATGATCCTTCCGGCTTAAATCCTAGTATAAAAATGTATACCAGATTGTTGATGGATGAAACAGGAGACATGTGTGCAAAGGCTAAACTTGAATGTAGAAATAATTTATCAAGAGAAGAAAGGCTCACATTGGACAGCTTAAGTAGTAACAAAGACCTGATCTTCAGAGAAGCCGACAAGGGTGGCGCATTGGTGATATTAGATTATACGTATTACCAACAAGAAATATTGTCACAGTTGAATGACGCCTCTACCTATAAGCGGTTATCCTGTAATCCCACAAAAATCTTTAAAACACAAATTGATCAAGTCTTGGATCGGGCCTTTGAGCATGGATGGCTTAATAAACAAGAGATGGGGTTTATGAAAGTGGAACATCCTCGGACCCCCGCCTTCTACACTCTACCTAAAGTCCATAAGCACCCCACTAGACCGCCAGGAAGACCCATAGTTTCTTCAGTCTGATTAAAGAAATTAAGTTGTTTCCTACAATTGAAGAACCTATTATTCTGGTAACGTTGGACGTGGTGAGCCTATACACTGTAATCCCACATATACAAGGGCTCATGGCCATTCACAACTTAACCGATATGCATTTGTGGGACCACCGGTGGAATTGGTTTTGGAACTATTGGAGTTATGTCTCACTAGAAATTACTTCAAATTCGAAAAGTAATTATTTTTGCAGTTAATGGGTACGGCAATGGGGTCAAATGTGGCCCCATTGTATGCCAACCTTTATATGCCTGAATTTGAGGAAAGAGACACTGACCTCTTCTCACATCATCACATCATATATCAGATGGTACATAGATGATTTTTTCCTCTTGTGGACAGGTACTGAAGCCGAATTGGAGGACTGGTTTCTTAATCTCAATGCAGTTTCCCCTAATTTACAATTCAAGATGACACATAATTCTCAAACGGTTGATTTTTGTGGAGGACCTAAGAATATTTGTGGAGGATGATATGTTACATACAACTCTATTTAGGAAGGAAACTGATCAAAATTCCTTGTTGGAGGCCACAAGTTATATATTAAAAACATATCTATCCTGGAAAATGTATGGTGGGATTTAGATTTACATGTGTATTGTTAACAGTCTGGGTTCTGTATTCTCCAAATATCTTTGAGCTTCAGTTTTTTAGTAAAGCTTTGGAAGAATTTTGCTTCTCTGTTATATCTATTCAAAAAAAAATTCTGAAGCCTATCTAAAGATGGATGGGCCGATAAATTAAAATCCCCCGTCACTATAAGATTATCATCTACATATTGTAGAAGTTTCCTATATAAACTATCCCAGAATTCCATGCAAAGAGTATTAGGGGCATAAATATTACATAAAACCAGGCGTATATTTTAAATTAGTATTTCTAATATTAAAAATCTCCCATTCCTATCAATCTCTTTTGAAAGAATTTGGTACTCTATTTTTTTGTTGATAAGACATGCTTCTCCTCTTTTTCTCTTGTAGGCGGGGGCCGCAATCACCTCTTCAATCCAACCAAACTTAAGTTTATCCATCTCTTAGATATTACATTACATTTGTTTCCTGTATCAAAGCAATGTCTAGCGCAGATTTTTTCATATGATTAACAGTTCTTTTTCTTTTGATTGGAGAGGAGATCCCCCCCCCCACATTCCAAGAGATCAAATCAATACTTTCTTTCATCTCCTATATCCAAAAAGCTGAGGTAGGTAACGACTTACAAAAAAAAAACAAGAAACAAAAGCTGATACAAAACCCGAGGAGGGGGGCAAGGAGGGGAGGAATCGGGGCCCAATAGTAAAAGAAGAAGAAAAAAAAAAGTCTAAAACAAACCATACTGTGTCTTCCATCCATTCCTGACTAAGCTGATAAAACTTTCTTAGTTTAATTGTATATTTTATTCTACTAAAGCAGTATTATGCTTAAGCTTTGCTATAAAATCTCTAGCTTCTTGTGTTTTTTGAAGTACATACACCTTTGATTCATGCCAAATTTTTAGTTTTGCAGGCTATATAAATCATACTTGTATCCCCTGTTTTATCAGTTCAGAACAGTACGGAGTCTGGAAAATAAGAATACGGTTTCCTTTAATTGTGAAAGAATTTGTTTTGCGATAAAGAGAGGATTTAAACTTTGTCTTGAAAATTCAAAAATGTAAAGATTATAGGTCTGTTATGTTTTGATATATCACCCTGTGTTCTAATAGATCCCAATCTATGCGCTCTTTTGATTGGAATATGTTTTTTCTCAGTAGGAAAGCCTAAGGCTTGTGGGAGTATATATGAAGCAAGATATAACAAATCATTATATTCTGCAGATTCTGGCAGGCCAACAATGTTTAAATTGTTCCTGTGTGATCGATCTTCCAAATCCTCTAACCCAGGGGTGTCCAAACTTTGCTCTCCAGAGGTTTTGGAACTACATTTCCCATGATGCTCAGCTAGATAAAATGCTGGCTGAGCATCATCGGAAATGTAGTTCCAAAACCTCTGGAGAGCAAAGTTTGGACACCCCTGCTCTAACCTTTTCTGCATGTATTTAATCTTATCTTCCTGCTCTTTCATGATCTCTTGTTGAATATTATTAGTATCTTCTAAATCTGACACCCTGCCCTCTCCTTCAGTGATCCTGATAGCAAATTGCTTTAACTCAGTTGAAATACCATTGATCTCTTTGGGGGCAGAACGATTTCTGAAATCTGTTTAACAAGATTATTTGTATCTATCTGAAGTGAAGAATGGGGGCCATGGTCCGTAGACCCTTCTGTAGCTAGTTCTAAGCTATTACAAGCTTTTCTGTCTTTATACTTGGGAGGCATTGTAGGTGATTTGAGTTTATTAATATTAATACATTTATCCATAAACTTAGGAATTTTTTACTTCCGTGAAAGAAAAAAAAGAAAAAAGAAAAAGCAACAACAAAAAACAGAAAAAAACACACCAAATTGAGTGTGCATGTAAAACGCAACTAGTAGAGGGATGTCTGATGAATCAGAGATCTGAAGATATCTTATAGCGTAGATTTTCACAAAATGTGATCAATATATAAATATATATATATATATATATATATATATATATATATTTATATATTTTCCTATGCCCTTTCCTATGACCTATGCCTGACCTAGTATCCATGCCCTAGCCCTGAGCTTGGATTTGAGTCTTGCCTAGCTGGATCATGAATCTTTTTCTCACCTTTCTTGACCTGTTGCCTGTGCCTGACCATGAATTTGTGCTATCTGCTCTTACTTATGTCCTCTGCCTGAACAAGTATCCATACCATGGTAGAGCGCTTCTCTCTTTGTATGCATATCCATACCATTAGCCTTGGGCTTGGATTTAAATCTTGCCTAGTTTGATTATGAACCTTTTATCTCACCTTTCTTGACCTGTTGCCTTTGCCTGATCATACATTTTTGCTACCACCCTTTTCTATGACATATGACTTACTGAGTATCCATACCATTAGCCATGGGCTTGGATTTGAGTCTTGCCTAGCTGGATCATGACCCTTTTTCTCACCTTTATTGATCTGTTGCCTGTGCCTGACCATGAGTTTGTGCTAACTGCTCTTACTTATAACATATGCCTGACCGACTATACCATCAGCCCTGGGCTTGTCTTTGAGTCTTGCCTAGCTATAATGTATTTTTCTATATACCTTCTGCTGACTACATCCTCCACAGAGCTTAACAATGCTATTGTGCATTCCTTCTATGCTACTGATCTATTTACCAACCTGCAAATTGTCTGAAATAATACATTATTTACAGTTATGGCCTGCATTTTATTTGTACTTAAATGTCCCTACTTCAGCTTTTGTTCCTGCTGTCTCCAGCCTTATACAAACCATCAACAATGTTAGACTACTTAGGCTGTCTCTCCAATCTGCCCAATTCATGATGAAGAAATCTCCAGATGTTCACAAACATTGAGTACTTGTCTACTGTAGGGGGCACAATATGACTGTCTGCTCTGAATCAATATCTGTTATTTCCCTTCAAAAAGCTAAATGTCATAGAACAATTCATGGCATTTTTAAATATACAGGCGCTTAGCAGCAGAAGATAAACTAGAGAACATTTTTGCAAGAAAAAGGAGTGAAAATCTTAAAAGCTCATTAGTGGGTATAAAATATAATACTACAAAGTAAAAATAGATGCAAATATTTTCAGTAGGACTTCATATTAGTTATATGTTAATAACTCTTAAAATAATTTTCCTTTTGAAAGCAACCTGTAATGAATGTAGTAGGCCATAAGAATGGAATTTGGTTCCACTTTAGGTTATCTGAATTAACTCAAGTGTAAGCAGCCATAACACCGAAATATAAGGTTGTAAGGCTAATGCGTATTCAAGGCCTGTATCCTGAACCTAGATCACTATTAAAGGGATATAAATGTGCAGAATGTTAGATCATTTTATTATTGCACTATTGCTTGCTTATACATATGTGTTTAGCCTCTGCAAAGGGATTAAACACATATGGCTAGATTACGAGTCTTGCGTTAGGCTTAAAAAGCAGTGTTGGCCGGTCCCAACGCTGCTTTTTGACGCCCGCTGGTATTACGAGTCTTGCAGGTACAGGTGTACCGCTCACTTTTTTGGCCACTCTTATCCTATATTTTCAGTGGGACTTGCATAGCGCCGGTATTACAAGTCTGACAAAACGTGAGCGGTAGACCCTCTCCTGTCAAGACTGGTTTAGCATTTAAAAGTCAGTAGGTAAGAGTTTTACACTACAACGCCGTAGCATAAAACTCTTAACTAAAGTGCTAAAAAGTACACAAATACCCATAAGCTACCTATTAACCCCTAAACCGAGGCCCTTCCTGCATCACAAACACTAAAATAAATATTTTAACCCCTAATCTGCCGAACCGGACATCGCCGCATCTATAATAAATATATTAACCCCTAAACCGCTGCACTCCCGCATCGCAAACACTAGTTAAATATTATTAACCCCTTATCTGCCGGCCCTAACATCGCCTCCACCTACCTACATTTATTAACCCCTAATCTGCTACCCCCAACGTCACCGCCACTATAATAAAGTTATTAACCCCTAAACCTAAATCTAACCCTAACCTTAACCCCACCTAACTTAAATATAATTTAAATAAATCTAAATAAAATTACTACAATTAACTAAATAATTCCTATTTAAAACTAAATACTTAGCTATAAAATAAACCCTAAGCTAGCTACAATATAACTAATAGTTACATTGTAGCTAGCTTAGGGTTTATTTTATTTTACAGGCAACTTTGTATTTATTTTAACTAGGTACAATAGTTATTAAATAGTTATTAACTATTTAATAACTACCTAGTTAAAATAAAGACAAATTTACCTGTAAAATAAAACCTAACCTAAGTTACAATTACACCTAACACTACACTACAATTAAATGAATTACCTAAATTAAATAAAATGAATTACAATTAAATAAAATTATCTAAAGTACAAACCCCCCCCCCCACTAAATTACAGAAAATAATAAACAAATTACAAGATTTTTAAACTAATTACACCTAATCTAATCCCCCTAACAAAATAAAAAAGCCCCCCCCCAAATAAATTTGCCCCAAAGTAATCAGCTCTTTTACCTGAAGAAAAAAATTTCCCCCCAACATTAAAACCCACCACCCACACAATTAACCCTACTCTAAAACCCACCCAATCCCCCCTTAAAAATACCTAACACTAACCCTCTGAAGATCACCTTACCGGGAGACGTCTTCACCCAACCGGGTCAAAGTCCTCAACAAAGCTGGGAGAAGTCTTCATCCAAGCCGGGCGAAGTGGTCCTCCAGACGGGCAGAAGTTTTCATCCAGATGGCATCTTCTATCTTCATCCATTCAGCGCGGAGCGGCTCCATCTTCTAGGCATCCGGCGCGGAACATCCTCTTCAATCGACGGTTTCTTCGGAATGAATGTACCTTTAAGTGACATCATCCAAGATGGCGTCCCTTAGATCCTGATTGGCTGATAGAATTCTATCAGCCAATCGGAATTAAGGTATAGAAAATCCTATTGGAATATGCAATCAGCCAATAGGATTGAACTTCAATCCTATTGGCTGATCCAATCAGCCAATAGGATTGAGCTTGCATTCTATTGGCTGATTGGAACAGCCAATAAAATGCCAGCTCAATCCTATTGGCTGATTGAGTCAGCCAATAGGATTTTTTCTACCTTAATTCCAATTGGCTGATAGAATTCTATCAGCCAATCGGAATCTTAGGGTCGCCATATTGGATCTTGGAAACATTAATTCCGAAGAAGCCATCGATTGAAGAGGATGCTCCACGCCGGATGTCTTGAAGCTGAAGCTGCTCCGCGCCAGATGGATGAAGATAGAAGATGCCGTCTGGATGAAGACTTCTGCCCGTCTGGAGGACTACTTCTTGCCGCTTGGATGAAGACTTCTGCCCGTCTGGAGGACCACTTCTGCTCGTCTGGAGAACCACTTCTGCCGGCTTCATTGAGGACATATTGCCGCTTGGATGAAGACTTTTCCCGGTAAGTGAATCTTCGGGGGTTAGTGTTAGGATTTTTTTAAGGGTGTATTGGGTGGGTTTTATTTTTAGGTTAGAGCTTTGGGCAGCAATAAAGCTAAATGCCCTTTTAAGGGCAATGCCCATCCAAATGCCCTTTTCAGGGCAATGAGGAACTTAGGTTTTTTTAGTTAGTCTTTTATTTGGGGGGTTGGTTGTGTGGGTGGTGGGTTTTACTGTTGGGGGGGTATTTGTATTTTTTATTTATAGGTAAAAGAGCTGATTTCTTTGGTGCAGTGCCCCACAATAGGCCCTATTGATAGTTTAGTTTAGGCTAGGGGGTTTAATTATTTGGGGGGGGGGAGGCTTTTTTATTTTTATAGGGCTCTTAGATTAGGTGTAATTAGTTTAAATATCTTGTAATTTGTTTTTATTTTTGTAATTAAGTGGGTTTTTTTGGGAATTTAGTTAATTGTATTTAATGTAGGGAATTGTTTTAATTGTAGTGTAGTGTTAGGTGTTATTGTAACTTAGGTAAGGTTTTATTTTACAGGTAAATTTGTATTTATTTTAGCTAGGTAGTTATTAAATAGTTAATAAATATTTAGTAACTATTCTAGATAGTTAAAATAAATACAAACTTGCCTGTAAAATAAAAATAAAGCCTAAGCTAGATACAATGTAACTATTAGTTATATTGTAGCTAGCTTAGGGTTTATTTTATAGGTAAGTATTTAGTTTTAAATAGGAATAATTTAGGGAATGATAGTAATTTGTATTTAGATTTATTTAAATTAAATTTAAGTTGGGGGTATAAGGGTTAGACTTAGGTTAAAGGGTTAATAAATTTAGAATAGTGGCGGCGACATTAGGGACGGCAGATTAGGGGTTAATAAATGTAGGTAGGTGGCAGCGATGTTGGCGGCAGCAGATTAGGGGTTAATAAATATAATGTAGGTGGCGGCGATGTCCGGAGCGGAAGATTAGGGGTTAATAAGTATAATCTAGGTGGTGGCGATGTTGGGGGCAGCAGATTAGGGGTTAATAATATTTAACTAGTGTTTGCAAGGCGGGAGTGCGGCGGTTTAGGGGTTAATATGTTTATTCTAGTGGTGGCGATGTCCGGAGCGGCAGATTAGGGGTTAAAATTTTTATTATAGTGTTTGTGATGCGGGAGGGCCTCAGTTTAGGGGTTAATAGGTAGTTTATGGGTGTTAGTGAACTTTTTAACACTTTAGTTATGAGTTTTATGCTACAGCTTTGTAGTGTAAAATTCATAGCTACTGACTTTAGAATGCATTAGGAATCTTGGAGGTAGAGGGTGTACAGCTCACTTTTTGGCCTCCCAGGACAAACTCGTAATACCGGCGCTATGCAAGTCCCATTGAAAAAAGACTTTACAAAATTTACGTAAGTTGACTTGCGTTAAGGCCAAAGAAGTGTGCGGGGCCCTGCAAGACTTGTAATACCAGCGGGTGTTAAAAAGCAGTGTTAGGACCTGTTAACGCTGCTTTTTAAGCTTACCTCAAAACTTGTAATCTAGCCGATATATTTTAACGTCACTGTACTTTTAATGTACACAATATATTTTTTATTTTTATGTTCCTTAAAATATAAATGGTAACTAAATTTAGAGTTAATATAACTGAATTATTTAAGAGTGAATGAATTTGCTTTCCTCAAATTTGCTCATGTAAATCTTCCATTTAGTGTGTCACATCATTTTTCTTGCTTTTAGTAACCATGGAAAATGAAATGTACTTTACATCAAGTTCTCTGTTGTTGAGTAAATCTGTGCCCTTTGCACAATGAGTCATAGGTGCAGAGAATTCAGTTGTGATGTACATTGCTTGTCTCTTAAAGGGCCATCAAAACATAATTATCCGGAAAATGTTTATTTATGCTTAGGAATAAAATGTGACTACCCATTCCTTAATGTTTTTGACTGTATTTCTATCATTCTTTTTTGTAATTATCTTGTTTATAGTGCTGCATAAATGATTTGTTTTAGACATAACAGCAATTAAATATTTCTTATTATTGCTTAGTTTTCCTGTAATTTGCCTCTCAGAGCCAAGAGAACAAACTTCAATCCTCCGCGGTAATTGCTTTATGTGGGTTAGAGCTCATTTATATCTGTCTATATTCAGTAGCAGCAAAAAAGATGAGATTAACATACGGCTAGATTAATAGTTTTGCGTTATGAGCGGCTCGGTACTAACTTGCAAGTTATTTCCACTCACCTGGTTTTACAGGTTTGCAAAAACCCAGCGTTAGCAGTCAATATGGCAGCATTGAGCTCCATACCGCACACAAATACCAGCGCTGCTTTGAGCTGGTTTTATGTGCTTGTGTATGATTTCCCCATAGACATCAATGGGGAGAGCCGGCTAAAAAAAAGCCTAACACCTGCAATAAAGGAGCGTAAAGCTCCATAACACAGCCCCATTGATTCCTAGGGGGAAAGAAAATTTTTGTTTAAACCTAACACCCTAACATAAACCCCGAGTCTAAACACCCCTAATCTGCCGCCCCTGACATCGCCAACACCTACATTACGCTTTTTAACCCCTAATCTGCTGCTCCCAATGTTGCCGCCACCTACATTACAGTTATTTATTAACCTCTAATCTGCCGCCCCCGACATCGCCGACGCCTGCCTACACTTATTAACCCCTAATCTGCCGCCCCCAATGTCGTTGCCACCTACCTACACTTATTAACTCCTAATCTGCCACCACCAATGTCGCTGCCACTATACTAAAGTTATTAACCCCTAAGTCTAAACCTAGCCCTTACGTAACCCTAACACCACTAACTTTAACATAATTAAAATAAATCTAAATAAAAATTACAATTAATACCTAAATAATTCCTATTTAAAACTAAATACTTACCTGTAAAATAAAACCTAAGCTAGCTACAATATAACTAATAGTTATATTGTAGCTATCTTAGGTTTTATTTTTATTTCACAGCTAAGTTTGTATTTATTTTAACTAGGTAGACAAGTCAGTAAATAGTTAATAACTATTTACTAGCTACCTAGTTAAAATAAATACAAACTTACCTGTGAAATAAAACATAACCCGTCTTACACTAACACCTAACATTACACTACAATCAAATCAATTACATTAATTAAATACAATTAACTAAATTACAAAAAATAATAAACACTAAATTACACAAAATAAAAAAGAAATGATCAAATATTTAAACTAATTACATCTAATCTAATAGCCCTATCAAAATAAGCCCCCCAAAATAAAAATAAAAACCCTAGCCTAAACTAAACTGCCAATAGCCCTTAAAAGGGCCTTTTGCGGGGCATTGCCCCAAAGAAATCAGCTCTTTTACCTGTAAAAAAAAATACAAACAACCCCCCAACAGCAAAACCCACCACCCACACAACCAAACCCCCCAAATAAAATTCTATCCTAAAAACCTAAGCTCCCCATTGCCCTGAAAAGGGCATTTAGTTCTTTTTCAGCCCAAACCTAAGCTAAAAATAAAACCCACTCAATAAACCCTTAAAAAACCTAACACTAACCCCCGAAGATCCACTTACAATTTTTGAAGACCGGACATCCACTCACTTTTTGGCCTCCCAGGCAGACTCGTAATACCGGCGCTATGGAAGTCCCATTGAAAAAAGGAGCTGTGGTAGTTACGTCGCGTTATGGCCAAAAACGTGTGTGGTACAGATATACCTGCAAGACTCGTAATATCAGCGGTAGTGAAAAAGCAGTTTTTTCACTCATAACGCAAAACTCATAATCTAGCCGAAAGTCAGGAAACATTTTAATGGGTGTTATTTATTAATGGCACCCCCCCTTCCCAATATACACATAATTCCAGTTTTAATTCATTATAAAACATTTTTGCACATTTTTTAGACATCACCTCTTAAAGGGATATGACACCCAGAAATGTTCTAGTAGAAAATAGTGCTGCTGATAACATATAGTTGCCATAGAGTGCTCCAGACATGTGCACGCTCCTTAGCTTATGTCCCTGCTTTTCATAATTTAAATATAAAGAGAATAAAATATAAGAGAATTAAATCTATTGCTCTCTTTATTTTTATGGTGTAATAAAAACAACTTACTTGCAAGTTGTCACCGCTCACTTACCTACAGCGCTGGTATTACAGGTTTTCCTAAACCCGGCGTTATTAGGCAAAATTGTACTCCATACCGCACTTCAATACCAGCGCTGCTTAAGTCAGCGGTGAGCTGGTTTTTACGTGCTCGTGCACGATTTCCCCATAGACATCAATGGGGAGAGCCGGCTGAAAAAAAAGCATAACACCTGCAATAAGATGGCGTCCCTTGAATTCTGATTAGCTGATAGAATTCTATCTGCAATCGGCTCTCCCCATTGATGTCTATGGGGGAATCCGGCTGAAAAAAAGCATAACACCTGCAATAAGATGGCGTCAGCCAATAGGATTGAAGCTCTATCCTATTGACTGATTGCATCAGCCAATAGGATTTTTTCACCTTTAATTCCGATTGGCTGATAGAATTCTATTTTTTTTACAGGTAAAAGAGCTGATTTATTTGGGGCAATGCCCCGCAAAAGGCCCTTTTAAGGGCTATTGGTAGTTTAGTGTAGGCTAGGTTTTTTTTTAATTTTGGGGGCTTTTTTATTTTGATAGGGCTATTAGATTAGGTGTAATTAGTTTAAATATCTGATATTTTTTTTTTATTTTGTGTAATTTAGTGTTTGTTGTTTTTTGTAATTTAGGTAATTGTATTTAATTTATGTAATTTATTTAATTGTTGTGTAAGGTTAGGTGTTAGTGTAAGACAGGTTATGTTTTATTTTACAGGTAAATTTGTATTTGTTTTAGCTAGGTAGTTAGGAATAGTTAATAACTATTTAGTAACTATTCTACCTAGTTAAAATAAATACAAACTTGCCTGTAAAATAAAAATAAACCCTAAGCTATAAAGTTTTAAATAGTAATAATTTAGGTAATGATAGTAATTTTATTTAGATTTATTTTAATTATATTTAAGTTAGTGGGTGTTAGGGTTAGGGTTAGACTTAGGTTTAGGGGTTAATAACTTTAGTATAGTGGCAGCGGTGTTGGGGGCGGCAGATTAGGGGTTAATAACTGTAATGTAGGTTGCGGCGATGTTAGGGGCGGCAGATTAGGGGTTAATAATATTTAACTAGTGTTTGCGAGGCGGGAGTGCAGCGGTTTAGGGGTTAATATGTTTATTATAGTGGTTTTAGTGTACTTTAGTTATGAGTTTTATGCTACAGCTTTGTAGTGTAAAACTACTGACTTTAGAATGCGTTACGAATCTTGCGGGATAGGCTGTACCGCTCCCTTTTTGGCCTCCCAGAAAAGCTTGTAATATCGGTGCTATGGAAGTCCCATTGAAAAAGACTTTACGCAAATTGCGTAAGTTAATTTGCGGTACGGCCAAAATAGTGTGCGGTGCCCCTAAACCTGCAAGGCTCGTAATACCAGCGGTAGTGAAAAAGCAGCGTTATGAGCCTTAATGCTGCTTTTTTACTCATACCGCAAAACTCGTAATCTAGCCGTTTGTTAAGTAATCAGCCCGGATTGTGCAGATTTTTTTATTCTAATCCTGACAAAAACACTGAACTGCTCCAATTACTTCCTTCCAAACAACCCATGTGCATCATATATTTTTTGTCCAATCACATTGCATATTCCAAATTAATATTTTGCATAATAATAATCTCTGGGTGTACTGCTGAAACTTGCAGTTATTCTTTTAAGTTTACTAAATAAACTTAATCATTGGATGTGCTGCTCCATTCTGATTTACTGCTTGAAAAAAGCATGCGCCCTCACTAGTGCCTACCTAGGTAGCCTCTGTGATAGGACTCATATTATAAGTCTAATGGAGGGTTGAGAAAGGACTAGAATTTAAATTTTAAATTGTGGGGAAAATTTAAATTTTATTATAAATTATTATTATTACATTATGCAAAAAAAACAAACAAAAACAAAAAAAACCAACAACTTTGAACATTGGGGTTCCATGTTACTTTAAATGCTGATACACTATCTATACTATAATCACGCTTGGAACACGTCCATCGCCATCGCCAGTTGCACACACATTCTCAAAGGAATGTTGGCTGCGCGAGGAAGCCAAAAGAATGTTGGCTGCGCGCACAGCCAAAAGAATCCACCTGGATGCAGCAAAGCTGCTTCCTAGTGGATTCAGAAAATGGCAGGGTGGATTCTTTCAGCACCTTGCCATTTTTGGAATCCACCCAGATGCAGTGTAGGCAAACGAAGCCTTAAAAAAACAAAAAAAAAACCATGCAACTGCCTGCAAGAAATAAAAAAAAAAACTAATCTCCTGCACAAAGTATTAACAAACACTGAAACCGCCAACCCCACATCACAAAATAATAAAGTAATTAACCCCTAATCGACAAATAACATAATTAAAATATTAACCCCTAAACCGCCAAACCCCCACATCTCAATAAACCTAATTAACCTATTAACCCTAAACCGACAAATCCCCACATCGCAATAAACCTAATTAACCTATTAACCCCTAAACCGCCAAATGCCCACATCACAATAAACCTAATTAACCTATTAACTCCTAAACCGCCAACTCCCCAAAATGCAAATAAGTAATTTAATTACTAAGCCCCCTAACCTAACACCCACTAAATTAGCCCCAATACTAAGTTACACTTAAAATAATAAAACCTGACATTAAATAAAAAAAAAAAATAATCTAAAAATTAAAAAAATAAAAAAACTCTAAAATTACAGAAAAAAATAAACAAAATTATCAAAAATATTTTTTTAAACCTAATCCCTATGAAAATAAAAAAACGCCCCAAAATAAAAAAAAAAACCCTAACCTAAACTAAACACTAAAAAAAAACTAAACTACCTATTGCCCCTAAAGGGTTATTTGTATGGGCATTGCCCTTAAAAGGCATTCCACTCTTATACAGTGCATTAAATCCCTAATCTTAATAGAAAAAAAAAAAAATAGGTTCTCACCGTTCCTGAAGTCTGATGGAGAAAGTCTTCTTCCAGGCGGCTCCATCATCTTCTATCTTCATCCGGAGCAAAGGCGGCGTGGAGTGGAGGTGCGAAGCTGGCTTCCCCGATGCGTGGATCCTCAGCGGCAGTCCTCAATGTCGGCGGTCCTCGGTGGTGTGGAGGCTCCTCTTCAGGGGATAGTTTGTCGCGCACTGAAGATTGAATGCAAGGTACCCCATATTTATTGGGCTACCTTGCATTCCTATTGGCTGAAATTTTGAAATTAGCCAATAGGATGAGAGCTACTGAAATCTTATTGGCTGATTTGAACATCCAAAAGGATTTCAGTAGCTCTCATCCTATTGGCTGATTTCAAAATTTCAGCCAATGTGAATGCAAAGTTCCCCAAATTGAATGCGGTACCTTGAATTAAATCTTCAGTGTACGACGGACATCAGATGAAAAGGAGCCTCGTCGAGGACCGCCACCGCTGTCGAGGACCGCCACCATTGAGGACCGTCGAAGAGGATCCACGCAATCGGGGAAGCCAGCTCCGCACCTCCACTCCGCCTTCGCACAAGATGAAGATAGAAGATGCAGGAGCTGCCTAGAAAAAGACCTTCTCCGCCGGACGGAACGGTGAGAACGGTGAGTACCTATTTGGGGCTTAGTATTTTTTTTATTTTTAAGATTAGGGATTTAATGGACTGTAAAAGAACTTATCGCCCTTTTAAGGGCAGTAAAAGAGCTGAATGCCTTTTTAAGGGCAATGCCCATACAAATGCCCCTTTAGTGGCAATAGGTAGTTTAGGTTTTTTAGCGTTAATTTTTTTATTTTGGGGGGGTTGGTTGGGGTTGCCCTACAAAAGGCCCTTTTAAGGGCTATTGGTAGTTTAATATTAAATTAGGGGGTTTTTTATTTTAGGGTGGATTTTTTATTTTTATAGGGGTATTAGTTTAGGTTTCCTTTTTTTATTTTTGATAGCTTTGTTTATTTTTTTTGTAATTTTACTTTTTTATTTTTAGTAAAATTAGCTTGTGGGTTTGGATTTTTTTAAACATAGACTACCCTCTGGGCAGGCTTATCGCCTAGTGCAGATATAAATATAAATCATACTGTCCCTTTAAAGTGTTTCACAAAAATTAATAATCGTGATTTAAATGTATAATCATATTCCAAAAAATAGATTAGTCTAGTCAAAACGTCATGATTCAGATAGGGCATGCAATTTTAAACACCTTTCCAATTTACTTTTATCATTAAATTTGCTTTGTTTTCTTGATATTCTTTGTTGAAAGCTAAACCTAAGTAGGCTCATATGCTAATTTTGAAGCCCTTGAAGGCCGCCTCTTATCTCAGTGCATTTTGACTAGGTTTTTTTACAGCTAGACAGTTCTAGTTCATATAGGCCATATAGATACCATGGTGCTCACTCCTATGCAGTTTATTATGAGTCAGCACTGATTGGCAAGAAATAGCAAGTCTGTCAAAAGAACTGAAATAAGGGGGCAGTCTGCAGAGGCTTAGATACAAGGTAATCACAGAGGTAAAAACTATGGCCTAGATTTGGAGTTTGGCGTTAGCCGTGAAAACCAGCGTTAGAGGCTCCTAACGCTGGTTTTAGGCTAACTCCGGTATTTGGAGTCACTCAAAATAGGGTCTAACGCTCACTTTTCAGCCGCGACTTTTCCATACCGCAGATCCCCTTACGTCAATTGCGTATCCTATCTTTTCAATGGGATCTTCCTAACTCCGGCATTTAGAGTCGTGTCTGAAGTGAGCGTTAGACATCTAACGACAAAACTCCAGCCGCAGGAAAAAAGTCAGTAGTTAAGAGCTTTCTGGGCTAACGCCGGTTCATAAAGCTCTTAACTACTGTACTCTAAAGTACACTAACACCCATAAACTACCTATGTACCCCTAAACCGAGGCCCCCCCCACATCGCCGCCACTCGATTAAATTTTTTTAACCCCTAATCTGCCGACCGCCACCTACGTTATACTTATGTACCCCTAATCTGCTGCCCCTAACACGGCCGACCCCTGTATTATATTTATTAACCCCTAATCTGCCCCCCACAACGTCGCCGCCAGCTACCTACAATAATTAACCCCTAATCTGCCGAGCGGACCGCACCGCTACTATTATAAAGTTATTAACCCCTAATCCGCCTCACTAACCCTATAATAAATAGTATTAACCCCTAATCTGCCCTCCCTAACATCGCCAACACCTAACTTCAATTATTAACCCCTAATCTGCCGACCGGAGCTCACCGCTATTCTAATAAATGGATTAACCCCTAAAGCTAAGTCTAACCCTAACACTAACACCCCCCTAAATTAAATATAATTTTAATCTAACGAAATTAATTAACTCTTATTAAATAAATTATTCCTATTTAAAGCTAAATACTTACCTGTAAAATAAACCCTAATATAGCTACAATATAAATTATAATTACATTGTAGCTATTTTAGGATTAATATTTATTTTACAGGCAACTTTGTAATTATTTTAACCAGGTACAATAGCTATTAAATAGTTAAGAACTATTTAATAGTTACCTAGTTAAAATAATTACAAAATTACCTGTAAAATAAATCCTAACCTAAGTTACAATTAAACCTAACACTATACTATCATTAAATTAATTAAATAAAATACCTACAATTACCTACAATTAAACCTAACACTACACTATCAATACATTAATTAAATACAATATCTACAAATAACTACAATGAAATAAACTAACTAAAGTACAAAAAATAAAAAAGAACTAAGTTACAAAAAATAAAAAAATATCTACAAACATAAGAAAAATATTACAACAATTTTAAACTAATTACACCTACTCTAAGCCCCCTAATAAAACAACAAAGCCCCCCAAAATAAAAAATGCCCTACCCTATTCTAAATTACTAAAGTTAAAAGCTCTTTTACCTTACCAGCCCTGAACAGGGCCCTTTGCGGGGCATGCCCCAAGAAGTTCAGCTCTTTTGCCTGCAAAAAAAAACATGCAATACCCCCCCCAACATTACAACCCACCACCCACATACCCCTAATCTAACCCAAACCCCCCTTAAATAAACCTAACACTAAGCCCCTGAAGATCATCCTACCTTGTCTTCACCTCACCAGGCATCACGATCCGTCCTGGCTCCAAAATCTTCATCCAACCCAAGCGGAGGTTGGCGATCCATCATCCGGTGGCTGAAGAGGTCCAGAAGAGGCTCAAAAGTCTTCATCCTATCCGGGAAGAAGAGGCGATCCGGACCGGCAACCATCTTGATCCAAGCGGCATCTTCTATCTTCATCTGATGACGACCGGCTCCATCCTGAAGACCTCCACCGCGGACCCATCTTCTTCCGGCGACGTCCAACTGAAGAATGACGGTTCCTTTAAGGGACGTCATCCAAGATGGCGTCCCTCGAATTCCGATTGGCTGATAGGATTCTATCAGCCAATCGGAATTAAGGTAGGAATATTCTGATTGGCTGATGGAATCAGCCAATCAGATTTAGCTCGCATTCTATTGGCTGATCGGAACAGCCAATAGAATGCGAGCTCAATCTGATTGGTTGATTTATTTTTTACTTTTTTTATATTTATTTCAGATCCCCAAGACTTACACTGTTGGAAAGGTTAGGCGATTACCTTTCCAATGGTGGGTCTTGGGGGTCTGTAGCTGCTTAGATGCCTGAGATACAGGCTTCTAAGCAGCATGCCCCCTGCTCCTATATTTAACATTGTTAATGTTAAATAAAGTTGCGCAGTGACGTGATCACGCTATTGCGCGTGACGTCACCATGCAAAACGGGAAGCCCCGGCGATGCCTGTCATTATGCAGCACCGATCGCCGGGGTAGGAGTGGGTGGGAGCCCCCAGATCTCCCTCAAGTTGGGAGAGTGCTAATGACGGCTCTGAGCCGTCATTAGCACCAGAGTGGGAAACTCTGTGACGTCTCAGAGCCGTCATTAGCACTCAAGGGGTTAAACCATATTTTGAAGGTCCTTTTAAAATACATCTTATTTTTCATATTAAGATGTCATATGTATGAGTCATGTCAGATTACCTGTGATATTTAATTACAAGAATATTTACTTATATGATTTTGTAATCAAAAAATCTGTGCGTTGGTTTGCACTGCATAAATTTTTTTTTTAAAATGTACAAGCAAATTAAACTTTGAACATATTGCGCTGTCTGTAAATTCAAGCACTTCTCCTACAACTCCACTCTCTTCAGTCTCCTTCACGCTAATTCTTCTTTTTATTTATTTGTGGTGCTGATTCTTAGTAAATCTGCCCAGTTTAAAATTGTAATGTGTCCATCAGAGATAAAAGAATAGTTAGTACCTGTCTATAATTACCTGTCTATAATTAAACTTTCATGATTCAGATAGAGCATGCAATTGTAAGCAACTTTATAATTTTCTCTTATTATCAATTTATCTTCATTCTCTTGTATCTTTATTTGAAAAAGGAAGAATGTAAGCCTAAGAGCTGGCCAATTTTTGGTTCAGCACCTGGGTAGTGCTTGTTGATTAGTGTCTAAATGTAGCCACCAATCAGAAAGCACTACCCAGGTGCTGAACCAAAAATGGGACAGCGCCTAAGCTTTCATTCTTGCTTTTTCAAATAAAGATACCAAGAGAACGAATAAAAATGAAATAAATTGATAATAGGAGTAAATTAGAAAGTTGCTTAAAATTAGAAGCCTCGTTCTTGAAGGCCCATGTGGAAGCCACAGCCCTAGTAGATTGAGCTGTGATTCGTTCAGGAGGCTGCCGTCCGGCAGTCTCGTAAGCCAATCGTATGATGCTTTTCAGCCAAAAGGAAAGAGAGGTAGCAGTAGCTTTTTTGACCTCTCCTCTTGCCAGAATAAACTACAAACAGAGAAGACGTTTGTCTGAAATCCTTTGTTGCTTCTAAATAGAACTTTAAAGCACGGACTACATCTAAATTGTGTAACAAGCGTTCCTTCTTTGAAACTGGATTCGGACACAAAGAAGGCACAACTATTTCCTGGTTAATATTCTTGTTGGAAACAACCTTTGGAAGGAAACCAGGTTTAGTACGCAAAACAACCTTATCTGAATGGAACACCAGATAGGGCGGATTACACTGCAGAGCAGATAATTCAGAAACTCTTCTAGCAGAAGAATAGCAACCAAAAACAGAACTTTCCAAGATAACAACTTGATATCTATGGAATGTAAGGGTTCAAACGGAACCCCTTGAAGAACTGAAAGAACCAAATTTAGACTCCAGGGAGGAGTCAAGGGTCTGTAAACAGGCTTGATCCTGACCAAAGTCTGAACAAAAGCTTGAACATCTGGCACAGCTGCCAGTCGTTTGTGTAACAAGACAGATAAAGCAGAAATCTGTCCTTTTAGAGAACTCGCTGATAATCCCTTATCCAAACCTTCTTGGAGAAAGGAAAGGATCCTAGGAATTTTAATCTTACTCCATGAGAATCCCTTGGATTCACACCAACAGATATATCTTTTCCATATTTTATGGTAATCTTTCTAGTCACAGGTTTTCTGGCTTGTACCAGAGTATTTATCACAGAATCCGAAAACCCACACTTAGACAAAATCAAGCGTTCAATTTCCATGCAGTCAGCTGGAGAGAAACTAGATTTGGATGTTCGAATGGACCTTGTACTAGAAGATCCTGTCTCAAAGGTAGCTTCCATGGTGGAGCCGATGACATATTCACCAGGTCTGCATACCAAGTCCTGCGTGGCCACGCAGGAGCTATCAAAATCACCGAGGCCTTCTCCTGTTTGATCCTGGCTACCAGCCTGGGAATGAGAAGGAACGGTGGAAACGCATAAGCTAGGTTGAAAGTCCAAGGTGCCACTAATGCATCCACTAGAGTCGCCTTGGGATCCCTGGATCTGGACCCGTAGCAAGGAACCTTGAAGTTCTGATGAGACGCCATCAGATCCATGTCTGGAATGCCCCATAATTGGGTCAACTGGGCAAACACCTCCGGGTGGAGTTCCCACTCCCCCGGATGAAAGGTCTGACGACTCAGATAATCCGCCTCCCAGTTTTCCACTCCTGGGATGTGGATCGCAGACAGGTGGTAGGAGTGATCCTCCGCCCATTTGATGATCTTGGTCACCTCTCTCATCGCCAGGGAACTCCTTGTTCCCCCCTGATGGTTGAAGTAAGCAACAGTCGTCATGTTGTCTGATTGGAATCTTATGAATCTGGCCTTTGCTAGTTGAGGCCAAGCCCGGAGAGCATTGAATATCGCTCTCAGTTCCAGGATGTTTATCGGGAGAAGAGACTCTTCCCGAGACCATAGACCCTGAGCTTTCAGGGAATCCCAGACCGCGCCCCAGCCTAATAGACTGGCGTCGGTCGTGACAATGACCCACTCTGGTCTGCGGAAGCTCATTCCCTGGGACAGGTGATCCTGAGTCAGCCACCAACGGAGTGAGTCTCTGGTCTTCTGATCTACTTGAATCACTGGAGACAAGTCTGTATAGTCCCCATTCCACTGTTTGAGCATGCACAGTTGTAATGGTCTTAGATGAATTCGCGCAAAAGGAACTATGTCCAGTGCTGCAACCATCAACCCTTCTACTTCCATGCACTGAGCTATGGAAGGCCGTAGAACAGAGTGAAGAACTTGACAAGCGTTTAGAAGCTTTGACTCTCTGACATCTGTCAGGAAAATCTTCATTTCTAAAGAATCTATTATTGTTCCCAAGAAAAGGACTCTTGTTGACGGAGACGGGGAACTTTTTTCTATGTTCACCTACCACCCGTGAGATCTGAGAAAGGCTAGAACAATGTCTGTGTGAGCCTTTGTCTTTGAAAGAGACGACGCTTGAATTAGGATGTCGTCCAAGTAAGGTGCCACTGCAATGCCCCTGGGTCTTAGAACCGCTAGAAGGGACCCGAGCACCTTTGTGAAAATCTTTGGAGCAGTGGCTAGTCTGAATGGGAGAGCCACAATAGGTAATGTTTGTCCAGAAAAGCGAACCTTAGGAACTGATGATGATCTTTGTGGATAGGAATATGCAGATACGCATCCTTTAGATCCACGGTAGTCATAAATTGACCCTCCTGGATTGTAGGTAAAATCGTTCGAATAGTTTCCATTTTGAACGATGGCACTCTGAGAAATTTGTTTAGAATTTTTAAATCCAGAATTGGTCTGAAAGTTCCCTCTTTTTTTGGGAACTACAAACAGATTTGAGTAAAACCCCTGACCTTGTTCCACAGTTGGAACTGGGAGTATCACTCCCATCTTTAACAGGTCTTCTACACAATGTAAGAATGCCTGTCTATTTACTTGGTTTGAAGATAAGTGAGACATGTGGAACCTTCCCCTTGGGGGTAGTTCCTTGAATTCTAGAAGATAACCCTGAGAGACTATTTCTAGTGCCCAGGGATCCTGAACATCTCTTGCCCAAGCCTGAGCAAAGAGAGAGAGTCTGCCCCCTACTAGATCCGGTTCTGGATCGGGGGCTACCTCTTCATGCTGTCTTGGTAGCAGCAGCAGGTTTCTTGGCCTGTTTACCCTTGTTCCAGCCTTGCATTGATTTCCAAGCTGGTTTAGTCTGGGAAGCGTTACCCTCTTGTCTAGAGGCTGCCGAGTTGGAAGCCGGTCCGTTCCTGAAATTGCGAAAGGAACGAAAATTGGACTTATTCTTAGCCTTGAAAGGTTTATCTTGTGGGAGGGCATGGCCCTTTCCCCCAGTGATGACTGAAATAATCTCTTTCAATTCTGGCCCAAAAGGGGTCTTACCTTTGAAAGGGGTATTAAGCAATTTTGTCTTGGAAGATACATCCGCCGACCAAGACTTTAGCCAGAGCGCTCTGCGCGCCACAATTGTAAACCCTGAATTTTTTGCCGCTAACCTCGCTAACTGCAAAGCGGCGTCTAAAATAAAGGAATTAGCTAACTTAAGTGCGTAAATTCTGTCCATGACTTCCTCATACGGAGTCTCCCTACTGAGCGACTTTTCCAGTTCCTCGAACCAGAACCACGCCTCTGTAGTGACAGGAATAATGCACGAAATAGGTTGAAGGAGGTAACCTTGCTGTACAAAAATCTTTTTAAGTAAACCCTCCAATTTTTTATCCATAGGATCTTTGAAAGCACAATTGTCCTCAATAGGAATGGTCGTGCGCTTGGCTAGAGTAGAAAACTCCCCCTCGACCTTAGGGACTGTTTGCCATGTGTCCTTCCTGGGGTCGACCATAGGGAACAATTTCTTAAATATAGGAGGAGGGACAAAAGGTATGCCTGGCTTCTCCCACTCCTTATTCACTATGTCCGCCACCCGTTTAGGTATCGGAAAAGCATCAGGGTGCACCGGGACCTCAAGGAACTGTCCATCTTGCACAATTTTTCTGGGTTGACCAGATTGTCACAATCATCCAGAGTAGATAGCACCTCCTTAAGTAATGCGCGGAGATGCTCTAATTTAAATTTAAATGTCACAACATCAGGTTCTGCCTGCTGAGAAATTCTTCCTGTATCAGAAATTTCCCCATCTGACAAACCCTCCCTCACTGCCACTTCAGATTGGTGTGAGGGTATGACAGAAAAATTATCATCAGCGCCCTCCTGCTCTACAGTGTTTAAAACAGAGCAATCGCGCTTTCTCTGAAATGCTGGCATTTTGGATAAAATATTAGCTATGGAGTTATCCATTACTGCCGTCAATTACTGCATAGTAACAAGCATTGGCGCGCTAGAAGTACTAGGGGTCGCCTGCGCGGGCATAACTGGTATAGACACAGAAGGAGATGATGTAGAACTATGTCTACTTCCTTCATCTGAGGAATCATCCTGGGCAACTTTACAATTTGTGACAGTTCTGTCCTTACTTTGTTTGGACGCAATGGCACAATTATCACACTATATTTGAAGGGGGAACCACATTGGCTACCATACATACAGAACATGATCTCTATCTGAAGGTACAGACATGTTAAACAGGCTTAAACTGGTTAATAAAGCACAAAAACCGTTTTAAAACAAAACCGTTACTGTCTCTTTAAATGTTAAACAGGGCACACTTTATTACTGAATATGTGAAAAACTATGAAGGAATTATCCAATCTTTACCAAATTTTCACCACAGTGTCTTAATGCATTCAAAGTATTGCACCCCAATTTTCAAGCTGTTAACCCTTAAAATGTGGAAACCGGAGCCGTTTTTAATTTTAACCCCCTTACAGTCCCAGCTACAGCCTTTGCTGTGACTTCACCAATCCCAGGGGGGTATATGATATCAAATGTAGCCTTCTAGGAACGTTTTTAGTGGATTCCAGACCCACACACATGCAGCTGCATGTACTGTACTCAAAAGTAACTGCACAGTAATGGCGCGAAAATGAGGCTCTGCCTACTACAGAGAAAGACCCTTCCTGACTGGGAAGGTGTCTTAACAAGTGCCTGGTGCTAAAAAACGTTCCCCAATGTTATAAAAGTGTGAAATTCAACTTCAAACTGCATATAATACTTAAATAAAGCAATCAATTTAGCCCTTAAGAGTGTCTACCAGTGTATAGCCCATAATAAGCCCTTTATTCTGTTTGATTTTTGACTAAGAAAATGGCTTACCAATCCCCATGAGGGAAAATGACAGCCTTCCAGCATTACACAGTCTTGTTAGAAAAATGGCTAGTCATACCTTGAGCAGAAAAGTCTGCAAACTGTTCCCCCCAACTGAAGTTCTCTCATCTCAACAGTCCTGTGTGGGAACAGCAACTGATTTTAGTTACTGTCTGCTAAAATCATAATCCTCTTTTAAAATTGCATGATCTATCTGAATCATGAAAGTTTAATTTTGAATGGACTATCCCTGTAAGGACAAAATGTACTAATATGAAACGTTTAATTATGTGTATTTTTTTAAAAAAACCACTTTGCAGTATACTCCCATTATTTTATTTTATTTTGCCTACTGCCCCTGTAATTTAAAGCTGAAAGGTGTAGGTTTTCCAGTTCTGAGAATTGGAAGTGCACAATGCAGACTTTACAAGCCTGACCATAAATGGCCCCCGGCTGAGATGTAAGATATTGCAAAAGAAAATAAGTTTTACTAACAAAATGACAGAATGTTTTCACAGTCACCAAAGTAGATTAATTTATTGTAATTACACGGTATTTGATTTAATTGAATGTTTTTAACATAAAAAATAATATTTGACCCCTCAAGAACAAGTGAAGAATATTTGGATATTCTGAGAATGAATAGATTCTGCAAATCTGTATATTTTCATATTTCATGCTATAGACTATGATTAATTATTTAAACAACAAAAATATAATATGTTTTTTAATTTTTCAATATATGATCACATTTGAGTTTTGTTACATGTTGCATATGTGTCTTCAGACACGAGCACCTCATTCTGTTTGCACTTCCTCCTTCAGTCATATTGCTAAGCAGGATGAGCATGTGTCTCTTGGAAGCATTAGCAACGTTTGCTTAAGCCTTGGTTAGTCATTCTTCACCTAATGGAAAATCATTTGTTTCAGGCTGAGACCTTGCATGCCTTTAATTTGCTCACTTAAGTTAAATTACCAGCTGCTATTTCTCTGTGCCTTCATTATATGTCCATGCATGCTGCATAGTTTGTCTGCAAGCAATGTTCCAATTATCCTCCTACGTACTTCGACAAAGTGCGTCATCTGGATTCATTTTCTTTTGCCTCTCAGTCACTTTGTAAAATTGAAGTGTTTATGCTGACATAAAAGGTTAGTTCATTGACAATTATTCCTGTTACATTTTTTTCAAGACTCATGCACCTTTAACCCCTAACCCATTTGGATGTAGATCTACGTCTTGCAGTACATGTCATCATAATGCATCATGTAGAACTACATCCAAAATGTTGGCATCTACCATCATATGAAGGAAGATTGACAGATCGTTACAGTCAGTAACATGGTTTGTGTTACTGTCTGTAACGATCTCCGTTGGTGCGCGTGGGAGGGAAGGCGGTTTGGCGGCCCAGCAGTGGGGTGGGATGGCTCCTATTTTGCAGAAAAATATGTTTTGAAGGGAGAGAGAGGGATGGGCGCCAAATAAAAGTTTGGTTTGGTAGCTGGGACCACTAAATAATCATTACGCAATCATAAAAAAATAGGTATAAACTGTCTGCTAGTACCTAAAATTACACATTTCATTAGGAGAGCGGTTAGAGAGCTGTTTGGGAGTAATCAGGGAGGGTAATGGGGGATCATACACTGCAGAAAATAAAAATAAAATAAAAAAATAGGAGCCCTAAAACTTCATACTGGCAGACTGTCTGCCACTACCTAAGATGGTGGTGAGGAGTGTGGGTGGGGTGGGGAGAAGAGAGCTGTTTGGGGAGATGAGGTAGGTGTCAGATGGAAGGGCAATACCTACGTTACGATACTACTGTCCTTACCAGCTAACTAATTAACCCCTTCACTGTCTGGAATTTCAAAAGTGTGGTGCGGCCTACTAATTACCAAAAATCAATGGCAAAGCCGTGCATGTCTGCTATTTTGGAAACAAAGGGGATCACAGAAAAGCTTTTACATCCATTTGTGTTATGACTTTTATATATAATTGCATTTGGTGGCAAAATGGTGGCATGAAATATACAAAAATGGTCCTAGATCAATTACTTGGGTTGTCTACTTAAAATGCCATAAAACAGGTTGAGAGCTATGCATATCCTAAAAGGGCTAAGTAATTAAAAATAGTTTGCATAAAAAAATTGTTTGAAAATTGCTGGCAAGTATTTTAGAATTATTTTCAAAAATAAGCAGAAATACTTACTCCACCCCCCTTATCAGTGTTTAGACACAGGCATTGTATTTCAACTGAGTTCACAGCTTCTAGGCAGCTCCAGCAGATAATCCCTATTCACTTTTTCCTTCTACCAAAACAACAATAGATAAAGAAACAGCCATATAAGGAAATGTGTGGGGCGAGTTAGAGCTTTACAATTCAGAAACTTAAAGGGACAGTCTAATCAAAATTAAACTTTCATGATTCAGATAGGGCATGCAATTTTAAACAACTTTCCAATTTACTTCTATTATCTAATTTGCTAAATTCTTTAGATATCCTTTGTTGAAGAAATAGCAATGCACATGTGTTAACCAATCACACAAGGCCTCTATGTGCAGCAACCAATCAGCAGCTACTGAGCATATCTAGATATGCTTTTCAGCAAGTGATATCAAGAAAATGAAGCAAATTAGATAATAGAAGTAAATTAGAAAGTTGTTTAAAATGACATGCTCTTTCGAAATCATGAAAGAAAAAAATTGTGTTTCATGTCCCTTTAAATGAAAGAGATAATGGCAAGGCACTGCAGTATAAATTTGTAGGTAACGTAATTAAAGTACATATTATTATATTTTGTCTCTATCCCAACTTGTTTTATGTCCCTTTAAGAAAGAAAAAAAGCTCTATTTCTGTTAACCCCTTAACGACCAGCGCCGTACCCTGTATGACGCTGGTTGTTAAGCCCTTAACTGCTGTCCTGGGCCTCTCTCTGCCCCGATCTCGCTAAAAGCAGTGAGATTGCGCTATTTCTGCATGCAGTACAGAAATAGACTTGCAGAGGTACCGAAGCAGAGAGGGACACTCTGTGTCCCTCTCTGCATTGGGCAGCGGTGGTGCGATCATCGGTAGTGTGGGAGGATTAGGAGGGAGGTGGGTGAGCGGCACATCGCTGAAGGGAGGCGGGAGAGTGTGGGACCGCTACAGTAAAAAAATGTTAAGAGCGGCAGTGAGTGGGAAGGAGGGAGGGGGAGGAGGGGGAAGGACGGAGAGGGGGCTCCTATAGCAGAGGGGGATTAGAGGGTTGGAAATCGATCTGGGAGGGGGGCAGCTACACTACAGAAAAAAAGTTTATTATTATTAAATAAAAAAAATAAATTGATAGATAACTGGGTACTGGCAGACAGATAATGAAGATAAAGATAATGAATTAAAGATAATGAAAAGGTGGGGGTACGGGCGCTAAAGTAAGCTAAAGGTATCAATGAGTGACAAATTATATTGTGTGTAATCACACTTGAATAACAGTGTGTGTGAGATAAGGTGATTTAAATGTTAAGAGTGATTGGTATGTTGTGTGTAATAACACGTGCATACAGTGTGTGTAATATGGAGTATTGTATATTAAAAGTGACAGACGAAAATACTAAGTGAAAAAATAAAACATATATGTATTTAAAATCCAAATGTCTTAATGCATAAGATTACCAAATTGGTAAGGTAAGGTAAAATTCTAATAGGGAAGTCTCCCCAATAATGAATACAAAATGAAATCACAAATGACTAATTAAGCTTGTAAAATCAAATCTTGGTTACTGTCAGATTAGCACATAATATAAGATTGATGTATATCAAATGTTAAAATTTTTTAACCACGTAGTAAAAAAGGAAATAAACATTCGATCACAATCACAAAAAGCAAATAATAGATAATGGAAAGTTCCCAATAGATGGCGAGGAGCTCCGCTATCAAAATAGAAAGTCTTCAATAGGCAAAAAGAACAGTAGGTAGTATTGAAAACAAAGTTCCAAAGTGAGAATATTACCGTGCAAACACAGTTCTTTGTGGCTTTAAAGGATTCTATGCCTGTGTGGCACGTAACATTCTGGAATCGACTGATGTTAGAAACACAAAAGATACATGTTACCTTAACAGCTTAATGTTTCATATGGAGCCGTTGTAAACTGCCCGCTTCTGATCTTACACAGTAGCTCGAATGCGTGTTGCATGTAACTTGACGTCTGACGTCACCTGTGATGTTCCGGGGGCTCGTTCTTATTAACGGCTCAAGAAAGAGGATGATCAGGTTCCCTTAGAATATATTTGTCACTTCCATTTGAAGAAATATATGTCTGTAGTTACCTGCACTTAGTGCTATGTACGCAGGAAATAGAAAGTCTTGGCGAAATAGTGAAATAATAACCCGGGTTATCAAATTCAAAGTACAGTTGCTCCAGTAGTGAACAGGTACAACTTCCACAGTTTCCAATCTTTAGGACAGTCACAGAGATCAATGCGTTTCGCTTTATTACAGAGCTTTGACTGTCCTAAAGATTGGAAACTGTGGAAGTGCATTAATACACACCACCCAGCCCAGGTGTGTTCCAGATAATGTAATTGTGATATACTTAATAAGCTAGAAAGCTTCACACTGTGTAGACATGACTTGCTGCAGTGTGGAAACTGGTTAGTGTTAGGACCAGTCTACTGTGGGACACCTTGTAAGTGGTGACTGGCTTAGCGGAATATGATCATATTGGTTGACTAAGATCCCTTTTGATTTAAAGGCATTTTTTACAGGCAAACATTTTTTTGCAGCATAAATATAAGTCAATATTATTGCGAGATGTTAATCCCAATTTTATTTGAACTATGTAAGTATATTTAGCAGATAGAAGTATATTTGTTTTTGCAGCTCAAATATAAGTCAATTTTATTGTGAGATGTTTATCCCAATCTTATTAGAAGCTATGTAAGTATATTTGGCAGACAGAAGCATATACAAATATGCCATGAAAGATTGGACTTAAGTGGTTGGATGTGCACCAATACTTTTTGTTGTTTTGTAAATAAAATGAGGGCCAAACAACTAAAAACAGCTCTAGCACAAGGGTGTAAACATGGGTCAGCATTGAAAGGGTTAAAGAGACATTAAAGATAAAAGTAAACTTTAACACTTCAGATCGAGCATTCGATTTTAGGACACTTATAAAATCACTTCTATTCTCAATTGCACTTTGTTATCTTAGTATTCTTTGTTGAAAATGATATGTACATATTCTCAGGAATAATACACTTCTAGGAGCTAACTGGTGATTGGTGGCTATACACATTTATCTGTCGTCATTGGCTCAGCAGATTTGTTAAGCTAGCTCCCAGTAGTGTATAGTTTCTCTGATGCTGACTTTGCAGGGGTTAAACACATGATTATATGCATGCAGTAGTACAAAAACAAAATGCGTATTGGAGAATTTTCCTCCCCCTGTTCTAAGCTATCACTATAAAACATGTTGCACGGTCACTACTGAGCCATACTTGATTATAATGTATGTAGTCCATCTTCTCTGGTAAAGGGAGTGTAAAAAGCACAATTCATAGGTAAATAACAAGACAAAAAAACCACAATTAAATTGCAAATGCAACATGCTTATTTTTAAATTAACATTAAATGTAGATTATCTTTCACTATTTCCTGTTATTATTATTATATATATATATATATATATATATATATATATATATATATATATATATATATATATATATATATATAATATGATATATTAGTGTATGTTTGTTTTTTTGATAAACTGTATCATTGTTTTATCTCAGTTTTACATTATACAATTGTTTCTATCTTACATCCCATTTCCTATAGCAATATAATAAAGTCTTCTTGTTAACATTCTCATCCTCAGGAAATAGCAACATCATATAAGGCCTTTTATCTCCTCAGACCAGAGTTAACAGCAACAATAGGCTAGAGCTTGTGAACAGAAATACTTTTAATCATGAAAGCTCCTTTTTGATGGCCATAGATACTTGTACAGTATTTGTTTATAGACTTTTTTTTAACCAGATTAATTAAAAGAACACCACTCAGGCAAGCTAAACATATTTTTACATGACAACATAGTTAAAGTTGACACAAAAGCCCCCCCAAAGGCTCTAATGTTCCCAGCATATAACCATGTATTTTAGTTATTCTGAATGTTTCTTAAAATAAAATAAATTAATAATAATAAATAAATACATTAATTCAAGTATAATATATTTTAAAATAAAAATACAACTTTGGTGGTTACAACTTAAAGGGTCAGTAAACTTTAGTGATTTTAAGCCCAAGGGGCATATCTATCAAGCTCCGTATGGAGCTTGAAGCCCCGTGTTTCTGGCGAGCCTTCAGGCTTGCCAGAAACACCAGTTATGAAGCAGCGGTCTAAAGACCGCTGCTCCGTAACCTGTCCACCTGCTCTGAGGAGGCGAACAGACATTGCCGCAATTCAACCCGATCGAATATGATCAGGTTGATTGAAACCCCCCTGCTAGCGGACGATTGGCCGCGAATCTGCAGGGGGCAGCGTTGCACCAGCAGTTCACAAGAGCTGCTGGTGCAATGCTGAATGCGGAGAGCCTATTACTCTCCGCATTCAGCGAGGTCATTCGGACATGATCCGCAATGTCGGATCATGTCCGACAGGCCTTTCATAAATAGGTCCCCAAATATCAATGCCATTATATTATTAAAATCAGGTGACAGTATAAATAATTTTATATTGTCTTTATATTTATTTTTTTAACTTCCATAAGTCACAGCACCAATCCATCGGCAGCCCTCCCCTCTAAGCCACACCCTTCCAGGAAGTGTTTACAGAGCAATGGTACAGCCCACTAGGAGACATCACACCTCCCTTTCCTTCCACCTTAGCTTGCTCATGTTAAAGGCTTGCTCTGTTACATAGTGCGGCGAGATTGAAAAACAGAGCATGCACAGGATCTCATCTCAGCCAAGTCGGGTACACAGATTTATACAGACGTGCGCCTGACAATCACAGTGCAATCTGTATACTTCCTATTGGTTGGTTTAAAAATAAAAAGTGTATGAAAACAATTTGCACACATTTTTACATACTAAAACAAATCTTTAAGAGAAATGCTTAATACTGCATATATGTAATAGAAAGGGCATATTTGAAATTTTACAGATTTTGTTCTACATTTACATCCTTTTAAGCTAAAACAGCTTAAGCACCTGGGCACATACATCAACAACAATGATGAACATAAAAAATACTAAATATTTTTAAAAGCAGTGAATAAATAATAACAGAAATAATTAATTATATTTTATTATAACTGAAAACTGTGCCTTGTATTTATATGTAATCCTACAGTATCCAACTGTTTATTATTTTACAAGCACATTGTTTCTATCTAAGTTACTATAAAGATACTATGGGGCATATTTATCAAGCTCCACATGTTTCTGGCGAGCTGCTTTCTCAAAGACCGCTGCTCCATAACCTGTCTGCCTGCTCTGAGCAAGCGGACAGACATCGCCGGAAATCAACCCGATCGAGTACGATCGGGTTGATTGACACCCCCCTGCTGGCGGCCCATTGGCTGCGAGTCTGCAGGGGGTGGCGTTGCACCAGCAGCTCTTGTGAGCTGCTGATGCAATGCTGAATACGGTGAGCGTATTGCTCGCCGTATTTAGTGAGGTCTGGCAGACCTGATCCGCACTGTCGGATCAGGTGCGACAGACCTTGATAACTTGGAGCCTATATATTCTGTGGCTAACTTTATCAGCATTTTTTTAATAAGTCTGTTTTGTTATTCATTTAGTTGGTTTTCCACTTGGGAGTGTTAATATTTTAGGACAGGTGACCACCATTTTACTGGGTGCCACACTTGTTTTGTTTTCCCCTTACATAGTACGTGAACACAATTTCCAGAAAGACAAACTTCTTGATGAGCAGTGCTTCAGCTTAAAAGGACATTGTACACTAGATTTTTTGTTTACAGACTCCTATTTATTGGCTAGATTACGAGATTTGCATTATGAGTAAAAAAGCAGCGTTATGGGTTATAACGCTGCTTTTTCACTGCCGCTGCTATTACGAGTCTTGTAGGTACAGCTGTCCCGCACACTTTTTTGGCCGTACCGCAAATTAACTTTTTTTCAATGGGACTTCCATAGCGCCGATATTACAAGCTTTTTCTGGGAGGCCAAAAGTGAGCAGTACAGCCTATCCCGCAAGATTCGTAACGCATTCTAAAGTCAGTAGTTATGAGTTTCACGCTACAAAGCTATAGCATAAAACTCATAACTAAAGTGTTAAAAAGTACTAACACCCATAAACTACCTATTAACCCCTAAACTGAGGCCCTCCCGCATTGAAAACACTAAAATAAATTTATTAACCCCTAATCTGCCGCTTCCGACATTGCCACCACTATAATAAACATATTAACCCCTAAACCGCCGCTTTACCGCATCGCAAACACTAGTTAAATATTATTAACCGCTAATCTGCTGTCCCTAACATCGCCGCCACCTACCTACATTTATTAACCCCTAATCTGCCACCCCCAACGTCACCGCCACTATACTAAATTTATTAACCCCTAAGTCTAACCCTAACACCCCCTAACTTAAATATAATTAAAAGAAATCTAAATAAAATTCCTATCGTTACCTAAATTATTCCTATTTAAAACTAAACACTTACCTATAAATATTTACATTGTAGCTAGCTTATGGTTTATTTTTATTTTACAGGTAACTTTTGTATTTATTTTAACTACGTAGAATAGTTACTAAATAGTTATTTACTAACTACCTAGTTAAAATAAATACAAATTTACCTGTAAAATAAAACCTAACCTGTCTTACACTAACACCTAACATTACACTACAATTAAATAAATTAAATACAATTACCTAAATTACAAAAATAAACCCCACTAAATTACACAAAATAAAAAAACAAATTATCAGATATTTAAACTAATTACACCTAATCTAATAGCCCTATGAAAATAAAAAAGCCCCCCCCCCAAATAAAAAAAACCCCTAGCCTAAACTAAACTACCAATAGCCCTTAAAAGGGCCTTTTGCGGGGCATTGCCCCAAAGAAATCAGCTCTTTCACCTGTAAAAAAAAAAATACTAACAATCCCTCCAACAGTAAAACCCACCACCCACACAACCAACCCCCCAAATAAAATCCTAACTAAAAAAACCTAAGCTCCCCATTACCCTGAAAAGGGCATTTGGATGGACATTGCCCTTAAAAGGGCATTTAGCTCTATTGCTGTCCAAACCCTAATCTAAAACCCACCCAATAAACCCTTAACAAACCTAACACTAACCCCGAAGATCCACTTACAGTCTTGAAGACCGGACATCCATCCTAAACGAAGCCGGGAGAAGTCCTCAGCTAAGCGTCATCTTCTATCTTCATCCATCCGGAGTGGAGCGGGTCCATCTTCAAGACATCCGGTGCGGAGCATCTTCTTCTATCGACGGCTAACGACGAATGAAGGTTCCTTTAAATGACGTCATCCAAGATGGTATTCCTTGAATTCCGATTGGCTGATATAATTCTATCAGCCAATCGGAATTAAAGGTTAAAAAATCCTATTGGCTAATGCAATCAGCCAATAGGATTGATCTTAAATCCTATTAGCTGTTCCAATCAGCCAATAGGATTGAGATCGCATTCTATTGGCTGATTAGAACAGCATTTTTTTTTAGTTATATTGTAGCTAGCTTAGGGTTTATTTTACAGGTATTTAGTTTTAAATAGGAATAATTTAGGTAATGATATGAATTTTTATTTCAATTTCTTTTAATTATATTTAAGTTAGGGGGTGTTAGGGTTAGACTTAGGTTTAGGGGTTAATAAATTTAGTATAGTGGCGGCGACATTGGGGGTGGCAGATTAGGGGTTAATAAGTGTAGGTAGGTTGCAGCGACATTGGGGGCGGAAGATTGGGGTTAATAAGTATAATGTAGGTGTTGGGGATGTTGGGGGCAGCAGATTAGGGGTTAATAAATATAATGTAGGCGTCAGCGATGTTGGAGGCAGCAGACTAGGGGTTAATAAGTATAATGTAGGTGTCGACGATGTCGGGGGCGGCAGATTAGGGGTTAATAAATATAATGTAGGTGTCGGAGATGTCGGGCGGCAGATTAGGGGTTAATAAGTGTAAGGTTATGGGTGTTTAGACTCGGGGTTCATGTTAGGGTGTTAGGTGTAAACATAGATTTTGTTTCCCCATAGGAATCAATGGGGTTGCGTTAAGGAGCTTTACGCTGCTTTTTTGCAGGTGTTAGGCTTTTTTTCAGCCGGCTGTCCTCATTGATGTCTATGGGGAAATCGTGCACAAGCACGTAAAACCAGCTCACCGCTGACTTAAGCAGCGCTGGTATTGGAGTGCGGTATGGAGCACAATTTTGCTCTATGCTCACTTCTTGCCTAATAATGCCGGGTTTATGAAAACCTGTAATACCAGCACTGTAGGTAAGTGAGCGGTGACAATAACGTGCAAGTTAGCACTGCACCCCTCTTACTGCAAAACTCAGAATCTAGCCGTATGTTAGCTGTCTTTTCATATGCAGGGAAGGAGGAGGGGGGTTCTGCTCTTCATGCTTTTCCAGCCCCTTTCACTGGGTGTCCCAGCCAAACCTCATCAACAGTGGTAAACTGGTAGTTTCGAAGTAAGTTTTTTAAAAATGTTATACTGGATTTTTATATCAGTATCTGTGCATATTCTTCTTTATAGTAATGTCTATTACATGCAGTTATATGAAAATTGGTATATACTGTCACTTTAAGTACACATTTTATCAGAAATATTGCTGTGATTAAAGTACCTACCATGTATTCTTTTTATCTGTAGCAGTAAGGTGAGAAGCTCTGCAAATAGGAACGTTATACCTCCAAATCCCCAGGATCTTGCGGGTTTGTCACCCTGACTCATGTAGGCCTGCCCCACCTACAACATACCTCCGCACCCACCAAACATCAGTGAAATACTGCCCACAAGTTCCCCTCACCTCCCTGTTCCTGAAAGTCCCCAGAAAAGGTTGAGAACTGAGTTATAATTGCAGTGGTTCTTGCAGGTACTGGTAGTTGCTCAGCACCCCTTGTTTTACTGTAGCACCCCCAACTACAAATGTGCCCTGGATTTGCTAGGTAGTGCCTATTTACCTTTCCAGTATTCAGTGTAAAGGAGGGAGATTGGCAGTGTTAGAATAAATAATGACAGAAATATATAGTAGAAGGTGAGGGTCCACTAGAACCTCAAGCACCATTGATATTTAGCTTTCTCTTGTTAAGTGTATCCAGTCCACGGATCATCCATTACTTATGGGATATTAACTCCTCCCCAACAGGAAGTGCAAGAGGATTCACCCAGCAGAGCTGCTATATAGCTCCTCCCCTAACTGCCATTACCAGTCATTCTCTTGCACCCAACGAATAGATAGGATGTGTGAGAGGACTGTGGTGATTATACTTAGTTTCATACCTTCAATCAAAAGTTTGTTATTTTATAATAGCACCGGAGTGTGTTATTCCTTCTCTGGTAGAATTTGAAGAAGAATCTACCTGAGTTTTTCTATGATTTTAGCCGGAGTAGTTAAGATCATATTGCTGTTTCTCGGCCATCTGAGGAGAGGTAAACTTCAGATCAGGGGACAGCGGGCAGATTAATCTGCAAAGAGGTATGTAGCAGCTTATTATTTTCTGACAATGGAATTGATGAGAAAATTCTGCCATACCGATATAATGTAAACTCAGCCTTAAATGCAGTAGCAGCAACTGGTATCAGGCTGTCATGTATGTATATTTTACACTTCAGTATTCTGGGGAATGGCACTTCACTGGAATTATACTGTATGCATAAAACTTTAGCCTAATTTGCAGGGACTAGCAACAGGCTTTTTAATAACACTCAATTTATTAATGTTAAACGTTTTTTGCTGGCATGTAAAATCGTTTAATTTTCTGAGGTACTGGGTGAAAAAATGTTTTGGGCACTATTTTTTTCCACTTGGCAGTCGTTTTATTTAATTTATGACAGTTTACTGATCTCTCTCACTGTTATGTGTGAGGGGGAGGGGCCTTTTTTGGCGCTTTTGCTACGCATCAAAAAATTCAGTCAGAAGTTTATTGTCTTCCCTGCATGATCCGGTTCATCTCTACAGAACTCAGGGGTCTTCAAAACTTGTTTTGAGGGAGGTAATCACTCACAGCAGAGCTGTGAGATTGTAGTTGACTGTGATAAAAAAAACGTTTATTTCTGTATTTTTTTTTTTTTTTTTTTTTGCTATCAGGGTTAGTTATCCTTTGCTAATGGGAGCAATCCTTTGCTAAAATTGTGTTTTTTACAAAGATTTGATGCTATAACTTTTCAGTTTATTAATTTTCAACTGTCATAACTTTTTCTGTGCTTCTTATAGGCACAGTACGTTTTCATATTATAGTAAATTACTTGAAAAGTATTTCCAAGTTGCTAGTTTATTTGCTAGTGTGTTAAACATGTCTGATTCAGAGGAAGATATCTGTGCTATATGTGCTAAAGCCAAAGTGGAGCCAATAGAAATTTATGTACTAACTGTATTGATGCTACTTTAAATAAAAGTCAATCTGTACAAATTGAACATATTTCACCAAACAACGAGGGGAGAGTTATGCCGACTAACTCGCCTCACGTGTCAGTACCTGCATCTCCCGCTTGGGAGGTGCGTGATATTGTAGCGCCGAGTACATCTGGGCGGCCATTACAAATCACATTACAGGATATGGCTACTGTTATGACTGAAGTTTTGACTGAAGTTTTGGCTAAATTACCAGAACTAAGAGGTAAGCGTGATCACTCTGGGGTGAGAACAGAGTGCGCTGATAATATTAGGGCCATGTCAGACACTGCGTCACAATTTGCAGAACATGAGGACGGAGAGCTTCATTCTGCCGGTGACGGTTCTGATCCAAACAAACTGGATTCAGATATTTCAAATTTTAAATTTAAGCTGGAAAACCTCCGTGTATTACTAGGGGAGGTGTTAGCGGCTCTGAATGATTGTAACACAGTTGCAATACCAGAGAAAATGTGTAGGTTGGATAAATATTTTGCGGTACCGGCGAGTACTGACGTTTTTCCTATACCTAAGAGACTTACTGAAATTGTTACTAAGGAGTGGGATAGACCCGGTGTGCCGTTCTCACCCCCTCCGATATTTAGAAAGATGTTTCCAATAGACGCCACCACACGGGACTTATGGCAAACGGTCCCTAAGGTGGAGGGAGCAGTTTCTACTTTAGCTAAGCGTACCACTATCCCGGTGGAGGATAGCTGTGCCTTTTCAGATCCAATGGATAAAAAGTTAGAGGGTTACCTTAAGAAAATGTTTGTTCAACAAGGTTTTATATTGCAACCTCTTGCATGCATTGCGCCTGTCACGGCTGCAGCAGCATTTTGGTTTGAGTCTCTGGAAGAGACACTTGAATCAGCTCCATTAGATGAGATTACACACAAGCTTAAAGCCCTTAAGTTAGCTAACTCATTTATTTCAGATGCCGTAGTACATTTAACTAAACTTACGGCTAAGAATTCCGGATTCGCCATTCAGGCACGCAGAGCACTGTGGCTAAAATCCTGGTCAGCTGACGTTACTTCTAAATCTAAATTGCTTAATATACCTTTCAAAGGGCAGACCTTATTCGGGCCCGGGTTGAAAGAAATTATCGCTGACATTACAGGAGGTAAAGGCCATGCCCTGCCTCAAGACAGAGCCAAACCTAAGGCTAGACAGTCTAATTTTCGTTCCTTTCGTAATTTCAAAGCAGGAGCAGCATCAACTTCCTCTGCACCAAAATAGGAAGGAGCTGTTGCTCGCTACAGACAAGGCTGGAGACCTAACCAGTCCTGGAACAAGGGCAAGCAGGCCAGGAAACCTGCTGCTGCCCCTAAGACAGCATGAATCGAGGGCCCCCGATCCGGGAACGGATCTAGTGGGGGGCAGACTTTCTCTCTTCGCCCAGGCTTGGGCAAGAGATGTCCAGGATCCCTGGGCGTTAGAGATCATATCTCAGGGATACCTTCTAGACTTCAAATTCTCTCCCCCAAGAGGGAGATTTCATCTGTCAAGGTTGTCAACAAACCAAATAAAGAAAGAGGCGTTTCTACGCTGCGTACAAGATATTTTATTAATGGGAGTGATCCATCCGGTTCCGCAGTCGGAACAAGGACAAGGGTTTTACTCAAATCTGTTTGTGGTTCCCAAAAAAGAGGGAACTTTCAGGCCAATCTTGGATTTAAAGATCCTAAACAAATTCCTAAGAGTTCCATCGTTCAAAATGGAAACTATTCGGACAATTTTACCCATGATCCAAAAGGGTCAGTACATGACCACAGTGGATTTAAAGGATGCTTACCTTCACATACCGATTCACAAAGATCATTACCGGTATCTAAGGTTTGCCTTTCTAGACAGGCATTACCAGTTTGTAGCTCTTCCATTCGGATTGGCTACGGCTCTGAGAATCTTCACAAAGGTTCTGGGTGCTCTTCTGGCGGTACTAAGACCGCGAGGAATTGCGGTAGATCCGTACCTAGACGACATTCTGATACAAGCTTCAAGCTTTCAAACTGCCAAGTCTCATACAGAGTTAGTACTGGCATTTCTAAGGTCGCATGGATGGAAGGTGAACGAAAAGAAGAGTTCTCTCTTTCCACTCACAAGAGTTCCCTTCTTGGGGACTCTTATAGATTCTGTAGAAATGAAGATTTACCTGACAGAAGACAGGTTAACAAAGCTTCAAAATGCATGCCGTGTCCTTCATTCCCCTTCTTGGGGACTCTTATAGATTCTGTAGAAATGAAGATTTACCTGACAGAAGACAGGTTAACAAAGCTTCAAAATGCATGCCGTGTCCTTCATACCTGTCAGTAGCTCAATGCATGGAGGTGATCGGCTTAATGGTAGCAGCAATGGACATAGTACCCTTTGCACGCCTACATCTCAGACCGCTGCAATTGTGCATGCTAAGTCAGTGGAATGGGGATTACTCAGACTTGTCCCCTACTCTGAATCTGGATCAAGAGAACAGAAATTCTCTTCTATGGTGGCTTTCTCGGCCACATCTGTCCAGGGTGATGCCATTCAGCAGGCCGGACTGGACAATTGTAACAACAGACGCCAGCCTACTAGGTTGGGGCGCTGTCTGGAATTCTCTGAAGGCTCAGGGACAATGGAATCAGGAGGAGAGTCTCCTACCAATAAACATTCTGGAATTGAGAGCAGTTCTCAATGCCCTTCTGGCTTGGCCCCAGTTAACAACTCGGGGGTTCATCAGGTTTCAGTCGGACAACATCACGACTGTAGCTTACATCAACCATCAGGGAGGGACAAGAAGCTCCCTAGCAATGATGGAAGTATCAAAGATAATTCGCTGGGCAGAGTCTCACTCTTGCCACCTGTCAGCAATCCACATCCCGGGAGTGGAGAACTGGGAGGCGGATTTCTTAAGTCGTAAGACTTTTCATCCGGGGGAGTGGGAACTTCATCCGGAGGTCTTTGCCCAAATACTTCGACGTTGGGGCAAACCAGAGATAGATCTCATGGCGTCTCGACAGAACACCAAGCTTCCTCGTTACGGGTCCAGATCCAGGGATCCGGGAGCGGTTCTGATAGATGCTTTGACAGCACCTTGGACCTTCGGGATGGCTTATGTGTTTCCACCCTTCCCGATGCTTCCTCGATTGATTGCCAGAATCAAACAGGAGAGAGCATCAGTGATTCTAATAGCGCCTGCATGGCCACGCAGGACTTGGTATGCAGATCTAGTGGACATGTCATCCTGTCCACCTTGGTCGCTACCTCTGAAACAGGACCTTCTGATCCAGGGTCCCTTCAAACATCAAAATCTAATTTCTCTGAAGCTGACTGCTTGGAAATTGAACGCTTGATTTTATCAAAACGTGGTTTTTCTGAGTCAGTTATTGATACCTTAATACAGGCTAGGAAGCCTGTTACCAGAAAGATTTACCATAAGATATGGCGCAAATACTTATATTGGTGTGAATCCAAAAGTTACTCATGGAGTAAGGTTAGGATTCCGAGGATATTGTCTTTTCTACAAGAAGGTTTAGAAAAGGGTTTATCCGCTAGTTCCTTAAAGGGACAGATTTCAGCTCTGTCCATTCTTTTACACAAACGTCTGTCAGAAGTTCCGGACGTTCAAGCTTTTTGTCAGGCTTTAGCTAGGATCAAGCCTGTGTTTAAAACTGTTGCTCCACCATGGAGTTTGAACTTAGTTCTTAATGTTTTACAGGGGGTTCCGTTTGAACCCCTTCATTCCATTGATATCAAGTTGTTATCTTGGAAAGTTCTGTTTTTAATGGCGATTACCTCGGCTCGAAGAGTCTCTGAGTTATCTGCCTTACATTGTGATTCTCCTTATCTGATTTTTCATTCAGACAAGGTAGTTCTGCGTACTAAACCTGGGTTCCTACCTAAGGTGGTCACTAACAGGAATATCAATCAAGAGATTGTGGTTCCATCTTTGTGTCCTAATCCTTCTTCGAAAAAGGAACGTCTGCTACACAATCTAGATGTAGTCCGTGCCCTGAAATTTTATCTACAGGCAACTAAGGATTTTCGACAAACGTCTTCCCTGTTTGTCGTTTATTCTGGTCAGAGGAGAGGTCAAAAAGCTTCGGCTACCTCTCTCTCCTTTTGGCTTCGTAGCATAATACGGTTAGCCTATGAGACTGCTGGACAGCAGCCTCCTGAAAGAATTACAGCACATTCTACTAGAGCTGTGGCTTCCACTTGGGCCTTTAAGAATGAGGCTTCTGTTGAACAGATTTGCAAGGCTGCAACTTGGTCTTCTCTTCATACTTTTTCCAAATTTTCCAAATTTGACACTTTTGCTTCTTCGGAGGCTGTTTTTGGGAGAAAGGTTCTTCAGGCAGTGGTTCCTTCCGTATAAAGAGCCTGCCTGTCCCTCCCGTCATCCGTGTACTTTAGCTTTGGTATTGGTATCCCATAAGTAATGGATGATCCGTGGACTGGATACACTTAACAAGAGAAAACATAATTTATGCTTACCTGATAAATTTGTTTCTCTTGTAGTGTATCCAGTCCACGGCCCGCCCTGTCACTTTAAGGCAGGTAATTTTTCCATTAAACTACAGTCACCACTGCACCCTATGGTTTTCCTTTCTCTGCATGTTTTCGGTCGAATGACTGGTAATGGCAGTTAGGGGAGGAGCTATATAGCAGCTCTGCTGGGTGAATCCTCTTGCACTTCCTGTTGGGGAGGAGTTAATATCCCATAAGTAATGGATGATCCGTGGACTGGATACACTACAAGAGAAACAAATTTATCAGGTAAGCATAAATTATGTTTTTATAATAACCTCCACAAGTGCTATGGTCTAGAACCATCTGTGGTTAGATGTGGCCATTATGCAGAGAAAAATAAGCCATTTTGAATACTTTTAAAGTTCCTTTTATTGAGTGTGTGTTAAAAGGATAAAAAGGAGCAATAAGACAATGCTCTGATGTGCCAGAGCATTGTCCTATTGCACTATTGCTTCAACAGAACTATGCTGATCCTGGATTAGTGATTGGTAGATATCTACATATGCTGCTCCTGATTGGCTTAGCTCTGGACAAGCACTTAATTGCCAGTCTGGAGGTATATCTTACAGTGTTTGATTAGTTATTATTATTGGTTATTTGTAGAGTGCCAACAGATTCTGCAGCACTAATAGTTTTGTTTTAGCCATTTAAAGTCGAGCTTCTGACCAACCAAGAACTGTTGCAGTGGACTTTGCTATTGGCTGGCTTACCATCAGGCTGCTAATTGGTCATAATTCCTGAAATCTAGATTTCCTGGCTGCTAATTGATTAGAGTCTTAGGAAGGGGAGTTTTTATTGGTTTATGACTCCTTGAGTTAGATAAGAAGTGCTATTTATACTCCTGCAGTTCCTTTAAAGGGACACTCAAGTCAAAATGAAACGTTCATGATTCAAATAGAGCATGCAGTTCTAAACAACTTTCCAATTAACTTCCATTAACAAAATATGCACAGTCTCTTTATATTTACTCTTTTTTTAATCGCCAGCTCCTACTGAGCATGTCCAAGAATTCACTGAATATATGTATATGCATTTGTGATTGGCTGGTGGCTGTCACATGATACAGGGGGAGTCTAATTAGACATAACTTTGAAATTTGTCAGAAAAAAAATCTACTACTCATTTGAAGTTCAGACTAAGTGCTATTGCATTGTCCTTTTATCATTCATTTGTTGATTATTTACTGGTACTTTAATAAACAGACTTCCCAGGATACAAATTCCATCTGTGTTACTAGGATGTCTGCCAGAGATAACATCACTGAAGGCTCCTGGAGGTACCCTAATCGGGATGTGACCCACAAGTTTGCACTACGGACTCTGTCCACTGGAGTGGTGCTGATGAAAACTGGAGTCTCCTTGCAACTGGAACTTTTCTGTGCCCAGGAAGGCCACGCTGACTGCAGAACTGACTCTTCCTCCCTCTGGCAACAGCTCATTTGAAGCAAAATGCAACAATGAAAAGTTCTAGCACATTCCAGCATTTTATTAGTCTTCCTTTATATCCCTTTAAATACATCGTTCCTTATTACACTGCTGAGATTAAAAACATCAGTTTACCAATAAGCAAAAACAGTTCATTTCCATTTTTAAAAAGGATATTAGTTCAGTCAATTTCTTTTCATTTACAATGCAAATTATTTCTGCTGTTTTTGACACAACTTGGGCTTTGCCTCTAAATAGCAATTGATCTGTTTTCATAGCAAACACAGCAAGGCAGAGATACAGCTGTCACAATGCTGGCTTTATCGGCTTCTCTTGTATTAATGCTGGAACTGTGCACTCCAGTTGAATCAATGTTTTTAGCTGTTATTCATGGAACCAGCAAGATAAAATGTGAAGCACTAATAATAGAAATAACAGAATTGATTCATGGTGCTACAATAATGCTGTATAAAGAAAAATATGTCTTCTAATGTGCATGAAGTGCCTATTGATGAAGTTTATGAGAGAGTGGAGGCTGAGTCCATTGAATAAACAAAACCTTTCAATGACACATCAATTGGATAAACTGTTTACAGCCAATAGGATTTCTACATGTATTCGATCATTCTGCAGTGAATTCTTTCCTAAGAGAATGTGGTGTATTGATTTGTCTATTTAATATTAAAACATACTGCACAATCCTAGCATCACACATTTATTTTTTATCAGTTCATGTACTAGTACAATGATTTACAAATAAAAGTTATTTAAATTTATATATATATATATATATATATATATATACACACACACACATGATCATTCTGTGCAACGATGAGCAGACTCAATGGGCCTTCTGGTTCTTATCTGCAGCCAAAGTATCTGTGTCTATATGTCCAATACAATTTTGTATAAGTCTGGTCTAGTGGACAATGAGACGTTTTCAGCCCTGCAATAAGAGTGAATACACGTAGCAGAGAACCATTTACTATGAGTAATATCAATTAGTCCTGTAACAGCTGTCACATTTATGGTTATTTCAGAGTCCTTTTATAAAACTACACCAGCTGGGGCAATCTGCAAAATATAACATGAAAAAAAAAAATACAATTGGGAAAAAGACACTTGAAGCATGTGTGAGTGGTGAACTCACATACATAATGCCTGTCAAATATTGCCAACTGTCCCGTTTTTTACTTCTTGTCCCATGTTCAGTTCAGCTGGTACTTATTATATCAATATTTACCTAGATTATGTGTTTTGCGCTATAGAGGGTGCGATACGAATGCAACAAAAGTTGCGTTATTTCACCCTCAATAGCGCTGCCATTACAAGTTTTTGAAAAGCCTCCTTGTGTGTGCGATATGGTGGGAATAAGCTCCATACCATACAAAATCCAAGGGCTGAGAATACGTGCTTGTGCATGCTTTCCCCATAGACATCAATCAGGAGAAGGTGTTAGAAAAAATAATAATACCTGAAGTGCAGAATGGCGATCGCCGTAAAGCAACCCCATTGATGTCTATGGGGAAAAAAATGTTAATTTTAAACATAAACCAAAAGTCTAAACACCCATAATCTGCCGCCGCCGACATTGAAATAAAGTTATTAACCCCTAATCTGCCGCTCCTGACATCGCTGCCACTAATAAAAGTTAATAACCCCTATTCCGCCACTCTCCGACATCGTCTCCACTAATAAAAGTTATTAACCCCTAAACCTCTGGCCTTCCACATCACCGCCACTAAATAAACCTATTAACCCCTAAACCGCCATCCCCCCACATCGCAAAAAAATAAATTAAACTATTAACCCCTAATACTAACAACCACCTAACTTTAAATTAAAATTACAATATCCCTTAAAATAATTAAAAACTTACCTGTGAAATTAAAAAAACCTAAGTTTAAACTATAAATTAACCTAACATAACTATTATACTAAGCTATTATACTAAAATTAAAATAATTACCAATTAAAAAAACTAAATTACACATTAAAAAATACTAACACTAATAAAACAATTTAAGTCTAAAATTACAACAAAATACTAAATTCCGAAAAATAACAAACTAAATTATTAAAAATAAAAACAATTACACCTAATCTAATAGCCCTATAAAAATATAAAAGCCCCCCAAAATAAAAACACCCCCTAGCCTACAATAAACTACCAATAGCCCTTAAAAGGGCCTTTTGTAGGGCATTGCCCTAAATAAATCAGCTCTTTTAACTTGAAAAAAATACAAAGACCCCCCAACAGTAAGACCCTCCACCCAACCAACCCCCCAAATAAAAAACCTAACTCTAACAAAAACCTGAAAAGGGCATTTGTATGGGCATTGCCCTGAAAAGGGCATTCAGCTCTTTTACATTGCCCCGAAAAGGGCATTCAGCTCTTTTAAAAAAAGCCCACACCCTAATCTTAAAAAAACCCCACTCCAAAAAAGTAAAAAAAAAAATAACACTAACCCCCGAAGATCCACTCACAGTTTCTGAATTCTGGACATCCATCCTCATCCAGGCAGCGAAAAGTCTTCATCCAGGCAGCATCTTCTATCTTCATCCCGGCGGCATCTTCTATCTTCATCCCGGGGGCGCGGAGCGGATCCATCCTTGAAGACATGCGGAGCGTCCTCTTCATACGGTCACCTCTGTACACTGGAACTTCAATGCAAGGGAGCCTTTTCAAAATGGCATCCCTTGCATTCCTATTGGCTGATTTGATTCTTCAAATTCAAATCAGCCAAAAGGATGAGAGCTACTGAAATTCTATTGGCAGATTTGAATAGCCAATAGAATTTTATTAGCTTTTATCCTATTGGCTGATTTTAACAGCCAATAGAAGACGCCGCCGGGATGAAGATAGAAGATACCGCCTGAATGAAGATAGAAGATGTTGCCTGGATGGAGATAGAAGATGCCGCCTGGATGAAGACTTCTCGCCGCCTGAATGAGGATGGATGTCCGGACTTCAGAAACTGTGAGTGGATCTTTAGGGGTTAGTGTTAGGTTTATTTAACTTTTTTTGGGTGTTTTTTTTTTTTTAGTTTAGGGTTTGGGCTTTTTTAAAACAGCTGAATTTTCTTTTCAGGGCAATGTAAAAGAGCTGAATGCCCTTTTAAGGGAAATGCCCTTTTCAGGGCAATAGGTAGCTTAGGTATTTGTTAGAGTTAGGTTTTTTATTTTGGGGGGTTGGTTGGGTGGTGGGTTTTACTGTTGGGGGGTCTTTGTATTTTTTTTCAAGGTAAAAGAGCTGATTTCTTTAGCGCAATGCCCTACAAAAGGCTCTTTTAAGGGCTATTGGTAGTTTATTGTCAGCTAGGGGGTGTTTTTATTTTAGGGGGGCTTTTTTATTTTTATAGGGCTATTAGATTAGGTGTAATTGTTTTTATTTTTGATAATTTCATAATTTATTTTTCGTAATTTAGTGTTTGTTATTTTTCGTAATTTAGTATTTTTTATTTTTTGTAATTTTAGACTTAAATTGTTTTAGTAGTGTTAGTTTTTTTTAATGTGTAATTTAGTTTTTTTAATTAGTAGTTATTTTAATTTTAGTATAATAATTTAGTATAATAGTTATGTTAGGTTAATTGTTAGTTTAAACTTTTTTTAAATTTCACAGGTAAGTTTTTATTTATTTTAAGATAGGGATATTGTAATTTTAATTTAAAGTTAGGGGGTGATAGGTTTAATGGTTAATAGTTTAATTTATTAGTGGCGATGTGGGGGAGCGGGCAGTTTAGGGGTTAAAAGGTTGATTTAGTAGTGGCGATGTGGGGGGCTGGCGGTTTAGGGGTTAATAGGTTTAGTTAGTGGCGAAGGTGTCGGGGAGTGGCGAATAGGAGTTAATAACTTTATTATAGTTGCGGGGATGTGGGCGGGCAGCAGATTAGGGGTTAATAAGTTTTAAATAGTGTTTGCGAAGAGGGAGGGCCTCGGTTTAGGGGTTAATAGGTAGTTTATGGGTGATAGTGTACTTTGTAACATTTTAGTTATGAGTTTTGTGAAACATTTTTGTTACACAAAATCCATAACTACTGCTCTCAGATGGTGGTATGGATTGTGTCGGTATAGGCTGTAACACAAGTATTTTAGCCTTACCGCACAACCTGTAATACCTGCGCTATGGAAATCCCACACAAAAACATAATTTTTTTGAGTGCAGGATTGACGTTGCGTTACAGGCTAAAATGCTTGCGGTATAGCTATACCGACATGACTCTATTGGCTGTGTTACTGTTTTTACACTGAAATGGCCATTTTTTCAGCGTTAAAACCGTAACGCAAAACTTGTAATCTAGCCAATTGTGTGCAGTTCAGTACTTCTATCACAGAGGTCGCTGTGGCTTTCAATTTTACTCTATTACTCTGTAAGTTTTTCTAAAATCTTATCTGTGATCTTCTGTTATGTTGAAGTATGCGCACAGGTGTCTGGTAAGAGGAAGCCATGTAATATACTGTATAATACCAGGGAGGGTAGGAGACACGGGTTGATGAAGCAAGGCATCTCAATAGTGTTGCACAGTTTGGAAAGTGTAATTTCCACCAGTTATACACTGAGGCGTTGCTTAGCAGGGGCTTAAGACATCAGTCTCTTAATGTGCTTGGACTGGAATTCAGAGAACATACCAAAAAAATATCCAGATTTACTAAGGCATTTCTGGATCTAATTACCTGCTGTACAAAATCACTGCTGTAGCAAAGATCAAAAGTGACTATTTACCTCATTAAATGCCACCTACTTGTGAAACTTTCAATAGGGTTTTAGCAAAAGTAAAAAAAAAAAAAAAAAGAAAATCCTCAGTATATCTACATATATTGTTTTTTATTCCAGCAGCCCCAAAACGGTAGCTAGCAGGTCAAACATACTGGGGTAGTATAACTGAGACGCCTATATTCTTTGTAATGTCCAGCTTTACAGATGCTGAAGGGTTGCTTGCTTATTTTGTTACTTGATGTAAAGATATTCTTCCTATGCTAGTTATGTCATAGAAACATAGATTTTAACGGCAGACAAGAGCCATAGGCCCAGCAAGTCTGCCCGATATTTCCTAAAAGTATAGGTTTGTAGGATAGCCTTCTGCTTATGCCAGGCATTCTTAACGTCCCCCACAGTGTGTTATTACTATTATTTGTCATTGAGAGTAAGGGAGGTCATAAGGAGCTTGATGAGTTAACCTGTATTAAAGGCTATAACAGTGCAAAAAGAAAATCATCTAATTTATTAGAGCAATTTTATTATTGTACTATTGCTTACATATGACCATCTGTTTAACCTCTGCAAATGGATTAAACACATACCGCTAGATTTAGAGTTTTGTCGGTAAAAACCAGCGTAGCTAACGCTGCTTTTTTTCCCAACGCACCCTTCCAACAATGCTGGTATTTAGAGTTGTCTGAGGGGCTGCGTTAGGCTCAAAAAAGGATGCGTTGAGCCTAATTTAGCCCCACTTCAAACCTCAATACCAGTGTTGCTTACGGTAGCGGTAAGCTGGGAAAACGTGCTTGTGCACGATATCCACATAGGAAACAATGGGGCATTTTGGGCTGGAAAAAAACCTAACAACTGCAAAAAAGCTGCGTTCAGCTCCTAACGCAGCCCAATTGTTTCCTATGGGGAGAAACTCTCTAAGTCTACACCTAACACCCTAACATTAACTCCGAGTCTAAACACCCCTAACCTTACACATATTAACCCCTAATCTGCCGCCCCCGCTATCGCTGACACCTGCATTATATTATTAACCCCTAATCTGCCGCTCCGGACACTGCCACAACCTACATTATACCTATGAACCCCTAATCTGCTGTCCCTAACATCGCCGACACCAATATTATATTTATTAACCCCTAATCTGCCCCCCCCAACGTCGCCGCTACCTAACTACACTTATTAACCCCTAATCTGCCGACCGCACTCCCGCCTCGCAAACACTAGAATAAATAGTATTAACCCCTAATCTGCCCTCCCTAACATCGCCGCCACCTACCTACAATTATTAACCCCTAATCTCCCGCCCGCACCGTCGCCGCTACTATAATAAAGTTTTTAACCCCTAAACCTAAGTCTAACCCTAACCCTAACACCCCCCTAAATTAAATATAATTTTAATTAAACTAAATAATATTCCTAAAATTAACTAAATTAATCCTATTTAAAACTAAATACTTACCTATCAAATAAACCCTAATATAGCTACAATAAAAACTAATAATTACATTGTAGCTATTTTAGGATTTATATTTATTTTACAGGCAACTTTGTATTTATTTTAACTAGGTACAATAGCTATTAAATAGTTAATAACTATTTAATAGCTACCTATTTAAAATAAGTACAAAATTACCTGTAAAATAAATCCTAACCTAAGTTACAATTAAATATTTTTATTATAGTGGCGGCGATATGGGGGGCCTCGGTTTAGGGGTACATAGGTAATTTATGGGTGTTAGTGTACTTTAGAGCACAGTAGTTAAGAGCTTTATATTCCCGCGTTAGCCCATAAAGCTCTTAACTACTGATTTTTTTTTGTCGGTAGGAGTCTTGTCGGTAGAGGGTCTACCGCTCACTTCTCCCAAGACTCCAAATACTGGCGTTAGGCAGATCCCATTGAAAAGATAGGATACGCAATTGGCATAAGGGGATCTGCGGTAGCCTGGAATCGCGATAGGGAAGTGAGCGGTAGACCCTTTCCTGCCTGACTCTAAATACCAGCCGGCGGTAAAAAGCAGGGTTAGGACCCCTTAACGCTGCTTTTGATGGCTAACGCAGAACTCTAAATCTAGGTGATAGTTAACATAATCTTTAGTGCAGCAATACACTACTGGAAGCTAGCTTAGCAAATCTGGTGATGACTGGGAGCTAGCTGAGCACATCTGGTGATGACAAATATGCTTGGCTAAGCAAATATGCTTAGCCACCAATCACCAGTGGCGCATTGCTGTTGCTGAGAATATGTACATATTCTTTTCAACAAAGGTACCCAAGAGAATAAACTACATTTCATAGTAGAAGTGAATTTAAAAATGACATGCTCCATCTGAATAATTCAATATTATATTTGACTCTCCTATTATGTTTAGCAATAATATGGCTAAATTATACTACTAGTATTTAATGAGCTTGTTTTGAGGGGGTTTCTCTGAGTGGGCGGAGCTATGCAAACCATAAATGGGTGTGTTCTGCTGCAAAGTCTCCCTAAAAATAGTTTTCAGATGTTGACAACTATTGTCAGTGGGTCATGTATAGAGTTGACACCCAACTCGTATTTACAGATATGGCCAGTATGTTATAGGATTAAGTCAATGTAGATAAAAAGAATAAATATAGAAATAATACCCTGGTATGGTGAAACTGCAAAGTGTGTTGGAATATGATTTCAAACAAATGATCATTTAAAATCACAGCAAGCAGCTTTAGTTTCTGAGTTTTGTTGTATAATTATTTATGCACATGTATGCTAATTAGCACAGCATTTTGCTGTATAATTATAACCCCAATTCCGAAAACGTTTTTACAGTATGAGAAATGCAAAAAAAAAAAAAAAAAAAAAAAGAGTAATTTAAAAATTCAGTTCACCCTGTACTATATTGAAAACACAATATTAACACATTACTTGATGTTTTACTTTGTGAATTTTATGTATTTTTAAAAATATACACTCATTTCAAATCTGATGACTGTAACACACTCCAAAAAAGTTGGGACAGTCGACTGTTTACCACTGTGTAACATCACCTTTTCTTTTTTATAACACTTATTAAGTGTTTGGGCACTGAAGACACCAGTTGGTTAAGTTTAAAAAGCAGGATTTCCCCCCATTCATCAATCATGCATGTCTTCAGCTGCACAACTGTACGGGGCCTTCGTTGCCTTATTTTTGTGCTTCATAATGCGCCACACATTCTCATTTGGAGACACGTCAGGACTGCAGGCAGGTCATGCTAGCACACACACTCTCTGCTTATGCAATCATGTGCTTGTAATCTTGGCAGAATGTGGTTTGGCGTTGTCCTGCTGGAAAATGCAGGAAAGTCCCTGGAAAGACGACATCTGGGTGGCAGCATATGTTGCTCCAAAATGTATACATATCTTTCTGCATTAATGGTCCCCTCACAGATGTGAAAGTTACCCATGCCAAGGACACTGATAACAGCTTGGATGGCCCTTTTCCTCTTTGGCCCGGAGAACACGATGGATGTTTTGGATTAGGGCTTTTTTAATTTTTTACTGGGCAGCAAAATAGCTTATTGCCATTTTAAGGACAATGCCCATACAAATGCCCCTTATGGGGCAATGGGTAGATTAGATTTTTTTAGAGTTAGGTCTTTTTTATTTTGGGGCGTTGAATGGGTGAGGGGTTTTACTGTTGGGGTTAATTTGTATTTTTTTTATGCAAAAGAGCTGTTTAATTTAGGGCAATGCCCTACAAAAGGCCCTTTTAATGGCTATTGGTAGTTTAGTTTTAGATTAGGGTGTTTTCATTTTGGAGTGGCTTTTTTGTTTTATTAGGGCTATTAGATTAGGTTTAATTTTTTTTATTTTGGATAATTTAGTTTATTTTTTTCTGTAAACTTAGATTTTTTTATTTTTGTAATCTTAAATTTTTTAGTTTAATTTATTCTTAGTTTTTTATGTATTGTTAGGATTTTTTATTTTAATGTTAATTTAGGATTTTAAAATTTTGGTACTTTTAATTAATTTTGTAGTAAGATAGTCTTTTTTTTATTTTATGTAATTGGGTTAATTTAGGGGTTGTTAGGTTAGGGGGCTTAGTGATTAGATTAATACTTTGCATTGTGGGGGATGGCGGTGTAAGGGTCAATAGGTTAATTAGGTAGATTGCGTTGTGGGGGGATGGCCTTTTTAGGGGTTAATAGGTTAATTAGGTAGATTGAATTGTGGGGAGTTGGCAATTTAGTTTTTTTTAGTTTTAATAGGTAGTTTGCAATGTGGGGTTTGGCAGATTAGGGGTTAATAGTGTAATTACATACTTTGCCTTTTGGGTTTGTGGCGGATTAAGGGGTTAATAACTTTATTAGGTACTTTGCGATGTGGGGGTTAATTCATTTTATTTAATTATTGCGGCGGGGGGATGGTGGTTAACAGGTAGATATTGCGCATGCGTTCACATGTGTTAGGTGTTTTTGAAACTTCCAGGGAGTTACGGTGCTCATATACTCAGCGCAAGGCTTGCTGCGCCAGCCTATGTGTGGCAAGGTGAAAATGGAGGAAAATTTCACCATTTTCGCTGCGTAACACCTTTCACTGAATATCTGATACCTACTTGCGACGCCGGTTTTATGTTAGTTTATGGGAGTAAAAATAGCGTGCGACTGGTGAAATATATGTGCCACATTTATATGCGGCGCCGTATATGTTTTTATAACATCCAACAAAAAATAGCCGACACCAGCTTTTGCGGGCGACACCGCATATGTGATTGAGCCCCTTGTTTGCTGCTATTGTTTTTGAACTCCCTCATTTGAAAGAGCCAATCGAGACTTGTTACCAAACTAGACAAGGCTTATACCTGTCTTTTGTTAGCAAAACTTGCATTGTTTTGAAGTTCCTTATCTTATCATTTTCTATGAAGCCACTTAGGGAAATATATGTTTTAGGGTTAAGTTTGTGAAGTCTGCAGTTTGCACTTCTAATTTTCATAGTTTGAAAACCAACAAAATATCCATATTAAATTACAGAAAATGGGGTAAAAAAAATAAAATAAACTTATATTGCAAGTTTTGTTTAACTATGAACAATTTGACATTTTATGCTATAATCTCAAAATATTTCATGGCCCCTTTCAATCTTAACAGCAATTTGTTGGATGTTAAAAGGTGCCCATCATGTTTGCTAGTGTAATATGAAGGAGTAGTTTTCCATATCCAAGAATGTAAAGAAGCACTTATACCCTGAGGACATAAGCTAAAGATCCGTTACAATAAACATATACTGCAATTGCAATTACAGTAGCAGACTCATTAGTGTAAGTATAATTAGCTCCTAGACAATGCACCTGTTAGGATCACTACTGTACATTTGAGATACATATTATGTTTTCTTATGTAACAGTTTATTCTATGGAACAGGTACTCTGGTGGAAATAAAGGGACCTAAATGTGTGATAAGGAAATGCTCTAATGTGTTACAGTATTTTCTTATTTCACTATTTCTTGTCTAGAAGTATGTGCTTAACCCTTACAAAGGTAAAGACATACCTGAAACAACTACTCACTGCCAATGCCAAGCTGACTGCTGAGGCGTATGTGATTAGATGCCAGTCACTGGAGCTGAATTTAACTATGGGGCCTATCTATCAAGCTCCGGATGGAGGTTAAGGGCCCGTGTTTCTGGTGAGCCGCAGTTCCATAAGCTCCATAACCCTATCCGCCTGCTCTCAGCAGGCGGACACACATCGCCAAAAATCAACCTGATCAAGTACGATCGGGTTGATTGACACCTCCCTGCTGGCGGCCGATTGGCCGCAAATCTGCAGGGGGCGGCGTTGCACCAGTAGCTCACAAGAGCTGCTAGTGCATTGCTGAATACAGAGAGCGTATTGCTCTCCGCATTCAGCAAGGTCTGGCGGACCTGATTCGCACTGTCGGATCAGGTCCGCCAGACCTTTGATAAATATCCCCCTTAGGGTTTAAAGGGGCATAAAACCCAAACATTTTATTTTGGTATTCAGGCAGAGCATACAATTTTAAAAAAAGTTTATAGTTTACTTCTATGATAACATTTTCTTTGTTCTCATGGTATTCTTTGTTGAAGTGATATCTAGATAGGTAGTGTGCTCATGTCTGGAGCACTACATGACAGGAAATAGTGCTGCCATCTAGTGCTCTTACAAATGTTTAACATAGTTGAAAAAGAGCGAAGAAAATTTGATAGAAGTAATTTGGAAAATTGTATAAAATTGCCTGTTCTATCTGAATCATGGAAGAAAAAAATGTGTATCATGTCCCTTTAACCCTTTTGTGGTATTATAAGAAAATAATCATGAATCATGAAGTATTTTGTAGCACTTGTATGCTCCTTTAACATATCTACCTTAAAGGGACATAAACATGTAAACCATGTTATAGCACTATTGCCTATAACTCTGTGTTTAACCCCTGCAAAGTCAGCTCCAGAACACCAATGCAATATTGAGACCTAGCTGAACACCCCTTGTGAGCCAATGAAAATAGGCATATTTGCATATCCACCTATGACCAGCAAGTTTTAAGTATTGCATTACTACTCCTGAGCCTAAATATGCTTTTTAACAAAGAATACAAAGAGAACAAAGCCAGTTTGATTATAGAAAGTGCATTGTAAAGTCTCTTATAATTGCATGCTGGATCCTGAATCATAATAGTTTCATTTTCAACTTTTATTCCCCTTTAAAGTCCTGTGCCGGAAAAAAACAAACTGTTGTATTGCTTTTGATAACAACTATTTTCATATATGATGTTTTTTTTTTGTTTTCCACGATGCAACTTGTAGTGAACTTTCCATAGGGGAAATTACAGTGAATTGTTATTATATAACTGACACTCACACACACACATACTCCATCAAGACCAAAATAAAGCTGAATTGTTATTATATAAAGTAACACCCACACTCATACACATAAACACTCACACTCACCACAACCAAAATAAAGCCGAATTGTTATTACATAAAGTGACACCCACACTCACACATAAACACTCACACTAACCACAACCAAAATAAAGCTGAATTGTTATTACATAAAGTGACACCCACACTCATACACATAAACACTCACACTAACCACAACCAAAATAAAGCTGAATTGTTATTACATAAAGTGACACCCACACTCATACACATAAACACTCACACTAACCACAACCACAATAAAGCTGAATTGTTATTATATAAAGTAACACCCACACTCATATACATAAACACTCACACTAACCACAACCAAAATAAAGCTGAATTGTTATTACATAAAGTAACACCCACACTCATACACATAAACACTCACACTAACCACAACCAAAATAAAGCCGAATTGTTATTACATAAAGTGACACCCACACTCATACACATAAACACTCACACTAACCACAACCAAAATAAAGCCGAATTGTTATTACATAAAGTGACACCCACACTCATACACATAAACACTCACACTAACCACAACCAAAATAAAGCTGAATTGTTATTACATAAAGTGACACCCACACTCATACACATAAACACTCACACTAACCACAACCAAAATAAAGCCGAATTGTTATTACATAAAGTGACACCCACACTCATACACATAAACACTCACACTAACCACAACCAAAATAAAGCCGAATTGTTATTACATAAAGTGACACCCACACTCATACACATAAACACTCACACTAACCACAACCAAAATAAAGCCGAATTGTTATTACATAAAGTGACACCCACACTCATACACATAAACACTCACACTAACCACAACTAAAATAAAGCTGAATTGTTATTATATAAAGTAACACCCACAATCATACACATAAACACTCACACTAACCACAACCACATAAAGTCAAATTGTTATTACATAAAGTGACACACACATACGCCATCAAGCACTCACACTCACTACAACCAAATAAAGTCAAATTGTTATTACATAAAGTGACACTCACACACACACATACACACACCATCAAGCACTCATACTCACGACAACCAAAATAAAGCAGAATTGTTATTACATAAAGTGACACCCACACTCATACACATAAACACTCACACTAACCACAACCAAAATAAAGCCGAATTGTTATTACATAAAGTGACACCCACACTCATACTCATAAACACTCACACTAACCACAACCAAAATAAAGCTGAATTGTTATTACATAAAGTGACACCCACACTCATACACATAAACACTCACACTAACCACAACCAAAATAAAGCCGAATTGTTATTACATAAAGTGACACCCACACTCATACACATAAAAACTCACACTAACCACAATCAAAATAAAGCTGAATTGTTATTATATAAAGTAACACCCACACTCATACACATAAAAACTCACACTAACCACAACCAAAATAAAGCTGAATTGTTATTATATAAAGTAACACCCACACTCATACACATAAACACTCACACTAACCTCAACCAAATAAAGTCAAATTGTTATTACATAAAGTGACACACACATACACCATCAAGCACTCACAGTCACTACAACCAAATAAAGTCAAATTGTTATTACATAAAGTGACACTCACACATACACATACACCATCAAGCACTCATACTCACGACAACCAAAATAAAGCCAAATTGTTATTACATAAAGTGACACTCACACACACATACACCATCAAGCACTCACACTCACCACAACCAAAATAAAGCCAAAGTGATTTGCAGAGTATATTTTTTGTTTAAAAACATATAAATATGTTCATATAGAAACACATTCTTCAGAAATCACCAATGATCTCATGCAATATTCCTTTTTTTAGGTGAACCTGAGTTTAAGTATGTTGGAAATATGCACGGCAATGAAGCAGTTGGAAGGGAGCTACTGATTTACCTGACACAGTATCTGTGCAATGAGTACCAGAAGGGAAACCAAAGCATTATCAACTTAATCCACAGCACGCGCATTCACATAATGCCTTCTATGAATCCTGATGGTTTTGAGAAAGCAGCGCAGCAGGTATGTACTAAAGCAAATGCGTCATTAATGTTTTGCCTAACCCATAGCATATTAGGCACAATAAGGGACAGATATCAGATTTGTGTTTTACCTTCTGCTTATAAAAAATGGAGAATGCATAAACCACAAGCAATTTGCAAAGTTTTACATAAGGGAATCCCCTGCAGCACACAAACACACACAAACACGCACACAAACACGCACACATATATTATACACACATACACACATATATATACTGTACATATATATACAGTATCCCACAAAAGTGAGTACACCACTCACATTTTTGTAAATATATTTTATTATATCTTTTCATGTGACAATACTGAAGAAATGACATTTTGCTACAATGTAAAGTAGTGAGTGTTCAGCCTTTATAAATTTGCTGTCCCCTCAAAATAACTCACACAGTCATTAATGTATAAACCATTAGCAACAAAAGTGAGTACACCCCTAAGTGGAAATGTCCAAATTGGGCCCAAAGTGTCAATATTTTGAGTGGTCACCATTATTTTCCAGCACTGCCTTAACCTTCTTGGGAATGGAGTTCATCAGAGCTTCACAGGTTGCCACTGGAATCCTCTTCCATTCCTCCATGCCGACATCACAGAGCTGGTGGATGTTAGAGACCTTGTACTCCCCCACCTTCCATTTGAGGATGCCCCACAGATGCTCAATAGGGTTTAGGTCTGGAGACATGCTTGGCCAGTCCATCACCTTTACCCTCAGCTTCTTTAGCAAGGCAGTGGTTGTCTTGGAGCTGTGTTTGGGGTCGTTATCATGTTGGAATACTGCCCTGCGGCCCAGTCTCCAAATGGGGGGGATCATGCTCTGCTTTAGTATGTCACAGTACATGTTGGCATTCATAGAGGACTGTTCTGTAGCTCCCCAGTGCCGGCAGCACTCATGTAGGCCCAGACCATGACACTCCCACCACCATGCTTGACTGTAGGCAAGACACACTTGTCTTTGCACTCCTCACCTGGTTGCCGTCACTCATGCTTGACACCATCTGAACCAAATAAGTTTATCTTGGTCCCATCGGACCACAGGACATGGTTCCAGTAATCCATGTCCTTAGTCTGCTTGTATTTAGCAAACCTTTTTCAGGTTTTTCTTGTGCATCATCTTTAGAAGAGGCTTCCTTCTGGGATGACAGCCATGCAGACCAAATTGATGCAGTGTGCAGCATATTGTCTATGAACTGACAGGCTGACCCCCCACCCCTTCAACCTCTGCAGCAATGCTGTCAGCACTCATACGTCTAATTCTCAAAGACAACCTCTGGATATGAGCACGTGCACTCAATTTTTTTGGTCGACCATGACGAGGCCTGTTCTGAGTGGAACCTGTCCTGTGAAACCGCTGTATGGTCTTGCCCACCATGCTGCAGCTCAGTTTCAGGGTCTTGGCAATATTCTTATAGCCTAGGCCATCTTTATGTAGAAAAGCTCCAAAGAATGCAAACTGGGGAGTCCGTGTTCATAAAATCCAATGCTTTATTTCTTCCACATTAAAAAATCGCTGGACAGCGTTTCCAACTTCGCACTAGTTACAAACACATCCGGATTGTGCCGGCAGCGTCACAGGCCAGCTGACGCGTTTCGGCCAATGGCCAATGGTTCTGTCAATGATCTGATTCCACTTACAATCAGTCTCCCGGCAACATTTGTTAGGCTTCTATGTACTTTTGGCAAATGATTGAATATTGGCACTACTGGGTGATCAACCATTAAGAACTCAGCTGTCTTTGAGTCAAAGATTCCTATTTCCTTACCTTCATCTATCAGACAGTTTAGTTCTTTTTTAAAAATGATTGTTAGATCACCCCTCAGTGTCAAATATTGTCTCATCCTTTAATTGTCTATTAGCTTCTTTAATGAACCAACTTCTGTCCATAACTACTACTGAACACCCCTTTATCTGCTGCTCTTATGGTTATATCATTGTTAGATTTCAGTCTATTTGAAGCCTGTCTCTCTTTCCAATTTAAGTTGTTTTTACAACCCTCACTAACTTGGTTAGATAGTTCTGTTAGCTCTTTCTCTATTTCCTCCTCTGAAAGTTCATAAGGATGCTCCCCCTATCTTGTATGGGGTAGAACTTGCAGGGTTTTCTGAGGATAGGTTGTCTTTGTATGTAATTTTCTTCCTCAGTGCCTCTAGATCAGAGCTTTCCAAACTTTTCATGTTGATGACACAGTTTTAGACCTACATCATATCTCGACACTGTAATTCAGTTGTACTAGCAAACAGGAGGTTAAACTAATTTGTTTTAAGAGATATAAAATGTATTTATAAGTACCAGTATGTATGTACAAGAATTTAAAAAAAAAAGTTTAATAACACCAATAGCTACTTACTATTTTAATAGGATATATGAGGTTGATGTATGAGGTTGATGGGATGAACACAGTTTCTGAATATTTGGTGGAATATTAGTTAAAGACACTCACATTTTATCAACAAGCATTTTTAAGCTTCCACTTCCTATCCATATATCAAGAGCAGGAGCAGCAATACACTACTGGGAGCTAGCTGCAAAAAAAAAAAACACTTTGACTTCTGACTTCAGCTCAGCGTTTAAGCTGCCACCCTCAGAGTTCTGAGTCCGACTGACTACTGCCCGCGCTGCAAACACACTGCTGTCCCACTCACTGACTACACGTGCAGTCGCGAGCTGATTGAGAAGACTACATGTGCAGTCGCGAGCTGATTGAGAAGACTACATGTGCAGTCACGAGCCGATTGAGAAGACTACATGTGCAGTCACGAGCCGATTGAGAAGACTACATGTGCAGTCATGAGCTGATTGAGAAGACTACATGTGCAGTCACGAGCCAACGTGCCGCCAATGTGAATAGTTTCAGTTCCCACTGAGCTGCACCAATAGGTTGAGATGATCTATGACCCATTAGGTATTAATCACGTGTCAACCATGTGATATGCGTAGCAGGCAGGCGGAAAGTTGGAAACCATATTTTTTTTTAAAATTAAAAGAAATTAATGCTGAAGCAGGGACACACCTACACACTGCCGCAGACACACTAACATGTCACGACACACAGTTTGGAAAACACTGCGCTAGATAAACCTTCCTGGTGTAATTCCTCAAGATTCGCTAAGTCACATTGTTTATAAAATTGTAGGGATAGATTTAACTGATAAACCAAACTTTGTCCCTAACCCAAGTCTGTGTCTCTTGAACTAGAATCTACATTCCTTAATTTAGAGAAATATTTCTTAAGTGTGAGATTCCTAACTAAACCATTAATGTCAATCAATGTCTGGAAGAAAGTACTCTGTGTTCAACTTCAGATAGTTTATATGTTGATAAGTTTATAACACTCATGGATAATATTTAATCTGTCCCTTGCTCCTGCCTCTGGGTAATTGGTACCTGTTTTGCAGGGGAATGTTCTGGGGTTGGTATATCTCTGTACCTCTCCCTCCCCTCCCTCCCTCTTCTCTGTGTGCCTCCCCCTTTTCTTCTTCCTCCTCCCCTGAAACCTCCCCGTACCAGGGGAAAAACCTGCTCAAGTTCACTTTCATCTCTTGTTCTGGGTATGGGTGGGTCTTCCCTAGTGTGTTCCTCACTATATTTAGCGGTGTATCCTCTGTCTGAATATTTCAAGATTGGGGTAATGTGTATACTACCCTGCTTTGGCCTATCCCAAGTTTTGTTATATAAAGATTCCTCCCCATTAGACTTATTTGTGAAACCATCCTCCCCACCAGATGCTGATTCTTCCCCTAAGGACTCGACCTCACTTTCAGAGAACTACTTCCTCTCTAGTAGTTATACCTATTTTTATTTATATTATTTGATCTCCTATTTGGCACTCTGAAACTCCTGGCACCCTCTCTCCAGTTAGCTTGTTGTTTGTTATAATTAATCTGTTTTTTACTCCAAATATACACAGTACCATTTTCATAATCTGCCTGATCTCTCATATATTTTCTATGTTTCACTTGCATTAGTAAGGCCTTTGCCTCTGCCACAGATTTCAACAAAATAGCATCAAACCTAGAGTAATCTTTATGCTCCCTCCTTCTGTTTAATTATTGTTGTATTACACTAATCTGTGTTTTGATATTAACAAGCAGGGCAGATTTAAATGTAGTGATTAACTTAATCAATTTCAGAGAGCAGTCTGTGAGAGTGTCATTCCAGTCCTTAATAAATTCTCTGTCTTCCGTAATGAAGGTTGGGAATTTATTTAGCCTTAGTCCCCTAGGCACCATCCCTATAATAGTGTTCCAGAATCCAAATGTCCCAATTGTATTTCTTCTCCTTAATCATCAAGTTTTCCATCTCCCCAAAGAGTTGCCCTAAGGAGAGCTGTGATTTGTCAGATGTAAAAATACTCTCTAGTTCTTTAATATTACTGTCCCGTTCATCTACTGTTTTCAATGAATAGTAAGCACACTCCGTCACACCCACATTGTCTGTTACATTTTCCATATTTACAGCTTAGTCCCCTTTGTTGGAAAAGGATAAGTAGTAGGTATGCCTGTACACCTATTGTAGACAATGAACAAACAAAGATTTATACCCTTTTCGTATCCAGGATATCAATAATTGCAGATAACACTGCTTGTAATGTAGCTGGGATTTATAATCATAAGCAGCAACATGGACCTAAAGTCTAAAAAAATTAGGCTGCAAAATAGGGGAGAGGGGGCTTCAGTATCCCCAACCGCTGTGTGTCTCCTGCACAATAACCATATTCCTAAACAAATTGACAGTCTGACCCCGGTCCACAGAGAGTGAGAAACATAGCCAAATAACCTTATATACAGAAGCGCTGCTCACCTCTCCTCCTCAGGGTAGACCGCAGCGAGTGGTGTCCTCCTTATGAATCCTTTCCCAGCTGAGCCGTACTCCTCCGGACTCTACCCGGTATCAGGCAATGAAAAATAGCTCCAAAGAATGCAAACCGTGGAGTCCGTGTTTATAAAATCCAATGCTTTATTTCTTCCACATTAAAAAAATGCTGGACAGCGTTTCCAACTTTGCACTAGTCACAAACACATCCGGATTGTGCCAGCAGCATCACAGGCCAGCTGACGCGTTTCGGCCAATGGCCTTAGTCATAGCTGTATGACCTGCCTATCCGGGTTAAAACTTAAATTGCATAGATATCTCTGTGATAGGTTAAAAAAAATTCAATGACGCTGTCGGGCCCAGCCCCTATTTCTATCATCATTACTCACAAATTCATCAGCTTGTACTTACAGACATATGATATATTTTTGTAGCAAGTGGATCTGAGTGTTACGTTCTCATATAGGCTGGTTAAGTGTTTGAAAAAGTATTTGCATAATCATATACAGTACTGAACATTTTTATAAATTCAACAATAATATGGTACTGATTCAATTACATTCGCTATGGTAAACGTAACAGATTTGTGAAGTGACTATGTGAACGTAGCCAGTTTTTGGGGCTACTCTTCAAAATGTTATACATCTTCTCATAATTATACTATTCCCCATAATAAACATTATACCACTACCTATTCTCTAGTGATTATTGGATTATTGGTATTGGAGCCTATTTAATGTAGAGTTACCTACTATTTATATGACCACCTTGCAAAATCTCTGTAAATTTCTAAAAAAAAAAAAATTCAGATCCTCAGAGAGCTCTTTGCCATGAGGTGCCATGTTAAACTTCCAGTGACCAGTATGATAGAGTGTGAGAGCGATAACACCAAATTTAACAAACCTGCTCCCCTTTCACACCTGAGACCTTGTAACACTAACGAGTCACATGACACCTGGGAGGGAAAATGGCTAATTGGGCCCAATTTGTACATTTCCATTTGGGGTGTACTCCATTTTGTTGCCAACAGTTTAGACATTAAAGGCTGTGTGTTGAGTTATTTTGAGAGGACAGCAAATGTACACTGTTATACAGGCTGTACACTCACTACTTTACATTGTAGCAAAGTGTCATTTCTTCAGTGTTGTCACATGAAAAGATATAATAAAATATTTACAAAAATGTGAGGTGTGTACTCACTTTTGTGGGATACTGTATATATATATATATATATATATATATACACACACACAAACATATATATTATACATACACACGCAGACACACACACACATATATATATACAGTATCTCACAAAAGTGAGTACACCCCTCACATTTTTGGGGTATCTCAAGCCCAACACTGGATGCATCATATATTGGTGTTTTATAGATAAATAATCATACAATACAGACCGGTCACGTCACACTATAATCCATTGTGACAGATTATTTGAGAGCTCTTGTTCAGATCATGCTATAAATAATAAAATCGCACTAGTAAATAAAATGTTAGCTAGTATATTACCATATGATCACACAGGCTCAGAAATCTGAGCTTTAAACATCTTTTAATTACAAGAGTTCTCTGCAGTCTAATAATAAATTAACATGCAGAAAATGTTTGAAAATGTTTGGATTGCAGTGCATTAAACCCTGGCTTGCTGCAACAATTTTTCAATAGCCCAACTCCAACCACCACTTGCTTTAGAGGAGCCAATCAGGACTTGTTACTGGACTAGATAAAACTGGTTGCGATAGCACACTATCCTTTTCCCTGCCCGAAATATCATGTGACAGGTATCAGCCAATCACAGACTCATGAGTATATACCATGAGCTTGTGAGCTCTGGTACATGCACAGTAGGAGCTAGTGAGTGCACATAGAAAAAATGTGCACAATTTGACTATTGAAGTTAATTGGAAAATTTAAACACAAAAAAGTATTAACAACGCAACTAAATGGATAGCAATGTTAAAAGTGGGGCTATGAACTGTACAGGTGGTCTAGAGCAGTGATTTGCAACCTTTTTTTTGCCGTGGCACACTTTTTTACATTAAAAAATCCTGCGGCACACGACCATCCCAAAATTTTTCAAAATCACACATTGTAGCCTAATACAGGATATATATATATATATATATATATATATATACACACACACTGTACTGTGCTGTCATGCCATGCCTCCTACAAACTATACATGACATATTGACATTCATTCACAAACAATAATAATGATTGTCTGTGAATGAATATCAATGTCATGGTTGTAAATGATGCCTGATGAGCCTGTCACATACCTCCCAATATTTCAAAATTTGAAAGAGGGACACCCCTGCACTGTTGTCAGTCTGCCGCGGCACACCTGAGGCTCTCTCACGGCACACTAGTGTGCCAAGGCACACTGGTTGAAAAAAACTGGTCTAGAGGATGGTGTCAGTAATACTGATATAGATACAAACTCATAAATAATAAAAAAGTATAATAAAAAAAATAAAAAAAAAGATCAAACAATTAATAGGTAAAACACTAACGCCTAGATTTAGAGTTTTGTTGGTAAAGACACGCGGTACTAACGCTCCTTTTTTTTCCAGCGCACCCTTAAGACAACGCTGGTATTTAGAGTTGTCTGAATGGTTGGGTTAGCCTCAGAATAGGGAGCATTGAGCATAATTTAGCTCCACTTCAACCCTCAATACCAGCGCTGCTTACGGTAGCGGTAAGCTGGAAAAACGTGCTTGTGCACGATATCCCCATAGGAAACAATGGGGCTGAGCTGGCTGGAAAAAAACTAACACCTGCAAAAAAGCAGCGTTCAGCTCCTAACGCAGCCCTATTGTTTCCTATGGGGAAACACTCTCTAAGTCTACACCTAACACCCTAACATGAACCCCGAGTCTAAACACCCCTAACCTTACACTTATTAACCCCTAATCTGCCGCCCCCGCTATCCCTGACACCTGCATTTTATTATTAACCCCTAATCTGCTGCTCCGGACACCGCCGCAACCTACATTATCGCTATGAACCCCTAATCTACTGCCCCTAACATCGTCAACACCTATATTATATTTATTACCCCCTAATCTGCCCCCCCAACGTCGCCGCCACCTACCTACACTTATTAACCCCTAATCTGCCGACCGGACCTCGCAGCCACTATAATAAATGTATTAACCCCTAAACCGCCGCACTCCCGCCTCGCAAACACTATAATAAATTGTATTAACCCCTAATCTGCCCTCCCTAACATCGCCGCCACCTACCTACAATTATTAACCACAAATCTCACGCCCCCAACGTCGCCGCTACTATAATAAAGTTATTAACCCCTAAACCTAAGTCTAACCCTAACCCTAACACCCCCCTAAATTAAAAATAATTTAAATTAATCTAAATAAATTTACTATAATTAAATAAATTATTCCTATTTAAAACTAAATACTTACCTATAAAATAAACCCTAATATAGCTACAATATAACTAATAGTTACATTACAGGCAACTTTGTATTTATTTTAACTAGGTACAATAGCTATTAAATAGTTAATAACTATTTAATAGCTACCTAGTTAAAATAATTACAAAATTACCTGTAAAATAAATCCTAACCTAAGTTACAAATACACCTAACACTACACTATCAATAAATTAATTAAATAAATTACCTACAATTAGCTAAACTAAAATACAATTAAATAAACTAAACTATAATACCAAAAAAACAAACACTAAATTACAGAAAATAAAAAAAAAATACAAGAAGTTTAAACTAATTACACCTAATCTAAGCCCCCTAATAAAATACCCCCCCCCCAAATAATAAAATGCCCTACCCTATCCTAAATTACAAAGTAATCAGCTCTTTTACCAGCCCTTAAAAGTGCTTTTTGCGGGGCATGGCACCAAAGTAATCAGCTCTTTTACCTGTAAAAAAAAATACAACCCCCCACCAACATTAAAACCCACCACCCACACACCCCTACTCTAACCCACCCAAACCCCCCTTAAATAAACCTAACACTAACCCCCTGAAGTTCTCCCTACCTTGAGTCGTCTTCACCCAGCCGAGCCGAATTCTTCATCCAAGCGGAGCAAGAAGAGGTCCTCCATCTGGTAGAAGTCTTCATCCAAGCGGGGCAAGAAGAGGTCCTCCATCCGGTAGAAGTCTTCATCCAAGCAGGGCAAGAAGAGGTCCTCCATCCGGTAGAAGTATTCATCCAAGCGGCGTCTTCTATCTTTATCTATCCAGAGCAGATCAGAGCCATCTTCCATCCAGCCGACGCGGAGCCATCCTCTTCAACCAACGGACTAACAACGAATGACGGTTCCTTTAAGGGACGTCATCCAAGATGGTGTCCCTCGAATTCCGATTGGCTGATAGGATTCTATCAGCCAATCGGAATTAAGGTAGGAAAAATCTGATTGGCTGATTCAATCAGCCAATCAGATTGAAGTTCAATCCGATTGGCTGATCCAATCAGCCAATCGGATTGACCTTGCATTCTATTGGCTGTTCTGTAATTTAGTGGTTTTTTTTGGTATTATAGTTTAGTTTATTTAATTGTATTTTAGTTTAGCTAATTGTAGTTAATTTATTTAATTAATTTATTGATAGTGTAGTGTTAGGTGTATTTGTAACTTAGGTTAGGATTTATTTTACAGGTAATTTTGTAATTATTTTAACTAGGTAGCTATTAAATAGTTATTAACTATTTAATAGCTATTGTTCCTAGTTAAAATAAATACAAAGTTGCCTGTAAAATAAATATAAATCCTAAAATAGCTACAATGTAACTATTAGTTATATTGTAGCTATATTAGGGTTTATTTTATAGGTAAGTATGTAGTTTTAAATAGGATTAATTTATTTAATTATAGTAAAATTATTTATTTAAATTTAATTTATATTTAAGTTAGGGGGTGTTAGGGTTAGGGTTAGACTTAGGTTTAGGGGTTAATAACTTTATTATAGTAGCGGCGACGGTGGGGGCGGCAGATTAGGGGTTAATATTTGTAGGTAGGTGGCGGCGATGTTAGGGAGGGCAGATTAGGGGTTAATAAAATTTATTATAGTGTTTGCGAGGCGGGAGTGCAGCGGTTTAGGGGTTAATACATTTATTATAGTGGCGGCGATGTCCGGTCTGCAGATTAGGGGTTAATAATTGTAGGAAGGTGGCGGCGACATTGGGGGGGCAGATTAGGGGTTAATAAATATAATATAGGTGTCGGCGATGTTAGGGGCAGCAGATTAGGGGTTCATAGGTATAATGTAGGTTGCGGTGGTGTCCGGAGCGGCAGATTAGGGGTTAAAAAAAATTATTATAGGGTTTGCGATGTGGGGGGGGCTTGGTTTAGGGGTTCATAGGTAGTTTATGGGTGTTAGTGTACTTTATAGCACAGTAGTTAAGAGCTTTATGTTCCCGCGTTAGCCCATACTGACTTTTTTTGACGGTGGGAATCTTGTCGGTAGAGGCTCTACCGCTCATTTCTTCCAAGACTCATAATACCAGCGTTAGGCAAATCCCATTGAAAAGATAGGATACGCAATTGACGTAAGGGGATCTGCGGTAGCCTCGAGTCGCGGAAAGAAAGTGAGCGGTAGACCCTTTCCTGCATGACTCTAAATACCAGCGGGCATTAAAAAGCAGCGTTAGGACAACTTAACGCTGCTTTTAACGGCTAACGCCAAACTCTAAATCTAGGCGTAAATTAATTAGTAAATTATAATTGAAATTGGGAATTAAAAGCTGGCATTATACGTCAACCTCTTTAAAACTCAGTGCATAACAAGTGCAATTACCAACTCCAAACTGAAAAGACAGGTGACCATATGAAGTTTAGTTTCGCAATGAAGTCTTTAAATCCAAAAATGTCAGGGTCCTCCAAATCTCCTTTTATGTGCAGGGTGCTGCCACACTCAGAGTTGTGTCACTGAACACTCTTTATTCACAAAGAATCTGTAGCAAGACAAAAGAGGAAAGCGCAACCCCATATCAAGCAAGAAGATTTAATTAATTGGCACACTGCACACGGTTAAAAACACTTCCAAGATAAACATGAAAACATGCATCAAGCACAGTCAGGGAGAAACCTCTGTCTGGGTCTGTAATATTCTTTTTGTCCGTTCGGTCTGCTATGGGACTACCAGTATTTTTGTCCGTCAAGGCTTGTCCCTGTGTCTCCGTTACTTCCAAGAACAATCAAAGCTCCGCCCTCAATGCGTTTCGTTCACTCCTAAGCAAACTTTCTCAAGAGGAGTGTAAGCATGTATTGATACTAAGTTGATATTAGCGTCCCTTTAAATTCGGGGAGATGTAATCCCATTCGTTGGTGATTAGCTAATCCGGTAAGAGTATCCAGACCGGCCTCCTTTGCGTGACGTATTTATGGGCGTACTTGTATTCATCATCATTGTCACAAGGCCTAATCAGTAATCTGGAACGGGTACACCTCCTGCATGTCATATCTGACAACGTAACTAACTGGGAGTCCGCTATAAACAACGTATTCCTAGGATTTGCAGGAACTGTACCACATTAAAAGATTTCGAGGAAGAATCAATAGTTCTTGAACAAAAGCTATTACAGAAAGGGTATGATGGAAATCTGATCCAGAAGGCAAAATACAGTAGTAGAGATAGAAAGAGAGAAGCCCTACTTATGAAAAAGATAAAAGCATTGGGTAATAGTAAGCAGGAGGGAGTAAAATTCATTACAACATACAACTTAGGGGCAGGCTTTATTAAATCAACTCTGAAAAAACATTGGATCATTTTATTAACTGACCCTATTTTGGGTCCTCATTTGGATAAAAATCTGGTTACTATCTTCAAGAAAAAAAAGGAGTATAAATAACATATTAGCACCTTCAAAATTACAGTCCAAAAAGGAAACGAATAAAGGTAACATTTCAGCCTGGTGTACCACCAAGGGAGGAACGTTCAAATGTGGGAGGTTGAACTGCTGCATGTGTGGTTTGATTAAAAAGGGGGACACCATCAGCAATTGGGATCAAACAAAAGATTTTAAAATTAGAGACAAGGCATCTTGTGTGTCTGTGTATGTGGTGTATTGCCTCGCTTGTGAGTGTGACAAAATTTATGTCGGGAGGACTAAAAGGAAGGTCAAGCGCCGCATATACAAACACCTAGAAAACATCAAGAATGGTTTTGAGAACCACAGTGTATCAGAACATTTCAAAATAGATCATGGACAGAACCCCAAAGGTCTATCAGTTAAAATTTTGGAAGTAATACCAACCTCAGTAGAAAATGAACATCAGAGGTTAATGCGACTTAGGCAATGTGAGACAAAATGGATACATTTGCTAGACTGTCTGTCTTTCAAAGGGTTAAATATTGACTTAGACTTGCAGGCTTTGCATGACCTAAAAGTCAATTCTCCTAGAATCCCTAATACCCCCCCTTTTTTTTTTTTTCCTTTTTTTTAATTGTGTGAAAGGTTGGAGGATAAAGGGTATTATTTTAACTAATGAAATATAATTTTAGAAAATTTAATGTACTAATGAATTAATGCGACTTAAAGTGGTTTAATGTGCTAATATTTTAGTGTGGACATTTTTAATAATTATGTGTTAATGAATCAATGCGGTCCAAAGTGGTCCTTTTATATATAATAATTTGTTGGTTTTTTTTGCTTTTGATGAAATATATTGTAGGAGTATTGTTTAACTATAATCTGTCTTAATGAATTAACATGTGACAGTATGTTATTTGTAAAGAAGATAGTTCTTTGGATGTAAATACATTATTTTAGGAATTATGTATTGCCTTAATTATGTTTTATGTCACCATATGTATGTATGCATATCATGTTTTAGCATTCATTGTATATCGTAAAAGATTAATCAGATTATGCTTGGAGAGCAAATTGAATATTATCAAATAGTGTTTCTTAGGAATACGTTATTTATAGCGGACTCCCAGTTAGTTACGTTGTCAGATATAACTTGCAGGAGGTGTACCCGTTCCAGATTACTGATTGGGCCTTGTGACGATGACGATGCATACAAGTACGCCCATAAATACGTCACACAAAGGAGGCCAGTCTGGATACTCTTACCGGATTAGCTAATCACAAACAAATGGGAATACATCTCCCCGAATTTAAAGGGACGCTAATATCAACGTAGTATCTATAAATGCTTACACTCCTCTTGAGAAAGTTTGCTTAGGAGTGAACAAAACGCGTTGTGGGCGGAGCTTTGATTGCTCTTGGATGAAATGGAGACACAGGGACAAGCTTTGACGGAGAAAAATACCAGTAGTCCCATAGTGGACCGAACAGACAAAAAGGATATTACAGACCCAGACAGAGGTTTCTCCCTGACTGTGCTTGATGCATGTTTTATGGTTTATCTTGTAACAGTTTTTAACCATGTGCAGTGTGCCAATAAATTAAATCTTCTACCTTGATGTGGGGTTGCGCTTTCCTCTTTTGTCTTGCTACAAATTGGAACATGTCTTGTAAAAATGATATCTTAATCATGAAAGTATAATTTTGTCCTTAATGTCCCTTTAAATTGCAGGAAGGGGGAGTTGCAAAATAAACACAAACTATATTGCAAACTTTTTCTATATATAATCAAAATGTTATACTACAATTGGAAAGTGTTTACTGCTCCTTTAAAACTGAAATGTAAATGAGAAGAGGAAGGAGCCAGTGTGTAAAAGATTTCCTTTGTGGCAGCACTTTCATAGTTTCATAGTTTTCAAAGATGTGAAGTCTCTAATACAATAAACAAATACAGTTATGTATTTAGATTCTATACTGCCTTAGGCATTGGGAATCAGCTGCCTCTATATAAATTATAACTCATTTCTGCATCATATAATTCCAAACACAACAGTACTGTGTAGAAGAGAATCACTAACAGGTCAAATTATAGTCATTTTGCGTTTCACACCAAATATTCTCCCCACAAATCCACCAGAAGTGTTTTTTAGCAATCTAAATAATGCTGGGGTGATGCCAGACTTCCTGTTTAGTTCATAATTAATATGAAATGCTAATAAGGAATAGGACCATCTGTTAACTCAAATAAAATGTATTACCATCTGTCTGCTTATCTCTATCATTCCATGAAAAAGCATTTGTCTTTATATCTAGAACTTTCATATATGTGAAATAATGATGTGGCTTGTGATTATACAGTAATTCTATCTGATTGTCTTATTACTAACAAGACAAAAATAACAAAACATTCTATAGCCAGGAGCCTGGTGGTGATATCAGTGTACCTAGAGCTGCACAATTTGGTGTAAGCAGCAGGTTTTTATGGGTAGTTATACAGCTTAATGACTTCCCACTCCTGTGCTCTACACATGTATTTATTAGTTTTACTATAAAGCAGTGATCTCAGGTTATCTAGGAGAGGGGAGCATGAACATTGTATACATCCCTGGCTTCTGATGCTGAGAATTTCCTTATCAAGTAGTCACCTTGCCCCACCTACTGGTTGAAATGATGTATTACAATATATTTTTCTTAGAAATTTGATACAATTAACACAATAACAGGTAAAGTACCTACCATATCACATGTATTGCTTTGTCTAGCACCTTAGGATATGTTCAATCAGTAACATCCTTTCTTAATGCCCTGATTTTTACTTGACTCCTTTTCTAAATGTGCCTTTGTGTTATTTACTTCATTTTTCTATTACAAGCCTGGAGACATGAAAGACTGGTTTGTTGGTCGCAGTAATGCACAAGGAATTGACCTGAACAGGAACTTTCCTGACCTGGACCGAATTGTTTACATCAGTGAACGGGAAGGAGGATCAAACAACCATTTGCTGCAAAACCTAAAGAAGTCTGTTGATGAGAATCCTAAGGTTAATACTCAGATTAATGTGTAATATATTGTTTATTTTATAACAAACACAAATATCTATTTTATTTATATGCTGTTTTTTTAGTTTGTGGTATATATTTAACAATTTGTATTGTTTGTTGAAAATATAGTCTTATGATCTCAAAAAGTATACGTTTATCTTTAGCTATTTTGTTTTAGGTTTCGTCAATTGGTGTATAATGTCTTGAAGAAAATATAAGTGAGCAACCTGTCATTAGGGATACAATTTCAGTTAATTCAATACCTATATACAGTTGTAAACAAAATTATTCAACCCCCGCTGCAAATCAGGTTTATTGTCAAAATATACAGGCTTTCAGCTGTTTGCAATGAACAAATCAAACAAAAGCAATTGAAATAGCTCAACACAACGAATGCATCAAGTGGTTTCTCCAAATTCAACTGAAAATTCAACTTTTAATGAATTCTGCAGTCTCAAAAATGATTCAACCCCTTTGGGCAAGCATCTTTAGTACTAAGTAGAGCACTCTTTTGCTGTTATGACCTGCTGCAAACGAGATGCATAGCCAGACACCAGCTTCTGGCACCGTTCCTGAGGAATCTTAGCCCATTCCTCATGAGCAATTGCCTCCCATTCAGTAATATTACTTCTGCAACCAAGCCTTGGTGTAATTTGAGGTATGCTTGGAATCATTTTCCTGTTGGAAGGTTCAATGACGCCCAAGCTTCAGCTTCCTCGCAGACGGTATGATGTTTTCTCCTAGGATTTTCTGATACTTCAATGAATCCATCTTGCCTTCTACACACTGCAGGATTCCAGTGCCAGAGGATGCAAATGCAGCCCCAGAGCATCACCGAGCCACCACCATGCTTAACTGTAGGCAGAGGGTGCTTTTCAGCATATGCTTCATTCTTCTTCCTCCTAACATACCACTGATCCATCGGGCCAAAAAATTCCAGTTTTGTTTCATCGCTTCACAAAAAACAGAATCCCCAAACTTCTGTGGCTTATTCATATGATTTTGAGCTGACTTTTCTTGTGCTTTTGGGTCAATAGTAGTGTACGCTAGTGATGTCGCAAACCTAAAAATTTGGGTTCGCGAACGGAGAACTCGAACTTCCACAAAAGTTTGCGAACCGGGCGAACCGCCATAGACTTCAATAGGCAGGCAAATTTTAAAACCCACAGGGACTCTTTCTGGCCACAATAGTGATGGAAAAGTTGTTTCAAGGACACTAACACCTAGACTGTGGCATGCCGAAGGGGGATCCATGGCAAAACTCCCATGGAAAATTACATAGTTGATGCAGAGTCTGGTTTTAATCCATAAAGGGCATAAATCACCTAACTTTCCTAAATAGTTTGGAATAACGTGCTTTAAAACATCAGGTATGATGTTGTATCGATCAGGTAGTGTAAGGGTTACGTGTAAGGGTTACACCCGCTTCACAGTGCGCAGTGTAGATGATATACCTGCCCTGACCATGCTTTGCAGACCAGGTATCAGTGGTCAGATGGACCCTTGCCCCAACACTGTGTGCCAGACATGCCATTATAGCAGACTTATATGGCTTTGGCGTTGCTTTTTGGTAATTAGAAGGCTGCTAAATGCCACTGCGCACCACACGTGTTTTATGCCCAGCAGTGAAGGGGTTAATTAGGGAGCATGTAGGCAGCTTGTAGAGTTAATTTTAGCTTAAGTGTAGTGTAGTAGACAACCCAAAGTATTGATCTAGGCCCATTATGGTATATTTCATGCCACCATTTCACCGCCAAATGCGATCAAATAAAAAAAAAATTGTTCACTTTTTCACAAACTTTAGGTTTCTCACAGAAATTATTTACAAACAACTTATGCAATTATGGCATAAATGGTTGTAAATGCTTCTCTGGCATCCCCTTTGTTCAGAAATAGCAGACTTATATGGCTTTGGTGTTGCTTTTTGGTAATTAGAAGGCTGCTAAATGCTGCTGCGCATCACACGTGTATTATGGCTAGCAGTGAAGGGGTTAATTAGGTAGTTTGTAGGGAGCTTGCAGGGTTAATTTCATGCCACCATTTCACCGCCAAATGCGATAAAATTAAAAAAAAAACTTAAATTTTTTCGCAATTTTAGGTTTCTCACTGAAATTATTTACAAACAGCTTGTGCAATTATGGCACAAATGGTTGTAAATGCTTCTCTGGGATCCCCTTTGTTCAGAAATAGCATCACACGTGTATTATGGCTAGCAGTGAAGGCGTTAATTAGGTAGTTTGTAGGGAGCTTGCAGGGTTAATTTTAGCTTTAGTGTAGAGATCAGCCTCCCACCTAACACATCAGACCCCCTGATCCCTCCCAAACAGCTCCCTTCCCTTCCCTCCCCCACCCCACAATTGTCCCCACCATCTTAAGATCTTAAGTACTGGCAGAAAGTCTGCCAGTACTAAAATAAAAGGTTTTTACATTTTTTTTTTTTTTTTAGTATATTTACATATGCTGGGGTGTAGCAGCCCCCAACCTCCATGATCCCCCCCAAAACAGCTCTCTAACCCTCCCCATCTGCCTTATTGGCGGCCATCTTGGGTACTGGCAGCTGTCTGCTATTATTTCACAGTCAAAAAAGTTTTTTTTTTTTTTAAATGTACACTACTGTTACACCAGATATGAGTGGTGGCACTGGGCAAGTGGGCACAGTATATGCTGTGAGCCTGACACACACGCTGGCAGGCAGGCAACTGCAATTAGATTACAGCAGACTGATGTTCTAGCCCTGTTCTAGCCCTAAAAAGGGCTTTTTGGGGTGCTGTCCTTACAGCAGAGATCAGATGAGTCCTTCAGGACTGTAGTGGACACTGAATACACTAGCCTAGCTATCAATTTCCCTATTAAATCAGCAGCAGCTACACTGTCCCTCCTCTCACTAAGAATGCAGCTTCCAAATGAATCTAAAATGGATGCTGTCCAGGAGGTGGGAGGGTCTGGGAGGGAGGGTCTGCTGCTGATTGGCTGTAATGTGTATTCTGACTGTGAGGTACAGGGTCAAAGTTTACTCAATGATGACAAATAGGGGGCGGATCGAACATCGCATATGTTCGCCTGCCGAGGCAAACAAGTGTACGTCTTGGAGTTCTGGCAAGGAAACATTCTGCGTTTAGTATGCACCTTACTTGCAGTCACTCGAGGGTTTCTCTTAATCTGCCTTCTTAGAAATCTGATTGCAGCCATTGATAGCTTCCCTTTTCTGTCCCTTCCAGGTAGTATAACCACTGTTCCTTTACATTTGAACTTGCAAACTATGCTTCCAATGCTGTCTTTAAGAACATTCAGTGCCTTCGCTATCTTTTTGTATCCTGTTCCTTGTTTGTGAAGGGCGATGATCTCTTCTCTTAACTTTCTGGACCATTATTTTGACTTAGCCATATTTCTAACATGTAGTCAATTGTGACACTCAACAAACCCCTAGCCAGTTCAGGTATTTCATGTGTTCTAGCCCAAGCACACCTGGTGCAACTATTGAAGCCCTTGATTAGTTGCATCAGGTGTGCTGGAGACAACACCTGTTTTGCATATTTGTGCTGTTGTGAGGAATTCTATTCAGGGTGTTGAATAATTTTGAGACTGCAGAATTTATTAAAAGTTGAATTTTCAGTTGAATTTGGGGAAACCACTTGAAGCATTTGTCCTGTTAAGCTATGTCAATTGCTTTTGTTTGATTTGTTCATTGCAATCAGCTGAAACTGTAAAATTTGACGATAATCCTGATTTGCAATGGGGGTTGAATAATTTTGATTACAACTGTAAATACCTTAAAGTTTTCAACAAATTTAAATAATGCTCTTTAAAGTTTTTAAAAGGGATATAAAACACTAAGGGCTAGACTATGAGTGAAGCGCTATTTAAAGATCCCGTTCAAGCGTTAACTGTGCTAGAAGTAAGCTGAAGTTAGAATATCGCCTGTGCATTCATGTATTCCCTCATAGAAGTTAATAGAGCACCTTGTGCGCAAATCTGATCGCATATTCTAATGTATACTAACCAGACATGAAAATATGAATATTTCACACTCCAATATTCTTCACATAGCAGAATGTGTTTTATTTATTCATAAATACACATTTCTACATATATATATGATGGTATTTTGGTACAATATATTTCTATACCTATATACTATATATATATGTACACAGGATTATATAGAAGTATAGATATATACAGATATATAGGAATATTTATTTATAAATACTTAGAACATGTTCTGCTATATGCAGAACATTGGAATGTGAAATATCTACAGTAATTAACTAGTTAAAACCTTTATTAAATATTAATAGTGCATAAATATGTTTTTACATGTTGTTATCTACTTAACTGCAAAGGGCTCCAATGTATTTATATATATATATATATATATGCCTATATATATGTAGTGTACATATGTATTTATAGGTTTCTATGTGTATATATGTATGTAAATGCATAAATACAAACATATAGACATATAAAAATACATGTGAAAGTAGAAAGGGGGTAGCGTGGCTTCAAAGGCAACTGTACAGATCAGCAACAATTTCAAATGCAGACAGCTGGGAACAGGAATAACAGTCCATAAAATATTGGACATCAAACACTGAGGTGCAAGCCATGAAGAAGGGCTGAGCGTGCCCACGGCAATATCAAAAGGTCAAAGAAAGCAGCACACAAGGATATCCAATAAAAATGGTATCTTTATTTTGACATATCCAAAAAGAAAAAAATACATAAACACTCAAACACGAGGAAAACGGGGTCACGCCCCCTTTTTCCTTGTGTTTGTGTATTTTTTTCTTTTTGGATATGTCAAAATAAAGATACCATTTTTATTGGATATCCTTGTGTGCTGCTTTCTTTGACCTTTTGATATAAAAATACAGACATATACATGTTTAGAAATGTATATGTATGTATCTCTATGTTAAAGCCCTTTGCCTGCTTTTTGTTTGACACAGCAGACACCTTAATCTTTTCTGTGAAATATTTTTTTCAATAATTTTTATTAGATGTTGTTATTATGAGTGTAACTGTACTTTGTAATGTATTTTGATGTGTTTGTGCAACTTTTTTGTTTCGCAAAACAGTTAACCAGAGCTCTGAGGATGCAGTAATCATTCTAGCGTAAATCTCGATTGCGCTCAAGTGATTGCGTTTACTTTCAACTTTTTATACAAACGGTAAACCCGATGAGTATACACACCCACGATAAACCCCTTATCACTCGTGCCGCACTCCAAATATAGAAAAGTTTACATTACTGTTTAGTAATGGGTCACTCCCATGATTCTCTTTATAGAAAAAAAAACAAAAAACTCTTGTTTCATTTCCACTGCTGAGGCCAGTTAGCGATAGGAAAAAATGAGATTCTAGAGTGGTCAAACTATAGCTGTGTACAATATAGCAGTGTTAGGTAGTGATGTTGCGAACAGTTCGCCGGAGAACAGTTCCCGGCGAACATAGCTTGTTCGCGTTCACCGCTGCGGGCGAACATATGCGATGTTCGATCCGCCCCCTATTCGTCATCATTGAGGAAACTTTGACCCTGTATCTCACAGCCTTCAGACACATTTGAGCCAATCAGCAGCAGACACTCCCTCACAAACCCTCCCAGCTCCTGGGCAGCAGCCATTTTAGATTCATTACGATCTTGCTTTCTTAGTGAGAGGAGGTTTAGTGTTGCTGCTGCTGACATTATAGGGAAATAGATAGCTAGGCTAGTGTATTTAGTGTCCACTACAGTCCTGAAGGACTCATCTAATCTCTGCTGTAAGGACAGCACCCCAAAAAGCCCTTTTTAGGGCTAGAGCTTCATTTTTTTTTTTATTTTTTTTATTGTAATTTTATTTGCATTTGCCTGGCTTTCAGCCTGTGTGTGAGGCTCACAGCATATGCTGTGATTAGTGCCACCACTGATATCTAAGAACAAACCAATGTGTAAAAACACATAAGAGGGCGCTAGTATGTCTGGTGACACCGTGAAAAAACAAAAAACAACAAATATAATATACCTAGGTGTGAATGAATACTACAAACTGAATGCAATCAAAATATAATTATATAAGAATTGCTAATAATAATGATAATAATAGAAAGTGACACCTCATTAAATTTGCATAGTGAAATAGTCCAAATTTTATCATAAATAGTCTAATGGATCACCAGAAGTCCACAACAAATTCCAACAAGTGGATTCGGTTTCCAAATGGCTGTAAGAATGATCCTCTCCTCCGATGTGAAATCAGTGATCTGTATAAATTACAAATAGAAAAGGACGACCATTGTGTGTATCGATAGTTCAAAAGACCCCACACATGCAGCCCACTCTAATCCAGGGTACTCACACTTTGGCTGAGCACACCAATGTGCTTGTGGATACGATCTGGTTATCTGAGCCAACCAGCTTGCTCTTTCACAGGCAGCGTTCTCCTCGCAGCAGCTGTACACCAGCTGTACACCAGCAGACTTTTTATAACTTCACGGCAGTATGGTAATGAGCACCTTGCTTGATAAGGAATGGCGGACAATGATTTAAAAACACAAAACTTCTTTAATCATTGGTATTAAAAAAATCCTTCATATACAAGGATTTTTTTAATACCAATGATTAAAGAAGTTTTGTGTTTTTAAATCATTGTCCGCCATTCCTTATCAAGCAAGGTGCTCATTACCATACTGCCGTGAAGTTATAAAAAGTCTGCTGGTGTACAGCTGGTGTACAGCTGCTGCGAGGAGAACGCTGCCTGTGAAAGAGCAAGCTGGTTGGCTCAGATAACCAGATCGTATCCACAAGCACATTGGTGTGCTCAGCCAAAGTGTGAGTACCCTGGATTAGAGTGGGCTGCATGTGTGGGGTCTTTTGAACTATCGATACACACAATGGTCGTCCTTTTCTATTTGTAATTTATACAGATCACTGATTTCACATCGGAGGAGAGGATCATTCTTACAGCCATTTGGAAACCGAATCCACTTGTTGGAATTTGTTGTGGACTTCTGGTGATCCATTAGACTATTTATGATAAAATTTGGACTATTTCACTATGCAAATTTAATGAGGTGTCACTTTCTATTATTATCATTATTATTAGCAATTCTTATATAATTATATTTTGATTGCATTCAGTTTGTAGTATTCATTCACACCTAGGTATATTATATTTGTTGTTTTTTGTTTTTTCACGGTGTCACCAGACATACTAGCGCCCTCTTATGTGTTTTTACACATTGGTTTGTTCTTAGTTTGATACACATTTGCGCTTATGATATTTGTGTTAAGAGGTGCTGCTTTAATATTTTTAGGGATATTTTACTTGTTTATATACACATGTAATATCTAGGAAGGATCTAACAAATCATTGTTAAAAGGAGCAAATAACCATATATTGTCCCCACAAGGATACATACCATATCATATGGTGCTTGTATATTACTAATTTTTGTAACAGGGGTTTTTAAGTATTAATCATGTATTTTATTTAACAGCGCCCTCTAGTGATTGTTTCACAAAACTTTCTTTGACACCACTGATATCTGCTTAAGATTAGTGTAAATTTAAACAACAAAACGTTTAAATCATTTTGCTAGTGTAATCTAATTTCATTTTCTATCAGGCCTGTGTGTCAGGCTTACACAGCATATACTGTGGTTAATTGCTGTGCCAGCCACCACTCATATCTGCTTAACATTATTTTAAATTTAAAAAAAAAAAACTTTTAAATCATTTTGCTAGTGTAATCTAATTTCATTTTCCATCAGGCCTGTGTGTCAGGCCCACATCATATACTGTGATTAATAGCTCTGTTTTCCACCACTTATATCTGGTGTAACATTAGTGTAAATTTTTTTTAAAAAAATATTTACATCAGTCCTCTTCTAGTGTTATTTAATTTTAGTTGCCTGGCCAGGCTGCGTCTGCCACTAGTGCCAGCCTGTGTGTCAGGCTGCCAGCATATACTGTGCCTACTTCCATCCTCAGTGCCACCACTCCTATCTGGTGTAACATTCGTTTAAATTTTTTTAAAAAAAACTTTTACATCAGTCTTCTAGTGTTATTTAATTTTAGTTGCCAGGCCAGCCTGCCAATACTAGTGCCAGCCTGTGTGTCAGGCTGCCAGCATATACTGTGCCTACTTCCATCCTCAGTGCCACCACTCCTATCTGTTGTAACATTAGTGTAACTTTTTAAAAAAAAAAAAACTTTTACATCAGTCTGCTAGTGGTATTTAATTGCAGTTGCCTGTCTGCCAGCTTGTGTGCCAGGCCCACTTTCCAACTAGTGCCATGAATCATATTTGTTATAACAGTAGTGTAAATATTTTAAATAAAAACTTTTTTGACTGTGAATCATCAGTCTGCTAGTGCAATTGAATTGCAGTTGCCTGCCTGCCAGCGTGTGTGCCAGGCCCACTTGCCAACTAGTGCCACCAATCATATTTGTTATAACAGTATTGTAAATATTTAAAATAAAAACTTTTTTGACTGTGAATCATCAGTCTGCTAGTGCAATTGAATTGCAGTTGCCTGCCTGCCAGCGTGTGTGCCAGGCCCACTTGCCAACTAGTGCCACCAATAATATTTGTTATAACAGTATTGTAAATATTTAAAAAAAAAAACTTTTTTGACTGTGAAACATCAGTCAGCTAGTGTAATCTAATTGCAGTTGCCTGCCTGCCAGCGTGTGTGCCAGGCCCACTTGCCAACTAGTGCCACCAATCATATTTGTTATAACAGTAGTGTAAATATTTAAAATAAAAACTTTTTTGACTGTGAATCATCAGTCTGCTAGTGCAATTGAATTGCAGTTGCCTGCCTGCCAGCGTGTGTGCCAGGTCCACTTGCCAAGTAGTGCCACCAATCATATTTGTTATAACAGTATTGTAAATATTTTTAAAAAATACTTTTTTGACTGTGAAACATCAGTCAGCTAGTGTAATCTAATTGCAGTTGCCTGCCTCCCAGCCTGTGTGCCAGGCCCACTTGCCAACTAGTGTCACCAATCATATTTGTTATAACAGTACTTTAAATATTTAAAAAAAAAACTTTTTTGATTGTGAAACATCAGTCTGCTAGTGTCATCTAATTGCAGTTGCCTGCCTCCCAGCATGTGTGCCAGGCTCACTTGCCAACTAGTGCCACTAATCATATTTGTTATAACAGTAGTGTAAATATTTAAAATAAAAACTTTTTTGACTGTGAATCATCAGTCTGCTAGTGTAATCTAATTGCAGTTGCCTGCCTCCCAGCCTGTGTGCCAGGCCCACTTGCCAACTAGTGCCACCAATCATATTTGTTATAACAGTACTTTAAATATTTAAAAAAAAAACTTTTTTGATTGTGAAACATCAGTCTGCTAGTGTCATCTAATTGCAGTTGCCTGCCTCCCAGCATGTGTGCCAGGCTCACTTTCCAACTAGTGCCACTAATCATATTTGTTATAACAGTACTGTAAATATTTAAAAAAAAAAAAACTTTTTTGCCTGTGAAACATCAGTCTGCTAGTGTCATCTAATTGAAGTTGCCTGCCTGCCAGCGTGTGTGCCAGGCCCACTTGCCAAGTTAGTGCCACCCTCATATTTGTTGTAACAGTAGTGTAAATGTTTAAAAAAAATGTGTTTTAAAAGATGTTTTAAAGCACGTTATTCCAAACTATTTAGGAATGTTAGGTGATTTATGCCCTTTATGGCTTAAAACCAGACTCTGCATCAACTATGTAATTTTCCGTGGGAGTTTTGCCATGGATCCCCCTCCGGCATGCCACAGTCCAGGTGTTAGTCCCCTTGAAACAACTTTTCCATCACTATTGTGGCCAGAAAGAGTCCCTGTTGGTTTTAAAGTTCGCCTGCCTATTGAAGTCAATGGCGGTTTGCGCGGTTCGCTGGTTCGCGAACAGTTGCGGAAGTTTGAGTCCGCCGTTCGCGAACTGAAATTTTTAGGTTCGCGACATCACTAGTGTTAGGCTTGTGAACTCTGGAGTCTGCACTTCCTATACTCAAAACCACAATTAAATTACAGTAAATTAAATAATTAATATATTACATTTTTTTTTAATTATACACAATTAAACATTTTATATTACAATCTCAAAGTTTTTAATGACCATTTAAATGTAACGTCCCTTTAACAAATACATTGTATTTTATGCATAACATGGAGAAATAATGTCACTTTTAGAAAAATCAGAAATAACGTGTTATAATTAATTTATTTTCAGCTTGCACCTGAAACCGTGGCAATAATTAACTGGATTATGGACATCCCCTTTGTCCTATCTGCTAACCTTCATGGCGGAGACCTTGTAGCAAATTATCCCTATGACGAAACTAGAAGTGGTGAGTGGTCATGTCAATAGGTTGGTGAAAAAATAGTGTTCAACTGAATTTATAGTCATCCAAGTGGTAATAATATAATGTAAATGTACTTATCTAAAATGGTTAGAACAAATGAGATATATTAGTTATTATTAAGTAGCATTCTGGAAACTAGACTGATGTTCTGTTGCTAATTATCAGCCTTACGTATATAGAAGTTCTTCTTAAAGGAATAGTCTAGTCAAAATTAAATTTTCATAATTCAGATAGAGCATGCAATTTAAGCAACTTTCTAATTTACACCTATTATCAATTTTCTTTGTTCTCTTGGTATCTTTATCTGAAAAAGAAAAATATAAGCTCAGGAGCCGGCCCATTTTTGGTTCAGCTCCTGGGCACTTTATGATTGATGTATAAATGTAGCCACCAATCAGTAAGCGCTACCCAGGTGCTGAACCAAAAATGCGCTGGTTCCTAAGCTTACATTCAAATAAAGATACCAAGAGAACAAAGAAAAATTGAGATTCTGAGTAAATTAGAAAGTTGTTTAAAATTACATGCTCTATCTGAATCATGAAAGTTTAATTTTGACTAGACTATCCCTTTAACAAGTATTCCCTCTCTCCTGATCTTTTAGTTTAAACATCTGATTTGTTAGTGAAAGAACCCTGTCCTTTAATTATATAACTAGTGTTAATGCCTGTGTACACGGGCCAAAATGTTTAAGGAAAGAAATATACCTATCTCTCTATCCATCTATCTTTATATCCATCTATCCCTCTATTCATCTATCCCTCTATCCCTATCCCTCTATTCCTATCCCTTTATCCATCTTTCCCTATCCCTCTATCCATATCCCTCTATTCCTATCCCTCTATCCCTATCCCTCTATCCATCTATCCCTCTTTCTCCATCCCTCTATTACTATCCCTCTATCCATCTATCCCTCTTTCTCCATCCCTCTATTACTATCCCTCTTTCCCTATCCCTCTATCTCTATGCCTATCCTTCTATCTCTATCCCTCTATCCTCTCTCTCTATCTCTATCTATCTATCCTTATCCCTCTATCTCTATCCATCTATCCCTTTTTCTCTATCCCTATCCATCTATTCCTATCCATCTGTCCATCTATCCCTACCCCTCTTTCATCTATCCCTCTATCTCTCGATCCATCTATCCCTATCCCTCTATACATATCCATATATCCCTCTATCTCTATCCCTATCCCTCTATCTCTGTCCCTCTATCCCTACCCCACTATCCCTATCCATGTATCCCTATCCCTCTATCTCTATCCCTCTATCCCTATCCCTCTATCCATATATCCCTATCCCTCAATCCATCTATCCCTATATCCCTATCTATCTATCTATCTATCTATCTATCTATCTATCTATCTATCTATCTATCTATCTATCCATCTATCTATCTATCTATCTATCTATCTATCTATCTCTATCCCTCTATCCATTTATCCCTCTATCCCTATCCCTCTATTTCTATCCCTCTATCCCTATCCCTCTATCTCTATGCCTATCGTTCTATCTCTATCCCTCTATCCTCTCTCTCTCTCTCTCTCTCTCTCTCTCTCTCTCTCTCTCTATCTATCTATCTATCCCTATCCCTCTATCTCTATCCATCTATCCCTTTTTCTCTATCCCTATCCATCTATTCCTATCCCTCTATCCATCTATCTATCTTTCTTTCTCAATCCCTCTATCCCTATCCCTCTATCCCTATCACTCTATCCATCTATCTCTATCTCTATCCATATCCCTCTATCCATCTATCCCTCTATCCATCTATCCCTACCCCTCTTTTCTCTATCCCTCTATCTCTCTATCCATCTATCCCTATTCCTCAATCCATATCCATCTATCCCTCTATCTCTATCCCTATCCCTCTATCTCTGTCCCTCTATCCCTTCCCCTTCTATCCCTATCCATCTATCCCTCTATCTCTATCCATCTATCTATATCCCTCTATCCTTATCCCTCTATCCCTATCCCTCAATCCATCTATCCCTCTACCTCTATCCCTCTATCTATCTATCTATCTATCTATCTATCTCTATCCCTCTATCCATTTATCCCTCTATCTCTCTATTTCTATCCCTCTATCCCTCTATCCCTCTATCCCTATGCCTATATCCTATCTCTCTATCTCTATCTATTTATCTATCTATCTATCCCTCTATCTCTATCCATCTATTCATATCCCTCTATCTATATTCCTCTATCCTATCCCTCTATCCCTATCCCTCTATCTGTATCCCTCTATCTCTATCCCTCTATTTCTTTATTTTTCTGCAGTGTAGGATCCCCCTAACCCTCTAACCTCAAACAGCTCTCTAACATTCCCCTCTCTAACATTTGCCACCATCTTAGGTAATAGCAGCTGTCTGTCAGTACCTATAAACCTATAAAGAATGTACCCCCCCAAACCCCTTTTCTGTAGTGGAGCTGCCCCATCCCTCTCTGTCTCACAATTTCTGTAGTGTAGGGCCCTCCCACTCTCTCCCCTTCCTGCCCCCCTCCGCTGCTGAGCCGCCTACCAGCCACTCGCCTCCCGCCCACACCTCCCGTCGGCACCAGCAGAAGATCGTTGCAGATGGTAACACACACAGTGTTACCATCTGTAACGTCAGGCATCTGCCCTCATATGGAGGCGGAGCACAGATTGCGCTCCGGCTCGACATGGGGCAGATGCCTGGAGCTTCCATGCTGGAGCTTCCTGAAGCTATCCCGCGCCTGTGGTTAAGGCCAGGTATGTTTGTCTGCGCGCGGTCTCTACTGCGCATGACTGCATTGGACAAACATACTTGACATTTTATAATATAGGATACATACATGCTGAGTAAGGGTATTCTTACAGATAAGAAACTACTTACAGTTACTTATTTTTACACCCAAAAATTCCAAATAAAGCTTTTTTTATCCTTCTGATTCATGGTTAGGCGAGCAAGATGGAGGAAACCCTCCAGTGGGAATTTTCAGTTTATATACAAGTATATGCATCTTTAATTGAGTCACATGTATTTATTCCATGATGAGTAGCTCATGTGTGCAACATGCAACATTCTTATGGTACAAGAGTTGCCACTGAGATTATTTTGTATGATGCAACTTTAGTTTTATTTTTGTGGTTACCCATGGACTACTGCTAATGTCATTGGTTTAATCTATTTAATTGAGATTATGATTTCCTACCTTACAGGCAGTGTTCATGAATACAGTGCATGCCCTGATGACGCCATTTTCCAAAGCTTAGCCCGCTCCTACTCATCTCTAAATCCAGCTATGTCTGATGGAAACAGACAGCCATGCCGAAAAAATGATGATGACACCAGTTTTATTGATGGAACCACAAATGGTGCTGCTTGGTATAGTGTCCCAGGAGGTAAGTAATTAGAATTACAAATTCTAGTTAGTCACATGAAAGAATATACAAAATGGGTGCAGTAAGAGATATGTCCTTGCAATTTTTGTGTCAATTCTCATTAAACCAATGACACGTGGATAGATGCAATTTATAGATGTCAATTTCCCTGCCTCATTTTAGTGTTGTTGAGTGACATATATATATATATATATATATATATATATATATATATATATAAACAGTTGTGCTCATAGGTTTACATACCCTGGCAGAGTTTATGATTTATTGGCCATTTTTCAGAGAATATGAATGAGAACACAAAAACTTTTCTTTCACTCATGGTTAGTGTTTGACTGAAGCCATTTATTATCAATCAATTGTCTTTACTCTTTTTAAATCATAATGACAACAGAAACTACCCAAATGACGCTGTTCAAAGGTTTACATACCCTGGTGATTTTGGCCTGATAAAATGCACACAAGTTGACACAAAGGGGTTTGATTGGCTATTAAAGGTAACCATCCTCACCTGTGATCTGTTTGCTTGTAATTAGTGTGTGTGTGTGTGTATAAAAGGTCAATGAGTTTCTGGACTCCTGACAGACCCTTGCATCTTTCATCCAGTGCTGTCAAAGGATCTGCGGGAAAAAAATAGTTGAACTGTATAAAACAGGAAAGGGATATAAAAAAATATCCAAGGAATTGAGAATGCCAATCAGCAGTGTTCAATCACTAATCAAGAAGTGGAAAATGAAGGGTTCTGTTGAAACCAAACCACGGTCAGGTAGACCAACTAAAATTTCAGCCACAAATGCCAGGAAAATTGTTCGGGATGCATAGAGAAACCCACAAATAACTTCAAGTGAAATACAGGACTCTCTGAAAACATGGTGTGGCTGTTTCAAGATGCAAAATAAGAAGACACTTGAAGAAAGATTGGCTGCATGGTCGAGTCGCCAGAAGAAAGCCATTACAACGCAAATGCCACAAAGTATCCCCCTTACAATAAGCCAAACAGCACAGAGACAAGCCTCAAACCTTCTGGCACAAAGTCATTTGGAGTGATGAGACCAAAATTGAGCTTTTTGGCCACAGCCATAGCCGCTACATTTAGAGAGGAGTCAACAAGGCCTATGATGAAAGGTACACCATTCCTACTGTGAAACACGGAGGTGGGTCGCTGATGTTTTGGAGATGTGTTAGCTACAAAGGCACAGGCAATTTGGTCAGAATAGATGGCAAGATGAATGCAGTATGTTATCAAAAAATACATCAGCCCGGAAGCTGCGCATGGGACATACTTGGAGATTCCAACATGACAATGATCCTAAACACAAGGCCAAGTCGACCTGTCATTGGCTACAGCAGAATAAAGTGAAGGTTCTGGAGTCACCATCTCAGTCTCCTAACCTCAATATCATTAAGCCATTCTGGGGAGATCTCAAACGTGCAGTTCATGCAAGACAGCCCAAGAATTTACAGGAATTGGAGGCTTTTTGACAGGAAGAATGGGCAGCTTTATCATCTGAGAAGATAAAGATCCTCATCCACAAATACCACAAAAGACTTCCAAGCTGTCATTGATGTTAAAGGGGGCAATACACGGTATTAAGAACTGGGGTATGTAAACTTTTGATCAGGGTCATTTGGGTAGTTTCTTTTGTCATTATGATTTAAAAAGAGTAAACACAGTTGTTTGATAATAAATAGCTTCAGCCAAACCCTAACCATGAGTGAAAGAAAAGTTTTTGTGTTCTCATTCATATTCTCTGAAAATTGGCCAAGAAATAATAAATTCTGCCAAGGTATGTAAAGTTATGAGCACAACTGTATCTATATATATATATATATATATATAAATATATATATATATATATATATATATATAGTGTATACTGTATAGTATGTGTGTAACAAGTTATGCCATTGATTATTGTGGGGGATGTTGCTTTTGCAAATACATTAATAGTGTTGAACTCCCTAACACTAAAACTGGAAACAAATATATGTATGGATTTGCAAATTGCAAAACTAAGAATGTGATATACTGTCTGCTATGTAACTGTGGAAAAAGATACATTGGGATCACAACACGTGAACTCCGTGTGAGGCTGGGAGAACACGTTAATAGTATTAAAAATTGCGAATCGGACAAAAAGAATGATAAAAAGTTGACCCCTGTGGCACAACATTATCTGTATCAACATGATACCAGACCACGTCTAAAAGTATGTGTATTACAAGTAATTAGACCAGGCATAAGAGGTGGTGATGTAGAGTCTATGCTACTCCAAGCTGAATGCTGATGGATATTTTGGCTAAATACACTTGTACCATATGGATTAAACGAACAAGATGGCTTTGGATCATTCTTATAATATTCCTTCTGTATTATGTTTAACAGACCATAACAAACAATATGGTTTATTCCAAAGGGGAAAGCAGTTGTTATGTTTTTAACTAATACTATATTGGTGCCATTTAATCGAATCTGCATCGACTATACATATAGTTTAGATACTCTGTATTCTGGGTATGTGACCCTAATGTTCACGTATGAGAATTTGTATTACTATGCTTATTATATGTATATAGAACAAAACAGTGGATTGCTCTCTTTTCATACATATGATATAAGTGGAATATGATTACTGTCTCTTTAAATTAGAGCAGATATTGAGTACCATACTTATAGTATTTTAAGATCTAGTATCATTACTCTTTATGGTATGGTTATTAACCCAAAGGCTCTCATTCTGTCTATACTATGTGTAGTCTAAACTAATCAGTTAATACAACACTCATTGTGGAAGTAACATTATAAAATGCTTGGTATAAACACATCGTAACAACGATGTCAGATTTTTGTGGTCAATAATTATGATAACCGTTTTGACCTCATTAATTTACTGTATAATTTATTTAATATGCCCCCCCCCCTTTTTTATCCAGTTTTAGTTTGGGTTATGAAGTTATACTATTTATTACAATAAATTAAGTTGGGAATTATTAAGGCTTTTATAATACCAAGTGTTCACTGTACCATCATGACATCTAATAAATAACATCAGTTAAGATCCAATTTTATTTTGAGTACTTGATCCTACAGATACACCACATAATATTATTAATATCGATGTATGCATACTATTTATCCATATGCTACATTTGAGGGCTTAATCATTATGAATTGCTTATGTATGATGTAGCATACCTTCTGGAATTCTTAAGTTGAATAATGGTACTTTATCTCCATTCTATATTTAGAATGGATATTTAATCTCTAATTGTGCCCCTCCGGAGTTGCGCTAACATACAATGTAGTAACATCCATTGTAGAATTATACCCAGTATGTTCCGATGTGGAATTTCAATGTCTTATTTATTTTTTATTTTTTGTCATAACTAGATTGATACTGATCTCTATCGGATGAGATACTGATTGACAATATGTCCTTAATTTGGAATAATTTTATTCGCTTTGATCACAACATGTTTCTTAAACTCGCAATTTCTATGACAGATGATTCTCTGTTTACTGTGCAGCATGACAGGGTGACGTTGCAACACTTGTGACGGCTCCTATCCAATGGGAGCTTGTGATTCTGATAGGTTGAACCAGTGGGTGTGTATCCACACTCCACTCTGATTGGTTAGCTATCTGTTTAAAGGCTAGGAGGCGATCCCGGATCGGGTTAGCCTTTGAGGAAGCCGTGATAATGGCGAAATGCGCATCAGGCGTGTTTAGGGGACAATTTCCACTTCTATAGCCGTAGTTTAATTCTGTTTTTTGAGCCTATAGTTTAGCTTACTTGCACTTACACAGACCGGTGCTTAATTTTGCTCCTGACTGCATTATCACAGTTAATTTTGTTGGTGGGTCAATCCCCTTTGTAGATAACTACTTTGCAGATCTGAGCGATTGTGAGTTTGCACTGAAGCTGCGTGGGACGCAGGACTATAGATTGTATATAATTTGGAAGTGTTCTTGTGGATATTTGTCCCCTATATATTTTCTTAATCTAAGTTTTAAAGCACACACCATACATTCATTTGTATTTATTAACTTGATAGAATAAAAGTTATGTTTTATTAAATCCCTGTTTAAGGTGACCCTCTATGCCATCCATATATACTTATTGGTACTTGCAAGAGTGCTAGTACACTGTCACTTTTTCTTTTTGTATTATCTTTGGTTAATCCAGACAGTTAGCACCCCCCTATTTCTTATTGTCATCAGTTAAATTTATGTTTAAATCTTTTTTATTAGAAACATGGGTTTTCACAATACAAAAAAATAGATCTTTTCATATGAAACAATCAATCTACAATTAACTGAGCATTAGGAAAGAGATGAGTGAGTATGAGTTGCAACATATTGTGGGTTGAGTAACTGTTCTTCCATACAGGAGTATCATTTACCTTATACAATCACTGCTCAAGGATTCTCGAGCCTTTCCATAACATTAAGTCTCTGATCATATATTTGTCCATATCCTCCTTTCTTTTCTGGATTGTTCCAGATTGTGTTGTCCCATGTTTAACCATTTTCTTAAATAACTATATTGAAGTATAATCAACAGTTCAATATTACTAAATGTAAATTTTAACAGGTAACCGAACCTAAGCTGCATTTCTTAAGGTCTCTCTAGAAATCCCAACATCAGCTTAGAAAAAAAAAAAAAAAAAAAAAGTAATAAATACAGAAAAGAAAAGTTAACAAAAGGGTAAACTAGGTCGCCGGGTGTCCCCTCCTCTCCTCCCCTCCAGGTCTTGGTATCTTCTCCCCCTATTTCTAGGCTACAGGAGATCATCTATTGAGTCTATGTCTATTCAGTGTCCAGTAAAACCAGATCTGTTCAAATTGTGTCTGTGTGTTTAGTAACTGCGAAGCAGTTTCATACATGTGGTATGTTAGAGAAATTTTATTGACTACTTCCTCCCAGGGTGGTGCTGAGGTTTTCCAATATTTTGCTATGCAGGTTCTGGTAATCGTACTAATGATTCTAATGAATGTGTTTATCTGTTTGTTAAACTGAGGTAGTGGGAAATGTAAAAGAGCTTGTAACGGTGTCAATCGAATGTGTTCATCTAGAACAGAGCTCAGTAGATCTGATGTTTTAGCCCAGATATCTCTCACCATTCCGCACTCCCACCACATATGACAATAGGAGCCTACTTCCCCACATCCTCTATAACAAGACCTATTATGATTAGATGACATATGAGCGGTTTTAACTGGGGTCAAGTACCACCTAAACATCGTCTTGGTGGTGTTTTCTCTCAAAGTCATCAGTTAAATTTAATTGTGTTAAATCAGATAATCTGATTTACAGATCATTAGAAAATTTTACATATACACAAATAATTGCATTAGGGGCTTCTCAGAATTGGTGACTCTCCCATTTCTACTCCTTACTCAAAATTCATTTAACCAGTTTTATAAAGCATCAAAGTACAAAAATCAAACATTAAGGCTTCAAATTTAGCTAAAATATTGAAACACTATTGCGTATTACAATTGCTTTAGTATAGTCAATATATCTTCTTTTTTTGAGCTCATATTTCAAGTCCAAAGTTATTTTTTATTGTTTGAATGATAGTCAGGGGCATGCTGACAACAGCACCATAATATTTAACTTACCACTTGTAAAACAAGTGCAGTGAAAGCTCTAATAGTGCTCCTGGCTCTGTCCATTAAAAGTATAAGACGTACTAAAAAAAGTTCCGCGATGGTTTAGCCATCCACTAGTAATACCAGATTGTGGTTTATTCTTAGCGCGAGACAAAGTTCGAGACAATGCACTAAGTTCCTGAGTATCATATTTTTAACAAGATTGAAACTTATTTTACAGTTTAATTTTTATTCCTATGATTATTTTCAAAGTATAATATAAACCAGGAAGTTAATTTGCTGGTTCATATGTGAAGTCAGCAGGCATAGAATTTTTTTTTTATGACTGCCATAAATGTAGAAGTTGGGATCTCAAGAGATTGGATGTGTTGATTAAAAAAACTGTGACACAGATTGTTTTAGTGGTTGGAATGAACCTGGGTTATGCTTGCTTATTGGTTTGCTAAATGTAGCCACCAATAAGCAAGCACTATCCAGGGTGCTGAATCTAAAATGGGCTGGCTCATAAGCTTAAAATAAAGATAGCAAGAGAATGAAAAAAATCTGACAGTAGTAGTAAATTAGAAAGTTGCTTAAAATTGCATGCTCTATCTGAATCATGAAAGAAAAGATTTGGGTTTAGTATTTCTTTAAAGTTATAAGGGCATTTATAAATCTGATCAATGAAAAGATCAAACGTTTATTTAAGTAAAGGTACAATACCTTGAATCATATCAAAGTAATACTCTCTCTGGCCCTGATGATTAAAGATTCTCTAGCTTAGAGAGATATTATAGTGCAGACTTCTCTAAATTCTCTAAGAAATAGAAAGTCCCAGAAAGATGAGAGATATCTCCCATAAAGCTCTCCGCTCAGATGATATGATTATTATTATTCTTTATTTATAAAGCGCCGACAGATTCCGCAGCGCTGCCCATGGGTACAAGGATAACAGTACAGTGGAGAAACAATCCGATAAGACACAAAATTTTACAGACAAATACAGAGGGAATTGAGGGCCCTATTCCAGTGGGAACTTACAATCTAGACGGGTAGGAAGATTGGAAACAGGAGGTGGGGACTGCAGAGGTGAGAATATTAGTGAGGAGATAGAGGGCAACTGTTAGTTAAGTGAAGTTAGTTTGTTAATAAGTTGGGTGATAAGCTTCCCTGAACAGAAAGGTCTTTAGGGAACATTTAAAGGAGTAGAGGTTAGGGGCAAGTCTGGTAGAGGATGCAAGAAGCAGGTCGTTGTTGGATCTTAGGGGACGGGCAGGAGTATATTTGTTGATGAGTGAGGACAGGTAGGGTGGGACAGCATTGGGGAGGGCTTTGTAGGTCAGGGTGAGAATTTTGAATTTAACTCTGTTGTGAATGGGGAGCCAGTGAAGGGACTCACAGAGAGGTGCAGCAGAAACAGAGCGTCGAAAGAGGTGGATTAGCCTGGCAGATGCATTTAGGATGGATTGGAGGGGAGAGAGGCGGGAGAGAGGGAGGCCAGTTAGGAAGTTGTTACAGTAGTCAAGTTGGGAAATTACCAGGGAGTGGATGAGCTGTTTGGTAGTTTCAGCACTCAGAAACGGACGAATTTTGGAGATATTGCGTAGGTGGTTGCGGCAGGATGAAGAGAGCAGTTGGATGTGGGGAATGAGGACAGATTTGAGTCAAGCGTGACTCCGAGGTAGCGGACTTGGGGTGATGGGGAGATAGTGGTGCCGCCAACAGTGATAGAAAAATTAGAGACTGCAGTGGAGCTAGAGGGGGGAATTAGAAGTAGTTCGGTCTTGGACATATTTATTTTTAGGTGGTGAGAGGCCATCCAGGAGGAAATGCCAGATAAGCAGTCGCTTATGTGAGAGTTGACAGAAGGAGAGAGTGCAGGGGTGGAAAGGTAGATCTGGGTATCATATGATCTAAAATGATCCTCCAGCAATGCGAGATCTCTCACTTACAAGATTCTAGACAGGTAGATTTTGCTCTACCTCTCTCAGGGGTGTTCTTTACATTTCTGTATGTGAAGGAGAGACAAGCCCAGTACATAGCACAGCATGACATTTGTATCACATTTTCGCTTTTTGATTTTTATTTTATATTATTTTACACTTCAGATTGGGTCCTTTAACTTTTATTACATTTAAGCTTTGTACTTTTTATTTTGTTTTTTAACACAGTAAGATTCAGTTACAGCAGTTGTTTAACAAATTCTGATTATGTTTGAAAGTTTCTGTTTTTCTTCACTGCCTCTACAAAGCATTGATCAATGATCACCATCTTCATTTTAAAGAAGATCGACACTCGTACATAGAGGGTTCGTTCCTGATCAATAAGGATACGGCACAAAATACCAATGTACATAAAAAATTATTGTATCAATAAGGGATGTGTTTCAAATTACCGGGGGGGGGGGGGGGTTGGGGGCCATATTGCAGATTTCTAGCAGGCCACCACCAAATATACAGACACTAGCACTACATGAGGAAGATGTTATAAAAGTGACAGCATCCAATGCAGCATCCTTTCAGATGACCAATTATAGGCTTTGGGAAGTAGGATGACACACAGTAACGGTGGTGTGATGCGACCGCCATGACATTTACATGCAAATAGGAAGTTCACAGTGTAACTTCCCGCAAGCTAGTGCAGCAGTAAACATAGTAGTACAGAAGTGCGTCCTATGTAGTGTAGTACTGTGTGTGTAACTGTCCCTAGTACCTACAGGTTGAGACACAGGAGCAGCACCCCCTTTCCCCACTCTGGTTCCAATGAATCAAAACTCTGTGCCCTGCCCTCCATGTCCAGGTCGCACCCCTATCCCGCTCTCGCCTCTCCCGGGCCACACCCATGCACCTGTCCATCACTGCCACTCCCGCTGCCTCCACACAAGCCAATCAGGGACAGAGCACGGGAAACTTGCATTGACAAGGTAGCAGAGATTTTAAGTATTATTTTTTAATGTCTGTGTGTATATACTCCATATTAGCAGTATATTAGCACACACACACACACACACACACACATATATATATATATATATATATATATATACTGTATATATATATATATATATACATATATACATATATATAACATATTAGCATCATAGTATGTTTTCTGCTACACAGATCAGATTGGACACTTCATAAAATATCAATCAGAACTCTGAGCGTGTTTGCTTGTGTCTTTGTGAGTCTGTCAGCAGTCTATGAATCATTGGTCCCTGTACTCCTATGTGACCATATCAATCATGCAGCTAAGTTTTATTTATTTGGGTCTTAAAAGGGGTGTTGAATGTCTGGAAGCTGGGCGGTTTCACAATTGCCAGAATACATAGTTTAGTCACAGCTTGCTCTAAAGAATTGTATCCTTTAGTTTAGGAGCTCATTTTTAAATTGTTTAAGTTGTGCTTAACACACAAAGCAACATGCTTAACAACATTTTTTTAAAACAATAATAAGTTAACAGCTGAGGCAAGAGTAAAATATATAGATATTTTGGTCAGTTAACCCCTTGTTGCTTTTGGTTCTTTAATATAGCAGTCTCTTTAGCAGTTCAAATTTGATTTCATATTACATGATATAGAAAATAGTTAGAGCAATACAGGAGGTTGCAACTGGAAAGCTAATTCCTTGATGATATATATAATCTCTGCATTATACTTTCATTGTTTATTTTGTCCTCCTTTCCTGTAATTCCACTCTGAAATCGAGAGCTTTTCAATTCCTGTTAGAAATGGAAGTGCAGAACACTGTTATATTCCACACAGCTATTGGCTGCATACTCTAGTGACCTATTTATATTTGTCCCTAATTGGCCACAACAGAGAAGGTAACCTAAGTTACAACATGGCAGCTCACCCTATCTGCCTGTCTCTCACACACCTACACACACAGCCTCCAGCTCACCCTAGCTGCCTCTCTTAATCCATATTTAATCCATTTAATACAAGGAGTTAAGAACTGTGTTTTGTGAGTAACCATCAGTTACTTACCTGCATTAGTGTGGCCAGCAGGTCATGTAATGACACATAGGTGTATTATAGTAACCAGTAGCAAATGTACGTAATAAAAAAATGTTTTAGGCACAAGTAGCTGGTCTTGCCTAGGGCGCAAAGTAGCCTAGCACCGGCCCTGATGAAACAGATTTCAGAAGATAACTGATGGATAATCAATATACCTACATGAAGTTACTAGTATTGCAACCTATAATGACTGCCATGCAGAAACATGTTTTCTTTTTTGAAGGAGCAGCAATGCACTACTGGGAGCTAGCTAAACAAATTGGCTAAGCCAATGAAAAGATGTATATTTGCAGTCGCTACAGCAACTAGCTCCAAGTAGTGCATTGCTTCTCCTGAGCCTACCTAGTATGCTTTTAAACAAAGGCTACCAAAATAATAAAGCAAATTAGATAATAGAAGTAAATTGGAGGGTTTTTTAAAATGGTATTCTCTGTTTGAATTGTGAAAAAAAAAATTGGGGTTTCATATCCTTTGAACAGGTGGGCACCTGACAATGATATAAATTCTCATTTTGACGCAAACCCCAAGGCAGAACATGCTGTGATCTGAGATATTATCATTGAAAATATAGCATGTCTGCAGAAAGAATAGGACACATGCAGGAACTGTTAGCGCTTTTTCTTAGCAGCACTGCTCCACATTAGGCTGTTCTGGCTGCACTGTGTAATTTTCCTTAACACAATGCAGCCAGAGCGAAGCACTGTTTGAAGAGAACACGTTGCAACTGAGCTGGTGCTTTAGTGTAGCTACCTAATTTTAGCTTGTGTTTCATCTCAAAATGAAAAAGATCTCCCCACAGAAAGTGAATAGAAATTAAACTGAATTGTTTTCACAACAATTTGCTTCTAGTTCATTATACATTACTTTTCTGTCAGTTAAAGTTTATTGTGAATTTTAAGCAAACTTAAATACAGCTGCATATAGCTGACAGGATAAATTAGTGAGACCTGATTGTGTAAAATGCTTAGAGCATATCATAAGAATTGTGTGAGAGATTCAGACTGTTCCTGGGAACTCCCTTGTACCTCCCACTTTCTTTTTTTTTATTTTTAACTGACTTTATTTAGAAATTCGAAAAAAGGTACAGTGTGGGAGATGCAGCTCCCCGAAATACAAAGCATTTTGTCAGTTGGTTTTACAAGGTGAATCAGATAAAATGTTAAAGAAGGAAAGAGAAGAAAAAGGAGAAAGAAAGAACATAGATGGACTGCTTCCCAGCTACTCGATGAACGCTAAATGTGTTTAAGTTGTAGGACTGTGTGTCCTACTAGGTTGTAGATTTGGTTTCATCCATCCGCATGCATGCATATTCGTTTCTAGTGGGTAACATTGCTTTGTAACTCACAGGACCACAAGGACCATATGGTTGGTTATTGAAGTTTATTATGTGGTTTGTGTCAAATTCACGTGTTTGGGGGCTTTTCTTTTAAGATACTTTTCCCAGGTATCTAGTATGTCAGCATAGACATCCATTTTGGCGTTTTTCATATAACTATATTCCTCTAATTCTAGGAATTTGTAAACTCAAAGTGTCCACATGTTTAGACTTGGGGCCTCCTTACTTTTCCAGTTTTTAGCTATTAAATATTTAATACTGTTTGTCATGATGTAAAATAGTTTAACATGAGGTTTGTATTTAATCCTAGGGGGTTTGTTTAATAGCTATATCAGAGGATCAAGGTGGAAGTAGGTATCTAGTATTTTTTCTATTTTTGCAATGGCCAATCTCCAAAAGTTTTGGATCGAATTGCACCACCACCACATGTGGGCCATGTTACTTCCTCTATGGCCACACCTCCAACATTGGTCAGATTTGTTATGGTAAAGGCGATGGAGTTTCTTGGGGGGCCAGGTACCATCTGTGTAAGAGTTTTATATTAATTTCTATTAAGGATAAGGAAATGGATGTCTTCGTTAAATTTTGGAAAATGAAGACACTTGTCTGGGGTAGGATAATTATCCCCAGGTCATCTTCCAATCTCTCTAGATATGGAGGTATGTACCCAGGGGGATTAGTAGTTAGGATTTTATACATTGATGAAAGAGTGTGAGTTATTGGTGGCTGTCTGATACACAAGGTTTCGTAGTTTGTCAGTGGTCTGACCATGTTCCTGCTGTGTACATGTTGAGAGATATAGTGATGCATTCAGTGGTAGGTGAACCAACTTTTGAAACATGTGAGTCCCCTTTCAACGAGTGCCGACTGTGGAAGAATCCTTTCGCCCGAGGTGATCATATGAATTGTTATGTCTCGTATAGACGTATCTGGTGTTTCTGGTATGGCATTGGGGTCTAAAGAGAATTGCCCGTTTTCTATGAGTGATGTTAGGGGAGAAGGTCTAGACGTTAAACTAGTGTTTCTGGCTAGTATTAGTTCCCACGTATTGTATGTTTCTTTTATTAATTGTGAGGTGTACGCCACCTCCTTAATTTCTCTACACTCCAGCATAGTCCTCCTAAGTGCGGTGTGTTGGCGATGGAGTGTTCCAGTTGTACCCAGCGTTTATGATTGTGATGTATGTGCCAGTCAACTACTCTTTGTAGGAAGATGGCTTGTCTGTATAATGTTATATTGGGTATTCCCAACCCACCCTGAAGTCTTGGAGTTTTCATTATTTTTCTGTTAATCCTAGGGGGTTTTCTGCACCACAGAAAGTTGCTGAATGGATGGTATATAATTTTTGCGTATTGGTATCGGTAAAGATTGCATAATATATAGTAGCCTGGGGAATATATTCATTTTAAGGACATTTATTTTGCCCATCCATGACAGCTTTTTGGACAGCCATGAAGAGAGATCTCTAACAATGACTTTATTAATCGGCTCGTAGTTTCTGTTATATGTTTCTTCTATTGTCCTCGTCAAATCAATCCTTAAGTAGTGGAGTGAGTGTCGGCACCCGGTAAAAGGGGTCAATTTTTTAACTTTGTGTAGGGTGCGGTTGTCAAGGTTAATATTTAATACTTCAGACTTAGATGCGTTGATTTTAAAGTTTGAAAGTGTATGACATGTTTGGAATTCCTGTAGCAGTGGGGGGATAGAGGTTTCTGGCTCAGTGAGAGAGAAAAGGAAATCGTCAGCAAAGAGGGACATTACGTATGATTGTGATCCGATTTGAATACCTTTAATAAGAGGGTTGCGTCTTATTTTAGTCGCTATGGTTTCTATGAAGCAGGCAATTAAGAGGGGGGGAAGAGGACAACCCTGTCTGGTGCCATTGGATATTGAAAAGGGACGCGATAGGGTGCCATTAATAAGCAATTTAGCATTGGGATAGGAGTACAAAGAGAATATCCTATTCAATATTTGTGGGCCAAGGCCCATATGTATTAGTGTGGAGTGCAGAAAATCCCAGTCAACATGGTCAAAGGCCTTTTCTGCATCAATAGACAGCAGGATACCTTGGATATCCTTGCCTTGCGCATAATGGATGAGGCTTAAGGCCCTGACCGTGTTGTCCTTGGTTTCCCTTTTGGGTATGAATCCAACTTGGTCCTGATGGATTAGCTCGGGTAGTATATCATTCAAACAATTTGCCAGTATTTTCGCATATATCTTTACATCTGAATTTAAGAGGGAAATAGGTCTGAAGTGAGATGGATGATCTAGCATTTTATTAGGCTTTGGGATCAGGGTTATGTGAGCTTCTAATGACCTAGAGGAAAAAGCTTTAGATTCGTCTATATAGTTGAAGAAATTGAATATTTGAGGAAGTAACTCCTCCTGGAACTGTTTGTAATATCTATTTCCGAATCCATCAGGCCCCTGTGCCTTGCCTGCTGGGAGATCTTTAATGGCTGCCTTAATTTCATCTATTGATATGGGGTCCTCTAATTGTTCTTTCTGGGAGCTAGAAATTTGAGGTAGATGTAGGGAGGATAAATATGTGGATATTGCATTGGTTCTCTGTTTGCTTTCCATAGACGTTATGTTAGTTTGGTTGTTTAAATTATAAAGTTTTTTGCTAATAATCTCTAAAAGTATTTGATATTGCCTTGGAGGAATAATGGGATCTACCTGATTTGTTGCGCCTTTCATAATGTGTTTGTTGTAATCTTAGTGTTTGATTTTTATGCTCTTTGTTATAGTAAGATGCTAGTTCCCCCCTTTCTAGTTGTAGCTCGGTTAGTACAGTGTGGTTAGAAGGGGAACATTTATGTTGTTGCTCTAGTGTTTCTATGTTTGTTAGAATGGAGGATAAATATATATGCTTTTGTTTCATTATGGAGGCCCTTATGCTCATTAGTTCACCTCTTATCACACATTTGTGTGCTTCCCATATGTCACTGAAAGATATGCCTGGTGAGGTGTTATGAACAAAGTACTCTGAAATAGATTGTGAAATCTGTTGGCTCACCACCGGGTCTGATATAAGATTATCATCCAATCTCCTCTGACAGGAGCGAACGGCACTTAGTGCTATGGCGCGGTGGGGCCGGGCTGTGACTATACAGCTGGCCCGATGCGCTGACTGAATATTACAGACCCGCTCAGCAGAGAGTGGGTCTGTAAAAGCGCCGTAATTTTTACTTATTTGAAGAGAAAAAAGCCGTTTAGAACTATAGCACTTAAATAATGTTATATAATTCTGCACTATGTGCAGAATTATATAACATTATTTTTAAGGTTTACTGTCCCTTTAAACATTTCTATTATATAACCCTTTTCCCTTCTGCTCTGTAAGCTATACATGTTTAGGTAATTGTGCCCTTCTTTGTAAGTTTTATTTTTTAGACCATGTACCATTTTAATAGCCCTTGTTTGAACAGATTCCAGTTTATGTATGTCCTTCTGACCACCAGAACTGTACACAATATTCTAGATAAAGCCTAACTAATGATCTGTAAAGTGGCATAAGAACCTTACTATTTCAAATCATCTGAAATAATAATTCCCAAGTCCTATTCCTCTTTACCAGATAAGTGTCTTTGAGTCTGTAATTAACCTCTGGATTTTTCTTTCCCAAGTGCATTTCATTTTGTACTTTGTGATGTTGAACTTTTAGTTTCCACCCATCTGTAAATTCCACCACCGTTTTCAAGCTAACACATATTAAACATAACTGAGCTTTGTTTTGTACTTCCCAGGTATGCAAGATTTTAATTATTTGAGCAGCAATTGTTTCGAGATAACAGTTGAGCTTAGCTGTGACAAATTCCCACCTGAGGAAACATTAAAGGACTACTGGGAGGATAACAAAGACTCTCTTGTAAACTATATAATGCAGGTGAGTTTGTGCCATGTGTACATTTCTTATTCAACGCCCTTAAAGGGACATTAAATACTAAATACATTTTATAAGCATAGTATTCCGGTTATTCCCCGCCTCTAAAAATGTGTGCCGCAATGTTGAAACCTAACTTTCACTGCATTCTAGTGCTGACCTATGTGCACATGGGCAGCTACTCTCTTTCAGATACTTTCAGTGTAACTTAGGCACCATAATGGTAGCACCCATTATTAGAGGGAGGTGCATAAAATGCATTTAGTGTTTAAGGTCCCTTTAATGTTAACAGATTGCTAAATACATTTAAAAGGGGTCAAATGAAACTGCTCTATTGATATAAATCAGTTTGTTTTGTTATTTTCATGCCTTTTTCACTTAGTGGAAGAGAATAGTTTGTCTTTGTGTTTAAAGGGACATGCCGGTCAAAATACAAATACACATAAATTAATTACATCTTGGAATAGAAACATATTTGCAATATACATGTATTGGCAAAAATTATTCTAGTAATAGTTATCACTGGTTTAAGGTTAACATTTTTCTTTGCATGTGCATGTGAAGCATAGCTAGATATTTTCAGTGTACAATAATTTTAAATACTGCAGCTGCTCAGAGAGCCAATGGGGCTTGTATTATGTCAGCATAATAACAAATTGAGTCATTACCAGATGGTACAAGCACCTTAGGCTCTCTGAGCAAGTGCTGTGCTTAAAATGCTGGTGCACGGTGCATACTTAAATACACTTTTGAAAAAGCTATAGCTTTTTTATAGCTTTAATTATACGCATTTTAGCTAATACATGTATATTGCAAAAATGCTTATATTCAAAACTGAAATGCATCCATGTGGATTTCAATTTTGGCTGGAATGTCCCTTTAAATTAGTATACAAAGAAATGTAGTCATTCAGCATCTTGATATAACTAAAGGGGCATTTCAAAACTGAAATAACATGCTGCGCATTAGACTTGTGCAGCTTTGAAAAATTTGTTTCGGTTCGGAACGATTCGGATCTATTCGAATTTTGGTTCGGATCTATTCGAATTCGGAAAAAATTGAATGAATTTGTTTCGGATTCATTCGGATTCTTTCAGATTCGGAAAAAGTTTGGTTTGGTTCGGTTCAATTCGATTCGGTTCGGTTCGAATAGATTCGGAAATTCAGATTTTCGGTAAGTGTTAGGTGGGATGTGCTGTGTATTACACTAGTATTATGTACTGTGTATTAGGTTTAACCCATAGCAGAGTGATAAAACCTAATATACTGTACAATACTAGTGTAATACACGGCCATCCGAATCTACCGAATACATCCGAATCGATTCGGATGTATTCAAATCGATTCGGATGTATTTGATTCAATTCAGAGTTATTCGGTAGATTCAGCAGTATTTTAATTCGGAAATTCGAATCGATCCGAATTTTCAGAATTTCCGAATCGATACGAAACGAATCACACATGTCTACTGCACATATGTGCACTAGTTGTGCATGTGTATGCGTGATGCAGTGTGCGCATGTGCCGCAGGTATCAGATGTGCATGTGTATGAGTGATGCAGTGTGTGTATGTGCAGCAGGTATCAGATGTGCATGTGTATGAGTGATGCAGTGTATGTATGTACAGCAGGTATCAGATGTGCATGTGTATGAGTGATGCAGTGTGTGTATGTGCAGCAGGTATCAGATGTGTATGACTAATGTATTGTATGTATGTACAGCAGGTATCAGATGTGCATGTGTATGTGTGATGCAGTGTACGTATGTGCAGTAAGTGTCAGATGTGCATGTGTATGAGTGATGCAGTGTGTGTATGTGCAGCAGGTGTCAGATGTGCATGTGTATGAGTGATGCATTGTGAGCATGTGCAGCAGGTATCAGATGTGCATGTGTATGAGTCATGCAGTGTGTGTATGTGCAGCAGGTATCAGATGTGCATGTGTATGACTAATGCAGTGTGTGTATGTACAGCAGGTATCAGATGTGCATGTGTATGACTAATGCAGTGTATGTATGTACAGCAGGTATCAGATGTGCATGTGTATGAGTGATGCAGTGTGTGTATGTACAGCAGGTGTCAGATGTGCATGTGTATGACTAATGCAGTGTATGTATGCACAGCAGGTATCAGATGTGCATGTGTATGAGTGATGCAGTGTGCGCATGTGCCGCAGGTATCAGATGTGCATGTGTATGAGTGATGCAGTGTGTGTATGTGCAGCAGGTATCAGATGTGCATGTATATGACTAATGCAGTGTATGTATGTACAGCAGGTATCAGATTTGCATGTGTATGCGTGATGCAGTATGCGTATGTGCAGTAAGTGTCAGATGTGCGTGTATATGAGTGATGCAGTGTGCGCATGTGCAGCACGTATCAGATGTGCATGTGTATGAGTGATGCAGTGTGTGTATGTGCAGCAGGTATCAGATGTGCATGTGTATGACTGATGCAGTGTATGTATGTACAGCAGGTGTCAGGGGCCCGATCCGATATGCAGCGTCGCCCGCAAATGCCGGCGACTCTGAATTTTGCGCTGGTTTGGTATCCTATATGCGGCATAACCTAGAAGTTACGCCCGTATATTTCTGCCGTCGCCCGTAGTTTTTTTGGGCATAGGCAGGTATACCAAACCATCGCAGTTTGGTATCCAATATACAGCGTAAGGACTTATGTGGCGAAAATTGAGAAATCTTACTCCATTTTCACCTCACCACAAAAAGCAGCCGTAGTAAGCCTTGCGCTGTCTATTGGAGCCCGTAACTCCCTAAACTAGCTGCTAAATAAACCTAACACCTAACGCATGCGCAATGTCTATCTACCTGTCAACCGCGATCCCCTGCCGCAATCCCTAATAAAGTATTTAACCCCTAAACCGCTGCTCCCGGACCCCGCCGCCACCTACAATAAAAGTATAACCCCCTAATGTGAGCTCCTACCCCGCCGCCAACTACATTAAACTACCCCCTAAAGTGAGCCCCTTACACTGCCGCCATCTATTTTAAAATTATTAACCCCTAATTTAACCCCCCTACACCGCCGCCAGCTATATTAAATTAATTAACCATTAATTTAATCCCCCTACACCGCCGCCAGCTATATTAAATTAATTAACCCCTAATTTAATCCCCCTACACCGCCGCCAGCTATATTAAATTAATTAACCCCTAATCTAAATCCCCCTACACCGCCGCCACCTATATTAAATTAATTA